>NC_134570.1:180991082-181620915 GCF_050947875.1 Dermacentor variabilis | reverse complement strand
CCTTCGCAGTGGGCCACTGTTTTCAAAGCGGCCTCTCTATACGGCGAAACAACATTTTGTTCGCGCTCGGCACACAGCGTGTGCCCCAGTGACACCGCAGCATTTCCTACGCATACTGAGCTAGTAGGCATCTCAATAGGCGGTCTGTCCTCGACAAGCTAGCCATTATCGCTATCAACTTGGCCTTCGCAGTCGGTCTGACTTATAGCTTCAAAATGCCTCAACAAGGCCTTCTTAGCCGCCTCGTAGTGCCGATTTTCCTCATAAACCAGGCGTTCCAGAACACTCGCGGCTTCAGGCGGGAGCAACGTGACCAACTTCTTGGGCCATAAGTCCCGGCTAACACGTATTCTGGCTGACACTTCTTCACACACTCGTTCAACATCAGAGAGAAATTTAACGATATCTTCGCCTGTCCTGAAGGTGTGAAGATAACCTCAGGCTCGCTGCCATTGAAGTGCTTGAATTTCCCGATCAAGCTCTTTCATCTTAAGACGGTGCAATCGCGTTGCCTCGCGCCTTTTTCTCTCCTCTGCCTCATCCTCGTCGCGCCTTTTCTGTTCCTCTTGTTGCTCGAGCCTTTTTTTCTCGCTTCTCCTCTCATGTATCATCTCCCAAGCCTCGTTAGCTTCCGAGACCGTCACGTCCTCTGCCTGCATTATGTCGAGGATCGCTTTATTTGCTCTTGCGGAGCCGGCGGAAATGCCCAGCTCCTCGTAAATTTGAATGACGTCCTGAACTTGGAATTCCTCCATCGTGATCTCGTTCCTCGTGTTGCTGGCCCACTAAATTTACTTAAAAATGAAATCCACCGTTTAATGAGGGTCAATTCTTAATTCATCGTCTACCAAAAAACAACAATACACTCTCCTAACATCTACCTGTGGTAGAGAAGTCCGGCGACTGGAAAGCAAACATCAGGCACTCGCCCAGCCAAAGTGGTTGACGCTGGTGGTCCTCGTGGCTGTCGTCGAGCGGTGTTGCGGGCGTTATCTGGCTTCGAATCCCAGCTTGCCATCCACTGTTGTAACTTCGGGGTGGAGGACGAAAGATGGACTCGTTCCGTAGACGAAGAAGAAATTAAAAGCTTTATACAATATGTACAGATAGTGGATGATAGCGTTCAGGTTGTAGTAGGAGCGCTTCATACCGACTGGGCGGGTGCAAGCGACTCTCTCTTCACAAAGGGCCCGTCCGCCCTTAAATCCCCTCGGCGACCCCACATCGGCAGTAACCGGGTGGGGCAGGGCGATGACCTCGCCCGCGTCGAATTGCTGATTAGTCGCGGTGATGACTGGGCCCCTTGAAGTCGCCTCCCATGTCGAATTCCCGATTCGCTGTGGAGAAGTGGGTGCTTTCGTCGCCTCGTAGTAGCCACCTGCTGCAGGCAGTAGTCAGCTCCCATCGCCTCGTGGTCGCCACGTTGTGCTCGTAGCATGGCACAACAGCGCCCAAAATCGAAACCAAAAGGTGTTAATCTCTTTTGCTTAGTGCGCTTCAGTCAATTCGGCCGCTGGGCTCTATGGGAGTGTCCGTTCTAGTTGAATGTCTTTCTCTATGTCGCACATGTGATGACGGAGAGGTATGCGTATATGAATAAGCAGCTCTGAGCGTATTTTGACAACTGCGTATTTAATATAGTGCGTAGCACCGCGGAATGCGCACTCGCGTTGTCCTTACGGTCTTACCATTCCGCCGTATCTTTAAGACGGCAGGCTGAATTGTTCAGGCGTACGCCTCAGGCACCTTTAAAGACTTCGTTACAGAGAAGCTGCAGAACGTGGCGTCAGCACATATCACGGCCGCCAGCTAGCGGTGCGACAGCACTTTCGAGGCGGCGTTGTTGTTTTGCACAAGTGCTTCTGCAGATCTCGCATTCCACTGTATTTGCACGAATATAACGCCTGTTCCTTTTCGAAATTTCTGGCCTGAGAATGCACCTCGTATTATATGCGGGTTTGTGACATCAATGTCAATCGGGTAAGTTTCCATTTTCCCAACCGTTCAAATTGCAGTGAGCCAAACCCCTAGGCGCTATCGTTACCTTGACGCAGCCGCCGACATGTGCAACCGAAGCCTATGCGCATCCCAGTCGTGATTTTAGGATCCGTTGCCTGTTAGAGTGAAAATCAAAATAGCGGCTTGTATAGGAGCTGTCTGTCCAGCTTACTCCGATGTGCGCGTCAGTAGCTTAGACACAATGAATGTAGGTCTTGAAAGATTACTGGCAAGCATAGTCATCGCGTTGAGGGTGGTGAAAGCTAGCTACTCCACATGTTGCGTTTGTTCAGTTCCTGAATATGTTTTGAATTGAGTTGCCCGCGTGCATGAGTGGGTGAAGATCATTATTTGGCTTTCTCATTGATACAGGGAATGTGCCGGGGATGTTCACATGATCGCGGACGCTTGGTTGCACTGAAATTTCGGAAGCGTCCTATTCTGTTCAGAGAACACAGCGCGAAACCTACTTCCAGATTGAGAAGACAAAGATATGGATGGACGATGCATTACGACTAATTCGTTATAAGAACGCAAGGTGAATATATTACCTGCCGTGCGCATGCGCATAGGCAAACACAAAAGCCCATCACAGACGGATAAGCCACAAGCAATCCTAAATCAGATGCACAAAATAAATAATTTTATAATGTGGGAGCAAAAACTATCTTGAGTAGATTACTTGCCTCAGAGCTCCTTTTACATCAGTATGCCACATTCATACGTCTTTACAAAGAAACCAACCTCGTTATAAGCTTTACCTTTAGCATTGTCGATGCGATAGCAACATTTTTCAATATTTTCTGCACCTTTGGGGCACGCAACTGGTCCAAAATCGGGCGCCTCTATCGAATTCTGCGGCTCGTACGCGGGAGCCAAGGAGGAAAAGCGTGCCGTGCGCAGCGGCGCGCGATGAGAATCGAGGGCGAAGATGCCGCGGGGAGGAGGGTGTCACTAGCTTTAAATTATTGAGGAGTTTTAGTGGTCGTGTCCTCACATTTATTCTTTAGCATTTCTATCACCTCGCGCGTGCTAGGTCTGGCTCAGCATATATGGGGCCATACCTAGCACGCGCGAGGTGATAGAGGTGTCAAAGAATAAATGTGAGGACACGACCACTAAAACTCCTCAATAATTTAAAACTAGCGACACTCTCCTCCCCGTGGCAATGTGCTCTCGCGCACATTTATCCAGGAATACGGCGTGCCACAAGGTTGCGTACTAAACACAACACTGTTTATAGTAAAAATGAACTCTGTTAACAAAGTCATCCCCGCCTCTGTAATGCACTCCATATACGTCGATGATCTGCAAATAGCGCGCAGTGCCTCAAACTTACGAACATGTGAAAGGCAGCTCCAGATAACAATAAATAAACTTCTGGAGTGAGCTGAGAAAAATGGCTTTCGCTTCTTTACTCAAAAAACTGTTACAGTGCTATTCTCGCAAAAACGAGGGTTGTACTTAGACACGGATTTAAAATTGACTGATGTCGCGCTGCCGGTAAAACACGAATATAAATTCTTGAGAGTAATCTTTGACAAAAAACTAAACTTCCTATTCCACATCGAAACACTAAAAATTAAGCCAAATAAAGCACTGAATATCCTTCAAGTTTTATCTCATAAGCACTGGGGTTCCGACCGAACTTGTCTTCTACGTATTTACTGGTCTCTTGTGCGTAGCCTTTTAGACTACGGCTCTGTGGTTTACGGTTCCGCCAGACAGTCGTATATCCAACGACTTGATCCAGTACGTAACCTTGGATTACGGCTGGCAAGTGGTGCCTACAGAACGTCCCCTATTCAAAGTTTATATGTTGAGTGCAATGAACCCTCATTACAGCAGCACAGAACATTACTCACCTTCTCTTACGTACTCAGAATTAAGTCATTACCGCAACACATATGCTACAACATCGTCACACAGTGCAACTCACGCTTACACTACAGAAATAAACCGAACATGGTTAGGCAACTTCTCCTGCGGTATGAGCAATACTGTCGGGATTATGACATTCCTCACGAAGTCCTCCAGGTTGACAAGAAACTAAAACGGTTGGCCCCATGGTACGATTTCGCACACTTATGTGATTGGACGTTAACACATCTAAAGAAAAGAGACATCCCACACGAACACATTATACAAGAATTCCGTGCACCTCAGGACAAATGTCAAAATAACATGCAATATTACACTGATGGCTCCAAAAGAAAATAACACGTGGGTCTAGGGGCCATAACAGAAAATTGAGAAAGAAGTATTCGTATACCAAAACATGCCTCTGTTTTCACTGCTGATGTTTATGCTGTATTGGTTGTAGTTAAAAAGATTATCATTGGCAAGCACAAGACCACAGTCATATACACTGATTCCTTAAGTACACTGAAGGCTCTAAATCTGAAATCTGAGTGTGAACGCCTGTTAGGGGATATACTAAACATGGTCGCGCTTAATAAATACGGGAGATCAATCCGCTTCTGCTGGGTACCAAGTCATGTTTGGATACCGGGTAACGAAGCAGCCGATAGATGTGCATTGATGGCAGAAAACAAAGAGATAACAAACACAACACTTCCATACAAAGATAGCATCCACGCGATTAGAAAAGCCTTAACGGCAAAATGGCAACGCGAATGGGACCGTTGTGCTGACAACAAGCTACATCTCACTAAACCCATAGTTGACGAATGGAAGTCATGCTATCAGGAGCGGTTCATCGAAGTAGTTCTATGCCGACTACGCATTGGGCACATACACCTCACACACAATTATTTACTTGCGAAAGAGGACACACCAACATGCGAGAAATGTCAAGAGCCAGTAACAGTTATGCACATATTACTGGCATGTACGCATATTGAAACACACAGACGAGCATGTTTGCACAAATTATATCAACCACACGTACCTTTACACCCTGCTCTAATTTTAGGCGATAATCCACTAGTCCCATTATGTGACGTCCGTAAATTTCTAGATGACTCTGGATTTTTACATAAAATATAGATTATTATCCTTCCATAAACCTTTTCCTTCATAAACTGAATTTTAAAGCACCTCGTGTTTTGCCCAGCATAGACTTAGCCGCTTTTGCGCCATTAAATCCCATTTAACTAACATATATGGGGGCGAGGACTTACGGTGTCGCCATCTGTCGAAAGCGCCTCGCTTGCGTACTATGTGAGGTAACGCGGCGCACGCCTGAAGGCGGAACCGCAGGGCGCGATTTCAGGCGCGATTGACGCGCGGATGGTGGGACGCGCGCGTCATTTTGACGCGTGGCCAGCATGATCCGTCACGAAATCGCGCCGCCGCGTGCTGCTGCTCGGAGTAGTAAAAAACGCGTCGCGCGGAGCGTCCACCAATCAGAGTTCAGGTAAGTCACGTGGCATTTGGTCACGTGGCATTTTGGTTCTTTTTTTGCCACCAGATGGCCCTGCTCTCTGCGCATCTCGACGGAACCTCCTTGGGGGAATTTTTTTTTAGTTCTCGGCAGAACTGGCGCACGCGTCAAGGAAAACATGTGCTACCGTGATTTCGTTCGCGCATCGTGTTGGTTCGCGCATCGTGTTCACCTAAAATGAACAAAGCAACCTTCAACGAGGCCCTAATAACTAAAGTGGAGAAGCGTCGCGTCTCATCGCTAATACTGGCAAGACAATTTGCTAATAATATTACCAGTGTATGGTGCTCGCTCCCTTCTCAACCAGGCAGGCCGCACCCACATGTACCTCCTGACCCGCATTTTTGCTGGCTTCAGTATCAGCATCCCCCTTATTAGTAGCAATCGCCTCTTCTGCTCGGTAGTAAGCGGCCGACCCTCCTTTTTATATGTGACGTTGTAAACAAGCAGCGGCTTCTCAGCATGCGGAAGGTACATAGTCGCAGCTTCGCACACAATATTGCTGCTTGAAATTAAGCTTGATAAAAACACTTCGGAAAGAAATGTCGCTGTCTAATTACACTCAGATTATTTTTATTGTAGTGTTCTGTAAGATTAAGGGCATATTATTATGCGGTAACAGAGACAATACATGTCGTTGAGAGTTATGTTGTCTGGCAACCCGGAAAACGCGTGCTCGCACGTCGGCGGCTCGCGCGTCGGCGGCAACGCGGGCGTTTGCCGCCCGTCGCGTTTTTCGCTCGCGAAAAACGCGCCATGCAGTTCCAGCTTTATAAGAGGTTCGGCTATCCGCACTCAATAAAAAAAATAGCACGCGGGAGACCTCCTGGACATTTCTGTAAGTACTCTCAAAACGAAAGAAATTTCCTGCCATGAGAATATTAACCTTGGGCAAACAGAAAGCACAAAATAGTTACCGACCCTATCTCTGTACCAAATACTTGCAGTAAATGCCCAGAGTGTTGGGTCGCCGGGATGAAGTCATGAAGGCATAGCAGAATGAAGCCTGAATGCAGCGATCGCACGGGTTCGCAGTGACGGAATGCGCGTCTGCATGCATGTCTGCGCACAATGTTTCGCTTTCGCTGTGAGCGCATTATCGCGCCGCGCCGTGGGCTTTAAGCAGGGGACACACGGTACGATTCAGGCGTCCTATCCGACGTGCGGCGATACTTACTCCGGGAAGCAGCACACGACAATTCGGGGAAAGGGTACGTGCATCCGAACACGCGAAAGACGCGTAAGCTCCGCCCACATCCAGCGCCACAGCTTGCGCGCTGAGAAATCTTCATACCCACGTCGAGAAACTCAGTATAAACAACTTTGCACAACACTGCTTCGCATTACGCAAACACTCACAATAAAATTATGCCTCTGCGAGTGATAAAACACTTCACAACAGCGCGTTGTCCAATAACGACTCCGATGAAAGCCAGCCATGGGGCCAGTAGGCCTAGCTCGGCGGACGCCGCGGCCGACGTGGACGGTGCTTGCGATCTAGCCCGAACTCGTCGAAGAGCGCTCATTTTTGCCAAAACGATTAACACTGTATACTTCCGTCACCCGTAATTAAATACAATTGGTTTACTTGACGCAGTGGTTGCGAAGGGCAAACGTGCAAGCCAAGCGAGCCGCGGTGTGTGCCGTCCGCCTGCGAAATGCCCTCGCACCTCGGTGCCCTATCTCGCCAGTAGCTTAGTACTAGCGCACTAGGCGCTGCTTTGCAAAACAGGCGCACGTTGGAGATACTTCTGCTGATCTGGTAACTATTTCTTGTCAGAAACTAATTCTAGCCAGCAGGGGAAAGAAAAAGGCGGCGAGAAACCGGCCCGCCGGCGCCGCCCCTGTGGAGGGAATGTCAGAGAACGTCACATGCCGGCAGCACTATCATTGGCTACGGCCAAACTACGGTGGGGTTGTCGGATGAAAACTTGCCGTGTTTACCGCACGCCGGACATCTGATCCGGCCCTTCGGCATGGTAAAACAGCTCGATTCCGACTGCCGTTCCGGTGCGTCGCTCCAGACACGGAATCGCACAGTGTGTCTCCGGCTTCAGGCCGCCGCATATGAAAGTTTCACAATACGCAAGCATCCACTGTTGCGTGGACATTATTAGAGAGTTTTAGCTCAGCGGGTTTACCTTTCGCTCCGCTCGCGGTCTCCACCGTTGCGCCAGCGGAGCGGCTCGCGAAAAAAGAATTTTAGCCCGGCGGATCACTCACCCGCTCGAGCGGAGAGAGCGGGGCGCTCTGCTTCCCCACCTAGTGGTCCGAATAGGAGTTCCTGAGAAATGAATTTGAATTACGCTTGCTTTTATAACGCAAGAAATGTTGAATAAAGATACATTACATGTTCTCAGTACATTATTTGTTAATAATATAATGAGTACTAATGTACGGGTCAGCGCCGCAGTCGCCGTCGTCGATGGTGAACTGCCGGCGTTCATGTTCGCGGCTGCCATCTAGCATTTCCCATACATGCCCGCGCGCGCTTACGCACGCTCGCGCGCTGCGTATACCCTCCGCTGGGGAGTGCTTTCCAGCGGGCGTAAACGCTGCTCCGTAAAACCGCTGGCCGCCTCAGCGTTGTGCGCATGCACAGTCGTGTCTTCGCTCGCCCGCTCCGCTCCGCTGGCCGTAAACCCGCTGGGCTAAAACTCTCTATTACAGCTGTCTTTCAACGCGACAGCGTTAAGGAGCTCGTGTCGCAGAAAAAGCCGGTGTTGTTGGCGTCGGCGACGTTGGCCGTGATCGAAAAATGGTGGCAGGCAAGTCATAAATAAAAACAACTTGCAAGATGGGCTGGGTGGGAATCGAACCACTGTCCCCGGAGTGTGAGCCGGAGACGCTACCACTGAGCCATGAGTTCGATGCTTCACAGCAGGACAAAAGCACCTATAGTGAATGGGGTGTTGCCTTAGAAACGTGCCATCGAAAGTTATACTGCGGTGTACATTGGTAATTATGAGCATGTAAATAACAGAAGTCGCAGTTAAACGCGTAGCAGAGTACGTTTCCGCTACATTTCTTCTGTGCTTGGCGCGCACGCAGAGCCACCTTGCGGCAAACACAGAAAACCCCCTCCTCGAAATGTACGGCGCTGCCCCGACAGATGGCGCGCCACTCGCCCGCGCGACGCGGCTCCTCTTTCCACTCACAGCGCTATTCCTAGGTGCAGCGTCCGATGCGCGACGCCTTTGACGTTATCGCTGCGCCGTAGCGCGTCTAGTGGGAAAGCGTTCCCTGCGATGTGCGCCGGGCTGATGGCGAGGAGTCATGCGTCTGTGTGGTGCTCCCAAGAGAGATAGAGGACGATCCCATCGAGGCGTCAGCCCCATGATCGCGTCCGCCTTAATGGCGCGTCGCGGCCCGGCTGTCCGTGCCGATCACGACGTTTGGTTCGCGTAGATCGTTTCTCCCTCCGAGACACCAACTTCGTTTATTTGTTTATTTATTTATGTGATTTTACGTGCCAAAACAACTTTCTGACTATGAGGCACGCTGTAATGGAGGACTCCGAAAACTTTTACCACCTGGGGTTCTTTAACGTGCACCTAAATCTAAGTACACGGGTGCTTTCGCATTTCGCCTCCATGGAAATGTGGCCGCCGTGGCCGGCATTTTTTAGAGCTGTTCAAAAATAATTCCATTATAACTATGGACTCGATGCCTGCTGCTGCTTGTGATGTGCTGTCGCGACGATTCAATCTGTTTTCTGTTTTTCTAAGCGCCTGTACATTTCCAGAAGATTATTTCTGAAGTTGCGTTGCACTGTATTTTTATCGGTCTTCTCAGCGAGTCTTCTCTGCGAGTAGCGGGTCTTCCCGCTACTTCCTGTTTGTTTTTTAACCCAGTACAATATTCATTGTTTGGTGCTACACAACGATCAGCATATGCCATGCCTTCTTTTTGAGGTGCTTTGCACCATTCCCTTTCTATTCCAGTGAAATTGGCAACATCTAGCATCAACAAGATCATAGGGTTTCATTACACTAGGTCAGCTGCACGCGCAGGCAAGCGCCTCAGTGCGCGCATACTGCTATCACCGAACAATCGCAGCCCGGACACCGTATCAGAAATCTTCCTCGCGGCAGCGCTTGCTGCACACTAGAGTTGTAGCCGAGGGCTCTCTGCCGGTTCTTAGTTTTGCGATGCAAGCTTCAAGCAGCTTCTTGTCCTGCGGGTACGTGTGAAGACTGACATCGGGCTCCGTTCTGTACGTGCGACACTGCGGAACCGAGCAGTAGCCTGCCGTGTTCCTACACTGTAAGGTACGTAACAGCGCAACAGAAGACACGGACAAAAGGAAAGTGAAAACGACGTCACGGCGCCTTTATCTTCCTTTTGTCGGTGTCTTGTGTTGTGCTGTTACGAACCTTACAATGAATCCTAACCAACTTGACCAACTTGCCCTCTTGATGCATGTTCCTACATGTTAGATGCCTTCAAAGGCAGTCACTACCTATTTTACTACTTTCAAGTACTGTTAACCGCATACCCGAAGCGGGGAAAACCTTTCCACTTAATCAGACCCGCAGCGCAGGTGGTACTTAAAACTTTGGTTTTCAGTTGGCTTCGGCGCTCACCGAAGCAGCCGACGCGGCCGCCGTTCCCACGTGGTCCCTCACACCATGTCATGCCGAGGCCAGCTCTCCAGCTTTTCCAGTGGTGGAGCCCGCAAACAATATTTGCCAACTATCACGAATTTGGCGGAACAGACCCGATTTACAGGAAAAGTCCCGAGTCGCGACTTGGCCCAGTCGGTACGACCAAATGGCTCGACTTTCGGTTTCATATGTTTTATAACAAATAATAGGCCGCATTTTCTTTGTTTTATTCCTTGACAGGTGTGCTGCGCATGATTTTGAATTCTTGCATTGTCATGAACATAAATGCAATAACGTTTTTGTCGTGATTTAAGTTCTATTCCAGACTCTTAATCGTTCACACTGTAACTCCACCAGTACTGGCAGCGGTTTTAGCCAGATAACCTTACTGCTCCTTTCTTGATGTAGATCACGACATCTTAGGAATAATGAAGACTGTGAACCTTTGTTGCACGTATACATACTGGCAAGTCCTGACACTGACAGAGTGTAACCATGTTATCTGCTGCGATGGATTTGCCCGAGTACGCGAGGTCGCTGCCAGAAGCTACTCGTTAGCGGTAGCCTGAGAAGCTTACTGCCTACGTTGAGCAAGACCCCGATTATTTCCCAATAGATGGCTGGAAAAAACGATCCGAAACGTTGCCTGAACGTGCGATTTGGCAATATATGTGTTTACTGTGTGACCACGCTTGGACTATTAGCTAAAGTAGCTGTGAAACAGCAGAGCTCGGTCAAGCTGGCTTCACACGACCGACCAAATACCGCGGATGAGCGTTACGTGGCTCAGCGCCACCCTATGACGTCACGCACATCGACACAGCAGATAAGCTGTTGGCGGTGCCATCCCAGGAGTGTATCTCCGCATGGCTGCCATTGGCTGTTTTTGAGCAGACGCTCTTCCCACGCTAGCGCCAAGGTTCCCTACGGTTACGGCCCTAGTATGAGCGCGATACTTTGGCAAAATGGCGGTGCACACGATTGTTTACGTTGTCTTGGCAACAGAAACAGCAGGCGTTCGGCACCTCCTCACCCTGGCGCTCTTTGTCACTACCCACTCCGCTCCCTCTCCAGTCTTCCCCATGCGCCGCGCGCCTTTTGCTTTCATTTTGCCTGTCCGCCACGCGTACTTTTTATTTTTTCATCGCGCGCGTGCGCTACCCCAGGCATTGCTTCTGAACGGGCGCGTGGTACGCCGTGGGTTCTTTATGCGTTACCACGCACGCAGTCTTGTCGTTCTTTGAGTATGCCAGCAAATTCCAGGACATATATAAATTCCGCTTCCAACACAACAGATCTTTGGCCTCGTTTTATTGACTTCCGTTTCGGAAAACAATTATTTTCGCATAACTTGGTATGATACAAGCTCAGAAAACAAACAAAAGTGAAAAATGCATGACATGTACATGATTACTAAACACAAAACAGACAGTGAAAAAAAATAAAAATGAACTCGAGATAACGCGAAGGCCGTTTCATGTACACACAAATAAACTATTTTTTATAATGCCCTAAACACCAAAACTTAGAAGAGCTTGTGATATGCGGACTCAGCGCTTCTGATATATTCACTGAGGTATTGCACGAAACTGGACGAGATGTATGATACAGTCATGACAACTTACGAAAGAGAAAATTCACTGGCATTGGCAAAAACAATGATGCGCAAAGTACCTAAAAATAGAATAAAATGGCGATTGCTTGATTGACAGCTATACCAAAAAATACGAGAGGTTACTTATAAGCCTGCTCAAAAGTATATGAAATGCGTGACATGTTCATTAGTACTGAACAAAATGAACAAGATATGGCAGAACAAAAACAACTTCGTACTAAAACGCAAATAGACATTAGCACATTATTTTGCACTTGGCCACAGGCTGAGTAACGGTGACAAGGGGGAACAGAAGGTAGTCAGCTTTTGCAGCAGCACATATTTAACATTCGCAGAAAGGACTATTTCTCAATCAAAGATCAGGTAAAATAAGCCATCAATACGACTTTTCTTTCACCCAGAAGGCAATGCTTAGCAGTAAACTTATGTCACTTAATTAAGGCATGAAGCCGTACATACTGGCCACTCCTTTGTGTAATAAACGCGAACTGCAAAAATCTTTGTTTAACCATGTCCATGCTTTCCAGAAGAAAATAAAAGCGTATCATGCCTACACATGAAAGTTTGCGCGTTTTTCCCATCGGCGATTACTGAGATAAACCACAAACACGAACAGCAATGTTTCAGCTGTTAGTACATTTGTAGAACTTGACACAGAAAAAGCACTGAGGGCGGAATAGAAAGCTGGGTAAGTTACTGAAGTTGCAGAATGAGACTTGGCACAGAAAAACACAAGTCATAGACGAGGTGACAATGTGGTGGAACCTCTATTTGTTAGCTTTCTCTACCGGTAAGACGGAAGTGTAGCACAATAAAGGCGCAACGACGTCCGGAGACTGATGGAGCATACACATGGACAGGGCCGTGTTCGTGCACATGCGCCTTCTGATGTCCTTGGGTCTGCCCGCTCACCTGCTGTCTATAGGCACCCGGAACAACCTTGCAGTGCTTCTTTTTGGAGTATTTGTGCACTACAGCAACGTGCATGAGCGGTGCGAGTAGTGAAACGGGTGAAACATCGTGGAGCACAAGCACACGGCTATCGAGTACCACGAAACTGACGAAGCTGTGCACAGCGGTAATCCCAAAGGAGCGCACGCTTCCCGATAACAGCAGATAACCAAATACGAAACGTAATAAAAGTGGTCTAAACTGGTATCGCGCCGGCGGGCGCGCGCGGTGACATGTCAGTCGAAGGTGAGGGAGTTGCGAGAGAGGGCAAGGGAATAGGAGTTGAGAGGAGGGGCGAAAGGGCACGGCTTCCTGGATTGTCATGCGGATCTAGATGGTCATACAAGGGAAGCGGATTTGCTTTCCCGTCCTTCTCATGGATGGCGCCAACAACCTCTTCCACCTATACTTCCACCGGAGCGGCCGAGTTTCCGAGGCCGAGTGCCATTCGTGGCGGCTCAACAATACGTCAAGCTTCTTCGGGGAAATATCCGTCGGGTGAATCCAGCTTAAGGCGTAAGGCGCCTTGCAATGAAGGGACATGTGAGGATAATTCATTGAGCTCACTAAGTATTGAGGGAGCATACAATCGCGATAAAAACATTCAAGACCATCAGCCGCCTCCAGTGTACTAGTTTGCCGGGTAGAAGCTATGAAATGAAACACTGACAGGCACGGATAACAACCGTCCGCAAAGTCAAGTCGAAATGTGAAAGTTTGCCGTTTTACTTCAGGGTTCCTATTACTCGCGGCGGCATTGCTGCTTCGCCTTGTAGCTAAGTAATGACATTTTGCTAGTGATGAAGAGGATACTGCTGCAGCTCCACCTTGACGTGCCTTGAACGATGCATTGAGCGTCGGCTTATTCGCACGTGCGACGCACAGTGTGCTTTCTCGTGTTTGTTAGACAGCACGCGCTTGATCGGTAACATTTATGTAGCAGCTAGTTACAAGCAGTTGAGCGCTTTGGCCCAGCTCTACAATCGGGTAGCCCATTTGAGAAAAGAATGCGGACACTACATCTTGACTCCGCGAGTTGACTTGCGTGTGTAGGGCAGTGGCGGTTGGAATCGCTTTGGCCCCCTGTCGTTCTTTAATACCAGTGCAGCACAGGCAATTTTAATCGCGATCAAGCCCGATAAGATGAATTTTAGAGCGCAGCTCTTAGGCGCCCGTTCCTGCACCGAGCGCCTGCGGTGCCCCTCGTAACCGAGCGAAGGAACACAGCGAAGAATTAAAGTTAACGCAGAGTGCAGCGGAAGATGAAAGATGGCGATAGCGAAGAGAGCGCGAGGAGGAAACCGCAAGAGGAAAGTATAGCGGAAGTGCGACGAGAGAAGCGTAGTGCCGCGCACGGCCGGCTTTGCATTGACGGCGGTATGAGAGGGCGCCAGAGTTGCGCGCGTCGTCTGTATGGAAACAAAGCGCTGCAAGAGCGGATGGGTTTCTGCGTTGGCTGCTCTGAATCGCGCACACGCGTCGCCTTTGCGCGGCCTCTCGCGATATACCGATTAGCGAGGCAGTCGCGCCACATTTCGCTCCGTTTCCAACGTGCCCCACGAGACGAATTGTCCGCGCCAGCCAATATACTGCGAAATGAAAACTCGTATAGAGCAATTCCAATTTCGCATTAGGAAGTATCGTAATTCTCGGTGAACTTTTTTCCGGTCGCGATCAAGAATGATAGCTGTTGCACGGTTCAGCAATCCAGCAAACCATGCCCAGCTAATTGACCTCACTCAGCATTACGGTACAGATGACAGCCTTTTATTGCGATCAGCCTGACCACTAGAAATAGTGGTCGAAAATGCCCGTGTATAGGCACCTAATCAGGATTAGACTCGGAAGTGCTCCAACGTGCCTGAATGACTGGGGTGTAGTTCATGATGGACGCAGAAGCCCGCAAATGCACGCAAAATTGTCGGATGACTTGCCGCTCAAGGCACTTTGCGTGCATTCGCGGCCTTCGTTCACGCTCGGAAAAAGGCTATTATGTAGCACGTATTTAGTAACAGAAAGCTGTATCGGGAATTTTCGATGCTGCTCTGCAATTACCTCACTGAAGCTTTTCATGTAATTATAACATTTGAGAAATTTATTAAATTTTTAAGTCTAATCATCTAATTGGGCGGAGCGAAAAAAATATTTAAGAATCTCTAAGCCACGGCAAGCAACACTATCTTGTTTCTGTCCAGGTACGTGGCATTTGCATATTTTTGATGTTTGCTGAAGTTACGTGGCACATCCTGTATATCTTACTATTTCGAGAGAGAGAGAGAGAGATGAAAGTCTATTATGACCAGGGGTGGCGGCGGTTGGGAGATTAACCCCCAGTCCCCACAGCCTCAGACGGCGGCCAGTCCTTGCTTTCTGGCGTCGTCTTCGGCCATCTGGACGGCCCAGAGATGCTCGTCTAGGTAAGCGCAGCAGCAAAGTCTCCCACTGCTCGGCCCTAGTTAGGATGCATGTACTGTTAGTGCGGTAGGTGTTGGTGATTGAGGCTTTGGGGGATTGTCAGACAATGTGATCGAGGTAAGCGCGGGCCTCACACGCCTTGCAGAGTAGGGATTATGCATCGGGGTAAATGCGGTTGTATAGCACGCGGTTCGGAAAAGTTCGCGTCTGAAGTAGTCGCCAAGTGGTGGATTGAGATATATTCAGTGTTTTGTGTCCTGCGGGGTAGCGCAACCGCTCTCTGCGGTAGTGGAGAAGGATTTCTCTGAACGCGGCCATTCGGTGCCGCGCGTGACCGCGATGCAGAACAGAGGGCTGGTCAGGATCGGTATACTCCGGAGAAGGATGATGCGCCGGGTGTGCGAGAGCTCGGCCGGCATCGTGGGCGGCTTCTTATCGAGCCAGACCCGCGTGACAAAGGGCCCAGATAATCTGGATGCGGCGTTGCCTTGAGGGAGGAGTGCCCGAGAGTATCTTCTACGCATGGGGTGCTATCAGTACTCTTGTGTAGCTGTGAATGGCCAATTTTGAATCGCTGATGATGCAGTGTGCATTGGTAGCGGCGTAGGCCAAAGCGATAGCCGTTTCCTCTCCTTCTTCGGGTTGCGTAGTGAGTATTGATGCGGCCGCGGCGCATCGATACGTACTATTTAGCGTCACATTTATTCAGGTTGGAGAATGAAGCTCAGCAGTCATGAACGTTCTCATTTGTTGTGACGGACTTTTAGCTGTTTATAAAACGAGCATCAATAAATAAATCTGACGGTCTCAGTTTCGTCACGTATGCCCCATTTCTCTAAAGATATCGGAAATATTTTTCACAAGCTGTATGATATTTCAGAGAAACGGCATATAGTTACAACCTGCTTTCCCAAACACTCTTCGCTTGCAATTGTATATCCTGCAGCGTCTTCACAATGTGTTACTTGGAGAAAGAAGAAATGAGTTCTGACGGGACGCAAAGATTCAGGCTTAAAGAAAAAAAAAATGCATCAGATTTTATCTAACAGTTTCAGGCATGAGAAACAGCTTTTTTTGAGTCTGTCATAATTCTAAGCAGCGCTACTGCATGGGACTACTTTATTTCTTTAACACCAGTTTTCACGGATCCAGCCCTGTAAACATTGATAATTTTTCAAACAATATTAACTTGACTGAGCCATCACCCATACGGCAGTGCTACGTAGCGTGTGAGCATTTTTGTGCTGTTTGCAGCGTTATATTTTTTGTAACTTACACTGTATCTTAAAAGGTCACAGATTGCATGAGTTGGTGTTGCGATTATTAAAGCACTCATGCGTGAAAATGATTACTAGTTTTATTTTTTACATTCTTGGCACATAGCACAACTTAATGACGCTATAGGCTGAATCTTCACAGAAACGCTTCATTTTTACCTGTATACGACCGTAAGTTTTGTGAAGCTGTTTCTTCTTGCATGCTTAATGCTTTGCCTGTGCCAACTTATGCGCCGAAATACTAGCAAACGGAAAACTTGTAAATAACTTGGCTCACCAACAGAGCGACCTGGGCACTTATCCATGATTTCTCGCGCCCGCTCAATGACATCCTGCGGCATGTTTTCAGCAACTCTTCCATATGCGCACACGCTGACAACCTGCAAACAAGTCATACAATTTCATGCGATGCAGTAATAACTGAAAACTTTAATTAAAATTTAAATAATTAATACATTAATACATTTTGTTCATTTTAATACATTTTTATAGGATTTAATACACTTTATTCGTACTTTCTAGCTTGCATGTCAAAATGAGAAACGGATCGAGGATGCTGAGAGCAATTGCGCTGTTTTAGCCGCAAGCTGGACATCGAAATAATTATCTCGCATGGCCGCTGTCAGGGCAATACCACACAAAAAACAAATTGCCACACTAACTGGTATTCTGAAGCCGGCATAACCTCAAATGCTGCTTTATGTTTTGAAATCGCTGTCGGTGTGTTGTATTATGTCCCAACTACAGGACCAATCCAATGTGTGTCAAGGTCAAGGTGTCTGCAACGTCCTCGAAGTACCTCTACTGGAAAAAACATCGCGTTATTTCAAGTGCGAGAAGCTTGTGTTTCCTTGTTCCGCAGATGTCAGGGAGCTATTCCACAATGCACCGCAAAGATGTTTTCTCTCGGAAGTCAAGGGCTTCTCGAAGACATCGACATGTATGAGTCCGTCGAATTAGAGAGTTTCTGATGACTTTTCTGGTGAAAGAAATGCGAACTGAGCGTAAGCATTTTTTGTCCCCTCCATGGGTTGTCCCCATGGAGGGTGCATCCTGAGAAAAGATGGCATTTTCAAGTACAAAGGGGTTATTTCAATTCAAGTTGGTGCCATTTTCAAGTTGGTGCCAATTCAACCACTGCAGTACTTACGAAACTGATGAGAAGAGTACTTCATGGTCTGGGAAATGTTTAAGATTATATTGATTATATTTTGGTGGCGACAGACACTTCGGAAGAGCCCCTAGAAGCATTAGAAGAATTATTTTATAGGTTACAGGAAACCAAACTAACCATGAAGCCAACGAAGTGTGAATTTCGTTTTCACGCGGTGTCATTTTTGGGACACAAGTTACGCATGGGACGCATAGCGACGAAAGCGGCAATACCAGAGAAGATTCAAGAAGCAAACCCGGCGAAGAACAAGAAAGAAGTGCAGTATTTTCTGAGATTGACGGGGTTCTACAGGGACTCCATTCAACGTTATGCGGAGATAGCTGGTCCTCTGGCGGAATTAGCAAAGGTGCAAGCAATACAGTGAAAGGGACAAAAGTGCAAGATGACGCATTTGAAACACTCATTCAGCACATGGCCAATCCTGCCATTCTATTCGCGGCCACCACAGAAAGGGAGTTTGCTTTGCACACAAATGCATCAGAGAAAGCGCTTGGGGCGGTGTTGCTACAAGAAAAATAAAATATGTTATATCCGGTATTCTATGTCGGCAAACGACTGCTTGAAAGAGAAAGGCACCACTCAACCATGGGAAAAATATGCTGAGCTCTTGTATGGGCGGTCAAACGGTTTCACATATACACGTATCGAAACCATTTCAGGGTGCAAACATCTCACCAACCCCTTGAGTTCTTAAACAAAGCAAAATTGACTAATTCCAGAGTGATGAAATGGAGCCTTATGATTCAATAATATAGCTTCCATGTAGAATAAATCAAGGAAAGAGAAAATGTTGGAGCAGAATTTATGACTACAACTCATAGTACACGGTGTGACAAGTGTTACATCAGTTTACTCTAGCAGTGTTGTGGTATAGGAGAGTTCGACAATGATTTTTCGTGTTTAATAGTGAACTCGATGATGTGTACAGTGCAGTGAATAATTGAATTGAAGTGAGGTGTGGGGAAGGTAAACAGTGGTGTAAGACAAAAATGGTGGAAGACAGCAAGTGTTAACGTTGGACTGACATATGAAGACAGCGGAAACATCCCATTCAAGGAAAAAGAAGCAGTTTCTCAAAGGGAAAAACTCTTGAAGGTGGGCATATGTCATGAGCCAATAAAGAAAGAAAGAAAGAAGAAAAAGCAGAATATCAGAAGAGGACAAGAAAGCACGAGGAGTCGGTGTAAAAAAATAAAGAAAAAAAAAGAAGTTAGAAAATAAGAGCGTCCGAATAAAAAGAATACTATATATGAAAGAAGTGCAAAAGTGCACGCGGAGCTACGTGGCCAAAGGGGAAAAAAAAGACACGTAGCCGAAGAGAGCGACCAAGCTACGCTATGGAATGACGAGAGGCAGAAGGAGCTGGAAGCCGTCAGGGTGGATGGAGCGCGGAGACGGCGGACACCCACTGGAAGCTGCTCTTCAGCTGCCGCGGCCGCGACTCGAGAGCTGAGTGGGCGTTCCACCGGAGACCGCACAGCTACAGGCTGGCGGAGTCGTTTCCCAGACTACCTGCGGTTACGATCCACAGGCCAAGAGGAGTCGACCGGGCGGTCCAGGCGCGTCGGTCACCCCACCGCCCTCACTCAGTGAGCCGGTCTACTGTGGGCCGAACATCGAACACAGCGACTTCGAGTCCCCGACGCATCGGCGGCCGCAACGACGTGTCGTCGGAAGCAGCGACAACTAGGCGACGCGGCTACGTCGATGGATTTGATGTAAATATTTTGAACTTCATAACACGTCGTGCGTAAAGACTTTAGGCAACATTCTCAATTAGCGCGCGTTGTAGATAGTTTGTCGTGTGTTAGGTTTTCTTGCTATTGGGTTTGTAACGCGTGCTTTCTTGATATATGTATTTTTATGCTCACTTTTCTAACAGAAACGTTCCTTGCGTCGTGTTTACAAGCATCAGACTTTGACAATGAGCCATTGCTTTGCCCTGCACTGCCGCCGCGATCAGCCCACGGTTGTTTTCTATCCCCCGCCTCCACCCCCCCCCTAGTCGCAGAATATCCTTTGTCGGTCTCGGCGTCAACGGGTCCGACAAAGCTACCGCGTTCCACTCCTAAAGGCGAAGCTTAAACGCCCTACAATGTTTTTGACCGATGACTCTGAGTCTTTCTTCACAACTAATTTTCCTCTGGACTTCTCTGACTTCAAACGAGGCCCAAACCATGCCACCCTGCACTGCCTGGTTTGTGGTTTTTCTGCGGGCTCCCAAAGCCAATCGACCTACCGATCTTTTGTTAACTTCAAGCCCCGACAAGTTTTCTGATTTTAAGCACAATCTACCTAGCGCACGGTGCATTTCGGCCGGCGCTGATTGTGTCGAGCTGAATGAGGTCGAAAGAGGCTGTCTGTGGACGCGCCTGTCTCCTCGCTGGCACCTCAGTCCTACCAAGCAGCACTTCAGAAGCAGCCGAAATGTACATGCATACTATGAACATCTACAGAGGATATGTACATGAATTAGACATTCACATTTTCAGAATAAGCCTCCACCCTCGTTCTGTGGTGCGAATAAGTGACATCACACACAGGGGTATATGCCACTTATTCCGAGGTGTCCAGCGACTAAGGCATACTGAAGCTGGTATAGGCAAGTGGATTCGAAAGTTGTAGGAAGTGCGAGAAGTTCTGGGCCATCAGAGTTCATATTGCGTAGGTATCGAATATCATCACGGAGTGTGACCAGGTTGCATGAGGCGGATGGGCGAGAGCTTAGACGCCGGGTGATGGATCTCAAGTTTTCGTCGCTGAGCTGTTCGGTGCGTATCTAACTCGAGTCCATGGATTAGATATGCCTTCCATGCTGCGTCACCATTATACGTAAGGCCCAATGCCCGCTTGTGCGTCCTATGCTGCTGACTAATTTTGAATAATTTTTATTTCTCATTTGCCAAATGGAAGGAGGCTCCAGAAAAAAGTGAAATTAATTTGCTTTAGAAGATCGAGCCAGCTCTACACAGAAGTTGGACATATGTAAAAAATTCTAGCCACCAAGATTTTTGTACAACAAAATTAATGAAATTGCTGGAACGAGAAAAAAACGAGAAAAACATGACACAGGCTTACTACACAGGCTACATACAGGCTTACACAGGCATACACAGGCTTACATGCTTACTAATTAATATATTTGTTCAGACTAACTACGCGGAAGTGTTACGTTGCTCACATATATGGTGCAGCAAATACACTGCAAAATTTATCACTAGGGCGCAATAAAAACTTCATTTTTTTATTAATTGATCTTTATATTGTGTGCATGAAGTGTGCTAATAATACAGGAAAAGGGTGGCAAAGCATTTCGTTGCAGAATGTCGTACGAGAAAATGGGATTCTCCATAGTTCACATAAGCTAGAGAGATATAGATGCGCATTATGAAGCAACAAAACGACGGACATCATCCAAAAGAAGTACTAAAAAGGATTAAATCTAAAAAGATATTTCCGCTTTCCTACGGTAGCCTTGTTCACAATGCGATGAAGGAAAGTTCACGGAAGCTCCGTCCTGCCCAGACTGGCTTCCGTCGAACCCTCGACTTCAGATGTGTATTATGTGCGAATATTTCTAGCTATTTTAGCATATCATGGGGGTTTTGTTTGCCTTGATAATAATACTTTGCTAAACTGAATGAGTAAAGGTTTGAACTGGAATACGGTTTAGCCATTTAAAAAAAGTCAGATGTATCTGTCTCGGTTTCACACCAGCGGTATGACGCATTGCTTTATGTTGCAGCACACGCATTCTAGTTGGAAGGGTTAGCTTAGTTCTGCCCCATACAAGGCAGAGTAATTAATGTGAGATAAGGACAGGATATTAAAAACATGTAGTGTGACAGTGAACGGCAAAAAAGAACTTAAGGTAATCAATATGCTGACGGATTTTCATTTCTGTGTAATGGCGCCGTTCAGTCGGGTCCACCCATAACATTCCTGTTCGAAAATGAACACCAGGTACTTTAAGTGAGTATACTATTTCTATGGAAGATTGACCAATTATAAAATCATGAGGGAACGTGGCGCTATTATGTGTATAATGTCTGGATTTTGCGAGCTATTCCGTTCTAGTATGGGGTTTTTGTATGCCTTAATAATGATACTTAGCTGAACTCAATAAGTGAATATGTGAACTTACATGCGGTTCAGCCATGTAAAAAAAAAGTCAGGGCCAGTACTCATATAATTTTCTTGCACAAGAGCTGCACGTAAGAGTTAATTTCAGCAAATCCTGACGCTGTACATACCTTTAGCAATGGCAGCTAGCCAATGGCAAAGGGGACTTATGAATGAAAAACATTGTGAATTCGGCTTCAGATGTATGTGCGTTGGTCCCACACCAGCTGTAGGACGCAGTGCTTTATTTTGCACCAAATGCATTTGAGTTAGAAGAGATAGCAAAGTTCTGCCCCGTAAGAGACAGAGTAATTAGGGTGAGATAAAATACGGTATTATATATGTGTGGCTTGAAAGCTGAAGGCAAAACAATTTGAACTTATCAAATAGCTGACGGATCTTGATGTCTGCGTAATGGCAAGCTTTACTCGAGTCTACCCATGACGTACGTGTTTAAAAATGGACGCCAAGTGCTTTAACTTTGTCTACTACTTATATGAAAGATTGACCGATTGTAAAAGTGTGAGTCGACATGGCTGCTTATTTTCCGGGTACAAAATAATATTATTTGTTTTGTTACACTTAATCTCTAAAGCATTATTCTGCTCTAGACGTATATATTTTGGACTGGTGTAATAATCTTTATATGAATTGACTCAAGTGTATCAGTGCGATATATCAAAAGTGTTCTCAGAGTAAATTATGTATTGTGCATCAGGAGTCAACATTTCCATGCCGTTGTTGTAGAAGTTAAAGACTAGTGGTCCTGAAATATATTCTTGTGGTACCCCGGTAAGTATTGGCCGTAGGCTAGATAAATAGCATTCTCCATATATTGCTTGCCTTTTATTACCTAAATGCTGTTGTATTAGGGGAAGAAGTATACCACATATACCGCACAATTCAGGCTTAATCAATAAGGTAAACTGGTTCTGGTGGTCAAAGGCCTTGGAAAAGTCAAGGTGTTTATCTCCAACACATTCTTTTTCGTAAGCTTGCAGAATTTTCTATGCGCCAAAAGTACATGCTCTGTATATTGGCTCTTTCGGAAAGGCAATCGTTCAACGTGGAATGAGGGAAAGTTCAACTAGAAAATTTTAAATCCCTGTGTTCTGTTTTAATCCTTTCGCAAATGCCGGTAGAATGGAAATTGGGCGGTGATTTGTCAAACCATTCTTAAGCATTTCTTTAAATAACACAGTTATGCTGGATATTTTCACCACGTTTGAAAACGCGCCAATTGAAAGCGCTTGGTTGTAAGTGTTAGCTGAGGAGACATGGCATCAATGAGCAGCTTGATGGACTTCATTTGATGGATTGATGTTTGATGTTTAATGGCGCAAGGGCCAGGTGTGGCCAAAAAGCGCCATGCTAAAGGACTTTATTTGACTGCCGTCAATGTCACACACATGACGGTTGTTAGATAATACGAATACATTCCATATCTCAGTATCTCAAATTAGCTCTAAGTTCCCACTATTCATATTCCTCGGCACTCTTTTCGAGGTCTCAAGGAAGTTAGCTAAGTGAGATTGTTTCCGTGACTGTGTAACATGGGCAAGCGCAAACTAGCCCAGATAGTCCGATTCCGTGTGCTCTTGCCTTTGTTATGGGATGTACGTCGTGACAGAAATATATAAATGACAAAACCAGTCACTGCTTAGTCCCATCTAACGCTGTGTACAAACTATTCACGGTGGTTTGCTGATATTATTCAGGTCAACTGCATCTTTTGGCGCTTGAAGGCCCGGAGAAAAGTCACCGAGGCGGGCAAGTGTTCCGATTTCCACGTACCAGATGTCGCTACAGCATTAACTTTGGTAGTATTTTGCGAAATATTTTAAGAAGCTTGGCGGCATTATTATTAGATTTTACATTCTAGTAAGCTGTGGGATGACAGTATGCCCAAATCTTTCTCTTGGCATGTCCCAGACCAGGACGAATTTTTCTTCAACTGCGAGGCTTTTCTTTCTAGGAACCCGTTAAGGTTTCCTTTGTAGCGATTTGCTGCCTTTAGGCGAATGTCTGGATTTTCTTTTATTAGTTACTTCTGTCCACCTTGCGTGTTTCTGCAGAACTATTACGTCATATCTACCGCAGTTTCTCAGAGCAGCGGGTCAAATGCGCATAGAGCTTAACGTGTAACCTATAGCATTAACATTACACATGCAACTAAAACTCTCTATTACCAGATGTAAGTCTGGAACGACTGCATAAATTGCTGCGCACTGCAGGGCTATTTGTGGGAGCACGTTTAGAGATTAAAAGTCCAAAGGGAGCATACGATGACACAGCGGCAAGACAACGATTTCCATGTTTGCGCTGCCCTTTCTATACCTGTTCTCACATAAACTAATAGAACTTCAGCTCCTTATTCTGCATCAGTTGGCTTGCTACTTAAGCTACTGAAAATACCAAAAATGCATTGGTTCAGGTTTTGATGGTGTACCAAAACACGCATTTCATTTATTGGATGATGATTTATCATGTATCCGAGCATATTACTTTGCGGGTGCACGTGTAAAGAAATGATGAGTACTTTTGAGGACAGTGTGAGTGCCTAAGCAAAGAATGGACTGTTGATAAATAAATAAATAAATAAATAAATAAATAAATAAATAAATAAATAAGATCTTGAGGCTTCCGAAGCACCACTCACCTGGCGAAGAAAAGTGATTGGTTTTTGGCCTTGCGCTTGTGGATCGCTGAGGTCACACCTAATAAGATAGGGAAATCCTTGCTGTCTACCCTAATCAATTAAGAGAGAAAAACAAGAAAGATATTGCTGAGACAACATCTGCTGGTAAATTTGCAAGTTATTTGCAATGAGTGAAATACTATTTGAGTGTTAGCTCTAATCGGTATTTCTAGACAAATTTCTTTAACTTCTGAGTAGAGATTGCATCCAACCATTATTTCCCGCTAATGCAGGAGTGTCTTCCAGGGCACCATTTGAGAGGTCAATATCAGAGGATGACTTTGCTACTTAAAGCCATATTAGAGCTTCTATTGCATTTTGAGACAAAACCAAATGAAAAGAACTTGTCCTGCTTACATTTTGCAACAAAGCTTCCAAGTTGTTTGATAACTCCAACATGCGACTTAACGCCTCGTAGCCTTTGTATACATACGCGTGGTCATAGATTTCGTCCATTTCCACCCTCGTTCTGGTCAGCTTGCGTGTGCAAGTAAGGCAAGAGCGCAAATGGTAGAATGGCCACTAACAACAGCCCGTACTTATGTAGTTATTTAGCGTTGTTCAAAACGTCGACAAAAAAAACCTTCATACGCCTACTCCAGATGTGGCATCCTGCGCTTGACGCTTAACGTGTCATACGCCTCTGTATATTCGCGATAACGGGACAGGTTTCAGGGGCTGCGTGACTTTTGTTTTGGTTGGGCGCTACGTAATGATACAGTTGAATGACCGCGTGTGTGATGTGCCACTCATAATAATTGATTTAAATGCTGTGTATTCTTTTCTGGAGATCCCTAAGTAAAATAAAATTTATTTCCCAACTCTTGCGCCTTGCTCCACATAGCACTCAACCTAGGCTCTGAAAGTCGATGGCAGCGCCGCCCTTCGACTAAAGTGTCCCCTACGCCTAATAAAATACCAGAGTAAGGGCTAAGTGAAAATGTGACAAACTGCCCTCGGCGTCTACTAGAGTTCACTACAGTGATGTTGCGCTATTAAAGCAGATCATCATAGCATTTAGCAAATACGCCGGAGTGTTGCTTAATATAGCAGTTTCTTCTTGAGCCACTCTCACCCGAACTGACCTGGAGGCTCAATTAAGCCTCCTCCGCAAGGCCCCGTGCTTGGTGGTGGGCGCTGGAGTCCTGGAATGAGGAGCCACCCTCTGGCCCCCATAACCCTATTTTTACTATGTCCTTTGTCTCACTCTTCAATCGATAGGCTGTGCTGATCTCCACTAGACGGATCACTAACGTAGATATGTATCTGGCAAATACGTTTGGCGGAAGCCCGCAAGGTGGATAAAAGTTTACTCTTTCGTTACCGAGCCTATATACATAAACTAATTTGATCGACACTTTTTCTACATGGTGGCAAACATTACCGTTAGATTACCCCCACAGCAGGTTGCCATTATCCTTCAAGAGAAAAGTGTATAATAGCTGCGTCTTACCAGTACTCACCTACGGGGCAGAAACTTGGAGGCTTACGAAAAGGGCTCTACTTAAATTGAGGACGACGCAACGAGCTATGGAAAAAATAATGATGGGTGCAACGTTAAGGGATAAGAAAAGAGCAGATTGAGTGAGGCTAAAAATGCGACATTAAGAACATCTTAGTTGAAATCAAGAAAAAGAAATGAGCATGGGCAGGACATGTAATGAGGAGGGAAGATAACTGATGGTCATTAAGGGTTACGGACTGGATTTCAAGGGAAGGGAGGCGTAGCAGGTGGCGGCAGACAGTTAGGTGGGCGGATGAGATTAAGAAGTTTGCAGGGACGACATGGCCACAATTAGTACATGACTGGGGTTGTTGGAGAAGTATGGAAGAGGCCTTTGCCCTGCAGTGGGCGTAACCAGGCTGATGATGATGATGGCCCCCACTAGCAATACCATAAACATTATTTACTGACAACTAAACTTTAACTGTTGCTCATATTTGGTCAATTTTGGCATATTGCGGAGGCTGAAAAAAGAAACCTCCAACTATAAGTACCGCCCAAACTAGTCTTCAGTGCTCCTAGCACTTAAGGAAAAAAGTCGCAGTTTCTTCCAAAAGCGAAGCATCGATGGCGATAGCAAATTATTCGACAACTATACGAAGTAAAGATAGTAGTTTTATCGGCGCATAATCTTTTAAACGTAGGAAAGGAATACAACTAAGTTAACAAGCCTGGTGCCACGCGTACACAAGGGTACACATCTCAGTCGATGAGCGCAGACGCTAGCTGTCAAAACACTGGAGTGGGGAAGCACGGCAGCAGCAACGAGCAAATTGACCTTCGTGCTGCCTGTCGCATGAACGCGAACTAAGCCGTGAAAGCACAGCGCACGTCGGAGTCTGTACTCGTCGCAGATGACTTTCAAGATACAGCAGCCTGGGAGGGCGGCCGCCTTGAGTGTCTGTATAATTGCTACCGCAATAAAAAGGCTACCCAAAATTTACGCTATGGCCACCTCGGTTGCATAATTTTTGAAGGACTTCAACAATTAACACACAGAAGGTTCTGTCGGCCTGCCTAACTTTTCCGACTGACATCTAGGCTGTTATAACGCTGTCTCACCGCCTGTTCCAGTGCCCTTATTGATTAGTGTGCCATATTGTGCAACACTCCACAATAATGTGGAGTATACTGTACAGAATCTGAACAAAACACGTGGACGCTTCAGAGCCACTTGAAGCCGCACTAGAATAGATTGCTTGCACGGAGAAGCTGATCGAACACATTATGCAATATCATGGCTATTCTGCATGCTCGTTGACCTTACAGCATTGCTTCGGGCGCGTAATGAACGCAGGCAAACACAAACCACGTGCTTGCTGCAATGAGCAAAAACAAATGACCCCGGCAAAATAGGAACTTACGCGTTTTCACACTTTCCAAGGTACTGCTTTCCAGCGTAGTTTACATATCATTATGCCTATCATTAGTGACTACAAATCCGCATATTATTATTTTACGTGGTCAAACTTACAAAGCAGCAAAGTAAGAGCCAAGCACACAATTGGCAAACCAATTTTTTTACCCTCAGTATTAAAATAAAATAGCAAATTTATACTTTCTTTCTGGTTCCTTGAAGTTCTTCGTTGAAGCCGTAAATATGCAGGTGTTTACTACAGTGCGCATGCGACATCTTTGCTAGAAATCAAAGGAAACCAACAATTCCCGTTGTTTCTTAAATAACGAATTATGGCGCCATTCTGTGTACCCTGTAGAAGCCTCAAAGGACTACAACTCCGTGGTGCCCACTGTTGGGTCATGACGCAGTGAAATCAATACCCCAAACAGTGTAGCTCTAGTGACTATGAGAAAAAAATATGAGGTTGTGTAATTTTCCATTTAAAATGTCACCTGAAACACCTGCATGCCACCAATGTTTTGTGTACTGTCGAAGGTCCATATGTATATCTCTATGACTTCGTTTATTACCCAATTATTTCTGCCCTTGTTACTTTATTCTTTTTCACCAGACCCACAGTAGATAAATGTTGGGCCTTGTACGTAGTGACTTGCATCATTGCTTTTCTAATATGTGAAGAGCACCCGAGCTAAAGCTTTCTCTTAATGTTTACGGCGTCTGCAAAGGGGCCTTGTTAATTGCTTACCGCTAAGAACAAAATAAGCCAAATATTGAACATGGAAAGTTTAGGAAACTTTTACCTAGCCAAGGCGTCACCCCCCTTCCCCCCATATCTGCCCCTGGCCCCTAAAGAAAAAGACGAATTCGTGACGTTACGCTGACTCATCGGGGCTGTGGTTCGGCGCGAATTAATAAAAAGAAATAAACCTTCACGTTTCTTTCTTCCTTTCATATTGATCCTATTATCGCGAAATTAACTAAAATATAGATTTGAACAAGTACAGGAAAGCGGAAACTCGTTTAGCGTATCTAGTGTTCCTTTATTGCTACTGCATATCAGTTTTCAGTTGGAATTGTCTACTACAATATAAGTTGTCTACTACAAATGAGTTGTCTACTACGAAATCCAATACGATGATAAATTGATTTTTTAGAAAAAAGGGCTATTTATTTATTTAGAACTGCTCCGAGTGATGAATATACGAAGATTACGTTTTATCAGCTAAAATGTGTATCAGTAGCCGACCTATACAAATCTACCTGAATTAATCATTATTTAATATATGGAGAGCGCAACACAGTTTTTTTAAGACACTTACGTTTCTAACAGAACTACTGCGGTTTTAGTACTACACGAAAAAAACATTATTGGTTCGTACCACGCATACTCAGAAGCTATGGCTGCCACATGGCAAATATATATTACCGACTAACTTAAACAATTTGTGAGCATATCTCCACTGCCCACTTTTAACCAGATTCTTAGATCAGGCATGTTATCTTCAAAGGTGCTCGGAAAAGACATTTTTTCATGCGTGAGATGCTTCTACCTATAATTCTATAGCTAAAACAATGAAGCATTTCCTGGAAGTGCTGTTATGTTCATTTCGTTCAAAGTTATACTTCGAGTTGTACGTATTGTAGATATTGCTTGTTAATCTACAAAACTTACTTTATCGCTATGTGGAAATGTGACGCGTCCTTTCTATTCTACTCAATTGCTTGTCGCGAGGTAGCTGCAAAGATGCGCAAATAAGGCGCAGAGCTCATCAAGCCTTCATGGATTTTCCTCTATGCGCCAAGCATATGCCATTTGTGTACGTATGCTGAAATAAATTTAACTTGATCTGGTTTAGTTGTAAGATGGTTTAAATGGTGCGGGCTTTGTCTTTCGTAATTTATGATTGACGAGTATGGTTTAACATGGGTGGGTTGCACTTGTAGGCCCGCCGACGATTCTTTGGAAATGCAAGGTGCACTCGAAGGCTTCTCGTAGTGGGTCGTGCATTGCTTAGTTATGTCTGTGTGCACACCACACCGCGATAAGTCATCATAGATAGTACAGTCTACATCAGGAGAGCGCTGTACGAGCGGTAAAAGCTTGGCCGATGCCGCATTGAACATGTTCGGTAAGAGTTCCGAGTCCTCCGTGGTGTCAAGACCTGTGACGCGAACGGCCTCGAATTGTGCAGTGATGACGTGGTCATAGAGGGAGGCGCAGGCACGTTTGTAGATTTGGGAGGGCTAGTAGGAGGAGGCCAAATGTGAACGATGAAGCTATGGCAGACGTTTTCGAACGCTTCTTTGTCTTACAGAAATGAGGCCCATGTCTAGGATTACGTGCTTTCGGGCTAAGCTAGGGTTGTCGGCGTCTTTGAGCTATCCAGAGGTGTGCGGTAGCCTATAAGTGTTTGCGGGAGGAACTATTCGTTTCTGAAGTGGGATTGATAACGTCGGAGAGTTTACCCACAAAGATAAGGGATACGGGCCCGAGGTTATGAAATAAGAAGAATTCGCCTGATTTTAAGATAAACGTTATGTCCGCATGTCACATTCCAAGTAGACTGCCGGTAATCCAATGCTTGTTGTTGAACACGCCGAGTTATTGACAACCTTGATAATTAAGGATGTATAGGAGATGGTATGATGCACCATTCACTCCCCGTACCACATTGTGCTGCATATTGCAATGGATACGTAGCGCTTCAGCATCAGCGATATCGCCGTCTAAGGGTGTCACGCGACCATGGGAACTATCCACATAATATCAGCGGTTTCAACAGCAATTCAACACCGTTTCATCTGTTCGTGTATGGTCCATTTGTCAAGCCTTGTGTTCTGCAGACGCGTCTGGATAACTTTAGTGGTGTACAGTTTGGCTTAAATCAGATGCATGCGAGTACGTAGGAGTGACTTATCAGGTCTTTGAAGTTCTCAGTGCCTGTTCGAGGCAGTCGCAGAAGGTGTTCCAATTCTCGAAGGTGTTGGTGGAGGGAGGGTTGGCTATGGTTGTGGTTTAGGTTGCGCAATTGTAGGGATTGACCGTGGAGATCGTGGCTGGCATTGGTGCCTTGGGCACGGTGTTTTGTATATCTGTCAATATACCGAGGATGGCGGTGATAAAATGCTCGAGTTCTTGCGTGGTTCGATCCCAGCTCGATACTGGCCTCGGCGGTCTCATTTTTCTGGCGCTGCAATGCAAAAAGTACTGATGTGGCGACGCACTCCCCGCATATTTGTGCGCAACCTCCGCCTTGTTATCATCCGGTCCAGCGTAACGCATCCAGTTGGGCGAAGCTCCCCGGTTTCGGTGGCAGAGGTAATTGGCGCCATCGCTGTATTGGGCGAACCCGAAAATCCGTTTCCTTTCTATGGCCTAGTAGATCGTCGCGCGCACGCGCGCCGATCCAGGTAGCCGAACCCTTCCCCCCAACTCCTCTGCAATCACCCTCCCTCGTTACTCCCTCGCAACTCCCTCACCTTCGACTGTCTTCGCGTGCACGCCGTGCGGCTCCGCCGGCCCGGCGCCAGCTCAGCCCGCTGCATGACGTTTCATGTTTCGTTATCTGCTGTTATCGCGAAGCGTGCGCTGTTGTGCGTTCACCGGCGTGGGTAGTTTCGTGGTCCGCGGCAGCTGTGTGCTTGTGCTCGGCGATGTTTCGCCCGTTTCACGACTCGTACCTCTCGTGCATCGTGCAGTGGCGCACAAATACCTCAAAAAGAAGCCCTGCAAGGTTGTTCCGGGTGCATAAAGTCAACAGGTGAGCGCTCAGACCCAAGTACTATCGGCGTCAAATGAAAGTTGAACAGCGGAGCGCGTGGCCCAAGCACAAGTTAAGATATAGTGCGTGCCGTCAAGTCATCACCATTGGTGCAGTTTGCACCGTCATCGCCCTCGCCGCGCGCGCGAATCTACCTTGCGATGACGGTGCAAACTGCACCAGGCGCACCGCTATTCGCGCTGACAGCACTTGTGGCTTCGGCGATCTGTGCGACAAGACTCGCCATAAACTGCAATATTTTAGCTTTGTTTTTATATTTTATATCCTTCCTTTCAAATGTAAGAACCAGGACAGAAGCGAAATTATGTCATTAGAGGGGGATCGCCCAGTGCGGCCAAATTGGATGTGCGCGCCTGTTAACGGTGATGACTGGACGGCGCGCACTATATCTTAACTTGTGCTTGGGCCACGTGCTCCGCTGTTCAACTTTCATTTGACGCCGATAGTACATCAGAAGGCGCATGTACACGAACACAGCCCTGTCCATGTCTGTGCCCCATGAGGCTCCGGACTTCGTTGCGCCTTGATTACGCTACACTTGCCTCTTCCCGGCAGAGAAAGCTGACAAACAGATGTTCCTCCTCATTGTTACCTGGTCTATGACTTGTGTTTTTCCGTGCCAAGTCTCATTCTGCAACTTAGTAACTTGCCCAGCTTTCCATACCGCCCTCAGTGCTTTTTCTGTGTGTAACGTTCTACAGACGACACTAACAGCTGAAAAATTACTGTTCGTGTTTGTGTAGTATCTCAGTAACCGCCGATGGGAAAACCGCGCGAACAACTTTCATGTGTAGGCATGATACGCTTTTTTTTCTTCTGGAAAGCATGAGCATTGCAAGTGTCCTACATGCAGATTTTTGCAGTTCGTGTTTACTATACAAACGAGTGCCCAGTGGATGCGACTTAGTGCCTTAAGTGACGTAATTTTATTGCTAAGCATTGCATTCGGATCGAAAGAAAAGTCGTGTTTTTGGCTTATTTTACCTGGTCTTTGATTGAGGAATAAGCCTTTCTGCCCCCCACAGGGGCGTCTGCGTCAGCAGGTGTTTGGTGTGTTGCGACATCGCGTACCCGAGCACATGAGGGTTGGACCCTCCCGCGTGTAGCCGTGCGCGGCTTAGCCGTGTCTGGGGAAAGGGGGATCCTAGGGGTTGAGCCGATGCCGGGTGCTAGGACCTTTAAGGCCCCCCGGCGGAGGCAACACACCTCTTTGGCCTCTGCTTCACATAGACGGCACCTCCAGACTGACCCACCTGGAGGAAATCGGCAGTCGCCTTTTCCTCTCTTCCTCTCCATTCTTCGTCTTTCTCTCCCACTTTTCCTTCTTTCCTGTTTTCTCTTCACTTCTTATTACTTCCGTATTTCCTGGCGGCAAGGGTTAACCTTGTGCATTATGCCCAACCTCGGGTATAGGTATTTGGTTATAGTGGGGATGTACCGCTGGCGTGCGCAGAACTGAATACTTCCCGTCCTGTGTCGTCCCCTGGTTGGGCTCCATGGTGGGTGGCGGCCATCCCTGCCGAATATATTATTATTACTAATGGAATCAAATTCCCCTCCACTCCCTGATCGCTCCTTCAAGAGGGGTGCACCGAAGATTCCTTCAACTTCTTCATGAGTCAGAAAGAAACATTCCCAAAATACCATGTTATTCACAGTCAACATGAAAGCAAGACAGTCGGAACAATATCTCTTTTGTTGTGGCAAAATCATTGGCAAACTCCATCGGCCCTGGTTACAATGTAACTAAAATGGGAAGCGGTTATCTTCTTCTTGAACTTCGTGACAAACCACAGTACAGTAAATTGTCAAAACTAATTGCTTTTGGGGACACTCCAGTTTCAGTAGGCCCACACAGATCTTTGAACACTGTCCGCGGTGTCGTCTCTGAAGATGACATGCTCGATCTTAGTGAAAGTGAGCTACTTGAGGGATGGCAAGATAAAAATGTAGTAAAGGTCCAGAGAATAACGATTAGGCGGGACGGAAAGGAAATCCCCACAAAACACATAACCTTAACTTTTGGAACTAGCAATTTACCAGACTCAATAGAAACAGGATACTGCAAACTCCGTGTAAAGCCATACATTCCTAACCGACGCCGATGCTTCAAGTGTCAGCGGTTCGGGCATGGTTCACAAAGCTGCCGAGGGCGCACTAGTTGTGCCAAATGTGCATCAAACGAGCACTCATCTGTCACTTGCACTTCCACCACCCATTGTGCTGTGACGGGGATCACCCAGCGTACTCTCGTTCTTGCCCATCCTGGAAAAAAGAAAAACAAATCATCGAAATCAAAATCAAACTGAACCTTTCCTTCCAAGAGGCGCGCAAGCACTTCTCGATGAAACAATCTAGTCCGTCTTACACCGATGTGGCGCGCCGGGGGGCAGCGCTACATCATTCGGCGGCCGCCCAAGTCACACGGAGTGTGACGGCGGCCACACCACCAGCCCCCCCCCCCCCGGCCGGAACAGCCAGCGCTGTTCGGGCCCCTCAAAGGAGGAACAGCAGACCCTCGGGCCTGTTGAACCTAGGGCCACTGCGCGTGCAGATAGGCCCACCACCCCCGCGAACGTGCCCGCTGCGCAGGCACTATCCACCGCCTCAGACGAGGTGATGGTTACGAACACAAATCCGGCATCTCGGACGCCCAAGGAACGGCGCAGCTCCCTCGAGCGCGTCCGGAAGATAGAGAGATCTCGTTTCACGGGGCCTGGAAAGGTCCCGTGAGATAATTTGTAAGATTTGTAAGAGACACAGCACAAAACACATATATTATGGATACACAGATAATACAATGGAATGTGAGGTGTTTACTCCACAACCTAGACGACATTAAGGAACTTTTACATAGGTACACCCCAAAGGTGCTGTGTGTCCAAGAAACACCTCTTAAACCTTCACAAACAAACTATCTCCGACAGTATGCCATTTTCCGGAAAGACCGCAACGAGGCCCTTGCCTCGTCGGGCGGTGTGGCAATAATAGTGATAAGTGTGTTGCTTGCCGGCAGTTACCCCTTAAAACGCCCCTAGAGGCAGTTGCAGTCAGAGCAGTACCTTTAGTAAGCTGCTGACAATTGCATCTTTATGCATTCCTCCCAACTGTCAACTCTCCAAAACTGAATTTGATTGCTTTATTGCGCAACTCCCGGAACCCTACATTGTCGTTGGAGACGTAAATGCTCATCATACCTTATGGGGGGACTCTCGGTGTGATGCCAGAAGACGTCTGATTGTAAACTTCCTCTTCAATACAGGGGCACGTTTGCTAAATAAGAAGGAGCCAACATTTTACAGCGTTGCTAACAAGACATTTTCATCTATAGATCTATCCACTGTTTCAAGTACAGTCGTGCCGTACTTGGAGTGGAAAGTACATAAGAATCCATACGGGAGTGATCATTTCCCGATTGCATTAAAATTAAGGAAACGGAACGAATGTTATCCACATGTACCCCAGTGGAAAGCTACCTCAGCGAACTGGCAGCGATACGGAGAGCTGACATATATGGCCTGGGATGATATTCGTGCACTCAGTATTGACGATGCAGTGTCATCTTTAACCGCATTTATTGTCGACGTAGCGTCGATATGTATCCCGCAAACAAATGCATCGCATAATAAACGACGTGTTCCCTGGTGGAATGATGAATGTAAGGAAGCACGAACGAAACAGAATAAGGCTTGGAATCAGCTCCGTGACTCTCCGACTATCGAAAACATTATCAGCTTTAAGAAAATCAAATCTGAAGGCAGAATAACGCGCCGCCGTGCCAAAAGGGATAGCTGGCAAAAATACATTTCCGGAATTAACTCTTATACAGACAAAAGAAAAGTCTGGAACAGGGTAAACAAATTAAAAGGCCGCGAAACTCATCCTTTACCATTAGTAAACACACAAGCAGACACTCTTGAGGACCAAGCTGATTGTCTACGAGCACATTTCGGGCACATTTCCAGTACATCTCATTACACAGAAACATTCCTAAAATACCAGCGACTAGCAGAACAGCTGCATTTGGGTCGGAAAAGCACATCAAATAAAGCATACAATCCTCCATTTAGTATGGCTGAGTTCCAGGCCTCACTGAACTGTTGCAACAAGCCCGCTCCAGGAAGTGACAGAATAATGTATGAGATGATCAGACACTTACACCCTGAAACCCAAAAAACACTACTGTCACTCTTCAATTCGATGTTCTCTGCCGACTACATTCCTTCTGCCTGGAAACAAGCAATCGTCATCCCTAATCTCAAAGAGGGCAAGGACCCTTCCTCACCCAACAGTTATAGGCCTATAGCTCTGACAAGTTGTCTATGCAAATTATTTGAGAAAATGATTAACCGTCGCCTCATCCATTATCTTGAAAGCAGCAACATACTCGATCCTTTTCGATGCGGTTTTAGGGAGGGTAGATACACAACAGATCACCTTGTCCGCATCGAGACAAATATCCGAGATGCCTTTGTCCACAAACAATTTTTTCTACCAGTATTTTTAGATATGGAAAAGGCGTACGACACAACCTGGCGCTATGGAATCCTCCGTGACCTGTCTGAAATGGGAGTTCGAGGCAACTTGCTGAACGTGATTCAGAGTTACCTCTCCAATCGCACGTTCCGTGTTAGAGTTGGTAACGTTCTGTCTCGTCCGTTTACGCAAGAGACTGCTGTTCCGCAAGGTGGTGTGCTAAGCTGCACTCTTTTTTATTGTCAAAATGAACTCGATCCAGACTGCCATACCACATACTATGTTTTATTCTGTATATGTGGATGACATCCAGATAGGTTTCAAATCATGCAACCTAAGTATCTGCGAGCGGCAAGTACAGCTTTGCATAAATAAATTATGCATGTGGGCGGACAAAAACGGTTTCAAGCTAAACCCACAAAACATATATGCGTCCTGTTTTCTAACAAAAGAGGTATACTTGCGGACCTCGCAATAGATCTAAATAGAGAGCGGCTATCTGTGAGCCATGAACACAAATTTCTAGGAATCATTTTAGACAGTAAGCTGAATTTCGTACCACACCTGAAGTATCTGAAATCAAAGTGCCTCAAGTCTATGAACCTGCTGAAGCTCTTATCACGTACATCTTGGGGAAGCGACAGACGGTGCCTTCTAAAGCTTTACAAAAGTCTAATATTAACACGGCTTGACTGCGGAGCAATAGTCTATAATTCTGCTGCACCTAGCGCTTTGAAAATGCTAGATCCTATTCGCCACTTAGGTATCCACCTTGCTACAGGCGCCTTTAGGACTAGCCCTGTGCAAAGCCTCTACGTCGAATCAAACGAAGGGTCATTGCACTACCAAAGGACATATTTAACTATCTCCTACGCCCTGAAAGTTCGCTCAGATGTTAAACAACCTTGTCATTCCACAATATGCGACTTGTCCACTGCTAGGCTGTTTCGTAACCGCCCGGCCACTAGGCCTCCTCTGTCCCTCCGGTTGGAAGCCCTTTCAGAAAAAAACAGGGGTCCCTCTTTTACACAATGTCCTAATGGCTCTTACACGGCTTCCACCGCTTTGGGAGTGGCAGACTATAAGATGTGACATCTCTTTCTTAGAAATATGGAAACAAGCACCTGAGGCTCACATACAATCGCACTTTCTTGAACTTAAAGAAAAGTATTCCTGTGACGAATATTACACAAATGCTTCGAAGTCTCCTGCTGGTGTTGCGTACGCAGCTCTCGGACCCTCATTTTCAACATCTGGGCAACTAAACCCACACACCAGTATCTTCACGGCAGACGCGTACGCTATACTTTCCGCAATTAAAAACATAAGGCGCAGAAATGTCGCTAAGGCTGTTGTATTTACAGACTCATTAAGTGTCGTCAGATCCCTAATTAGGTTATGAAAGCATAGTAATCCCGTTTTGAATGAGCTGTATAGCTTGTTGTGCTTCGCATATATCTGCAACCAAGCGATTATCCTATGCTGGGTACCTGGCCATCAAGGTATAAAAGGCAACGTAGCTGCTAACGAAAGTTTTAGCGACACAGATGAGTTTTAGCGACACAGATGGGAATATCCCCATTCCTGCCACAGACCTAAAGCCCTTTCTGCGCCGTAAATTGAGGAATTATTGTCAAGCAGAGCGGGATACACAAACATTGAATAAGTTACATATTATAAAACCAAGATTGCAGAATTGGATAAGTGACAAAACAGCACGGTACAAAGAAGTACTTCTTGGCCGATTAAGAATAGGACACACTTACAGTACTCATTCCTACCTCTTGACTGGCGGGGATCCTCCATGTTCTTAGTCAGTGCCCTGCAATAGAAACAGAGAGGAAAAAGTATTTCCCTTCGGCATATCGGGAAAATATACCTCTCCATCCTGCATTTTTCCTTAGTGACGAACCATTTCTTACAATGCAAATAGTCTTAGATTTTTTAGCCGAAACCGACATCTTGAAAATCATTTGGCCAGGCAATTTTTAGCCCATGACTAACAGCCCTGCATTCAAGGGCTCTCTTGAAACTCTGGTGTCAGTGTTGTTTTATTGCATAAAATTCTAACGAAAGCCCATTGCCATAGCCCACATCACTGCCTAGTCACCGTCATTATTTTAGCAACTATATATTCTACGCCACTTACAGCTACAGGTTTTAGGCCCTTTTACAGCCAGGTGACATCTACCATGAGGAATTCATTGTTCACGCCATCCGTAATACATCGTCAACATTACCACTTGTCATGGCGCTCTTTGGCCAAACCTGGCCCTTGCGCCATAAAACACCACGCATCATCAAGCCTTTCTGCGAATGTTTTCTATGTACTGCTGAAAAAGCCGTATACCTTCTGTTCCCCTTGCCAACGTTACTCAAGTTGTGGCCAAGTGCAAAATAATGTGATAATGTGTATTTCAGTTTTTAGTACAATGTTATTTCTGTTCTGCCATGTCTTTTTCAATTTTTTCAGCAGTAATGAACATGTCACGCATTTCATATACTTTCGTGCAGATTTATAAGTCAGTCAGTCATGCTAATCTTCTCTGTATCGTTCCAATTTTAGTATATGTACTTTGGAAGTACGATTTATAAGTAGGCTTATTTTTTTTGTATGGCTCTCAATCAAACAATGTTAGCATTTTATTCTAATTTTTTAGGTATTTTGCGTGTCATTGTTTTTGTCATTACCAGTGAGCTTTCCCTTTTTATATTTGTCATGACAATGTCATACATGTCGTCCAGTTTTGTGCAATATCTTAGTGCGTATATCAGAAGCTCGTCTATATTTCGGTTTTGAGGGCGTTATATAAAATCTTGTTTTTATATGTGTGTGTACATGAAACGGCCTTCGCGTTTTCTAGCGCTTTCTTTTGTTATTTCACCATCTGTGAACTTTTGTGTTTAGTACTCTTGTAAATGTCATGCTCCTTTCACTTTTGCTCATTTTTCGAGCATGTATCATACCAAGTAACAAGAAAAATCTGTTTTCGGAAACGAAGTCAATTAAGCGAGACCAAAGATCTGTTGTGTTGGAAGTGGAATTTTTTTTTTGCGTCCCGGCACATGCTGGTATAATGTAAGTATGGGCAAGACTGCGTGCGTGCCAACGCATAGCCAACGGCGCACCACGCGCCAGCTTGCAAGCAATGCCAATGCGCTGCGTAGCGCGCGCATTGCTTGAGAGCTGGCGCGTGGTGCGCCGTAGCACGCGCGCGATAAAAAAAAGCCTCGTACAGGAAAAAAAAGAAAGTAAGCGACGCGCGTGGCATGGGGGAAAGGGGAAAAGTGAGCGGAGGGGGCCGGCATAATAAAAACAAAAAGAAAAGAAAAACGTTTGGGAGAGGTGGCGCCGCGCGGTTGCTCTTCCTGTTGCCATGACAACGTAAACAATCGTGTGCACCGCCACTTTGCTGTTGCGTCTCCCATTGGTTAGGGCCGCAACTTGGCGCTAGCGTCGAAAGAGCGTCTGCTCGAAAACAACCAATGGCAGCCATGCGGAGATTCACCCCCCTCCCCTGACGCATCTGCACGCTGGACTGCGTGGCCGATAAAACATCGCTCCAACGCCGCGTCACCCGAGGTTAGCGTCACCGACGGTGGCTACAAAAACAGGTTGCCCGGCTGAGAAGGACCGCTTTGTACCTTCCGCTACCGAGACGAAAGTAGCGTTGGTGTGCCCGTCCGCTACCATCGTTAGTCGAATGAATAGTCGTTACGCTTTTATGTTGGGATTCTTCCTTCGGCAAACACGACATCCCACATCTGGAGACCCGGACGGGTCCGGTCTCGCGCACATCACGGAAGACCGGACCCGCTACGATTATGTTGTCGCCCACCTCTATGCCCGCTACGCCAACGAGGTCCGAAATATCCTTGCCAATACACCAACGGCCAACCTTTACGAACACCTCAAGAATGAACTCATGCGCCGCCTGTCACTCTCGGAAGAGCAAAAGGTGCGACAACTGCCCTCCGCAGAACTTGCCGAGCGCAAGCCTACGCAGCTCCTCGGCCACATGCGTGCTTTCGCGGGCAACATGGAAATCCAGGATTCCTAACTGCGAAAACTTGGCTTCAACGACTTCCACCGCACATCCAGGAAATTCTGCAGGCTCATCTTACGCTACCTCTTGACCAACTTACCGGGATCGCTCACCGCGTCATCGAGGTCTCTTTGCCGCCGTTGTCGCCCACCGTCCTGGCTGTCGCTGCACGGCTGAACACCATACAGCTTGCGCGCCGCATCGACGATATCAAACGACAGCTCAGCTCCATTCAACGACGCCTGAATCAACACTTGCCGACGCGCCGCTCACAAAGCCGTGGCCAGAACACCACCCCGTCGCAGCCACCTGGTGACGACGACCGGTGGTACTACCATCGACGCTTCGGGGACAGAGCACGGCAATGTCGACCACCCTGATCTTCTAGAAATCAGGGAAACGCCAAGCGCAGCTCGTAGCCACGGCTGCGAGCTGCCAACGTGGACGCCGCCGTATCTTCGTCACCGACGAAATTACAAAGCCGCGGTTCCTTGTCGACAGCGCTTCCGACATTTTCTGCTACCTGCGAGCCCATCTTCAAGGTTCCTGTCCTTCTACGTGTTTGGAGCTGAGCGCGGCAAACCGGTCCACAATCAAAACTTACGGCTCGCTCCACCTGCACGTTAAGCTTAAGAACCTACGCCGTGACCTTAATTGGAATTTTTTCATCGCCGACGTCACCGAACCAATCATAGGCTCAGACTTTTTGGCACACTACAACCTCCTTCCGGACTGCCGTCACGACCGTCTCATCGACGCGGCAACGGGAAATTCTGCGCCAGGACAGCGAATGACTATCCACCAGTCAAGCATCAAAGCACTCAGTGTCAAACATAATTCACCGTACCACGCCATCCTCGCCGAATTTCCCGGTTTGACGGGCCCCAGCGGGTTGCCACGTGATGTGCAGCACACCACTGTGTACTACATCCGGACCACCCCAGGACCCCCGGTTTTCTGTCGCGCCCGTCGCCTTGCCCCGGACCGCATGCGCATAGCCAAAGCAGAGTTCGAAGCCATGCTCCGGGAGGGAATCGGCCGCCCCTTCTACGGCCCATGGGCCTCGCCACTACACCTCGTCCCGAAGAAGACCGAAGGCTGGCGGCCCTGTGGGGACTACCGTGCACTGAACGCCCGCACCATTCCGGACAAGTACCCCGTTCACCATATTGACACGTGTACTTATCTCTATCGGGCGACCACGTTTCGCCGCCGAACGAATGTTATCGCACAGCGCGGGACGCGCCTGCATGTATCCGAAGTTTCTGGAAAGTTATCGATGCTTCTATCCGCTGTCTGTTGTCGCCGAACCTTGTATGATCTGATTTCATCGCGGGACGCGAATGGTGTAGAACTTTGTGGAAGGCACGCGGGTCCGAACGATTAGACTGGAACATTCGACGACTGCTGTATAAAAGCCGACGCGCTTGACCCGCAGATCAGATTTTCGACGATCGCCGACTGTGTTCGCCGCTATCGTTGCGCTTTAAATGTAGCCTGTTTTGTAGGCACAGGTTCGCCCAATAAAAGCTAGTTTTGTCTTTCACAGTACTGCTACTGTGATCTTTAACGTCACTACCACGTGACAATATACAGGACTTCGCCCATTGCATTTCTGGCTGCCACGTTTTCTCCGTGCTAGACTCGGTCAAGGCCCACACGCAGATACCCGTCAATACGGACGACGTCCCGAAAACTGCAATCATTACTCCTTTCGGCTTGTTCGAGTTTCCCTTCATGTGCTTTGGCCTGAGGAACGCTGGACAAACCTTTCAACGCTTCATTGACGATGTCGTCCGTGGCCTCGACTTCTGCTTCGTCTATCTTGAAGACATATTGGTCTTTTTCCGCAACACCGACGAACACCACAGGCACCTTCGTCAGCTTTGCCAACGCCTCGGTGACCATGGCCTACTCGTCAATGTCCCAAAGAGCACGCTCGGCGCTTCAGTCGTCAAATTCTTCGGCCGTGAAGATTTCATCAGAGGGAACTCGACCCTTACCTCAACGCATCTCAGACATGCAAAATTACCCTCAACCAACCACCGCTAAAGGCCTTCGCTGTTTGCTCCGCATGCTGAACTTTTACAGGCGTTTCTTGCCACACGCAGCCGACTACCGGGCTCCCTTCCATGATGCCTTGGCTGGTCTACGAGGAAACCAACCCGTCACGTGGACACCGGCTTTAACGTAATTTTTCGAAAAATGCAAAGCTGCCCTCTGCACCGCCACACTTCTCTCCTATCCTGTGCCAGGCGCTCCCTTGGGGCTCTTCACGGACGCCTCTAGCATCTCCGTCGGCGCCGCCCTTATGCAGCGCGTAGACAACACCTGGCACCCTTGGCGTTCTTCTCCAATTTGGCAGCAGCGGCAGCTGGACGTGAACTCGTCTCTCACGAACGCTACTTCCATTTTTCAGGTTGGTGTAACAACCCTATTCTGTAAACCCGAGGTCTATTTTCTGAAGAGCGCTCTCGCTGCTGCTGCTGCCATTTTGCATTTGTTAGTCTATGCGTTCGTAATATTCTGTTCTTTTTTTGCGCATGCTTGTTGCTGCCAACGAAACTTGTTGATCGCGCATACATCATGTTACGCTGCTGCGCGTGCCGACAGCTTATTGCTGACGGCTGTCCTTCAATACGCTGCTCCGAGTGTGATTTTGTCTTTCATCTCGGACACTGTAGTGGCGTTTCGGAGGATACACACAAATCGAAACGAGGACACGCACATAAATCCTGGAAGTGTGAGTCATGCAAGGGTGGCGGAAAATCCCATATTGCACGTGAAGAACAGCCGTCAGATCGAGAGCTAATCACTCGGCTTCTTGCAATGGAAAGTAAGATTGACTCTCTCCTGGCCTTGTCTGCCAAGCTTGAGCCTCTTGAATCATCCGTCCAACTACTCTCTGATAAGTTTGACGACTTTCAAACACGCCTTCTTGCCCAAGAAAAGTTAACCAAGGAAGTTACGAAGCGAGTTGAACAGCTCGAGAAGGGGGAAGGGGTCAGCGAAATTGCACAGCTCAATCTGGATATACATAATCTAGAGTGGCGCAGTCGTCGTCTAAACATTGAATTTCATGGCATCACGGAGTCTGATGACGAAGACTTGATGAAGAAGGTTAACGACATAGGTACGACACTGGAGCTTAAGCCGTTGTGCTCGAGCGACATAACAGCCATTCACAGGCTTCCTGCTAAGCCGGGTAAAACACGGGGCGTAATTGTTAGCTTCGCAAAATCAGAAATTCGCGACGCTTGGCTGGAAAAAAGGAAGGCGTTACGAGACGCTAATACCAACATGTTTATCTGTGAAAATCTGACTCGTTTCTCTCGTACTCTTCTGGCAAGTGCAAAATGCTGGGCGAAGGAATCTGGCTACGCGTTCGTTTGGCACGCGAATGGAAAAGTACTTGTAAGAAAAAAAGACCGGCGCACGTGCAGTTGTTGTCCGTGATAAGGACGATCTTGCAAACCTGAAATGATAGCATAGTCCTCTGCTATACTTGCATGAATGCGCCACTCCATTCATGTCAGATATCGCTTATCATACTGTGCAGCTGAAGGATGAGCAAAATCTTTCATTATTTCATTTGAACTGCCAAAGCTTGCGAAATAAATTTGATGAGGTTACCTTATTTTTATCGAGCCTAAACCATGAATTCGATTTCATTTGCTTTAGTGAGACATGGTTCACACCGGATGACTGTTTTTTACTACCTGGATATGACTGTGTGTCAGCCTGTCGTTCATTGAAGCGTGGAGGTGGCGTTGCCCTGTATGTCCGTTCGGATCTGCCGTACCAAATTCCACCAAATTATAATATTGTGAACGAAAATTTAGAATGTGTTTTTATTCACTGCTATAACATAATTCTTGCTGTCGTGTACCGCCCGCCATCTGGGTGTATAAGTGAATTTATGCAGTTTGCAGAAGAAGTATTTGTGCGCAGTATTGAAATCAACCGTGAATGTGTTTTTGTCGGCGACTTCAATATAGATGCTTCTGAAAATAATGCTACCTTCTTGCATTTCAGAGAACTTTTCGAATCATACGGTTGTACAAATGTAATTAACGAGCCTACCCGTGTCACCTCAAGTACTGAAACAATATTAGACCTGTGCATTACAAGCTTTTGCCCTGATGAAGTGAAGTCAGGTGTAATCACTTGTGACCTTACCGATCATTTACCAATTTATTGTCTAATACCATCGAAACAAAAGCGTACATTAGTAAAAGAAACACTGGTTAGAGACTACTCGGAACAAAACATGTTAAGGTTTAAAGAACTCATGGAAGGACAGAAATGGGATAGTGTCATAAAAGAAAACGATCCAAATGTTGCTTATAATGTCTTTCTGAAGTGTTTTACTTCTGCCTACAATGCCTCCTTTCCGCTAAAAGCTCCTAAAAACACAAAAAAACAAGAAAACCTTGGATATCACATGAATTATACACCAGAATTAAACAAAGGCAGAGACTTTTCCAGCAGTTTTTAGACACGAGATGTGAAGGTGATCTTCAAATATTTAAGAAAATGAGGAACAAATTAAGTGCTGATATCAAAAAAGCAAAACGAGAATTCTTCATGAAAAAAGTTTCTGAAATTGTGGGAAATTCTCGTCTTGTATGGAAAGTGATCCGGGATATCATAGGAAAGACAAGTTCGCCAAAACGTGTTTTGTATGAAAATGAGTCCATGAGTGACATTGAGGTCGCAAACTTGTTTAACAAACATTTTATTAATGCGGGTGCTTCGGCAGATGACCGCGCCAAAATGCCTTGTGAACATTTTGTGAAAACACATTGTCAAAATACTATATTTATGTCACCCACCGATCAATATGAGATAACTGATATCATATTGGCTTTGAAAAATGATTGCGCCGCTGGAGCTGACGATATCAAAGCTAGGCCAGTGAAAGCTGTCGCGCCGATGGTAAGCATCCCGCTTATGCACATTATCAACCTTATTCTTTCAACCGCAGTGTTCCCAGACGCAATGAAACTAGCCCGTGTTGCCGTAATACATAAAGGTGGTTCCGTTAAAGACAAGAACAATTACAGACCAATATCAGTGCTTCCTATCTTTGCAAAGATAGCGGAGAACATAATACATAAAAGACTTTCCGGCTTTCTGACGGCAAACAATATAATAGTAAGCGAACAATTCGGGTTTAGAAAAAACAAGTCATCTGAAAGTGCCCTTCTTGAAATAAAGGAGCACATACTAGACAACATCGAAAAGAAAATAGTTACCCTGGGAATATTTCTGGATTTTAGAAAAGCATTTGACTGTGTCCAACACGATGTGCTCTTAAAGAAATTGCCATTGTATGGAATACGGGGCAAAGCTTGGTCTTTGATAAAAAGCTACTTAACTTCGAGAGCTCAATTCACATGCATAAATGGCGTAAATTCGGACTTAAAATTTGTAAAATTTGGCGTACCACAGGGATCATTACTAGGACCAACGTTATTTTTATTATACATTAACGATATTGTAAACATTAACAAAAATACAAAGTTAATTTTATACGCAGACGATACGAATGTATTCTTTACAGGTGCTCATGAAAGAGAGGTATTTCATCGAGCTAACGAATGGCTAACAGGTCTGGATTTGTGGCTTCAATCTAACAGACTTCAATTAAACGTCAGCAAAACGAAATACTTACTCTTCCGGCCGCGAGGACACCACCCGACTATAAACTTGGATTTAAATTTTCAAAACGTTACCATCGAACAATCTGTATCAGTTAGATTTTTGGGGGTGACATTTCAAGAAAACCTCTCATGGACGCCTCACGTTGACAAGCTCCGAAGTGAGCTAGGGCGAGCTGTTGGAATCTTAAATAAAGTGAGATATTATATCCCGTCTGTGGTGAAAAGGCAAATATACTACGCGCTATTTCATTCCCGTTTATGTTACTGTTTCTTAGTATGGTCAACAACGACTAAGACCAACCTAGACAGTCTTTTTTGTTTGCAAAAGCGTGCGGTGCGTGCAATAGGAAATTTAGAACTTTCTGAAGACACTACACCCTTTTTTAAATCTAATAAAATACTGCCTTTTCATAAATTGTATAAATACAACTTGGCCCTGGAAATATTGCATCAGCACCAAGCAACACCTATTCAAACCAAATATCAAGTGAAACCTGGTCCGTACTGCCTACGAAAGAATTTAATACCCAGGCCACGCTCGCGTACAAAATATGGCGATCAAAAACTAAGCTTTATGATACCAGACCTTCTCAACGAATATCCGGAAATTGCTGAAGCGCTCGTTACAGCTACCTCAGCACACATTTTCAGAAAAATGCTCAAAAATTTTTTCCTTAACTCAGACTAAAAATCGTGCTGGACTGATCCCAGTTGGTTTCCTCATTGTGAAAGTCCGATATATTTTCTGTACTAGGACGATAGTTCGCGACATACCTGTACAATGTATCAAATTATATGTGTATTTATGTTATTGATGTGTATGTGTATTTATGTTATTATGTTATTGATAAGGAACACTTATTGATGTTTAAGTTCTACCGTGTTCCAAATTGAGCCTATTGTAGTCAATACTTTTGTTATAATTGTTCTTGTGTGACTGCTGCTGCCAAGGGTGGCGAGGCCCAGTCAGGCACGTTCAGTGCCTTTTGTCGCGTCCCCCAATGCATTTCTGAAAGGAATGTCTTGAATAAATGAATAAAGAAAGAAAGAAAGAAACTCTCAGCTCGCCAAACGACCCCTTCTGCCGCCAGTCCCACCGACGAAACCACGACCCCCACCCTGTCAAGTTCGCCCTAGAGAGAACTTATGGCGATATACGAAGCAGTTGAGCCCTTTCGCCACATTCTCGAAGCACAGCACTGCACTATCTAATCCGACCATAAACCTCTGACCTACGTCTTCTCTCAACGCCGCGACAAACTCCCGCCGGTTCTCCCACCAGCTCTCGTTCATTGCCCGGTTGACCACCGACATCCAACTTGTCAGCGGGAAGGAAAACATGGTCACCGACGCGCTTTCACGTGTGACAGCCACCAGCCCTTCGCAGATAACAGCTGATGTCCTCTCCGAGGCTCAGACTACGAACGCCGAACTGCAGGAGCTTCTTAAGGGCGGGTCCTCACTACAGCTGCAGCAAGTCCCCATACCTGAATCGACAACGACTATCTACTACGACATATCAACAGCACGAAGCAAGCCTTAGGTGCCCCTTTCCTTTCGCCGTGGCTTCTTCAACCAGCTACATAATCTCAGCCATCCCGGCATACGCGCCTCTACACGCATCGTGGCCGACCGCTATGTCTGGCCCTCCATGCAGCGGTATTGCCGCACGTGGGCGCGCTCCTGCATTCAATGCCAGCGCGCTAAAGTCACCAGGCATGTCGCTTCACTACTCGGCGCAACCCCCAGACCTCTGGTCGGTTTCAACACGTCCACCTTGATATCATAGGGCCCTTGCCTCCAGCTGGACGCTATCGCTACTGCCTCACCGCCATATATCGGTATACTCGATGGCCTGAGGCATGGTCCCTCGAGGGAATCACCGCGAAAGACGTCGCCTCAGCCTTCTTCGCGGGCTGGATTGCCCGCTTCGGGCCCACTGGCCGCGTCACCACCGACCAAGGACAGTTCGAATCGCACCTTTTCCGGCTCCTCGGCCTGACCATCGGGTTCGAACGCTCGCGGACCACTAGCTACCACCCATGCGCCAACGGGATGCTCGGGCGTTTCCACCGACAGTTCAAAGCAGCCATCATGTGACACCCGGACTCAACATGGCCTGAAGCCATCCCAGCCGCCACCCTAGGTTTTCGCGCCACCTTCAAGCCCGACATTCAGGCTACACTCGCAGAGCTCGTCTACAGGGAACCCCTCCGTCTCCCAGGTGAATTTCTTGCTGCACCGTCATCCACCACCGCGATGTCAAATCCCACCGATTTCATAGCCTGGCTCCAACGCACCATCGCTGCCCTCCGCATTTCATCTGCAGCTCACCACTGTAAGACCGCCCCCTTCGTCGTCAAGGATTTGGCAACGTGCTCGCACACTTTTCTCCGCAACGACACCGTCCGCCGGCCTTTACAGCCACCTTACAGCAAACCCTACCAAGTTCTCCGTCGCGACGACAAAACCTTCACCCTGCGCATTAACGGGAATGCCGTCCACGTCTCTATCGACTCGCTGAAGCCGGTCTACACAGATTCCGCCCAACCAGGAAATACCAGTGCACCCACACACGTCCATCCACGACCGCCCACATCGCAGCCTGCTTCTGTCACTACATGCACTGGGCGTCGGGTACGCTGCCCAGATTTTTACAAGTCCTGAGGGCTCTCCACTCCGCGGGGGAAGGGTGATGTGGCGACACACTCCGCGCATATTTCTGCGCACCCACCGCCTTGTTATCATCCGTCCCAGCGTAAAACAGCTGCACGCTGGACGGCGGGGCCGATAAAACATAGCGCGACCGCCGCGTCACCCGAGGTATGCGTCACCGACGGTGGCTACAAAACAGGCTGCCCGGCTGAGAAGGACCGCTTTTCTACCTTCCGCTACCGAGACGAACGTAGCGTTGGTATGCCCGCCCGCTGCCATCGTTAGTCGAATAAGGAGTCGTTACGCATTTATGTTGCAATTCGTCCTTCGGCAGACACGACATCCCGCACAGGTGCACTCAGATATCGTCATCATCATCTGCCTGGTTAAGCCCACTGCTGGGCAATGGCCTCTCCCATACTTCTCCAACAACCCCGGTCATGTACTAATTCTGGCCATGTCGTCCCTGCAAACTTCCCAATCTCATCCGCACACCTAACTTTCTGCGGCTCCCTGCTGTGCTTCCCTTCCCTTGGAATCCAGTCCGTAACCGTTAATTACCATCGGTTATCTTCCCTCCTCATTACATGTCCTGCCCATGCCCATTTCTTTTACTTGGTTTCAACTAAGATGTCATTAACTCGCCTTTGTTCCCTCACTCAATATGCTCTTTTCTTATCCCTTAACATTACACCCATCATTCTTCTTTCCATGGCCCGTTGCGTCGTCCTCAATTTAAGTAGAACCCTTTTCGTAAGCCTCCAGGTTTCTGCCCCTTAGGTGAGTACTGGTAAGACACACCTATTATACACTTTTCTCTTGAGTGGTAATGGCAACCTGCTGTTCATGATCTGCGAATGCCTGCCAAACGCACCCCAGCCCATTCTCATTCTTCTGATTATTTCCGTCTCATGATCCGGATCCGCCGTCACTACCTGCCCTAAGTAGATCTATTCCCTTACCACTTCCAGTGCCTCGCTAGCTATTGTATATTGCTGTTCCCTTTCGAGACTGTTAAACATTACTTTAGTTTTCTGCACATTAATTTTTAGACCCACTCTTCTGCTTTGCCTATTCAGGTCAGTGAGCATGCATTGCAATTGGTCCCCTGAGTTACTAAGCAAGGCAATATCATCAGCGAATCGCAAGTTACTAAGGTATCCTCCATTAACTTTTATCCCCAATTCTTCCCAATCCAGGTCTCTGAATACCTCCTGTAAACACGCTGTGAATAGCATTGGAGAGTTCCCATCTCCCTGCCAGACGCCTTTCTTTATTGGGATTTTGTTGATTTCTTTATGGAGAACTACGGTGGCTGTGGAGCCGATATATATCTTTCAGTGATTTTACATACGGCTCGTCTACACCCTCATTCCGTAATGTCTGCATGACTGCTGAGATTTCGACTGAATCAAACGCTTTCTCGTAATCAATGGAAGCTGTATATAAGGATTGTCTATAATCCCCACCTTTCACTATCACCTCATTGATTTTATAGTGTGAATACGGTCTATTGTTGAGTAGCCTTTACGAAATCCTGCCTGGTCTTTGGTTGGCAAAAGTCTAGGGTGTTCCTGATTCTTTTTGCGATTACCTTAGTAAATAGTTTGTGGGCAACGGACGGTAAGCTGATCGGTCTATAACTTTTTCACCCTTGGCGTCCCCTTTCTTATGGATTAGGATTATGTTAGCGTTCTTCCACGATTCCGGTACGCTCGAGGTCATGAAGCATTGCGTATACAGGGTGGCCAGTTTCTCTCAGATATAGGTGCACGTCAAAGAACTACAGCTGGTCAAATTAATCCAGAGCCCCCTTTACGCCGCCTGATAATCAGATCGTCATTTTGGTACGCAAGAGCCTAGAACTTATACTTAACCCGCTAGCATTCTTAGAGGTGCTATCTATCTATCTATCTATCTATCTATCTATCTATCTATCTATCTATCTATCTATCTATCTATCTATCTATCTATCTATCTATCTATCTATCTATCTATCTATCTATCTATCTATCTATCTATCTATCTATCTATCTATCTATCTATGTTGTGACGTCACAGTGAGGGCCGACTTTTATTGAGCCTGAGAGAAACGGTGAAGGGCGCTCGCCACAATCCACTATGATAAAGCAACTACCGGCAGGATGAAGGGCACACACATTAGGATGATAATATACGGATGATGAAGGAGTGCACAATAAATACCCACTAATTTACCCCGCGCGAGAGCGGCCATCCTGGCTGCAGCCTAAAGGTGGTATGGGGAACGCCGGGTGAAGGGCTTCATACGAGAAACGTGGCCCACTTCGGTTGAGCGGCAACGGCGGTCAGTTGAGGGAACAAGAGGGGTCACACGAGAACTAACGGGAGAAGTCATTTGCAGGACCGTGTATGGGCGAATAAAGCTGGACTCAGACTTCTCCCACAATCAAGGAATGTGAACTGCTGTCCAGAGCAGAACTTCATCGCCGGGTTGCCAGAAAACCACGCAATGAGATGAGTCATAATGATACTTGCGGTTCAGTTGGCTGGCTTCGGTGTTGAAGCGGGCACGCTGGCGACAATGGTCAAGGCGGGACACATGTTTTTCGCAGGAAGATGGAGATGGACTGACAGTGGCAGAGGCAGTAGGGCATGACGTTGAACTCGTAAAGGGCATCTGGAGTTCTAAACGATGTCTTTGGTTTGACGTCTTCGTGCATCGGAATGTGGCAGTAATGTGAACGCAGATGAAGGCTGGCGAAGTACTCGGCACCTTGCACAGAGTTGAAGGCATCGTTAATGCGAGGCAAAGGGTATACATCCTTGAGCGTGATTTTGTTCAGCACTCGGTAATCTAGACAAAATCACACGGAGCCATCTTTCATTCAGACCAAAACGATGGGAGACGACCAAGGGCTCGCAGATGAGCGGATTATCTCACGTTGCAGCATTTCGGCGACGTTTTCCTCAATAATATTGCGCTTGGCTAGAGACACGCGATACGGCGGGCGACCCATGATGGATCTGCGACCTGTCTGAATCTGATGCGTTGTGACAGAAGTCTGACCCAATGTCGAAGAATGGGCGTTGAATGAAGTTTCATGCCTCTTCAACAAACTAAGCAACTGTTGCGTTCGCGAAGGGGTCAAGTGAGGGCTGATTGCGGCTGCGAGAGTGGAGGTAGAGGGAGAATGTCCAGCATAATTGATTTCAGGGGGACTCGCCTTAAGGGGAACGACACAGAGAGGCTCGGAATCAACAACGCAAGCCAAAGTGTCGCCTTGAGGAAGGAGAATTTTCTCCGATGTTTTGTTCCTTGCAGCAAGAAGCGCGGACCCATTGTCAAATCTAACTAGGCCTAATACAATGGCTATCCTCTGTGAAAAAACGCACAGAAGGTAACACTAACGCATCTCCATGGTCGATGACGTCGGACATGATGGTCAGAATTTGCTGACAGCCTGGAGGTAGCTCGGTATATTCTGCAGCGAGCAGAGGAAACGGCCTATACTTTTCATCCCCAAGCTAATAATTGGTATCGGTCATATGTACCACAGGTTACCCACAACATATAGCACATGCAAGGAAATTCCATCCAAAATGAGCTGGTGGGAGCATGGCGACAGCGCAGCAAACTATGTGGTGGATAATGCCGTCCATCATTACACACAGTACAAAAGGCGGAAGGGCGGATAGAGTCCGCTTAAGCTGCAACCAGCAGTGGGCCATCGTAAGGAGTTGTAACTTTCCTGAGAGGCTTAGGCAAATCAGCATGCATAACAGATAAAGTGGCACCAGTGGGCACGAAAGCTTCAAATTGCACACCCTCAATGAACACATACATTACAAGGGCGCGCTTGAGGAAGTGTAGTCCTGTTGGTAAACGCAGTTTTTCCTCCAAAACTGCATTACTTTGTTTCCCGGGCGACGGTAAGAAGTGAACGTGGCAGGCCAGAGAGGTGATGAGGAGCGGTGGAAGGGCGAACGTGAGCGGTGACCGTTCAGTGTATCGATCGTTGCGGGCGGAGGTGTGCAACGGCGCTGTGGGGTCACCCTCCCGGAGATGGTCACCGGGAGGGTGACCATCTCCGGTCCGGTTGATCGATACGCTGGGAGATAGTGCGGTCAAACAGGGCGATGAAGGCTCAAGTGATATTGAGGGGACATTGGCCGGAGGAGCGACACCAACCTTCGCGTATGTGGGCAGATGAAACGTTGAGCGAACGCCGGTTGGAGGCACCGTAGCAACCAGGGCGTATGTTGGTTGGGAGCGAGGAGCAGGAGGGTCAACATCCGCAGAGTAATGGACGCGATCTCCTCCTTGATGACGTTGCGCAACGCTGCACCAGAAGGCTGAGGAGGAAGGGCCAACGGAGATGAAAAGCCAAGTGTTATTGAAGTTCCTCGCGGATAATCGTCCGAATCATTACACGTATGTCAGGGTCCTCCGTATAGCGGTGTTCGCAGTCCGGTTGCAAGCGTACGTGCTCGAGCTCGTCGAGGCGCTGGCGACGGTAGACGCGTTCTTCACGGCAAGCGCTCTCAAGGCCACAATCCCAATGCCTTTAAGAATACGACGTACCCTGTCCGACTCAGCTATAGCATCATTGACACGGTGACAGAGTGCAAGCCCATCCTCGATGTACGATGTTTTAGACTCACCGGAGCATCAAGAGTTTTCTTCGCAAGGCCAGAGCGAACCGCCGCCGTTCCAAATACTTGCAAAGCTGCCGCTTGAAGGCGGTCCAATCGTAAAAAATAATCGCATGGTTGAAAAACCAGGTCTTCGCCACACCCGTCAGATAGAACGAAAACATGGCGGAGCTTGAGTAGGTCATCCCACCCATCGTCCAGCCAGTCCTCCACATCTTCACCGCGAAGAACAGCGAACAGGTGGGGATCACGCTGGTTGCCACTGATGATCGAGAAAATGATCGAGAAATCAAGAAAAAAATGGGCGTGGGCAGGACATGTAATGAAGAGGGAAGATAACCGATGGTCCTTAAGGGTTACGGACTGGATTCCAAGGGCAGGGAAGCGTAGCAGTTGGCGGTAGAAAGTTAGGTGGGCAGAGGAGATTAAGAACTTTGCAGGGACGACATGGCCACAATTAGTACATGACCGGGGTTGTTGGAGAAGTATGGGAGAGGCCTTTGCCCTGCAGTGGGCGTAACCAGGCTCCAACATTACATAGAGGACGGTGACCTCTTCCCGCGCACCATGCTTGGCTTCAGGCCGGGACTTTCTGCTCAAGATGCGTTCCTAATCCTAAGGGAAGAAGTTCTCAAGGGCATCCCGAAGGGAAGAGAACACCTCCTGCTCGCACTCGACCTAAAAGGGGTCTTCGATTACATCTCCCACGAGGCCATTCTCAAGGGACTGAACGACATCAGCTGCGGGGAGCGCATGTTTAATTACGTTAAATCGTTCCTGACGGGCCGGCCGGCAACCATCGGAATAGGCAAGACTCGATCGGATACGATCGACGTGCCGAACAAAGGAACACCGCAAGGGGCGATAATCTCCCCGATTCTCTTCAATGCCGCGATGCTAGCGCTGACCAAAGAGCTGCGGAAGATCTCCGACCTAGGTTACGCCCTGTACGCAGACGACATCACGCTCTGGGCCACGAAGCGCTCCCTAGCGCGGAAAGAGGCGACCTTTCAAGAGGCCGCGACGGCCGTGGAGAAATTTGCGGCAGCGAGCGGGATGCGTTGTGCGCCCGAAAAGTCCGAGGTGATCCGGGTGCACGGAGGAGGAATCTACAAGTCCCCCGGCTCTATCGACCTCTATCTTGAGGGCCAGAATATAAGGGAAGGCAATAAGACTAGGATTCTGGGTTTTTGGATCCAGAGCAACCTGAAAGCCTCCCACACCATCCAAACCCTAAGGTCTGCCACCAACCAGATCTCGCCGAATATAAAACGACTTACAAGAAGCCGCAAGGGCATGCGAGAAGAGGACACGATTCGCCTCGTCCAGGCTCTCGTGATCAGCAGAATAACGTATAGCAGGCCGTATCACTATCACTCGATAAACAAACGCGACCAAGCACAAGTCGATGCCATCATCAGAGGCGCGTACAAAACGGCCCTGGGTCTCCCTGTCACGACCTCAAACGAGAAGTTAGCGGCCCTCGGTATCCACAACACCTTCGCTGAGCTGTCGGACGCGGTTATGGCTTCGCAAAAGGCCAGACTACAGAACACGGCGGCGGGCAGAGCCATCCTCCACCGGACCGGAACAGCAACGAAGCTCCGTGCCCTCGATGGGCAACGATCACTCCCGCCTGAGGTCAGAGGCAAGATCAAGGCGAACCCGATACCGAAGCACATGAGTCATGAAGTCCATGAAGGATGACACAAGGCTCGCGTCGACAGACAGCGCCGACAATTCAAGGGTGACCCGTACGTATTTGGAGTACGTATCTGGATTTGGAGCCGGCACGCTGGCTGACGCGCAGCTAACACTACTGTTGGTTATGCAGGTCCTTATTGCAATCGGATCAGCGATCCTGCTCGGTGTGGATGGCGACCGGGCACTGCTCCCACTCTCGCCGAAACCGTCTTCATCAAGCGAAATCGGATGGACCACGACGACAAACAACTTTAACAGCGGATTGCCAGTTATCACCGGTTTACATCACCGTTTGAAAGAGCCGCTCGTCGATGATGAACTACCAGTCCCTGTTGAGCATCGAGGACCACGTGACACCAACCGAACCTACTTAACCGTGCAGCATTTTGGCTTCGTGGGATTTGGAGCCGGCACGCTGGCTGACGCGCAGCTAACACTACTGTTGGTTATGCAGGTTAGTACTTACTATCCAATGCAACTTCATGGTCCGCTATGTGCGTTGCCGGCTCCTCCCACGATAATTGCTACTGCGCACCGTCGCAGACGAATGTGCGCGCGAGTGTCTTGCCGAAATTTCCGCCTCTTTGTGAATAGAGTGTTGTACTTGATTCTTCTTTTGTTGCTATCGGGCGATGTCGAGCTTAATCCTGGACCTCTCACCGAAGCAGCAATGGAGGTACTTAAATGTTTACAGGCTGGTCAGGCAGCAATCATGAGCAAGCTAGATACCATCGATACCAAGTTAGCCAAACACGAGGCTATGCTGGCGGAGGTAAACAGTAGGCTTGGTGTAACTGAGGAACGGGTTGGAACGGTAAATAAATTAGTGTCGGATCAAGGAAATGCAATAAGATCACTTGAACAACAAGTATCTGCCGTGCGAAAGAAAAACGTCGATCTTGAAAACAGAAGTCGCAGGCTTAATCTCGTCTTCTATGGAATAGATGACGGAAACCATTCTGAAACGTGGATTCAATCAGAAAACTTGGTTAAAGATATTTGCAAAACTAACCTGGGGATCGAACTGAATTCGATACAAAGGGCACACCGAGTAGGTCGTTACAGCGATAGGTTCAAAAGGCCAGTCCTAGTAAATTTTTCTTCATATAAGGAAAAACAGGACGTCTTGTCAAATGCCAATAAGTTCAAGGGGTCGCCCTACAGTGTGGATCAGGATTATTCATCCGATACCCGACAAATACGGAAGCATCTGTGGGAATACGCAAAAGTTAAAAAAGCGGACAGCAATAACAAGGTAAAGCTAAACTTCGACAAACTTATTATTAACGGAAAGACCTTCACGTGGGACAAAGAAAAAAAAGAAGTTGTTCCATTCAGGGAACGATGACGCAATAGAAAGGAAATGAAACAAGTGTGTCGTAACCTCGTTGCCGTTGTAGTAAACTGTAGGAGTATAATAAACAAAGTCGATGAATTCGCTGGTCTGATAGTCTGTCAAGGCTGATATCGTTTTTGGCACAGAATCGTGGCTGAACCCGTCTATCGCGGATAGTGAAGTATTCCCTAAAGAATTCATTGCTTATCGGAAGGACAGGCCCCGCCTCGGTGGAGGGGTGTTTTTGTTAATTCACTCTTCTCTTAAATCATTTATGCTAGATCTTGATACCTACGATGTTGAATCAATTTGGTGCTCAGTCACCCTACCTGATAACTCCTCATACGCTGTTGGATCATTCTACAGACCACCGAACTCAAATTTAAAACTGTTGCAATCTTTGTTTGACATCGTTTCGGAGGCATCCCGGCAGCCTATTTTGCTTGTGGGTGATTTTAACTTACCTGACTTGGAATGGCTAGAAGGTGATTGTGTATGCAAAGTTGACAGCCGTATTAACCTAGAAATGAAAAACATTGTAAACACCTTCGGACTGTTACAGTATGTCAATGCTTCAACTCGGAATAATAACATTCTGGACCTTTTGTTCTGCAGTTCACCTACCCTTATTAGCTCGGTTTATATAATACCAGGAATAAGTGACCATCACGCCGTCATTGCAAACATTAAAACAGATATTAACCGATCAACGTCACCCGCTTCAAGGAGAGTTTTTTTCTTCGAAAAAGGTGATTATCTTAGTATCTCCCAGGAGCTCCTCGATTACTTGCCGGTTTTTGAATGTCTTGCTGAGGATTACGACATCCATGATTTATGGCGGGTATTTAAAGATAAACTGCTTGAGCTTACGGACAAATATGTTCCAAGCATAGACTCCACCAGACTCAAGAAACGTAAGAAACCCTGGGTGAATTCGCGTATTCTCAGAATAATTAAAAAAAGAAAGAGAGCATTTAATAGATACAAAAAAAACTAAAAGTATGAGTCACATAAAAAAGTTATCTGAAGTAACACAGGAGTATAAGTTTGCTATAAAAAATACGAAGGAAGAGTACTTTAAGACACTCAACGACAGAATGAAAACTAATCCTAAACATTTTTGGAGGTTTTTAAAAGGATGCGGATCAGATTTTGTAGGAATAAATGAAATTGTTTGTAATCAACAAATAATTACAGACGATATTGAAAAGGCAACGTGTTTGAATACATATTTTCAATCTGTCTTCCTACCTAAATGCAATCATAGCTCTACACCACAAGCAAGCAGATTTCCTTTAATGGAACAAGTTGAATTAAGCGTTAGAGGCATCGAGGCACTCCTAAAGGTTATAGATGAAACCAAAGCAAACGGTCCGGATGGTATATCTCCACGTATACTAAAGCGGTGTGCTGCACCTATCTCGATGTACCTTTATTTAATCTATGTGAAATCGCTATCCACAGGACTCTTACCTAATGATTGGAAAACCGCTCAAGTTGTACCTATTCATAAAGGGGGTTCGAAAAGAGATGTCGCAAATTACAGGCCTATCTCACTAACATCCATCTTGTGCAAGATCATTGAGCATATTATATATGCTGAGATAATGCGTCATATAACAAATAATAATATACTGATCAAAGAACAACATGGGTTTCGGAAAGGTCTATCTTGCACAACACAATTAATTGAATTTTATCATGAATTGGCACTTGATGTTGACGAGGGAGGACAAACAGATTGTGTCTTTTTAGACTTTCGCAAGGCTTTCGACACAGTGTCACATCCACTTCTTCTTATTAAACTTAAGATGTTAAATATTCACTCAAGCGTACTCGCTTGGATTGAAAATTATTTGTCTCAGCGCCGACAATGTGTTGTTTTGAACGGCAAAAGCTCGGCATACGCTGATGTGACGTCAGGAGTCCCACAGGGCTCAGTCTTAGGGCCACTTTTGTTTTTACTTTATATAAATGATATCTCTGTTGGTATTTCTTCATGTATACGGTTGTTTGCCGACGATTGTGTTGTTTATAGGAAAATTAAGAGTGAACAAGATGCTGCCATGTTACAATCTGACTTAGAATGTATTAATACTTGGTGTTCCACTTGGAAGATGAATTTGAATTTAAAAAAGTGTGTTCATGTATCTTTCACAAGAAAGAAGAAACGGATTGTAAATCTTTACCAGATAAATAATACCCTGATAAGAAACGAACCTATATACAAGTATCTAGGTGTGACGCTATCATCCGACTGCTCATGGTCTGCTCATGTGGATGACGTCATTGTAAAAGCTGGTAGGGCACTCAATTTTATTCAGAGGAACTTGAAATGTTCACAGCCGAACCTGAAGAAAACTGCTTACCTAACATGTGTTAGACCAATCTTGGAATACGCCTGTGCCGTCTGGGACCCCGCGCAAAAGAACTTGATTGATAAGCTGGAAAGAATTCAAAACCGAGCTGCTAGGTTCGTCCTGGGGCGGTATGGGCGGAGAGAAAGTTGTACTAAAATGAAACTTGAATTGAATTGGGAACTGCTTTCTTCTAGACGGAAAAAGTTGAGACTGAAGTTTTTATACCTCATATTTAATAATAAGACTGGAATTAGTAGTAAAAGCTACTTGAAAGAACCACATTATATTTCTAGGCGTAATGACCATTCACTTAAAATCCGCGAATACCGTGCCAGGACGTTCTTGTTTGCGGATTCCTTTTTTGTCAGAACTATTGTGGAGTGGAATCAGCTGTGTGAAGAGCAAGTGTTCTGTACGAATGAAGATTTGTTTTTTTCCCTGCTGTAACCCCCCTGCTATAACGCCTTCGGGCAATGCGGGGTAATTCTTGAATAAAGAATAAAGAAATAAAGTAACGTACGTGGACGTGGCGGCGTACCCTGTAGGGGGCCTCTTCGCGGTAGCCGCCGTGAACGGGAGAGACAACTCCTTGACCCTCGCCGCCTCCGTAAGGGCAGAGACCCCAGCTGCGGCTGACACCATAGCCGCGGCACTGGTAATAAAGCAAGAAGACAGGGTAGGTAGGGAAGCCCATGTCGTTACCGAATCGCAACAGGCCTGCTGTAACTTTACGAAAGGACGAACACCGCTACTGGCGGCTCAGATTCTAGGCCCGAGGCGGCAAGAATACTATCAAATCACGTGGGCGCCGGGCCACGCGGGTCTGGAGGGGAACGAAAGGGCGAACGCCCTAGCTCGAGCGCTAATCAACCGAGCGGGGCAAGACCAATCGTTTCATCAATCCCCACCCTTTACCTTCATGCCCCTGCCAGCCAATTACTGCGACCGACTCGAGATTCAGCGACTCAACCGCAGGATTTATCCTCCGCTTCACAAAAAGCTCAGCACTGAAGATGCTGTAGCTCCCCGTCTTATTCAGACCAACACATTTCCAAACCTACACATATACAGTAAAATGTTTCCACATACATATCGCGGAATCTGGCCCTGGTGCGGCGACAAACGCCCTACACTCTTTCACATCTCGTGGGGGTGCGAGGGCAAACCTCAACACTTACAGACTCCTAGCACGTCATTTGAGGGGTGGGAGGTACAGCTGACCGGCGATACCCTGGCGGGACAAGAAGCTCTCGTCCAGCAAGTACGTCGAGCAGCCATGGCCAGTGGAGTCCTGGAATGAGCACACCACCCACTCGACCTCAAGAGCAACCACCTCGATGGTCCGAATAAATGTTTTTTCTCTCTCTCTCTTGCCACTTCCAAGCTACCATTTAAAGACTACAAACACTCAACGTCCCGCCCGGCTGCACGCGTTGGAGCACGTGGCACGAAAGGACGCTCTAACCATCCTAGAAAACAAGCACACCCGCGCACCCGAAATACGAGACAAAAAAAGGAAAGACAAAGAAAACCACCCAATTACTATTTAAACGCAAAAAACCAGCAAATAATAAACAGAAGCAAGCTCAAAGCATGTACAAAAAGTTATGATGTCGTCGCCGCCACGGACCCCCAAAAAGCACGTTCATGTCGCACTGTGCCGTGCGAGACAACGCCCTCTACCGCCGCAACTATATGCCTGACGGTCGGAAATGGCTTCTGGCTATGCCTTGTCACATGCGATCCGATATGTGAGCGTACTTCCTTGCTCACCCTCAAAGCACTCACGCCGGTATCCTAAACACCTTCACAAGGCTGTGCCAAGAATATTACTGGCGTTGAATGATTCGCTTTGTGCTGCAGTACGTTGCATCGTGCACCACCTCCCAACAAAGCAAAACTCCCACACAGCGCCCTACGGGCCCACTACAGCCGCTAACGTGCCCTGCTCGACCACTCGACCGCATAGGCATCGACCCTCTATGGCCCGCTACCGTAAAGCGGATGTGGAAACCGCTGTATTAGTGTTAGCATAGATCACCTGACGCGCTACGCCGAGACCGGGGCTCCTCCGGCGGCGACCGCGCGAGACGTTCCGATGTTCATTCTTCACAACTTTGTCGATGCGCCTGGTACTCCTCGAGAACTACTCAGCGATAGGGGTCGCGTCTTCCTGTCAGAAGCGACACAATTCCTCCTTCGCGAGTGCCATATCATTCACCGGAAGTCGACCAAGTAGCACCCCCAAACATACGGTCTCACAGAGGGCTTCAACCGAACACTGGGCGACATCTTGAGGATGCACGTCTCGTCCGACCACACCAATTACGACACCGTATCCCATCCTCATTACTTTCGCCTATAACACCGCCACACAAGCGACCGCCGGTTCTTCACCTTTTTTCTCTGGTATGGGCATGAGCTTTCGTGTCCTTTGGATACTATCGTGCCCCTTCCGACCTGACGCTTCCGAGTGCACAACTATTTCAGAAGTCGCCCGATACGCTGAAGATTGCCGCCAGCTGGCTCTTCGTTGACCAGCGAGGATCAGAAGCGTAAGAACACAAGGCGCGACAGTCAACAGGCCACGCCCATATTCCCTGCTGGTTCCGCTGTTTGGCTATGGATACCGCCTCACATGCTTGGCCTTTCTTCTAAACTACTTGCACGGTGCCACGGTCCGTACCGGATCATCGACGCCTCCTCTCCTGTGAACTATATCGTTGAGCCCGTCACACCATCGCCGGACCTTCGTTATCGAGGTCGCGAGACAGTGCACGCTCGCCGTCTAAGCCTTATTTCGACCCCGTCATTTTCTCTGCTCCCTGAATCGCCAGGATAGCTCCGTTTCACACACGGGGCCAATGTAATGAGGCACACGCGCCTCGTGTTTCCGATAGCAGGCCAGAAGCGAGGCCGACGACAGGTGCTGTAGTTTGCAAGAGAGTGCGGGCTGTTCCTTGCTGCTATAGGCTGCTGTTGATCTGCTGCTTCTCACCTTTTATTAAACATCATTACACTGTCTATTGTATCAACATTATCACTATCATTACGCACCAAGGTGCAACGGTGGCGTAGAGGTAGAATATCCGCCTCGCGTGCAAGAGGACCGTGGTTCGAATCGCGGTGCCCCGGAATTTTGCAACGGATTAAAAACAATCCGCGCGTTGTTAAAATTACATAAACAGGCCTGGAGTGCGGCCTGATCGCGGTGACCAGAACCGGTAACGCACTACCTCACCAAAGCAGGATTGGCCACCATGGTGCAGTACTTGGCCACAACCTCCTATATGAATACAACAAGCAAATGCCGGTCCTCAATCCCCAGTGGCCGCGAAGCAACTGACCACGGCGGCCGTCAGACCTGTGACGCAGCAGAGGGTGCTAAGAATACCAGGGTCTGAACAGGCCACCATTGGAATCTGAGCCTGGCAGCGTTTAACGCTAGGACCTTATCTAGTGAGGCGAGTCTAGCAGTGCTATTGGAGGAATTAGAGAGCAGTAAATGGGATATAATACTGCTTAGTGAAGTTAGGAGGACAAAAGAAGCATATACAGTGCTAAAAAGCGGGCACGTCCTGTGCTACCGGGGCTTTGCGGAGAGACGAGAATTAGGAGTCGGATTCCCGATTAATGAGGATATAGCTGGTAACATACAGGAATTCTATAGCATTAACGAGAGGGTGGCAGGTGTTGTGAAACTTAATAAGAGGTACAAATTGAAGGTCGTACATCGAGGCATGATGACCAGGAAGTCGAAAGCTTCTATGATGACTGGAATCGGCGATGGGTAAAGTGATAACAAAATACACTATACTGATGGGCGACTTTAATGCCAGGGTAGACAAGAAGCACGCTGGACACAAGTCAGTGGGGGAATATGGCATAGGCTCAAGGAATAGCAGGGGAGAGTTATTAGTAGAGTTTGCAGAACAGAATTATATGCGGATAACTAATACTTCTTCCGCAAGCGAGATAGCGGAAAGTGACGAAGGAGGAGCCCGAATGGCGAGACTAGAAATGAAATTGACCTTACACTCTGCGCTAACCCTGGCATCATACAAGATGTGGGCGTGATCGGCAAGGTGAGCTGCAGTGACCATAGGATCGTAAGAACTCTAATTAGCCTAGACTTGAGGAGGGAACGGAACAAACTGGTACATAAGAAGCCGGTGAATGAATTAGCGGTAAGAGGGAAAATTGAGGAATTCCGGATCAAGCTACAGAACAGGTACTCGCCCTTAATTCAGGGAGAGGACCTTACTGTTGAAGATATGAACGACAATCTTATGGGCATCATTAAAAAATCTGCAATAGAAGTCGGTGGCAACTCCGTTAGACAGGATACCAGTAAGCTATCGCAGGAGACGAAAGATCTGATCAAGAAACGCCAATGTATGAAAGCCTTTAACCCTACAGCTAGAATAGAACTGGCAGAACTTTCGAAGTTAATCAACAAGCATAAAACAGCTGACATAGGGAAGTATAATATGAATAGAATCGAACATGCTCTCAGGAACGGAGGAAGCCTAAAAGCAGTGAAGAAACTATGCATAGGCAAGAATCAGATGTATGCGGTAAGAGACGAAGCCGGCAATATTATTACTGATATGGATGAGATAGTTCAAGTGGCTCAGGAGTTCTATAGAGATTTATACAGTACCAGTGGCACCCAGGATGATAATGGAAGCGAAAATATTCTAGAGGAAATTTAAATCCCACAAGTAACGGCGGAAGAAGTAAAGAAAGCCTTGGGAGCATTTAAAAGGGGGAAGGCAGCTGGAGAGGATCAGGTGACAGCAGATTTGTTGAAGGATGGCGGGAAGATTGTTCTAGAAGAACTGGCCACGCTGTATACGCAATGCCTCATTACCTCGAGCTTACCGGAATCTTGGAAGAACGCTAACATAATCCTAATTCATAAGAAAGGGGACGGTAAAGACCTAAAAAATTATAGACGCATCAACTTACTATCCGTTGCCTACAAAGTATTCACTAAGGTAATCGTAAATACAATCAGAAACGCATTAAACTTGTGTCAACCAAAGGACCAGGCACGATTCCGTAAAGGCTACTCAACAATAGACCGTATTCACACAATCAATCAAGTGACAGAGAAATGTGCGGAATATAACTAGCCCTTATATATAGCTTTCATTGATTTCTCGAAACATCAGCAGTCATGGAGGCATTGCGCAATCGGGGTGTAGACGAACCATATGTAAAATTAGCGAAATATATCTGTAGCGGCCCCACAGCCACCGTAGTACTCCATAAAGACAGGCGTCAGGCACACAGATACGATCTCTCTAACTAAAGTAATGTTTAACAGTGTCGGAACAGAACAACAGTTTACGATAGGTAGCGAGGCACTAGAAGTGGTGTGGGAATACATCTACTTAGGGCAGGTAGTGACGGCGCATCCGGATCATGAGACTGAAATAATCAGAATAAGAATAGGCTGGTGTTCGTTCGGCAGGCATTCTCAGATCATGAACAGCAGGTTGCCATTATCCCTCAAGCGAAAAGTGTATAACAGCTGTGTCTTAGAGTACTCACGTACGGGGCAGAAACCTGGAGGCTTACGAAAAGGGTTCTACTTAAGCTGAGGACGACGCAACGAGCTATGGAAAGAGGAATGATGGGTGTAACGTTAAGGGATAAGAAAAGAGCAGATTCGGTGAAGGAACAAACGCGAGTTAATGACATCTTAGTTGAAATCAAAAAGAGAAATTGGGCATGGGCAGGACATGTTATGAGGAGAGGAAATAACCGATGGTAATTAAGGGTTACGGACTGGATTCCAAGGTAAGGGAAGCGCACCAGGGGGCGACAGAAAGTTAGGTGGGCGGATGAGATTGAGAAGTTTGCAGGGACAACATGGCCACAATTAGTACGTGACCGGGATAGTTGGAGAAGTGTGGGAGCGGCTTTGCCCTGCAGTGGGCGTAACCAGGCTAATGGTGATGATGGTGATGATGACGCTGTCTATACTTCTGTCAATGTAGCTATCTATGTATCTAACCGTTGCGCCGCCTACTAGGATCAGCGGGTAGTCAGTGGTGGAGTGGATAGCACATCAGGAAGCTGCGTTCAAGTTGATTCAAGATGCTGCGATGGTTGGAAAGCCGCCATCGCAGCAATTCGAGTAAGTGCGTATGTGACCATGGGTACAGCAGTCATATATATAAAAGGGGTAGACGCGAGCGCGTGGTACACAGCCTCGAAGCCCACATGTTGCGCGCTGCAGCGGCGAAATGTGAAACGAAAAGTAGACAGCACTGTCATTCCTTGTATTGCCTGTACCATTTCATCCAGTTTTACTTTTTATCGCTTTGTGTTGTTATGGCAGAGAACCGGAGATAAGCGTTTTTGTTCGATACTAACAGGGTGATCGTGTTATCGGTGCTTCGGGAGTTATCGACGAAGATTACAATGATAGCTGAGGCTGCTCAGATGTGTTATATCTGTCTCTCGTGTTCTCTGATTTTGTAAAGGACCGCCATGTGACAGATATACAGAGGGTTTTTCTTTAACGGCATCAAATTTTTCGGAATTGCCTGTGGAAGATAGGACAATTATAATCCTTGATCTAAATTACTCAATCAGGTGGTCATTGCTTCTTGCGATAAATCAATATACTAAATCAATAATTACCACAATTACTTTAATGAAGCCTTACTTATTAACATTACGGCCACTATTTCAATCTACGAATTATAGTCAATGAGGTCGCAAGGCCTATTCACTTGGAACGAATTCTCAGGACTGCACCAATTTCGAGATGCTGATTTTCAATGTGTCCGAGGAAATCCATTGGTGACCCAGTAACTTTTGTGGTTGAATGAGTGAAACACTGTTTTCTTAAAAAGTAGCTGGAACGCAATGCATTTCGCCGGACACTTTTAAAATTATTATTTCGAAGCTGGTGCAGACCGGAGAACTTGTTCCAAGCGGATGCGCCTTGCGAACTCATCGGCTATTATACATAGATTGAAATAGGGACCGTAATCTCAATTATGAAAGAGGTAATTAACGTGGTTATGGTAATCATCCATTTATGTATTTTGATTTCTCGTACAAGTAATGGCCGCCTGATCGAGTAATTTAGATCAATGATTAGAATTGTGCTATCGGCCACAGCTAGTTTTTAAAAATTTGGTGCAGCCAAAAAAAGAAAAAGAATACCACGTATAAGGCTCGTTCACGAAAGCACGAAGCGGTCATGTTACATATTCCATATAGGAGAACTTCGGATAGAAAGCAGGTTGCATTGCAATAAAATGAAACATAATACGAGAGTAAACTATGGTTCTTACTTGCAACTATGGCTGAGTAAAAAGCCGCTTTTCCATTGCTGTTTAGTAAAAATTAAGACTCTTAGAACGGAAATAATATGACGACCTCGCCGGCGCCGTCTCGCTGAATGCGCTAGCAGCTCGTGTAATGGGAAAACTATTGTATGGTCTAGAAATGAGTGCGAACGAATAATATTAAGATATATAAAAGAAGCAATTTATGGCGTCTTTAACCACGCATTGCTTATAGGGAAAAAACGCACCCATGTTTTCCAAGATCACCAACCGGGATGCATTGAATAATAAAGGATGTAAGCACTTGTTTTGGCACTAAAAATGTACTCAATGGAGACCACAAGCACAGTTCTTGGCAAGCACCAACATGCCTGACAGACGATTACCCGACGTCAACTCCTCGTTGTAGTGGTGTCCCAGTAACGGGCCATGTTTCTAATGTACTCTATGAGGCACTCCATCCTGGAAGGCAGAGAATCATGTAAAGCTTCAACGATCGCATTGTCTAGCTGTAGACGCACCCATTCTTCCTGAATTGCTTCCCAGATTGAATTAGCATCCACGGTATTGAGCCAGCGCCTCGACAAGTTAAACTTCATGAGTCCCCGCACATTCTCCCTTATATTGAGATCAGCTCACATTTGCGGCCGTTTAAGCCAGTTGACGCTTCGAGCGTCAAGAAGTTTAGACACCCGTCTGGCTTGAAATGAGATTACGTCCCACACAGTCAGAGCGGTGCTGGCAGTTGCTGCCACATGCTTGAAACTTTTGTGGCTGTACCGATTGCCCTTATGTCGCCACACATTCTTCTGTTGACACATCGAGTCGAGAAGATTGATTCGTCATAAAAGACTACCGTCTTCTAGTCGCAGACAGTCAAGCTTAGGTGGTAATTCGCACACCACCGGGGAGCTATCTTGTTTTGTGCTGGCAGAAACGGCGTTTTGGCGGTGACAGGACTGTGCAGACCAACAGAAGCCATTGTCGGATCGTAGAATCGCTTACACCCAAACGATTGACCCATCGCAATCTCTTCCCGCTCATGGAGAGCAACTGCTACGAATTTTAAATCCTCATTTGACGACGTGGCTCAGGGTCGCCTTCTCTGAGGAGCGTCTTTGTTGCGAGCCTTGTCTCGATAGGCTTGAATTACTCTGGTAAATGTTCTGACTGGTATGTGCCGCTTCCAACGAAGGACTGTCACGCCAACGCTTTAGCGAGCTGCGCCACGAATGAACTAGGTATGTGCCGCTTTTCAGTGAACCTCTCGTCAACCTGGGTCACTCAGTACGTGCCACTCAGTACGTGCCACTCAGTGTGCGGCAAGCGAGAGAGAATAAACATGTTTATTACATAAACGAAGCTTTGGAGAAGTGCCCTCTTTCCACAACGCCTTGAGCTCGGGCCGCCTAATAAGTGCTTGCAGTAGCCATTGTTGATCCTCGAGGTAGGAACTGGCCAAGGCTCTCTCCCAAAGATCGTTGCCTTGATAAAGGTTCTGAGTATGTAATGGTGCCTATCTGCAATTCCCTACTATGTGCCTGATGTGGGGCATCCGAAAAGGATGTCCCACATCCGCCACATCCGACCTCCATGGTTCTGACTGGCACTGGCTAATACTCGTAGGGTTAGATATAGTAACCATAAATACCCCAGTTAGGGGAAGAATTGACAGCCGTCGCCGTAGCAAAGCTGGTTGCGCAACACACACGCAATGCGGAGTTTGTGGGTTCGCCTCCTACTGGCGACAAGTTGTCTTGTTGTCCATTTTCATTTCCCTTTTCTTCATTACTTTCTACATTCACTTTTAACAACAGTTAATTTCCTCGATGCTTTCTTTGGCTTCACTGTCTGTTGTCTTTATGTGGTCCCGATCGTACCAGTTGTGAATGTTGCGATACCATTGTGGATCGGGTTGTTTGTTTCTAATTCGCATTGAAGAGGCAGTTGATCACCTATCCCATTAAGTTCCTTTCACTGTGCTTGATAATACAATAGGCGATCGCGTCGTTATCGAAAGTGTAAAATTGTCCTATGCAAATTCTTCTACGCGTGTCATTGGTAATGTTGAGGTGTCAGATATTGCTAATGTGCCTTCAAATGTGTGCCAGGTTTACCCAATAAGGCCCTTTCTTTTTGCTGCATACTTGGAGCATTTTGTCCTAAACAGTGTTCAGATAACTGGCTACGTACTACGATTGGCCGACGTGAAGGTCTTCGAGCATGCAAATGATATCGCTTTGTTTTGCTCAAAGGCAGCATTCGCCAGTTGTATCAGTAGTTGAAAAATATTTTGAACAGAAAGGATAGAAGATAAACCGGGAAAAATGTAGTAGTGTCTGGCCCGGAAATTGTTATGTTAAGCCGAAATATATTATGAAATTACAGTGCTCCCGGCTGCCTAGTCAGTACTTGAGACTGCCACTTGACTGTTATAAAGACACAATGTCGAACGAGCAAAAGAATATGAGCAAGTAAAGAAAGCTATCGGGTGTCAAGAAGGGGTTTGTCTGTGCGGCCAGGTCTGCAATATCTAATATTTTTCTTTTCTCTATAGTTTCGCACCTACTGAGCGTGTTGAATGTATCAGGAGTCAATGTGGAATAACGTTACGGCGTCGTTGCCGTGTTTACTTGAGCATCCAGTTAGTACAACACAAGCTTGTGCAATCTCTTCCTTTAAGGAAACAGCACTTGGCCTCTCACATTTTAGAGCGCAGCTCTTTGGCGTCCGTTCCTGGGTTTCGCGTCGTCGTCGGCGTTGTCGTCGGCCTCGTAACCAGCTCCGCCCCCCTTTCATCCCCCCAGCGCTAGCAGCGACCGACTGATACCGCTGGATGCCGCTGACGCCGCTAGAGAGTCAAGATAACGTGACTGCATAGAACACCGTCGCCGCCATGCAGAAACAGGAGGAAAGGGTCCCTCCCCCCCCCTCGTTCTTGTGTGGCGGATAGGGTGCTCTTCAGTTGCCGACGCGCCGGTTATTTCACGTAGGCCCCGGCACGTCGACGAATACGTGACCACCTTCCCACGGCTAGACCTGGTTCTTAGCGCTGCGGAAGCGAGGGTATCATATTGTTTGTGTCGGCATCGGCGGCGTTGTCCCTGAAACCAACTCCGCAGCTGGGGTTGACTCACTATCGGCGGCATCAGTCAGTCGCTGCTATCTCTTCCCTCCTCCCTTTATCGTGTTGTCCGCTTGCTGCGCGCGCTTCTGCCCCCATCGTTTGCCGCTGGGTGTACACGCCGCCCCCCTCCCCCCTCTTCCTGCGAGTCTCCGGTTGTCAAAGCGCCGGCTAGAACTTAATTCCTTTCTTCGCTCCTCCTCCAATGCAACCCCTGTGCGGTGGCAATCAGAGAGCCAGATCGGTGGCGGCGGATCTGTATATGTGCACCGCCCGAGCCGAAATTGCCGCTGCCGTTCGCCCTGTGCGGTGGCAATCAGAGAGCCAGATCGGTGGCGGCGGATCTGTATATGTGCACCGCCCGAGCCGAAATTGCCGCTGCCGTTCGCCACTGCGAAATTATCTGCCAGTTCTTTCTGAGCCATGAGCGAGACGACCGATGGAAGTCCTCCGTCTGCTGCTGCTGCTGCTGCTGCTAAACGAGCTGCCAGAGCAGAGGCCCAGCGCCGTCGCCGTCAGAATCCAGAGGTGCGTGCCGCCGAAGCAGAAGCTTACCTAGTGGAGTCTTTGTTAAAGGAATACGTGTGAAAAATAAAAAAAATTCTGTGATAGCGCATACATGTGTTGCTCGATTTCTTTGCCTCAATCTATCGAAAAGGTGAAACAGCTTATTTGCTGCGCTCAAATTTCGCATTAGGAAGTAACGTAATCGTCGGTAATTTTTTTGACACACGTTCAGTTTTGATTTTTTTCTTGGAGGATCAGCAGGACAGATTTTTCCTCACTGCGATGCAGATACGCATGACGTGGTATTCTCCCGGCATTTGTGGTGTCGTCATGAGGCGGACTGAGTGGTCCTGTCAAAGCATGCCAACGGGAAGTACTCGTCGCCTGTCGAAAACTGAATGCCTGGTTTTCTATGGAATACTTAAGCACTGTAACTAAAAAGAAGTTCTACGAGGACCTTACAGATACCATGCTTCTTATACCCATGTATTGCTCAATCTGCAGTTGACGTCAGAGACGAAATGTGCCGAAAAGAGTTAAAGTTAAGCTAGACATATCATCGACACAATCTTTTTTTTACCCGCATAGTAACAATCTGTGAAAAAAATGGCACTAACAGAAAGGCTTATTCGTACCTTGGTCGAATGAGTGCTTACTTTGTAAGAAAGCGGAAACGGTAGAACATGTTTGAAAGATTGTTAGTATCCTATTTTCCCTAGCGCATCCTCCAGCATGCCATACACAAGAACTTGCTTTTAGAGACATATGCAATCACATTTCTACCAGTAGAAAGCACGCGAGGCGTACAATACGACCTCATCATGCCCCTAGGCCTCTGCAGTATGTAGAAGACGCGTGCGCAAGTGAGGCATCTAGATGTCAACGTAAGTACGTGCTGTGCGCGAGAACTTCAGCGAGTGTCACATATGTACGAGAATAAGCTGTTGAGCCAGTGCTGCTACTTCCATTGCTTGTTAAAAATAGTTTGCACCAATGACGGTAGTTAAAGAAGGGCTTCACCGAGCCTTGTTATCGTTATCAAGGGCAGGAGCACGGGACAGAAGGAAGTCGTAGTAGGATAGCGCCTACGAGCATGATCTTCATAAGCAAGTGCCAACAGACAGGGGCCCAAGCGAAGGATACAAGCACTGGCGCTTCACTTTGTCTGTTCGTGATTTCTTCTGAAGGCAAATGTGTACTGACATGGTGACGTTTGCGTTTTTTTTTTTTTTGCGAGCATGAGGCATCGCGGCAGGTAGGCAGGGGCAAGATTTCGAGGTGTGTACACTCAAAGCATCCGTGTTGCGCATTCTTTAAACAATGCATTAGGAAGGGTAAGTTATTGCAAGTTCGAGGGCAATTAATGATGGATGCTGCTACAAAGAATTTTATTGAAGAAATGCATAAAAATTAGCGTGGGAAATTTTAAACTCTTTTCAACGTGCCCATGTGTGCTGGCTCAAATAGACGTAACTTCCAACAAGGAAACATTAAAAAAAGAGAACAGAAAAAACCTAAAATTCATGGGACTTTTTTATTGACCGTCTGTTACGAGCCAACAAAATGAAAGTTTCAGCACATATGAATACGATTAGCATAGAGCCGAGCTTCATTTATAATTTCGGAGTCGTTATTTGGCAGCGACAGACGTAACCATAGGAATTTCGTCATTCCTCTGGCTACGTAGTTTCAATGCTGTGAAAACAGGCTGTCTATGAAAACGGTCCCCCGCATTGCGTGCGTCAATAGCCTTTTTTTCTTTTTCGGAAACTATTTCTTTCTGGGGGCAAGCTAAACTTATATTTCTGCTTTCGAAGGGAGGGTACGAAATATATCTGAATATATGAAAGAAATTCACAAACCTGAAATGCAAAACCTATTTGGTCCACCGCGGTAACTTCCAGCAGAGTGACAGCGTACGCGGCTAAAAACGCGAGAGCAAATTTACACCCAGTACACGTGCGTAATATTTTTTTTAATTCAGTAAGCCACTTCCATCCGAATATGAGGGCAGAATTTCGCTCACGGGGACAGAAGCTGAAAGGCTATACCATTTTTCTCTTGACACCTTAAACAAATTGGGCTGCAAATACAAGCACCCTGTTTGTTCGAACAAACGACTTAACCAAGTTTTTCTAAAGTTCTCACATACACAAAAAAACTGTCCGAAATTTGTACTTCAGGTAGCGTTAAAGTGCCTGCGGCTACGAAACGGGTTTTAAAAGGCACAGATAATTATAAATACGCCAATTGTGACACTTACGCAAATACCACGGCAATTGCTCTGGCTGGCCAGGAACCGGTTCCGCGGCTGACGCCGAATGCCTCCATGAAGGAGACGTAGAATAGGCCCGACGTACAAAGCATGGCCGCGGCACATATAATGACAGCGCAGCCAATAACTGCCACACGTCAGTAAGTCTTGGCATCATTGACCGTACGCTGTATCTGGGGTCGGGGCTCATTTTTTATGGGCAGCATCGCATCTCACGGCACTTGTGGTGGTGACACTGCATAGGAAAAGAAAAATCAATACCCATTTTGGTTCCTACACGCTATAAACATAAACGCGGTAATAATGAATGGCTGCCCGGCTCTGCAAACCAAACCAAACAAAATTTCTGAACTTAACTGCCCTCAACACGTGCAATGCGAGAGTGCACGGAGAGAGAGAGGGAGAGAGCACTCAATCTCAAAGTAAGCAAAGTGCCGAACGAGCACCATGTTACACCGTCGAGGCGATAATTTCCCAACAATGGGGTTCTTTCGCTAAGGCGCAGCAGTGCCACCTGCCCGACGTTCTCGTGTCTGCAGCTGAATTCCGAACCTTGCGAATGTGCCACGTGCAAATCGCACGTCCAATTGTGTGATCTCTGTTTCCGTTTTGCTGTGCCGTACTGCAGACAGAATTTCTGACGGCGAGGGCAGCTGCCAAAGCAATCGGTCACCGTCAGGGCGAGACGAGACGTGGCATCTCGTAAATCCAGCCACGCACCATCGAGCCAGTCTCGCGTCAGCTGTTACAGGAAAATGTCGCCCGAGCAGTCTACAGCGCGCGCATGGCGTGTTCTGGACAGCTGTGTTGCTTCTCTGTGCAACGTATGTTTTGAGCGGGCGGGTATTCTGTACGTACCCATATGAAATGCTGGCACATCCTTCTATCAAACAAATATCAAGTGGTTTAGACTACTTCATTAAACGGAAATATTAATGATATACTTAATACTGAGCAGGGCAGCACACAGAAAGAACAGTAAAAGAAAGGAAGAGACGTCACAAACGCTGCCCTCACAACTAATATTGCTTTTGGAAAACGCAGTCCTAAATAGGTATGACAGCACAAACCCAAGCGGTAGAAAGAAAAATACACTTCATATCAATGAAAAAAAACAGAACTACAAAACCGTAGTCTTCTTTTTAAGTTCTAGTTACGCATCAAAGTGTATGGAAGCCTTCCAGAAAAAAAGTAGTTCTATATCGTGCACCATGACAGAAGGCTGGCGTATACAGATATTCTTATATCCAGCGATGTGAAGAGTCTGGATAACCTCCGTAATTTGCTGATTACTGTGGTGTGGAAGTATTATGGTGTCATTGAATAACAACAAGCAACCGGACATGGAACAGTGGTCTCTCAAGTACGGACGCATGCTATTTTGAGGTGAGCGCTGGTGTCCCGAAAAACGGGTACTGATATGACGACCACTCTGGCCTACGCACACGCGAACACATGTTAGAGTCACCACGGAAACACTACATTTAACAAATGGAACCACTGGTTGAATCTTGTTGACTCGACTTTTCTGACAGCGGCTTGCTGCCCACCTTTGTACACACACTTGAAAGTTCCTTGGGTGCAGAAAAAGAAAACTCTCATGTCATAACGACTAACTAAATTCTACAATGTGTGTAGTTACGGTATCACAGCGCCCTCCTTTATAATGTTTTTCGTTTCCTTTTCCAGTACATTGTATATGAAGACTCTTGCGCACCCTGTGAACCAATTTCTGAGTTTTTCTGCGCTGTAGCTGCATTCGTATCCTGTAGTTTGTAGCTCGTATTTGCCTGGATTTCAAAACTTGTATGATTTTTTTTCTGGGCAAGATTAGACCAAAGCAGCCCCCAAAAAAGTACGCTTTTAGGATATCGTCTGATGACTGAGTTGAGCTCCTCGTGCAATAATCGACACTCGTGTTCCATTGTTACCTCACGATAATAATTGATATTGCCGCAGTCAAAAACAGGCTAGCTTGACACTAACTTTTTGAGGTTATTATTGTTACTCGTACATTTTTATGTAATCTTTATGCATCGTTTTACGTGTGCAGCGCAATCTCAGTGCACGGCATCCTCTCTATTGTGCCCTCGTCTCATTTCGTGCGGTTTCATAGGTATTAAACCTGCTATGCTGTGCCTTATGAGGCGTATACATCCATATGCACCAACATACTTATACCGGCAAGTACCAGAAATAGTTTGCGTGGGCTCACGTTTATCTCTGCATATATAGGGTGTCCTAGCTAACTCTAGCTTAAAGATATCTTGAAAGATAGGCCTAGAGTTTAAGAGTATGCGAATGTCATGTAGCTGGACAGAAGCAAGGTACTGTTGTTTGCCGTCACTTAAACATACTCAAATATTTTTTCTCATTCTGCCGAATTAAATCATTTGTGTTAATTAATCAACGTCTCCAACATAATTACATGAAAAGTTTCAGTTAAAAAAATGTATAGCGACATGAAAAACCCTCCATACAGCTTTCTGTTGCTCAACACTTGATACATAAAAGTGCTTTTCCAAGCGTGAAAGAAGCCCGCGAATACACGCAAAGTGCCATGAGCGGCCGTTCGCGCGACACTTTTGAGATCACTGTATTCGCTATAGACTCTAGAGCAGTAGATTCATTCGTACAAGAAACAGGTAAGAAATTGCCAATAAAGAATTTCTAATAACATTTTTAACTAATTTTTAATACATTTCTTTAATGACGTTTCCAATAATAATTCGTATGGCTCGTCCTCCCGCTAGAATGATATGAAATGAAAGGCAGCAGGGTGAGAGAGACAAATCATAAAGCATCAAGTACACGTTCAGGAACTAATTTAAATCGACGCAGTCAACAACAGTAGCAAAGCATCCCTCCCAGTTAGCTACAACACAGAAACACATGCCTGGAATCTTCGCATGTTCCATCAAAGGCCAAGAAGTATCTACACAGATGGTGGACGCGATACCAACACCACCTCAACAACGCCTCTCCAAAGCTGCATTTACCTAATAAAAATGTTTATTCTCTCTCTCTCTCTCTCTCTCTCTCTCTCTCTCTCTCAACAACACCCGGTCATACGGAAGCCCACAACAACCCGCGCAGCCTCCACGCAAACAGCTACATACTCCAATAAGCAGATGCAAGGACACACATGGGTGCCTGTCACGACAAGAAAATAAGGCGTAAAAAGACACCACCTGAAGATATTTCGCCCCAGAAGTCTGCCCGAACCAACCAAAAATGACTACCACGTACTACGGATAGCACACGTAACAAGAGATCTCGCCCCTTTTTTCCAATCCCCAAATCCCCTCGCTGCCAAACAAACAAATTACAGATTTGCCCTAAAAACTTACTCTAGCTGCAATACACAGAGTAAAATTCCAAAAAGTTTCCGAGGTAAGGTTACATGTGCTCTCCGCTCTTTACCCTCTAGGCTATCATTGAAGTGGAATGCTGTCGTAGAAAATCCATCGCTTTCTTTAACTGATATTTTTGAAGAAGACTGCAAGGAACAACTTACGATTATTACTAATCAGCTCCACAGTATAAATTTATCTGAATCGAAAAAAAACAGAACTTGTACAATTCGTCAAAACTAGGAAGAAAAATTATTAGATAAATACAAACACAGAAGTAGTAGAGCTGCATATCCAGCCAGGGAAACTTATGTAACCTCTACAGCACATATCTCCACCGATAGTGCTACAAGCGAGCAACCAGAGCACTGCAGCAACGCAGTAGATATATCCCAGGGTCTAAGCCTCGATGAAGTTGAATTCCTTAAACGAACTCTAACGTTTTGTCACACGAACAACGCAGTGAACGAATACGAACTCCACAAAGATATGATAGTTTTCAAGACGCATGCGCATCAAGGAGTTCTTTTTAGATGGGCCAGACGTAGGAAAACAGGATAGAAACTTCCTTAGACCACCTAGCCCGTGATTGCTGGAAGCCGAACAGTGCCCAGACGGATTTATAAACAATACTAATCTCAACTAATATTCTAGAGCCAGCGCAGCATTACCGAAAATGCAAAAATTTGTCCCCCGCTCAGCGCGAAATCCTTGAACTCGCGGGAAGAAATGACATTGTAAGAAAACCAGCAGACAAAGGTGGCAGTATCTTAATATATACTATTGAAAAGCACAAGAATGAGGCCTCTAAACAACTAAGCAGCGACACCGAACTTCGGATTTCATCAATACTGTGCAAAGCACAATCGCGGAGCTCCTGTACAGGGAACTAATCACGCAATATGAATAGCGTTTCATGATGCCCATGAACAAAGAAGCAGGTCACTTTTATGTTCTTCTTTAGATACACAAGGTTCCCGTATAAGAAATATTTAAAGCAGAAATCGCAGGAACGCCTATAGTATCCATTACAAAGACAACTACAGAGTTAGTATCTAAATTCTTAAATCACCACCTGTCAAAGCAAGCCCACCACCCTCCCATCTTTTGTTCAAGACACGCCGCACTTCGTTCGAATTATCGACGGCATCAATGCCAACCAAATTCTTTCCTACCGCGCTATTCTATTCCCTTTAGATGTTCCTGCCCTTAACACTAACATGCCGATGAGTGAAATAATTGGTGCCGTGTCGAAATCCCTCGCAGTCAATGCCAAGGAGCACGCTCCTGAAGTGTACCTATCACTCCTTGGGTTAGTTGTCACGCTCAACTATTTTGAATTCAATTCTCTTCACTACTTGCAAACTTTCCGCACTAGCATGGGAACACCATTCGCTACCGCGTACGCAAACATTTTCATGGGACAGCTTGAAGCAGAGCTATTGAAATCATACCCTTTGAAAACGCACACTTATCTGCCTTACATTAACGACGTACTTATAATATGGGAACACGGCACAGGCGCGTTAACCGACATAATTAGCCATTTCCATCGCTTTCGCCCGAGTATTAAATTTACTGCTCACCACTCTCCTAGTGGAATCAACTTCCTCGACACGACGGTCTACATAAGAAACGGAAAAATTGGAGGGTGCTTAAGCTGCGCCTTCAAGGGTGGAACGCGAGAGCGTTTTCGCACTTCGCAACGCCCACTCATTCACCAATCACGCGGTGAACGCCGAGCAACGTAGCGTTCGGCGCGGCAACGGAACGTGCGCCTGAGCAAGCGGAACGCACCAAAGAACTCGGTGTCTCGGAGGGAGAAACGATCTACGCGAGCCTAACGTCGTGATCGCACGGACAGCCGGGCCGCTACGCGTCATAAAGGCGGACGCAATCATGGGGCTGACGCCTCGATGGGACCGTCCTCTATCTCGCTGGTGAGCGCCACGCAGAGGCATGACTCCTCGCCTGCAGCACGGCACACATCGCAGGGGTCGCTTTCCCGCCAGACGCGCTACGGGACAGCGATCACGTCAGAGGCTTCCCGCATCGGACGCTGCACCTAGGAATCGCGCTGTAAGCGGAAAGAGGAGCCGCGTCGCCTAAAGACGAGGGTTCGAGTGATGCACGCTGGAAGTTGGAAGGGGAGAGAGCGAGACAACTTATTAAACACAAGGGTAAAATTGGAGGACGCTTAAGTTTCGCCTTCAAGGGTGGAACGCGATAGCGTTATCGAGGGTGTTGAGGCATCCTCGCACCGGTCCCCGCACGGCCCCAATGCTCTCAAACGAGATGAAGGGCAGAAACGGGCGAGTGGCACGCCACTTGTCGGGGCAGCGCCGTACATTGCCAGGAGGGGTCTTCTGTGTTTATCGCAAGATGGTTCTGCGTGCGCGCCAAGCGCAGAAGAAATGTCGCGGAAAGGTACTTCGCTACTCGTTTAACTGCAACTTGTGTAATTTACAGGCTCATAATTACCGATATACACACCAGTACAACTTTCTACGGTACATTTCTAAGGCAACACCACATTCACTAGAGGCACTTTTGTCCGGCTTTGAACCATCGAACTTATGGCTGAGTGGTAGCGTCTCCGTCTCACATTCCGGAGACCTTGGTTCGTTTCCCTCACAGCCCATCTTGCAAGTTGTTTTTATTTGTGCATTGGCTTCCGCCATTTTATGCTCACGGCCAACGCCGCTGACGCCAACGACACGGGCTTTTCTGCGACACGATCTCTTTAACGCTATCGCGTTAAAACTGAGCACAACACTTCACCAGAAGCCTACAGATAGCCAGCAATATTTAGACTACAACACTCAATACCCGCGATACTGCAAGCAAAGAATTTCTGTAGGACAATTGCAACGAATGAGAAGAATCTGCAGTGAAGATAACAATTATGTCTACCACTTAAATTACATTAGAAGAACGCCAGCAAAAAAAAAAACTATCCACAAGTTACTCTCGACACAACTCCTCACGTGGCGTCAAGATTAGAGAGACAATCGGAGTTAACTAAGAACGAACGTACACCGGAATCTGACAGACCGCCAGCCTTCATAAGAAAATATTCTAATGCTCTCACAAACATAAAAATACTCTGCAAGAATACTACCAAATATTATCAAGTAACGATCGTCGGTGAAAAGTGTTTCCAGATGTACCAAGGGTTACCTATCCCCGCTACAGAATCTTTAGAGACATGTTAATGCTCCCAAAAGTTATCTAACATCATTCCACCGTAAAAAAAGCATGTTCTCGCCTCAGGTGCAAAACTTGCAGGCACCGTCAAAGTGGCATTAAAATTAAAAGCACTGCAAATAGTTATACACACTAAGTGAAAACTAGCTTTTCTTGTACAAGTTACTCGTACAAGCTTTACTTGTACAAGTGAAACGCAACAATCAATGAGCGTCAGATTACACGAACATCACCCGGACATAGCTGAAAAGCTTCCCATAGCCGTCGCTGACTATATGGACCGCACCGGTCGGAACATTTATGAACTTAAACTCGAGTTCTTACAGTCAAATTTCCGTTCTAAACGAGACAGTAAATACAGAGAATCATACGTCATCCATAAGTTCAAGACATTGAAGCCAATAGACATGAACATTTGAAAGGGAGCTTTAGAATCTATTCTCTACGCTAAATTTCAAGCTATGGGCAACAACACTTAGTTTGGTTGCTTGGTGGCCTTTTTCTGTCCCTTTCTTTCCTTTTTTTCTTGTATTTATTTATTTATTTCATTTCAGTCATTAAATTTTTTTTTCTTACGAACACCCCTTGCTGCCGCTCCTTCTATCATCTCTTTCAGAAACACGATAGCTCACGACTTCCAGCCCAACGTTACTAGACTAGCTTCAATTGTAAAACTCCCGCCCGCGCGCTTACAGCCGCTGTCGCCACTTCTGTGACAGCCCCCGATGGCAGCGCTGTTCCATCGAGCTCTACTGCAGACGCCTCGCCGCAGCCTTGAGCTCGTGTGCGCGGGCAGTTTGCGCGTGTTTCACGTTCGCTGGAGTTCTCCCTTGTCCGAATTAGTGATACCACGAGAAAGCGGTATCCACCAAGAGAAATGAGCTTTATCGCGCCAGTTTGTTAATACTAAAGAAGGGTAAACTGCACGAAAGGAAGAAACGCATACACCGAAGCGCAGAAGCTGCGTTTCTAAATGTCGTGTGTTTCTTCCTGTCGTCTTAACGTTTCGCGAAGTTTAGCCTCACGAGCCTGAATATCTGGCCAAAGTGCGTGATTGTAAGATGATCTTCATCCCCGCCGAAGCTTCTCACCACGCCAAAGAAGCGCTACAAAAAGAAAGGTGAGGTCGGTCTTTGTACACACAAGCCACAAGAAAAGAAAAGAAAGAAGGAAGTCGGATTTTACATTCCGTGAAGATGATTAATCAGCGAAGCTGAAACGTGTGGCCCCTGTGTTTATCACTGGTTTAATCCTGGAGGGTTCATTAAAGAATTTCTCAGTTATGAGGTTGCACACACAATCGGCTGCGACGTAGAGAACGGCGTCACTGACGGTATGCCTGCAGTCCGCAGTTGTCGCTTGCGTTCGATGTCTCGAGTTTGCTCGGCGGCGTGGTTAGCAGCCTTCGCCTGCGATTTGCCGCTTGTGATTCTTCGAAATTAAATTTCTTCAAAATTAAATCTTTGCGTTACGTAAGACCATGAGTGGCTCATACTCCCTTAAGCGATGGCTCATACCCTCGTAAACGCGGCCTCCCCGTTACGACGACAGAAGTGAAGTGAAATTCTACGCTGGAAAGATGGAACGGCCACGCCGCCAGCTGTGGGAGACGACGACGAACGCGGGAGCAGTGGCACGAGCGCGTGCTGTCGATGTCGCAGAGAGCTCCAGGTGGGCACGAGGAATCGCTCTGTTTATCGCCGAGCGAAGCGTCGCACTGCTGGGAGCACAGAAAAAGTGGTGCGCCGAACTGTCGACATCGTTCCGATAGCGGCCTATGCAGCCAAGTACGCAGCACGTCGGCATCGTCTGCTGATATTCTTAAGAAACTCGGCGAAGGCTACAGTTCCACGGATTACATGCTTGCTGAAATTCGCCGTCAACAACGAACCACAGAATTGGCGGCGAGGAGTTACGGAGTCGCCATCTATCGGAAACGCCTCGCTGACGTAGTATGAGGGATCACGCGGCGCGCTCCTGATAGGTTTTGATGTCAGCGCTCGCTGAAAACACCACGCGGGAGCTCTTCCGGACATTTCTGTAAGTACTTTCGAAACGAGAGAAGTTTTTTACGAATCTTTTACAGACGCTATCTCTTTACCAAATACGTACAGTGAACGTCACTGCGCGCGGTCGCCGCGATGAAGTCTCACGAACCGGCTTCTTGCGTGAAAGGTAGGCAAACGCTGAGAGCAAACTATATGAAATATGTTCTTATAGTATTTCTATAACTAACTGGAGCGTAATAGAAGGAAGCCTCAATGCAGCGATCGCACAGGTTCGCAGCGACCGACTGCGCGTCTGCATGCTTGTCCGCGTACTGTTTCACTTTCGCTGCGTGCGCGTTTTCGCACCGTGCCATGAGCTTTAGGCCGCAGAATATGAGCAGTTGACAATATGCAAACAGCCATTGTTGCGTGGACGCTATCACAGGTGTTCAAAAATAATTTCATTGTAGAGACTTCGACGCCTACAGGGATTGTGATGTGCCGTCGCGACGATTCAATCTTTTTTTTCTTCTAAATTCTTGGACGTTCCAATATTATTTCTCGAGTTACGGCGTACTGTATGTTTATCGGTGTTCTCAGCGTGCGATTTCCCACTGCTTCTTTTTTGTAATCCACTGCATTAATTCATAACACAAACATGACTATATGCCATGGATGGATGGATGGATGCAAAACTTTAATAAACTATATGCCATGCTTTTTTAATGTAGTTCTTACCGCTCCCTTTCCACTCAAGTGAACTTGCCAGTATCTATAGCATCGACAAGTTCATAGACCAAACCGTGAGGACATTAGTCGGGCAGCGGACTCGGGCGAGCGTCTCAGTGCGCGTTTTCTGAAGATCGCAGACCCGGCGCCATAGCAGAAATCTCTCGCGTCTGTGTTTGCTGCATACCCGAGTTGTAGCCGATGGCTGTTTGCCGGTTTTATGTTTCGCGCGCCAAGCTTCACGCAGCTTCTTGTCCTGCGGCTACGTGTGAATAAGGCTGACACCGGGCTCCGTTGCGTACGTCCGGCACTCCGGTATCGAGCAGTAGCCTACCATGTTGCGTGCCTTCAAAGGCAGCCACTACCTATTGTAGTGCTTTCAAGCGTTCTAAAGGAGACACTCGAAGCGGGAAAATCTCGCCACTAAATGAGGACCGCAGCGTACGAGGGAATTTAAACTCCCGTTTTCAGCTCGCTTCGGCGCTCCCGAAGCAGCCGACGCGGCCGCTATGTCCACGTGCTCCCACATAGCACGTCAGGCCGACGGTGGCGCCAGCTTTTCCAGTGGTGGAGCTCGAGGCCAATACACCAATGCTGCAGCGCGTGCTTAGTCCGGCCCGCCCGCGTAGCCGGCCAGTCAGGAAGTGAAGCCGTGCGCGACTGCAGCGCCACAAACGCGCGGGCGGGTGGCGGTTCCGCGCAACGGCGCCGAGTTTTAAAACTGAAGCTAGTCTAGTAACGTTGTTCCAGCCAAGCAGATAATAGAGAGGTGCTGTGCACGCCGTTGACACACCGACTGGCACACGGCCGACACGTGACTGATCGTGTGACTAGCCGTGGCGCCGGCGTTGTGCGCAGCACTCTATTCTCAATTCTATGCCATCGCCGATCACACATCTGCCTTTGCCGCACCCATCCACCCACCTTGCCCCCACTCCCCTTTAGAAAAACCCTACCTAAATATACTGTGCCCGCGGAAGGCATATCTCGCCTTGAATAATACAAGTCCACTTCTCGAAACGTTGGCTCCCACATTTACAATGTTCTCGTTTTGCTCATTGTCTTCAATTTCCATCTACCGCCTTTCCCGTATTTTCCCAGGTCACATTTGCTATATTTTGCAAATAAATTTCAGAAACTACCGTACTTGAATACTGGTAGACCTCGAATGAGTAGACGGGTCCACTTGTATTATTGCATACATTGGTACCATTGTAGGTGCCCTGCTCGAGGCATTCACAAAAACTAAAACGATTAGACAGGCACTACGTGACAACGTACCGGTCAGAAGCGGCTTCCTAAAATTCAGCAGTGATGACATTGAGGCAATATTGGCAACACAAATTTGTGACTGGGACTGTCACCAATTCATTGCAGTGTGAAGGCTTATCCCAAGATAAACTTTTCCGTGTATATGAACCGCAAGGGACGTGCCCTGGAAATGGAAACCTAGATGGCCCAAATAAAATGAAGTGCAATCGGAACAAACTCATCTCGAAAGAACATAGTGCTCTTTCGAGTGCATATTTAATGAAACGAAATCCTAATTACGAGAACATCGCCTTGCTTGGCAATCATCACATGAGCAAACTGCCAGTTGACCCAGTTTAGTACGCAGAATCCATTGTTGTCAAAATTCTACTATGTAAAACATAGAAGCCTTCTTAAGCAGTTCTTGGAACGGCCGCTGGTCAAGTCATGTGACCTCGATGGCTAGAAGATTGAGATGCATTGGTGTAGGCGAATTTAATGAGCCGGTATATTGTGCGCTTCGCGTGACAAAGCGTTTTTGGAATTCCATTTCCTTGTCATTTTACCTCTTTGAGATGCGCGCTATATCTCTCTACGCTTGTACATACGTCTCATCTGCGATCCAAAGGGACGCTAAAAGAAAAAAAATTAAGTATAGCTATACTGAAATATTAGACTTCTGTAACGGCGAATTCGCCACTCGTACTAAGAACAGAACGTTTGTAATCGAGTAAATGACGGAAAATGGAAATGGATGTGGCGTCACGTATTCCGTATTATGGTATGCCTCTCATGTGACGTCAGCACCGGCTGATTCACACAGAGCGGCAAAAGAGAAGGTCACGTTCCGATTACGTAAACGCGACCCTTATGGCGCAGGCGGTTCAAGTTGAGAAGAAGCAGCGGCGGCCTTCGGCAGCAATTTTTCGCTCAGCAAAGGGACATATTGGCGATCAGATAGCGATGACACGTTTTTAGGCAAGTAATTTATTCGTTTTATAAATACCCTCTTGGGTTGTCCTTTAAGAAATCACGTGCGCGTCTAGCGAGCAGACAAATTCGAAGGAATCTGAAGCCCGCTCGGAAGGAAGCCCATTTCTGAAAGCGTACTAGCCGGTCGTCCCCTCCGCTCCTTCCTAGCCGCGTCAGCTTGGCCTGTTGGCTGCGTGCCAGCTGGCGGGCGCGCGCCGCGACAAAAACAGAATCTCGCAGGCCGCGTCATTTGACGTCTGCGCCTGGCTTACGAGCAGCACGCGCGCTGCATGCAACGTCTACAGAGCAGAGCTGCCTACGGGCCGTTGCCTGCCGCTAGGAGATAGCAGCAGGCGGGCAGGGGTCGCAAAACACGCGGCGGAGCGCGAGACCGCTAGTGCTAAACCTCTGCCACTTTACCATATGCGTCCGGATTAGTGGTCCGTTGATTTTGAATGTGTTCGTACGCAGCGCAAGACAAGCAGTTCCGCCCCCTATTAGCTGGACGAATGTTAGCTATCTTCAGAAATACATCCTGTATGTGAGAGTAAGGCGCGCTGAAGAGAATGTGCAACGTCAACGAGTGACTCCCTGTTGTTGGATTACCCAGAAAGCAGAGTGCTATAAGGCAAGGTGAGCATTTATAGACTCACTTTACTTGTTAGTACCTGCTTGATTGTGGGGATATACTTGACCTTTAAAATTATCTAATTGGAAATGCATTCCGGATCCGCGACTCAATATTGAAATTATTGACATTTCTTATTTTTGTTATTTCCCAATTTCTGAAACTGGCATTGTTTCACACACTGATCAGATCATCAACTTCTGCGGGGCGTGCTGGTTGACCAGCGGATGCAATAGAATGTTGAATGTTTAAGTTTGCGATGTGGCACAGGTTTGACTTTACCTCATGGTTTATATTGCGTGACAGTATCGTTTTTTTCTGAACTTACTAGCACTTCACTTGCCCTTAGAGCGATTACTTGAATATTTATGGGAGAAAAAATTACCCTTGCTTCTTTATAAAAAAATAAATATCACAGAATTACATGTCCTTTCTAATTGAGAGCGCTTAATCTTTATTTTCCTGCAGTTGTTGCGCTAAATGATTCCAAATATTATTGTCTACGTTGTACTTACCGAGGATGTCCGCCCCTTCTTTTTCACTTCGTTCACTCTACGCGCTATCCACAACCTGGGAGGAAACAAGGGCTAGCAAATATTTTGCAGCTGTGGTCTCACATTCGTGCATATCGATACCTTTGGAAAATATGCCAATAATAAGGCCATGCTCGGCGCTTTCGCATTAGTGTGCCACATATTGACTTGCAGCTTTGCTTTTGATTCACAACGTACGTTTCACTTCTGACGCTAGTCAGAATCGAGAAGACCACGTATGCGAATTCGCCGTTCCTAGTTTTGTAATCGGCCTTTTACACGCAATCACGTTCCGCCTTTATTCCTAATAGCGTTTACAGCGACTAGCCTATAGCCGCGGTCATGTGGTGCGTTATGTTCTACTGAGAAGCGCTATGTTTAAAGTGTTTCTCGCGGACGTGCCAACAGCTCAAACATACTCTAGAAAGCTGGCGGTTGTAGGCTACACCTTGCAGTAAGCGCCTCTTACAGGCCGTTTATCGTTATTGTAATTACTGCGACAATGTGCTTTCATTTCCCCTTCCATTTACTGCAATATAGATATCCTTATTCAGTGCTGCCTAACGGCGCCTAAACCTCAATGTAATTAAAGACTATCTAACCTTTTTTATGCTCCTTTCAATAACCGTATAAGGTCACCTACGATTCACAAAAGTCAATACAACGCACCCTATTCAGTAGTACGACCATGCAAAATTAATTGCGCCGAGCAAAATCCCTACAATCAGGCTGTCCCCACTAATGTACGCAAGGTCCTTTTGCCAATTATGTCCAGCACTGAAAAGTAAAGAGGAGCGGTAACTCAGCTGTGGGTGTATTAAGCCCTCTGCTTACCGAATGTTATTCAAGTTCATTTCAGACTGCAGAGCATTACAACAGACACCCCCACTGTTTGGTGAAGGCCCTGCCACTTTTCAATCACGGGAAATGTAAACTGCCGTGTTCGGTGAAAAATAATAAAGTAGTTTTAGCTTCCATGCTATGCCGGCAGCCATATTCGAATTTTGGTACGTGATTTGGGGCACTTAATAAATTTCTTTTAAAAAATCTGAAATTACAGTTTGTAAACGAAATCGAAATTTATTCACTGTCCGTTAGTGACGGTTCATCACCTTCCCTTTTCATCAAGAGAGCTCTTCGCAGTATTGCTTATCCTTCTGATTTGATGCCGAGAAGGAATAAGATCAGTATTTAGAAATACCGTGTATTTCCATTAATTTGAGACTCTAAAAATGTTATAGGCCTCTCATCGTCATCGATTTTTCTAGTTGACTTAAGTTAGAGTATTTCTTGATGTGGAATCGGCGAATTAGTTTAGTTTGTATGCGCAGGTATTAAAATATTTGTCTCAGTGCTTAGTGCTTAGGGCACTGTTGAGCAAAGGGCTCAAGCGACAAAAACAACAAAGGGCACCTGAGCGCACAGGTGTTGTGTGTAGTGTGTTATTTTTCTTGGCGAATTCCTGTCCATTCGTCGCTTTGCGCAACAGTGTTAATTATGGCGAACCACCAGCCGACTGTGGAATTTTCGTCTTGATGTATTGAAGAAGCTGGACAGCATGCTTAGGCACGCCTAATGAAGTTGCTTTTTTTCGATGACGTTATTTTTTACGTGGTTCTTTCCTGCAAACTTTCAAGAAAGTTCTTGAAATCTATCGTGAAGGCCCCTAGACCACGGGAACCATAGCAATACGATTAAGGCCATCAGCGCAGGTGTTCTTTGAGGGTGCTGACCTAATGCTTTTAGTTTTTATTGTGGAGGAATGTCCATTTGGTCCATCACTCTGCATATCACTTGTCTCTGGGCACTATATCGTGGGAAGGTACAGATAATCTGTGCGAACGTATCATCTATGCTGCATGTGTCGCACGCCAGGCTGTTGGCGATTCAAATAAGGAAGGCACGTAAGTTCTTAAATGCAACGCCCAGCCACATACTGTGCAGCGTGGTCTGTTCACGTCGTGGTAAACTAAGCGGTAGATACATCCGTACATCCGGATTCACCGTACGCAGCCGACAGATGGCGAAAACGTTGAAATCCTTCGGGGGCAAATTACATTCACGGGGCGTCAATTGTAGCCCAGGAGCAGAGTCTCTTCGAGAAGCGGAATCAACCCACATTGACCACTTTCATCTGCAGATCGGGCGGCTTGGTCGGCGTGGTCATTCCCGCTGATGCTTCAGTGTACAAAAAGAAAGATAATAGCTCGCCGTACAATAAGTTACATGAACATGCATGGCGGCGGATGAAAGGAAAAGTGGTTAGTAATTAAGGAGCACATAAATAGAGAAGTGTGTATGCGGTTACAGAAAGGCACCTTAGAGACGTAGAAGAGCCACCAATGTTTGAAAATTTTGATTGGGGAAGGTGCAACACGACATAATTGGAAAGAGAGGGGTCCGAATGCTCATACATCAGAGATCAAAGTGGGAGAGAGTGGATTCAAAGTGTCCAGAGCATCTTTGGTCATCAGGCGCAGTCAGTGGAAAGAAAACATGGTGGTATTTATGGACAGGAAAAATCGCAGAAAAGAATCAAAATTTATTGGAATGCCTAAGTGAGGATATTAGAGTTTGATATTAGAATGATGCCGAAATTATCCTGTTGGGTGACATGAATACCACCATGCAGGGTCTAGACAGTTCTACCGAGAACAACCGAAAGTGAATGCTACATCTCTTTGACCTACATAATGTCGTTGTAGTGAATACGGGACCTAAATGTGTAGGATAGATCACATGAGAAGGCGCAAATAAGCAATCGAGCATTGATTACTATCGCATGAAAGAAGAAATGTATGATAAATTGAGAGAAATGGTCATTGACGAGGAAGGGTATAGAATCATAGGGAGCGACAATAAAGGCATCATTTCTTAAATACGATACGTAGTTGGGAAAGAGAGCAAGGAAGGAAGAACGGAAAGTCTAACTTTGAACGTTGGACAAATAACAATTATAGTGACAAGAGTCGAGAAAGATCTTGGCAAATGGCCAAGCAAGAAGCCAGAATATAGGAAATATCTAACCGTAATGACGAGTAAAATAAGGATAGAGAAGCAACACATCTGTTGGAAAGGAAAAAAGAAATAGAAAAGCTGGTGAAACAGAGACATACGGGAAGTGGTCGATGCAAGACAGAAAGCATCACGAGAGCATGGTCGACTGTGCAAATAAAATTCACAGTTGACCAGGGATGAAATACACAGAAAATGTGATATAAAAGGGGAGAAAAAACTATGGTTCAAACACTGGTGCAAGCAAAGGTAAAAGGTGAAAGTGAACATTTGTTTTAAAAAATACGTGATGAAAAGAAGGCCACACCTGGAATATCTACAACCACGTTAACTTACTAGGCAGCAAGTCGGAAACAATACAAAATGTCCTAGACAAAGATGGAAGAAAGTGGAAGGGGATGCGGTATTAAATGACATTCGAAATATGACAGCAGAGTAATTTCAAGGCAATGGCGATGTGGTTTCTGAGCAAAAAGAACATGAAGGAGAACCAGATGGGAAAGGAGCCGGTGCTTAGAAATTTCAACTGGAAGAAAGCTGAAAATTCCAAACCGCACAGCCACAGGATTAGACAAACTAGGGCCAACACGTGAGAACGCTCGGTTGGAAGCAGCACAGAAAGAAGCTTGCAAGATTGGAGAATCGACAAAGAAGAATGAATTTGATTTATAAAGGTAAAGGGGAGGAAAGCAGAATTCCCTCATATAGAGCGTTGGTAGTTGCATCGGCAATAGACCGGTTAGCAATGCAGGCGAAGAAATTAAAACTGCAAGCATGGGCAGCACACAATGGCATATCGGAACTTCAGAATGGTTATATAATAGATAGGCGTCTGAATTATCAGTTATTTGTTCTCACTTTGTGTATAGAAATATCCAGAGAAGAAAGAAGACCATTACATGTGGGTTTTTAGACATTACCGGAGCCTATCACAATGTAGAGCGCAACATTTTATGGGATGGGAAAGTCTTGAAATCAAAGGTATAGGCAAAGACTGCGTAAAGGTTTTGAAGGATATTTATTGAGAAATTACTGTTTGCATTTAATGGGAAGGAATGAGACACTAGGAGAAAGTTGATATCACAAAGGGACTGCGACAGGGATGTCCTGCATCCCCACCGCCGTTTATAATGTACATAATGACGATGTAAAGGGCGCTAGAGGGAAGCAATGTCGGGTTTAACCTGCCATACAGATGGGCACCATTATTGAGCAGCAGCAGCTTCCAGGTTTGTTTTATGCTGCTTGCTAACCAGCAAAGTGATATGGAACGTGTGGCTGATATCTGTCTTAAGAAGGTGAAAATTTAGGATTAAAATTTGGTGAAATCATGTTTTATGGTATTCAGTGATAACATTGAACAGACAGTGTTAATGCCGGGCCCTGAAGTACCTCAGGTAAAAGTGTACAAATACCTTGGTGTAGGGATAAACGAACACGATACATATCTGGAAACACAGGAAAAAACCCATAACAGCAAAAAGAAGAGAAACGCTGCTTTAATGAAACACAGAGTGTCATGGGCGATAAAATAGTTACGAGGTGCTCTGTAGCACGTGGAAAGCTGTAAGGTGTCAGGACTCACATTTGTAAATGTGGTTCTTTGCTTGTAATCGAGAGTACTCTAGGGACTCCATGGCAAGCAAAGGTCACTGGAAAGACTCGCATTGAGCCCTCACGGAAGGGCAACCAATGAAGCTGTGAATGGTGATGTGGGCTTGGCAGGTTTTAAAGGGAGGAAAGCTCAGAGTAAAATTCATTTTGAAGGAAGACTGAGGAATATGGAAGAAAGTAAATGGGCTATGAGAGCCTTCAGATATTTGTACAGGAAAAACGTTGATTGACAGAGCAGGACAAGAGCTGGGAAGCTTACCAGCAAGTACGCGACCGGTATGGTTCGCAACATGGCAACAAAAACGTCAAACGCAAACTCAGAGAGGCTGAGCAAGTCTCTTGGGTGGTTCCAACACAAGAGAAACCTGCTATGAGTAATTACCTAAGAGATAAAAATCAAATTAGGGAAGAAACAATTTATCATAACTCAAAGGGACTCTTCTAACTTTTCGAAGCGAGATCAGGATGCCTTATAACCAGTAGTAATAAATAGAGGTATGCTAAGGACGAAGAAGCATATGCTTGCTTCGATAAAGCTAGGGAAACGCTACAACATGTCATATTAGAATGTGAAGAAATCGACTCAGCTGCCGGTTATGCTGCTCTAGCCTCCTTAAAGCCATTTAGCTCAGGGATAGCAGAGAAAATGTTAACGTATTTGCAATAGAGATTAGTGAGAGGCGATGGCAGTTTGGTGGCGGAAAGTAGGGAGAGCACAAAGAACGGTCGCGTACAAAAACAGAGTTCCCAGTAATGGTTCAGAAAGTTTGTTGCTGGGAATTTTTTTATTTGTGTGTTTTCTCAAAAGTATAGGTAGGACATTAGGCAAAATAACAACAATGGTGGCGCAACCGATTTCGCCGTTTAGAAGGGGACGCTCATAGCATCCATCCAATCACAAGCGCGCATTGAGGTCATGTCATAAGTATATCGCGGGATTTTATCAGAGCCGTGGAAAAAGAAACATTAAACATAAAATCGCAGAAGCTACTACATTAGTGATTTTATATCGCCTAGCTTTCTCCGCCTTTTTAGCCTTTCTTTGTAGTTGGCCGGTGGTCGGTGATCGGGTTAGGCAAGGAAAACTTTGGTTGGCTGGCTCACTCACTTGTTCACTCCTTCTATCCTTCGTTCGTTCGTTCCTTTGTTCGGGCCATTATTTTACACTCACAAACTGCAATGGTCTCTCCGCAAATGTTTTGATCGAGCTCTATAAAGTCTTTATTGGCAGTTATGTGCAAATATAAATATTTAGAAATTTAATAATAAACATAACTAATACTCTTCAAAAATAAGTCCGAGTAACTCTAGTCGAGTGCCAACAATGTACCGCTGCACTCATTTGAGCAAAATGTACAGCTTTTCTGTAAGGTTTGGTTCAATTTAGTGAAACAACACGTCGTGTTCTTGATTAATCGATTCAGTGAACTACTACCTCGATTCGCAAAAAAAATAAGGAAAACAGCTGCGCTGTATCAGGGTGGCAGTCGTAGCGGGGTGAATGGTTTTGTGCGTGCGGGAGGCGGTGCATGCGCTCTAAGGCAGAGAAATGACGTAACCAAATGCAGAAGTTACTATTGTTCACGCATTAGAAAGGTTACGTGCCTAATTTACGTTGCAGTTAGAGGCGGTCTTACGATATAATTTTCTAAGCGTGCTCACTCCCTATTCGTAGTGGGTTCGTTTCTTTTTCAGAGGATGTTTATGCACTAGGGAAAAAATGTGACCCTCCTGCCTTCCCTCTCCCCCCCCCCCCCCCGTCCCGTACTGGTAGCACCCGAGACTGCCCTGCGTCGCTAGCACCATAGGCATCCTGCGCCTTCCTCGATCACCTGCACTTCAGCTCCCGGTGGAGCCGTACACGTTCCGCCGTGGTCAGATGGGTTGAATGTTTCTTTGACTTGCTGCCAGAGTCTCCTGACGCCATTTCCTCACCGTACGTGTCGAACGCAGAGAGATCATAGACAAACAAGCATGCATTTTCCGTAACAAATTGCATATTTTTAGGCCGCATGACTCCTGATCAGCGTTGGTTTGAGTTCGATACATTATACTAACATGGTGAAGTACACCGAACACCGATCAAGATGCTAAATTTAGCTGCGACTGCGTCAAGCGTGCCACGACAACGGCGTCATCTGTGCACGCGACACAAGAATGGTCGAGTAATGGCGTCTTTCCTCTACACAATGATACCATAGAATGCCACGTGGTCAGCACGGTTGAACAGGTACAATAATGCTATAACTTTTTGTCGTTATGGGCAACCTTAGCAGGTGACCCTACCCCCCTCGCCCCATGTGTCCAATCTTAAACGTTTTTCACGTAAAAAAAAATGAATGATAAAGCAAGAAATATGTGACCTATTTCTGACAGCCAGAGAGTGCTATTGTTTCATAGAACAATTTTTGAACCGAATTTGTAATTACAAAGACCCCTTGCCACGGTGGCTCAGTCTGTACGGCGTTTTATTGCCTATAGCATGAAATTGTGGGTTCGATTCCACACCGCAGTGGTCTATTCGGTCCGCCCGCATTGCGAAAAACGCTCACGCACTGTGGTTTCAATGCGCGTTGTAGATTAACGTCGGCCACTTTTGTGGGTTGCTTGAGGACCTTAAGCCCAATTATTTAGCTTTTACCGCACGTTTTCGTCGCAACACATGCGGTCTCAAAAGTAGCAAGCTTAAGGTTTTGCTATGTGGGACAGGTTGCACCTGCATCGATATCAACTACAGGAAATTATTATTGCGTCGATACGTATATTTAGATTCACAGACGAGAAATAGCCAATCGCAACGCGCATTTTTGTGAATGGTAGTGTTTTCGCGGGAATTGACTGATAACAACATTTATGTAGCCCTGTTTGTCAGAATTTCCTCGCGTGTGGTGCTGGAAGACAGCGCCCGTGAAATATCGTTCTCCGTTTTGTTTACCACATGTCCTTTCCTTAGCTATGGCAATGTTCCTTCAGGCAAATCACAAAAAATAAAAGGTGGGCTGATGAAATTACGTGAAAAAAGACGGCGATTTGCTGTTGCGTCTCGAAATCTGTCTGTTACGACCATTACCTACATCTGCGTGATTAGGCGTGTTCCTCCACGTCTTTCTTAGAAAAGGGAGTCCATGGTGCTTTGTAGAGGCCAGGGGCACTCCCTTAACAAGTTGTATGCATATTATTTCATGTGGTAGTATAGATCACTTACGTATCTTTTCGTACAAGCAAGAGCGCGTGAGTCGAGTGGCATGTTTGCCACGACTGCCACTTCAACACTCCTCTTCGCTGTCTCCGACCGGTTTGTTTTTCGAGCTTATCGGTCTTGTAGTTTGAGATCAACAAGAACAGAGTACCTAGAATACAGACAGCTTTTCGCATATTTACCAACGTACCGAATACAAGTATGCGGAATATGTCCTTTTAAACGGTCATGCATGTAGTATTACGAAGTAGTATTGCGATATTGCATACCGGTCTGAAAGTCATGCGCATGTTTGGCTTTCATAGAGGCAAATAATGTCGCACTTAAAGATAATCTGATTTTCAGCCTCATGAATGGAACTTTGCATGGCTCAGCACATGGTTTCGTATTTAGTGGCGCTGCAAGTTATTACGATGAATATGAGAGCAGTACCATTTCCATTTTCGGCTTAGGTTGTGGTGGCAGAAAGTATTAACGTTTGCCCCTTCACATGGCGTAAGTGCTGCCAGATTTAGAGATGCGGCTTGAGCCGTACCTTCGAAAAACAAGCAGTGCAACCGTGCTGCTTCGGATTTGACCTCATGCCAAAATATAGAGCCATACTATATCTAATAATCACCTGTATATGTGGAGGTGCAGTTGTGGTTGCTTTTCAAGTAATGAGGGTGCTATATTATTTTACGCAGATAGCAATGAGCAGGAGCGCTTAAATATAGGTAACTATTTACCAAAAAATTCAATGTCGGATTACGATAAAATCACAACATTGCCATTTAAGGCCGTTGGGCTTCCTTATTTTGCGTCTGCTCAGTCCACTTTAGGAACTGAAAGTCCATAGAGGCCAGCCGCATAGCCAGAACGGTGTTTTGGACACGAAAAGAAGCTAAGCATAAAGCCGTCGAGTGCGCTTGCTGACTTCCTAGCTTACGCAGGAAATGTTCCCTTTCGTTCGGCAAACAAGATGGCAGGGCACTTGACGGTTTCCGCGTTCTGTGTTATTCACGTGCACGAATGATCCGCATTCGTGTATTCATGACTGCGAAAATATAAAGCAGCATATGACTACCGTGCACAGAAACATGGATGCGCACGCAACACTGCCTTTTTGGATTTTTTTCTCTTTTTCTAACAGAACATGAGTTAAATCAGAACAAGGGCTTTGTGGTGCAACCCAGCGCCCCGTATCAAAGCGAATGCTCGTAGCATCCTTCCATTCGTTCCACCACTGAATGTGGCTTGTAGTTAGTTTGGTCACCATAATATATCCCTGCTTTTGACAATTAAAAATTCAAGATACTGAAATAAAGGACGTATGGTGACTTTAATAATGAACACCTACGGGACAACTTCATTCATTTCATTACGAAAATGGACATCATTCAATGTTCCGACCTATACAGAGAGCCGAAACCATAATTACAAGTATATTGCGTGAATAGTAATGAATACTTAGCTTGAAATAAGTCATTTGATAGTAGAACTGCAATGTGTCTTTACACTACTACTTAGATGGTGACGAATAAATTCTACTGCCCTTCCCATTTAGGGAAACATCGGTATAATGTATTCGTGCCGCGCTTCAGAAGACGGTGTTCGGTACTTAAGAATAAAGCTTGGGGGTGGGATTCGTAGTATTGTTTCGTGCTATATTGGGCAAGCGTGTAGTTATGTTGTCGATTGAAAATACGTGTTACTGTAATAAATACAATGATTGAAGCACTAGGTATAAATCTTTCGTAAAAATGGTGTAAAACAAACGTATTCTTCCAGCAGGAAAAGCTCTGAGACCTGACATCTATACATTTGGCGCGTCGCCTTCTGTGAGCAAGTAGCACACCTTTAGACGCGGACATTGTGGGTTTCTTTAAACGTTCACTGTTGCTTATTTACGGCAAATTCGCACATTGCATGAAACAAGAATGCTGGTTTCGAAGCTTTGCTACGCAGCTCTATATTGTTCCCTGCAATTTCAAAACAAACGCACTGATGTAATATTGCCAGTGGCTACTAATTCTGCCCTTTGCTAATACTTCAGAAACTTCATACTTATTTAGCTTTCAAATCGAATTGATCCAAGACAGCTAGAGGCTCACAGAGGAACTTAGACAAAATTTCTACACTATACCAAGCAACAAGCATGTACGACGAGAATAGTACAATGTAGTCATTTGTCAAGCCGGACTGGTGTTAACTGTCATCCAAGAACACAAATATTGTAGAGCCAGCACGTCTCCAGTAAATCGCACAATGATAATATTTATAGGAAACCGTTCGATAGGTCCAATACACTGTTCTATTCTAGGAACATCATGCGCTCTCTGGCCACTCTTTCGTGGCTCTATAATTGTGACTGCAAGCAAAGAAACGTAAACATGCGCCTTTGCAGTGAACGTGAGGGTTGCGACTGAAGACTGGCTGGCGCTCGTGTGAACAACACACTGCTATAAAAAGGTCCGTGCCACGAAGTGCGCAACCGTATGATGCAAACAGATATTGAGGCGAAGAAAGTCGTAGGAGAAGTTAGCTGAATTATAATGCGCAGCATTATAGGTGGAGTAGGTCCGAAAATTCTGGTCGTCTGACCGTGGCACCAAAAAGACGTGGGCTGATTCCGGAGACAGTGCAATACCGGGCCGACAGTGACCCGGTATTGAAGCCTTTCCCAGTACTGGGAGAATGCGCAGTTTAAGCGCATTGCGTGCGTGCTTAACAGGAGCCGCCAGGTGTGGCTTGATAACGACTCATTGTCCGCGCCAGCATTATACGCCTCGGTGCAAAGCAGCGTACGTGGCAGTCTAGCAGCCCCGGTGCACGACTACGTGCCTACCACGAGACAAGGCGGAGTAATTGATCCCGTATACATACGTCGTATCCGCCGCACGATAACACTAAACTACATTTCACACTTCAGCACCCGTTCCCATGTACACAGACTAAACGCGTACAAGAGGAAACGACGAGGAGGAAGTACAAGAAACACAATAGTAGGGAAGAGAAAACTGTAGGTGTAGGAATGTGCAATGCAAGACTATGTGCGTGTATATATATATATATATATATATATATATATATATATATATATATATATATATATATATATATATATATATATATATATATATGTGTGTGTGTGTGTGTGTGTGTGTGTGTGTGTGTTCTCTTTACTTCCAGACACATGCGCAAACATCACTGTTCCCACAACCCGTGTCCAATACAGACGGAAGGAAAAGAAAGCCGAAGCCCGGTATAAGAGTGCACATTTTACATTATTCCCGTTTCGGTTGGTTAACCTAATTATTTTATTTGGTGTGTAAAAATGATAACCTAAAGGGAAAGGACATTACGAAAATTAACACAACTTCCCGCCGGTGACAGTCGTACCCACAACCTCCGCAATACGCGTGCGTTGCTCTACCAATTCTGCTGCGACTGTGACTGTTACCGCTCACACAATCCTTGGTATACATGTATATATATAAATATACATACACACAGATGTTTTAGCCATTGCAATTTATGGGCATAGCGGCTTCGAATAATGCGTAATGCGCAGGTTATGTGTTCCGCTCCCACTGGCGGTAACTTGTTTTATTGTTCCCTTTTCATTTAACTTCAGTTCATGATTACTGCAGTACAGTTAGAAAAAGGCAACTAGAAATGCCGTCACTTGTGCTGTCATTTGCTTTTTTATGTTTTGGCTTCACGTGATTGTGCATATAAATAAAATCGGACATCATAGTTTCCCTTATTTTGTTTGCAGAAATATGCAACAGCACTCAAGATTTAGGTCACCGGGACCACAAGTTAGCAGCTAAATATTGATCAACTTCTATATAATCTTTATTGCAAAACAGCACTTCAAAGATAGGGCCATTGTTTTAGTTGTTTGTACCAATTCACTACGGAAATTCAAAATAAAATGAAACATAACTGCTGGGCTTTCCATGTCACCTTTGTGGGCTGAGTAACGATTAAGATATCGAGCCTTCATTATAATGCTCATAAGAAAACGAAAAATTGCGTCGGGATGATGCTTGGAAAGAAAAGGAGGCACACGACGTAAATAAATGCATGCAATGGTAATAAAGCATTGTGAGCTCAAAGACGCCGAAAAAAATTTCGACCTTTTCGAGCTAATTAAGGTAATAAACCCGTATGCGCTTTCTCCGAGTGAGCCTAAAACCGGAAACGGAAGTGTGGCTTCAAACAACGAAAAATATGGTGCGATCGTGGGAGATAAGTGCGGTCTAAAGATATGGGTTTATCCTGAAAGTAGTGCTAAAAAAGTCTAAAAGAAAGAAAATGAGGTACAGCAAAGGTTGAGTAAGGGGCTCCATGTAAAAGTAGGATGGTACTAAAGCACAGTGAACGAGTGTAGGCGAGGTTAAGGTGACGCAGCAGTGGTTGACATTAAAGAAAGACAATGCCTTCCGGTGAGTTCCTCTCTTCCCTTTCGAATAACAAACAGAGAAGAACAAGGAACAACAAACGACATGGCACACTTATGTGCCCCAAAACACCTTGCCTTTCTTCGATATCAACCGCTAGTTAGTCGCTGCAGCTTTCTTTTTGTGTTTTTAAACTGAGGTCGCAGTTAGCTTATAGGCAACACCGCGCAGGTACAAGATCACGCGGTTTGTTCTCGTCCTTGATATCTAGGCTAAAAACGATGGAATATGATATTTCGATCTCATTTCTGCCCACGATTTTATTGATATCACAAAAAGAACACCTGGCGTCTTAAATAAAGCCTAAGGTCATTTTCTTGGTTTTGTTCAAGTTTGGTCAAATATTTTATGGAAGATGTAGATCCTTTAATAGGTTTCGGCAGCGAATAACTGCTGCTAGAAATGAGTTTTTATTTTCCTTCGTTATGAAAGAGGAATCTGGGCTAAAATCTGTACGGCCTGACGGCCATCATCGATCCACCATAAAATTTGGCATAATAGAGCACAACACTAATTTGTATGGTTAACACGATATGAACATATAAATTGCAAGGGTGCTGCAAGTGTTTCATAGGACCAGCGAGCGTTCATAAGGTAGCACAATGAACATTATTATTTACTATGAAAAACATAATTTTTGGTCAAGTAATTATTGCTTGGAAGAAGTATTCAAGATATTAAACTGGGAATGCTTAGGAGTAAAGATCGACGGCGAATATCTCAGCAACGTTCGGTTTCCCGATGACATGATGACATGCAATCAGATTACACAAGTTGCGGGGAAAGACAGCGGATGGAACCATCGATAACATTCGAGAAACTTCTTTTACATGCAGGCGCGTCCTGCGCTGTGCGATAACATTTGTTAGGTGGTGAGAAGTGGTCGCCCGATAAAGATAAAGGAGTACACGTGTCAATATGCAAAAGCCAAAGATAATGGTAAATAGCCGGGCAAAGGAACAAGAGTTCAGATCGCCAGCCGACTTCTAGAGTCTGTGAAGGAGTACGTTTACTTATGTCAATTAATCACAGGGAACCCTGATCACGAGAACAAAATTCACCGAAGAATAAAAATGGGTTGGATCGCATACGACAGACATTGCCAGCTCCTGACTGGAAGCTTACCATTATCATTGAAAAGGAAGGTGTACAATCAGTGCATTTTACCAATGCTGACATATGGGGCAGAGACTTGGAGACGCACAAAGAAGCTTGAGAGCAAGTTAAGGACCGCGCAAGGAGCGATGGAACGAAGATTGCTATGCATAACGTTAAGAGACAGAGAGAGAGCGGTTTGGATCAGAGAGCAAACGGGTGTTTACGATATTCTATTTGACATCAAGAGAAAAGAAATGGAGCTGGCCAGGTCATGTAGTGTGCAGGTTAGATAACCGTTGGACCATTAGGTTACAGACTGGGTACCAAGAGAAAGAAAACGCAATCGAGGACGACAGAAGACTAGGTGCAGCGATGGAATTAGGAAATTCGCGGGCGCTAGTTGGAATCGGTTGGCACAGAACAGGGGCAATTGGAGATCGCAGGAAGAGGCCTTCGTCCTGCAGTGGACATAAAACAGGCTGATGATGATGACGATGATGGTGGTGGTGGTGGTGGTGGTGGTAGTGATGATGAATTATTGTGTTGCTTTTTCAAACATGTTCAAAAGCACACCAAAATGAACATGCGTTAAGACCTTAATAGCAGCTCAATTACTTGAAAGTTCAATTTTTATTTACGTTTAAGTACGAGTTTTATATTTGTGAGCGAAACGAATCCGAGTTCTTAGAAACAGTGCTGTTTAGAGTGTATAGCTTATTGTGGTTGCAGCAAACGAAAATAGTAGACCGGATCAGTTAAGTAAGCCATACCTGCTGAATAACGGTGGCGTAAAAAAAATTTTCTGCCTGTCATGGTAGCCATGAAGGTACCATAAAGCCCTATTCCTAATGATTAAAAGTTTCTGATAGTAACAGTCGTGGTATCGCATAATAAACACAATAGGTTAGCTTAGAGTAGGCGAGGGCATAATATATCAGCAACGTTAACCTCATGGCTATCAGATGACTGCCCTACAGAGACAGCCAATGTTTTTTTTTTCAGTGTTAATTCAGAGGTTAATTTTGATATGTTTACGTTCAAGCAAAGGTGTCGCCGAATCAAACTCCAAGAAACTCAATGGAGGCAAGCTGGCGTACTTTTACGTCTCCAGAATTTATTGTTAAAAGTAAAAAGATAAACAGCATTCGTGGACCTGAGAATAATGTTACTTTACACAAATTTAAGAATATTGTTGTGTTGCAGCCAGAATTATAACCTACTTAAGTAATTGTTTGCCATGGTTAGTGATTTTATTAGATACCACATTGTGAAGATTATGTTCATATCGCCAGTATACGCAATCATGTCTATAGCAACTGGTAGATGAGTAATGTCATTATAATCACTAAGAATGATAGTGGTCTCAATATGGATTCCCGTGGAACATTGTAAATATAGCTAATCGGTTGGAAGAGAGATCATTCACCCGTAGATATTTCTCCCAATTACATACACATCTCTGTGAGAAAGTTATTTCAACCCCACTTATGACATAATAATTGAAGTTGTCTAAAGGATTATCATTTTGTAAATAGTTGCATGCGTCACAGAAATCTAGGCATATGCCAAGGGTGTATTATTTGTGTTTAACATATTCAGTAATTTTATCATCCATAACAAGTAGTGTTTTCCCTGAATTTGTACTTCACAAATGCACGCACTAAAGAAAGAACCAAACAAGTTTCCATTAGGCGCACTGATTAGAGTAACGTTTTTATTCTCTGCTGTTTTAGTTTCATCAGTGACTTCAGGCCAGACCTTACAGCAGTCGCTTTGAATCTTCGCAATACGCGGAATGAAATAATTGGTTTTTGTAGGTTTGACTTTCTTATGCAGTTTACGTCTACACGTTTTCTAATCATTTACCACAACGTGGTGTCGCCCACGGAATACGATAAACGGGAGCGCCGACTCGCCTGATAGCGAGCCAGCTGCCTTGTGGCTCGAATCGTAAATTGCGCGGAAACTTCCTAGCGCAGCACCCAAACCTGCGCCGCCTGCAATGGCCCACGTACGGGCCCACGCGCGGCGTGGCGTGTGGCGAGCCAAAGTTTGCTTTCTGTTTGGTGATTAATTCGCTTGTTTGTTCTTTTAGAATTATGCCTCTGTATCCGCTGTTTCCCGCGTGGCGCTGTGTGCGTGTGCGCGCTAGGAAGTTGCGCTTTGGAAGTGCCGTATTTCGTTGGATATCTTGTTGCCTTTGAACGCTTGGAAATTTACTGCTGCAAAGCACGCCCCTGCCATGGTTGCGCCTTTTGAACAATGCTATTTCGAACGTTGGTACGTTCTTTCCTGCTCTTACATATGTTTTTTTTTAGAATGTTAGACATGAAAAGATCTCTAAACTGTAGCACGTTTGTGGCCATTCAGTGTATCGCTGAAATATTCTGATGTAGAGTTCACCTTAGGTTTGTGTATGTTCGTATCTTGTTTGGCTCCTTAAATTCAATTTATTTAAAAGGCGCAGCGTGACTGGGATGGAGACAAAGAAACACAAACCACAGCACAAGCGCTGACTAACAACTGGTATTATTTGCTCCACGCATGATCAGCCAATGGTTGGTTGATCATGTGTGACCATATCTGTGCTAACTGCTATGCAACATGACAAGCCTTATTGCGCATAAGTAGGTGGTTTCGGAGCAAATAATACCAGTTGTTAGTCAGCGCTTGTGTTGTGGTTTGTGCTTCTTCTCCGTCTCTGTCACGCTGCGCCTTTTGAATAGCCATGAATCAACTTGCCCAAATCAAAATTTTACTTCAATTTATAGCATGTTTCGGCCTGTGTCCTAGCTTGCTTCACCGCATGCTGTAGTTCAAACAACTGCTGCGACCAGTTTAACTTGCCCCGCTACAATTAATGTTTACTGCACCACTTGATTCGGCCACTGGTGGCAGCATAGCCCTAAAATAAGCGAGTACACACAATTCAGGCTTTCAGGAACATAAGTAAACATTTGCTTTACACCGGAACTCTGCAGACCTAACAACCTTATTGAAGTGATGGTCGCTAATTTAGTAGGAGACTGACACTAATGCAAAAAGCATTTTATTTCATTTTCTACTGAAATTAGCTAAACCCTAGCAGGCCCCCACCATCACTAGCTAATACACCACTGCAGCTACACTAAAGAGACGCGCTGTTACTACCTTTATCTTCGCCGGCCGAACTGCGACGGCTAACTTCCGCCACACAACACTTTTTCACTCTTTGAAATAGACTGGTCGCATCTGTACTGGTTGCAGTCGCAATCGAAAAACGCACCGCAAGGATGTAGCGCTTCAAGCGGTGACAAAAGCAATACCTTGCCATCCTGCCACTTAATATAATCGTAGCTGAAACGACTGCAAGAGAGTTTCGCAGCCTCGCTCGTACCATCACGTTAAGTTACCGGCATACACCACAGAACCCTAGGTGTCGCTTATACAGCCTCGACCCATCACTGAAACTTAATTTACCAGCAAACCTTTCACGACGTGACGCAACACTGCTGTGTCGGCTGTGGGTAGGAGTAGCATTCACCAACTCCTACAGCTATCGTATTGGAATGGCGGACTCACCATTGTGCACTAACTGCAAGTATGAAGAGACGATCAGTCATCTTCTGTGCCACTGTGCTCGCTTTGATAATCAGCGTCAGACTCTCCAATGTGCCTTGAACGGAATGGATGACAGGCCATTTACAGAAGCAAAAACCTTGGGAGCCTGGCCTCACAGTTCATTAGTCCAGGAAGCAGTTCGAGCGCTTCTTCAGTACCTGAAGGCAACGGACTTGAGTGCCCGACTGTAGGCATCCTGCACCTAACTTTCTGCATGTGAAAATGCAGTATATACTTATGTTTCCTCTCTCTCTCTTTAACTCCCCATTCCCGTCTCCACGTGTAGGGTAGGAAACTGGACTCAGTATGGTTACCCTCTCCGCCTTCTTCACTTCTCTCTGTCTTTCTCTCTCTCGGCTGTCGACATGGTCGTTTCTAGGTTGGGCGACCATACGGCGCGTACATCTGGCATAATTAGCTAGGGAAGAAAGAAAGGGACGAGTATGCCTTTGAAAGGCGATCTGGAAGATTGCAGGTAAGCGGAGGCCGGGAGCGGCGGTTTTATGATTGGGACATTACATGGCTGCAACAAATGCTTCGCAAGACAGGAGAGTCGGCTCTTGGTTCCGTGGTTTGGACTGTCAACGAAAAATTGGTACATTGTGCGAATTTTGAAATGCGTAAGGATTTCTGTGCTTACCCAATGAGAAAACCGTCCATCCGTCCGTCCGTCCGTCCGTCCGTCCGCCCCGTGAGGCGATTGCTTTCAACATAGAGTCCGCAGCAGCAAGCGAATTCACCTTCGTGCCGCCTCTTGCTTCAACGTGAACGACACAGCGAGAACACAGCGCTCACGAAGGTCTTGGCACGCGCCGCACCGGGCCGCTTTCGCGAATCCCTTTCAAGATGTGGACGCGCGCGTTTCTCTTCAGCGCGAAGCGGCGAACACACAGCGCGCGAAGCTATCAGCAGTCGGCTCTCGCTGTCCGCTTCCCGATCGCTTTGAAGATATGGTCCGCGCGGCCGTGCCAGGGTACGTTTGATCGGTCAGCGCCGCCGCCGGAGTGGCATGATCCCGGTTCATAATGGTTCGACACGGATGGACAAGGCGCTAACGAGCGATAACAGCTTATGATGATCGGAACGTCAACAGCGCCATCTGGCGCCGCCATCAGCAGTACTTTATTTGTGTTATCAATGCACCTTGCACCGCCGTCCGCACCACTTCGCGTCGCCGCAGCGTTGTCGTTCGTACTGGCCTGATCAAGCGTTATTACACTGATAATGACACCGGGCTGCGTGGAGTTGAGCAAGTGGCACAATGCTTACGCGTACTTATACAACTCTCAGAGGAGTTTCTGTGTGAATTTCTTCATGTAACTGCTTGTTAATCGGTGGATTCCAGTACGTGCGGTTAAATGTTCTTTGAATGAGAGGCAAAACTTTATTATAGCTTTCCAAGAACTTTTCAATAAATTCTGAATACCCCTTATGTCTTATAGATTACATATTCTCTGCAAATTTATTATTATAAACGAGGTAGTGCAACTGCTTGACAGTTTCATCAGGTTTCTTTTTTCACGGCAATCATATTTAACAATAGGGTTCGTTCAGTACGGGCAGTATTGTCGTGCTCTGTAGGGATGAAAGAAATAATTGAAATGTGATCACTGACGCCAGAAATCAGTAAGTCAGTTTAGGCATGAACAGAATAATCTTTTGTGACACAAACCTCTAGAACTGTAGCTGTATCACTGGTGATTGTAGAGGGTAGAGTTATGTAGTTCCAACACGCAAATGATGAAACACAGCTGTTGGATCCTCCAGTATTGTAGTCATCAGATAATTCACCTAAATTTATGTATACCATTATTACAAACGGAAGAGAAATGTAGTTCACATTTTCGAGGAATCTTTCAACCATAAATTAAGATATATTGTTCTTTTGTAGTTGGAGGCATGTTCGGAGGCCTCTAAATTATCACAGTAAATTGAAGCAGGCACTAAGCCTGCGTCCGTAGTTAGCTTTTCTCACTTCTCTCAAACATATTCTCATGCCTAGTATTTAGTGCGTAAGTTCACTGCTGTTTCTCCATGCGCTTCCCAGACGCTTCTCGATCTCCAGATGTTAATGCTTCGTTGGGCGACCGTATAACAATGCAGCGTAGCAGACGAGGCACGTCTCACACTCTTAGTAGTGTGATAGCAGCACTACTAAGTCGAGACAGCACAGCCGCTGATAGTAGCGCCAAGGCAAATACACCTGGCAGCGAAGCTTTCATAGAAGCCCATGCGTTCAAAATATGGCGGTTCTTCAGCGGTTCATAGTGTCCCTGTATACGTTCCCGCAGGGTCCAGAGTTGCGCATAGGTCCGCCGTTGTGCTCCAGCTCTGCAGTGAAGCAACTCCTCGAGCGCTCAGGAGGCAAAAGCAGCGCGGTGTTCCATTTGCTTTCTTCTCTGGTGGTCGCGAGCTACATGCGCAAACTGTTCGCATGCGGTGAGCAAGATGGCACTTTTTAATGCAAGCTATTCTCGAACAATTGGCGCAGCCGGGGGGGGGTGCCAACCCCCCGGAATTTTTAGTTTGTATGTACATATATACACGCACATATACAAACACGCACGAACGCACATGTAGCAGCCCAGTCGATCCCTCGAAATAAAATCCTGACTGCGCCCGTCACTCAAACAGCTGAAAAAACACCTGGAAAAACAGCTAAACGCGCATTACCTTACAACAAAAAACGGTGCAATCTTTTTCAGCATGGATAGGAAGTTTTCTCGCGGAGGCCGGAAGGCAAGAAATGATTTAAAGGGTGTTTAAGGGAACTGAGCACATGTGTGCTGGACAATTAATTATGTGTGCACATTTTGCCTGCCGAAACAGACGAATAAGGATCATGGCCAAGAGAACTATCGTGCCTGCAGTTATGTCAGTGACCGTTAACCGTGACCGTCATTCACAGCTGCTGCACGTTTTCGATATATGCGGTACAGGCACATATATTTAAACGCATTTCAAATGTTCACATGCGCACATTTTATGGACAGCTTACTTTTACGATTCATACCACAAACTTAACAGCTTCTTCGTAGCAGCAAATTTGGGAGAAGAAACGGATTCAAGATGCAGGGGCTTCTAGATCAAATTTATTTCGTACGAGGGTATGGATGAGCAATGGCTAGTGGCAGCAGGGGATGAGTGCTGGTTCTTGGAGCCTTGGGGGCAGAATGCAAAGCCACTGGAAAGGTAACACGTTATTAGGAGTAACAACAGGTTATGTTTATTGCACTTTAATAACATAAGATGGCAAACTTGCAAAGTAATTATTCGCACATTGTAGACTGTAATATGACAACAGATTTTTCTTTATCTCTTCATACTTCTCAGGTTAATTTACTATAGCACAGCACGTATTAAACGTGCAAAAATAATTTCACATTCCTCACGTCGACTACGGCTGATCGAACAAGCAACATATTGCGGGCGGTAAATGCTGAAGCTATCACAGCTGTCTTATAAGCGGGAGCGCACGATGCTTTAGCATAGTACAAAACAATGAACGCGAGCACATTATTCGACCTTACATGAAAAATGAGAACGCCGTCACAAAATGAACAGAGAAAATCCAGAATGCAGCGGGCAAATCGTATCTGCTGGTATTTCCTCTGTTTTGAACATGCTGTTATAGATCCGCATAGTTAGAAGAATCGTACAAGATACACAGCGAATTGCGCTGGTTGCTAAGTTAACGTTGTTGGCGTATACGTGCAGCGCGACACAGACGTGTCGTCCATTATTTGTCCCGCGTCTGTGTCGCGCTGCACATATACACCGAAAATTGCACAAGTGGACAACCTGTCATGCCAGACGTACGCATTTCAGCGTATACAGGAGTGTTACTCGAGATAAATGCTGCTTTAGTGTAAACAAGCCGAATTCATCTCTCGAAACAAGGCGAACACACCTCGCATATCCTCGTCCCTTTCGGAGCTGGCCGGTATCGTCCGTCCGCACGGCCCCGCGCAAGAAGCTTTGCCAGCTTACGTCCGATTTGTCAGTTTGGTGCGCTGCACACCGTCATACTGGAATACAAGTCTCAAAATTATGTGTTTTGTACCAGTCCACTAAAGTTATTAATTTAATGTCCTCGAACACCGTACCTGCAACCGGGAACCGATCGGTGCAATCAGGTGGTCCACTACTGCGTGCCTCATAATCAGAAAGTGGTTTTGGCACGTAAAACCCCATAATTTTTTAATCGGTGCAACGTACGCTTGACGGTCCGCTGATTGCAATTTCAACAGCACTTACGGAAATTAGCCGCGCCGTGCCCGTGAAGTTGGCTTTGCAGCGGCGCAGTTGATCATTTGACGTCATTTTTGTACCACGTGATAGCGTTCGGCGAATAGCGGTGCGAGCGGCGCCGGGAAAGTTACACGCAGCTCTGCTCCCTGCGGGAGCATATACAGGAACACTAGCGGTTCATGGGGCTTAGCGCCATCTTATGAGGAGGGCACACTTCCGGCGGAAAAAACAAAGAAACATTGTGACGCCATATCCGTTAAAAACAGAAGTGACCTCATTTTCTGATAATAGACGCGAAGATTGTTTTGGTTGCCTGTCATTACAGCTGTATATTTAAATCTGCAATTCGACTTGATGGGCTTTTCGAGCTTTCAGCGTGGAAAGCGATGCAAGAAAAGGTCGGCCGTACGGGTGTTGAAATCGCACCCCTGAACAGAAAACACTTTCTTTGTAGGCCGATGAAAGGTTGAGGTGTAGGGTGCTGGTTGTATCGTCGGGCACCAAGCCCGTTGGCCTGCGCAGTCGCACTAAACCAACTCAAAAAGCAATTACCTGGCGGTCATAACACTTTTGACTGAATAGGTTGAGAAACGATAAAGCTGCCCACGTCACATAATTCCGACAGCCGTCGACAAGCAAAACAGCACACCGTGTGAGGTGGGCGTATGCTCGCAGGTGAATTTTACAAGCGCGCCTTTCTGCACACTTCAAAAGCTGCATTGCTCTGCAGGTGATAGCGCCCATCTCACGATGGGCGCTGAACAAAGGTATTTATTGATAATGAAAAAATAAAATTGAGTTCTCTTTTTTTACTCGTCACGCGTATAAAAAAGTGATTAGGAACTTCATTTTCGCTGAATGAATCTAACTGCGCCTCGCTTTATTTAAGATATATCTTTTTTTTCTTTCCCAATGTTTGTTCCCTCCAAACATAGCCGCGTTTCAATCGCTGCTCCCGTAACCATCATTGCTGATGTCGGTGGCAATTCGTTCGGAACCGCTTTTCGCCCGAAGCTCTGCGACCTATTTGGATCGAGCTTGGTAGCGTGGCTGCTACCTTATCTAAACAGACCGCACCACTTTGCCAGCTGAGCATGGTTTGTTTGATCAGCACACGTGTTGTTAGAACTCAGTGTAACGTTCGCCGTCGCTTCGGCCACATAAAATAATCCGGGGCTTCTGGGTTGCATCTTTCTGCAGGTACGTGCCAGCTGCGCTAACGAGTGGTCACTGAAGTAGGGTGGGGACGACGAAGAAGGAGCCGGAAACGGTCATGTCGGGGTTTCTGCATTCCGACTGGTGCGAAGTGTATCTATGCAGTACGCCAATTCAGCAGGGGGCCTCCATGAATGGCGCTGTCGACGCCCTCTCACTGTTTGCCTCGTCGTCGCGGTCGGTGTGCGGCAACTCGTGGGAGAAGCACTGGCTGCTCGTGTTTGACTACGGCGAAGAGGAGGTGCTCATCTGCGATGCTGACATGGACCATTTGGGAGAGCTCACGGGTCGGACCTCCTGGAAAAAGAGGGCCGCGCTACAGAACTACCAACACAAGGTAAATGTGAGCCGCGAGGATAGTTGATCTAGAAAGCCACAAAATATCATGTTAGAACTGTGTCTTTATAATAAGAGGGCCATATGCATGGTTGCTTGTTTATTAGCACGAACATCATTATTTTACTTACTCAGCAATGAACCGGAACACTTAGAGTGCCCGTAACCAGGACACACAGAAAATTTCGCTCATGCGCTGGAAGTTGTTACGTGCCCTCTAGGGCAGCCCTCTAGCGCACGAATTTTTAAAATTGGTTCAGTAATAGCCGAGATAGAAATATTTCAGTGTGGCGAACCTATGATTTCAGGAGACGAGCTTAATCGCCAACATAGGCACTCGTTTCACGTGACCCGTCTAGCCTCCGCAAGTGAAACTCCTTCCCTGCGTCTTCCCATACCGGAGATCGACAGTCGCGTGGCGCATGCTTCATAGTTCACCCCATCGTCATTTTTTTTCCCTCTCGCTTTTTTCGCTGCGGGGTGCACTTTCGCTGACGGTGCCGAGCACAAGCTGTTGCGTTTGTCTTGTTTCGCGCAGTGCGTGACTTTGCGCTCTGTGCAAGAGAACATTTGACTAGCGGTATAAGCCAGTGCTACACAAACTCAGACTGACACAAGGGAATAACAGAACATGATCGTGCGCTGGAACATGGTAGAAAATGACATAGTTCCAATGTTCCCGCGTACGACTGCAAAATGTTGGAACAAGCAGACGAAACTGAACTACATCTCTCTTGCTGCGGTGCGAAGGGAAACAAAAACACGTAGACATTCGGTTTTTGTGTTTTAATATTTCTGTAAACGTTAATTCGACTACTGAAGCAACCGATCACATAGATATCCGATGTTGCCTAGAATAATTCTCGAAGTCACATGACGCTGTTCATAGTGCCACCTGATTTCAAGGCACCCGCGAGCGGATGGGCAAAAAGGCATTCGATTTGTAATTTCAGCTCCATCCGCGGCGAGTAGCAATGTAATACTTAGCAGACGCAATCGTTAGCGCGCATTGCATGCACTACGCTTGTCAGCTGAAACTGGTCAGACCTGGAGAAGGACCCTTTATTAGGTCAACATTCACCAAAATGTTGAAACAAAGATGCTCGCATATAGAAGCCAAGCGCAAAACCAATCACTTCAATACATACGTATTCTAGTAGCCTTCAGAACAGGTCAAATTGCAGCGTTTCTTTTTCTTTATTCTGCCACACTATAAATGATGGAATCATGATTCGGACTGCTTTTTACTGTATACTTAGCTAGTTTAGAATGACAAATATGCTGAATATTTCAACTACATGATCATCATCATCAGCCTATATTATGTCCACTGCAGGACGAAAGCCCCTCCCCGCGATCTACAATTGCCCCTGTCCTGCGCCAGCCAATTCCAACTAGCACCCGCAAGTTTCATAATTTCGTCGCACGACCTAGTCTTCTGTCGTCCTCTACTGCGCTTCCCTTCTCTCGGTACCCATTCTGTCGCCATAATGGTCCAACGGCTATCTAGTATACGCACTACACGACCTAACCAGCGCCATTTTTTTCTCGTCATGTCAATTAGAATGTCGTCTATAACCGTTTACTCTCTAATCCAAACCGCCCTCTTTCTGTCTCTTAAAGTTATGCCTAGCATTCTTCGTTTCAGCGCTCTTTGCCCAGTCCTTAATTTGTTCTCGAGTTTCTTTGTCAGTCTCCGCTCGAGTCTCTGCTCCATATGTCAGCACCGGTAAAATGCACTGATTGTATACCTTCGTTTTCAATGATAACGATAAGCTTGCAGTCATGAGCTCACGATGTCTGTCTTGTGCGATCTAACCCATCTTTATTCTTCTGCTAATTTCCTTCTCATGGTCAGGGTTCCGAGTGATTAGTTCACCTAGCTAAACGTATTCCTTCACAGACTCTAGAGGCTGGCTGGCGATCCTGAATTCTTGTTCCCTTGCCCATTTATTTATCATTGTCTTCGTCTTCTGCATAGTAATTTTCAACCCCACTCTTACACTGTCCCTGTTAAGTTCCTCAATCATTTGTTGTAACTCGTCCGCAGTGTTGCTGAATAGAACTATGTCATCGTCGAACTGAAGGTTGCTGAGGTATTTGCCTTCGATCCTTACTCCATACCTTCCCAGTATAAGAGCTTGCATATTTCGTCCAAGCACGCAGTGAATAGCATTGAAGAGTTTGTGCCTCCTTGTCTGACTCCTTACCTTATATCTATCTTCCTTTCTAACGTGCATATTAGGAGAGAGCAGGGAATACTTGGCTTTCAGAAGCCTTATATAGTCTGCGAAATGGTTTGGACAAATTTTGTGCACGTGTTGGGTACAACAGCTAGACTAAAAAATTGGCGACATAATTTAACTGAAGTGTCGCCTACAAGTTATCCTCCTCCATAGCCATGATTTTTTTCAACTCGTTTACCGAGTCATCTGGGCTAAGTTCCGCCTTCTCTGGCTCTGCGTCATGATGTGACGTCGTGTCGTCCACTTCCAGTAGTCTTGGAGCCAACACGCGAAGCTTCTTTAACTTCTGCGCTAGCCGTCTGACCATTAATCCGCAGCGTGCGTTGCGTGGTTTCTGTCGCCGCGCCGAGCTTGTCGGGTATTCCGGTGGCCGTAGACGAGCGGGGCGTTTTGACAGGTGGGCTGATCCGTAAAGTAAAGAGCCTCCATACCGTCACTACCGCTGTGATGAAGGGGCTTCAGCGTTAGCATGAGCGGCTTGCTTAGCGCAGCCACCTTGTGGCGCAGAGCTTAACCACCGAAACGAGGAGCTCCTGTGGCTGTAACCAAGTATAAAACAATTCAAGAATTTAAAAAGACAACGTCTTCACGATTGGGGACAAGCTAAAAATCACTATTGTTTATTTATTTATTCATTCATTTATTTATTCAACAAAAGTCACGGGCTCTAGCAGGAGTATCGTGTGAGGGGGGATTATGCAGTGTACATCTACATAAGTGGAAGCATTACAAAGAAGACATAACTAGTACAAGAGCAGTATGCTAAGGTACATAAAGCAAGGTGACGCTACACAATAGTTACCGAAACGCGATACACACTATCAAAATAAATGGCGACATATGCAATGTAAGGGTACATCATTTAACACCGTCAAATATTACAAAAGTAATGTAAGGATACATCTCTTGACATTGCTAAATATAGAAGTTAGTGAGAAACGTGTACATAATTGCGATAAAACTAATGAAAGCAACCGGTCACGCAATAATAGCGGTTACTTCGTGACGAAACCTAACAGGGTCATGAATGCGGACAACATTATCAGGCAGAATATTGCCTATTTCAATTGCTAGTGGTAACGCTGATGAAGGCCTTTGTGTGCCCAAAGATATGTTTCAGGAAGTGGTTGTTGCGCAAAAGGCGAGACGTTCGTAACGGCTGGGAGGATGGGAGGGCGGTTTCGTGCTGACGGTTTGTTACTATAGGAAATAAGATTAGAGCAATCTTTCTGCGTGATTCTAAGGAGGATAAGGACAGAGAAGATTGAATATTAATAACATTGCAAAGACGCCTGTAGTCTTTGGCGATGAAACGCGCGGCACGATTTTTTACACGTTCAAGAGCATTGATTCTTCAGGTTTGAGGAGGTGACCATATTGATGACGCGTATTCAAGTTGAGGACGGACCAATGCTTGATATGCTAGTGATTTGGTCCAAGTATGAGCGTCGTCAAGGTTTCGTTTAAGGCAGGCGAGCGTGCGTGATGTCTGTGCTGTGATGTTATCTGTGCGAGTTGTCCAAGAAAGTTTGGGTGAAAGATGCACGCCGAGGTACTTGTAAGACGTTGTGCGTGCTACGTGGGAGTTATTAGGAGTGTAGTTAGATGCTGAAACTGATTTCTTGTGCGTGAAGGTTAATAGTTTACATTTATTGATGTTAAGAGATATATTCCACCGTGAGCACCAATTAGTTACGAGATCCAGGCCTTGGTAGAGAGCAAGATGATCAGCTGAAGAAGACGTGTCACGGTAGATCACCCGATCGTCTCAGAAAAGTCGGATGTTAGAGGAGATACCCGCTGGCAGATCATTAATATAAAATAAAAATAACAAGGGACCCAAAGCACTACCCTGGGGGACGCCGGAGGTGACATCTAAGATGAGAAGGAATTAATAACGGTGTTTTGTTTACGGAAAGAAAGAAAAATTTTCATCCAGGATAAAATTGCGGAATTTAAATTAAGGAACGAAATTTTGGACATCACGCGACAATGCGGAATCCGATCGAAAGGCTTAGAGAAGTCGATGAGTATGCAGCAGATGTCGTGGCTATTATCCATGTGCATGAGTAACTTATTGATAAATTCTAAGAGTTGTGTGTCACGTGAGACCTTTTCTAAAACCATATTGGTTCGGGTAAAAAAAAACTATTAGCTTCTAGGTGCTCGGCGATGTTTGAAGCAATAAGATGTTCCAGTAATTTGCATGGGACACTCGTTAAAGATATCGGGTGATAATGACTTACATTAGGTTTGTAGCCTGTTTTGAATATTGGTATGATTTCCCCGACTTTCGATTCGTGCGGTATTCCACTCGTTGATAATGATTCTTGAAAGATGTGGGCAAGTATGATGCTAGATACGGTGACTGTGTATTAAGGATTTTGGTATTAATGTCCTCAATTCCTGCACATGTTCATACTTTGAGGTTGTTAATCAATGCTGCAGTTCCGGCAGTAGTTGTAACTATGGGATCCATGTACCTATAATCGACTTTTGCGTAGATGGTATGCGCGAATAGTCTTCGTAAAAGCACTCGTAAGCTATTTATTGAATAAAGCAGCGCTGTTCGCCGCTTTAACGTTTGTCCCGTCACCATCCATCAGTGAAATGTCAACGCCAGTGTTCGTGGGAGATATTGATTTCGAAAATTTTCTAGGGTTATGGTTAATAAGGGATTGAAGGAAACGTGACATATATTTGTGTTTGGCGGGGCGAAGAGCATGACAATACTCATTTTATACAGCCTGGCGTTTCTTCCAAGACAGGGGCGTGCCCCTGAGCTTTGCCGTCTTAAAGAGCCGTTTTTTTTTATTTTTCATTGCGCATAGCGATCTGCGGAACCATGGTTTGGATAAGTTCGTTTTAAACGAAACACGGGGTATGTGCGCCTGAACCAAATCAGTTAGTTTTTGCTGGAAAAAGAGACCAGCTTTCAGTGTCTGAGCGAAAGGAGAACGATCCATGGAAGTAATTGTAAAATGTTTCAAGGCCCTGGTTAATATCATCAAAGTTTGTTGTGTTACAGTTGAAAATATATTTTTGTATTATGTTACGCGAAGTAGCAGGTATCCCGAGTACAGCAGGCAGAAGGAAATAACTAAACTAAGTGCTGTACTGTAAAGAGGTTACGTTATCGGGCGCAGATGTGACAATAAGATCTAAAGTGTTCACTTGACGTGTGACTTCGTCAACAAATTGAGTAAGTGACAAGTCAAGAGTCAATAAAATGAGAACGCGAGTAATACTTGAGCGTGACGTAAGGTCGGTCCAATCTGCGTCAGGGTAATTGAAGTCGCCAAGAAAGTTGATTGTAGCTTTGGGATATTAATGTCGGATAGAGGCAAGGTTATTTGAAAGATCGGAAACAAAGCAAAGAAATTATCTTTCGGCCGGTAGCACACACCGAAAAGAGATGGAAAAGCTGCTGATGCAATGCAGACCCATAGAATTTCCGTTGGGTTGCCGATTTCAACAGGGAAACTGGAAAAGTGCTTGTTTACAGCGATTAGCACGCCTCCAGCTCTTCTACTATCTCGGTCTTTCCGATATATGATATATTCATTTGTGTCACCTAGTACTTCAGAGTTCGCAATATCTGTATGAAGCCAGGTTTCTGTTAGCAGTAGAATGTCGCAGTCACTATTATCTAAGCAGCAACACAGTTTGATCCGCTTTCTAATGAGGCTTCCTACATTAGTAAATGATACTGATAACTTTGTTATTGCGGCTACGCGTGAGGTTAGGGGTTTAACGGATGGACGTTGTTTAGATGGCCGAGCTAGCTGTTGGGGTAATTGCCTTACTGTAATCGGTTGCGGCACCTTACATAGACACTGAATTCTTCATTCGCATTTGGTCAACAGGGAGCTTGCATGTGTCGTATTTTGACCTTGCAAACTCCAGTTGCTTCTTTCTTGCCACACGTGTTTGCAGAGAGAAATACTCGAGCATGTCGTATAGGCTGTCTTTTAGCTTGAAACCCTTTTCTATTACCCGATGTTTATTTGTGAAAAATGCAAACTTTAAGACGATAGGTCTGCATTTTCGGTCGTGATATCGATCCAGGTGGTGCGCTCGGTTGATTTGGGATGACAATAATGAGATGTCAAGGTATTCCAAGCATAAATCGATTAAATGGCCTTCAGACGTGGACCAAGTTTCTGACGGGTTATCGGGAATTCCAAAGAATAACAAATTTGAACATCGTAGTCTGTTTTGGGCATTGTCACAGCCTTGTTCAACTGATTTCAGTTTGCTAAAAATGTTATGCGCACTATCTGTTTATTCGAACGATGTAGCCAAAGGGTTCGTTTTTAAGGCAACGGCGTCCGCTTCTATGGCACGTACTCTAGCCGAGAGCTGTTTAAGTTCCACGTCAACGGACGCTTGCCAGTGCTTAAGCGCTTCTAAGTCTTTTGAAATGGCGTTTAAACGCGAGAGTGTTAAGCAGCTAGTGTAGCATAAAATTCGGCGTCCCACGTCGGATATTCTGAGATTCTCGAAGATGAGATGTTGATCGGAGATTCTCGAACAACGTATACCCAGGCCTTCCATATGATGCAAGGAATTGACTGAACTAATCGAATTTTCAAGCTGAAATAAGTAAAAAAATTGTAAACTACGACTTGCATACTATCCAGTTGAAAAAGACAACAGGAGATCCTGTCGCAAGTACAGAAATTTCTGTCGCGACTACAGAAATTTTTGTTGAACGACGGAAGTTCCTCACGTTTCTGTAGTTGCGACAGACATTTCTGATGTTACGACAGAAATGCTGAAGTCGCAACAGCAGCTTTTTATCGTGACCTAGACTCTGACGTTACGACAGCAATTCTGACGTCGCAAAACAAACATTCGGTCGCGACGGCCAAGAATTCTGAAGTCGCAACAGAAAATTTCTGTCGCGACAACAAGTGTTTATGAAGTCGCAACAACTTTTTATCGAAACAGTGATTCTGACGTCGCAACAGGAACTCTTTGTCGGGGCTACACTTTCTCTGTCGTGGCGTTAGAAATGTGCCACTTTCTTTGGCAGCGACATTAGTTCCGACGCCGCGACAGAAGAGCTTTCCGTCGCGACGCTTTAAAATTGTAAGTTTCGCATTGGTGGCGTACACTGCACTTTTCTCTTGCGTGGTATTCAATCGTGCTTCTCTAAAGCCGGTGATTCTGATAGCACCAACACAGGTATTATAGTCGCTATGGTGAATTGTCATAATTGTGCCGTCACGACGAGGCACCAGCAATGCCCTGGCGGCCTCCTCGATATCGTCCATTGATCAAAATCATACCATCTGCGGGAATGACAGCGTACCCGTTTTGTTTTATTTGGTGAGACGTGGCACACATGCCTGTGGACTTACATGTGCCGTTACGCTGACACATTAGTTAATCTCCCAGAAATATTGCATAAGCTTAAACAAAAAAGACGTTTTGGGTTGTTCCACAAAGTTGCGTGAAAAGCTGTCTTCCTCGGGTCTGCCGTGAGAATCCAGTATGCTGTCAGAATGAACACTCATCCATGAATGTTTATGTAGCTATTTTACATTGAACACGCGATTTATATGCGCGCTCAAAAGTGTAAAGAGCGAGAGACAACTGTCGAAATAAGCAGTAAAAACCCTAACAAGTCCCCGGTCACCGTTGTCTATTTCTGAATTTCTTATTTAGTATGGACATCGTACAGTAAAAGTGATGGTATAGCACCTTATGATGTACCTGGCTATGGTGACAACGCTACTGCTCTTCTAGAGATGCGGCAGTTGACGCGGTGGAGTGAAAGCGCATCTTGGCTCTTAAAATGCAAAGGTGAGCATCAACGCAGGCAGAGATTCTTGCTGTTGATATAGCCGAGATGTACACTTACAGCCACGTTCGGTGCGGTGCAATGGTAAGATGCTGGGTTCGGGCTCCTCAGGTCCCAAGTTCGAATCCCCAGTCGGGAAGTTCTTTCTGTTTAATTATATATTTTTCTTTTCTGTACTAACAAATTTACCTAGCCTCAAAGAGGTCTGTCAATTTTAATTAAATATTGATCAAGATCTACAGAACCTTACACTACAGGACGTCCCACTACAGACAACAGAATGACAGAAAGAACGTCGCAAAATACGACAGACTGAAATTTCCTGTTGTGGTTTTCAACTGAGAACCTACAGGCTTGATAGCTGTCCGATTGTAATTGGACTATCGGAGAAAACAATTTCTCTTAGGCGAGAACTCGAAAGAAACCCCTTCACTCACGCAAACCGGGCTCGACGTCCGTCATTTCGCGCGCCGGCGCGATTTGTGTATTGGCGACCACTGAGCGGCGTGCCCGGTTCCTTGCGTTAACTTCAGGTGGCGCTCGCCTCGGCCGCATCGCCGCCCACGCAATAGACCGCGGTTCCATCACAAAGCTCGTCTTCGTGCACAGCGTTCGCGGCAACCGCTTCCAGGTAAACATCACGGTTGCATACGCTCCACTTGCCGGGAAGCGTGAGAAGCAATGAGGGATCTTAAAGGCGAAGCTTAAGCGTCCTCCACATTTTTGACCAGCTGTTGAAGAATCCCTAAAATCTTAAAGAAAGTGTTGAACTCGTGTACGGTCCGGAGTTAGTTTCAACGTCGCCTGAGAGGATCGGGAGTAAGTTACATAAATAAGACGTAAGACGACATTTGGATCGATCAAAAATCGTCCGGCGTGTAGCGACGGCCGCAAAACGCGTAAGGGCTGCGCCGATCGGGAGCCGACAGAACGATACGCTGCAGCCACTACGCTCGCATGTTGCTTTGCAGGGGGACACTATGTCGCAGACTGACATGCCGCAGATAGCTAGATTTGCCACCCCACAAGTTAACAAGGCCGTTCCATCGTGCTCGCAAAAAGAAAGTTTGAGGTGAACATGGACCGCGCAGTTCTGCCAACACGGAGAACGTTGTAACACAAGCAGACTACACTTGGTGCGTGGCGGATGCGCTTGAGTGTAATAATAAATTATCTTTCTGTATTCTATTTTTGTTAGCTTTTCATAAAGAACATATTAACCGACCTTCCAGCTATTACGAACAACATTTGTTCACGATAAAGTTGGAACAATTATCGATGGTGCGACCTGGGTAGCCAAGCGGATAGCTCGCCCTACTGACGTCCCTTGGGATAATTACGACAGTAGGGAGGGGGTGGCTGAAAGCTCAGGAAATATGTTATTTCTTGCAGCTACATAGCAACCTCATTACCCGTCGCTGAATAATGCTTCGAATGAATTGCGCTACGAACAGTTATGGCGCACATACTTTCTGGTGAGGCAATAAATTATTTAGCTTCTGCGTATGTTCTATAGGTAGAAAAATGCCAAGAAGTGTGCTTTACCGAACACAATGTTGAAACGGAGGTGGTCTGTTATTGGAGCTTCCGCAGTACGATTTAAAAGAAAACCAAAGTACAGCCCGACAATACTGCGTTCACGTGTTCTTGTGAGGGCATGTTTTTGGTAGGGCGTACTTGAGATGTCTCGTTCACTACCAAAAATACAATTATTTCGTGTAGTAGGCAATGGACACTGATACCTATTACTACGTCACCATTTGCAAAAAAACATTAAGCAAAACACTATATTTGAGGCGTTGTGCTATTGAAATCAGCTCTGTAGTTTCGGATGCTCCTACCATTTAGGAGTGGCCACATTTCACTCTTGCATTTTTATTGTGGGTACTATATAGGAGAGCATGATGATACTATCACTAGGGTTGAAGATTGGGCGAGTTGGTATTGCATTCCAAAACTGGTACAGCGCAACATGGAAAGGAAGAAACAAGCAGAGCAGGCCAGATAAACGAACAGAGGGCTGACTTCCACATTTTTTATTGGCAAGTTGCTTGAAATATCTCGTCGGCTCGTATTGTTTCTTCCTTTCTATGTTGCGCTGTACCAGCTTTAGAATGATGATACGAACTGCTCTTAATGGCATAAAAATTTTTAGGCCACTACTCTGGAAATCTGTAAAGCGGTCTGTCGGTCCGTTCGTAACGCTTAACACGAGGCGCTCCATCAAGTAAAACAGAACAAATTCGCAAGGAAAAACGTTGGAAGTGGTGAGTTTTCGACCTACGACCGCCAAGCACAGAAGCGCAGTGTCTTACTCATTGGGCAAAACACACATGCTTCCAGAAGGTGAATATATCTGAAGCATATGAGTGTTATAATTAATATAAAGTGTTTGTTTCTCGTTGTCACAATAACCAACACTTTCATTATTTCGCTCCTCAAACTTATAATTATTGGAACCACTTGCCCACCTCTATTGTATATATTACGGACCCCAGTGACTTTAAAAATGCGCTTGAATAGGTTGCCTAACTTTGCTTTGTGTTTTTTTATATTTATTGTTTACACTCCCTTGTGTAACGCCCTATGCGCCCTGAAACTATTAAAATAAATAAGCAAATAAATAAATTAATGAATGTGTTGTACCGGTGGTATAAAACAAATGTCACGCGACAACAGTTTTTATGAGGGCTTTGTTAAAAGATTAGGTGACGGTGGAATAAAAGCAATCTCTAGAATGACATCTCTAGTCGACCTAGAGCCTTGTAGATATCAGGAAAATTTCGGTTTCGCCATAATTTAATGCAAAACACACCGCATCCCCAACGCGTCCGGCGGCCCCGGGATGTGCCTTCCGTTCGGGCATTCCTTCAGCTACCGAAATGCCACTGATCTCTGATGGCTTATGCCCTTTGCCGAGTGCAACACAGTCATTGCAAATAAGTAGTCAGTGAGTTAATAAGGAGCGACGAGACGCTTATGGGTGTCATCACGGTTGATAATGGTTTGACGCAGGTGGATAAGTTGCTAAAGAGCGATAGGGCTTACAAATGTCGGAGCAATTCTGATAAGGTTGATAACGACCGACAAGGGTTGAAAATGGTCCGATCACGTCCGATATAGTTGAACAGGAGCGATAATGGTTGATAAAGGTCGTCTCATGTCAGATAACGTTGACAAGAACTGAAAAGGGTTGATAAAAATTGGACCGATTGCGATAAAGTTGATAACAACCATTATGGGTCGAGTGTCGGATCGAGTCCGATAATGTTCACAACAAATCATGCGAGTTGATAAGGGCCGCATCGAGCTCAATATGGTCGATAACGAACGAAAAAGAATAGATAAGCGGTTTGTGCTGGTCAGATCAAGATTGATAATGACACCGGGGTGCGTGTAGACGAAGAGGTGGCACAATTCTTAGGTATACTGAGACAGCTCCAGTGGAGTGTTTTTTTTATCTTTTATTTTTTTATTGCGATAGTACTATATGGATGGTCCAAGGGAATTTTCGCCATCAAGTCAGATGAACGACGTGGTTACTCCGCCTATGAGAGAGAGTCTCTTCCCAAATCCGACGCCTACCTTGCGACACTCTATGTATCATCGCGACGTCGCTCACCCTCACTTCCGCGGTCCCTAGGCATGTTTCGGTCTTCTCGCTCTTCACGTCATCCTTCTCCGTCACCGTTCTTCTGTGCTTCATCGCCCCTGCGTCCTGCCTAGAATTCTCCGCAGCCATTCGGAAAACTAGAAGCTGAACTTTTCGGAGGAGGAACTGTTTGCGCGCGAACTGTCATAATTCCTCCTGCTGGCCCAGCAAAGTTACTCGCTGTTTGTATGGGAGGTGCTTCCTTCGACGCGCTTATAGACTCTGTGCCGCCACCTCTGTTATTCGTCGTGAACTGTGCTTTCGTCTCGGCAGAGTGCAGTTTATGTTGGCCCCGTCTCATTTGGCGCGAATGACAATCCGACTTATCCTACCTGTCAGTGTACCACTCGTGTCTTGATCGACGGAATTCGCCATCATATCTAGCTTACTGTGGTTTCGTCGTGCGTTCATACGATAATCTTAAGGTATGATTTCTTGTATGCTGCTTCGGCTGTCGTTTTGTGCTAACAACCACTTGTACATATTACGGAAACCAAGCTCTCTGATAAAAAAATATAGACAGCGACGCCGTCGCTTCCCTATCAATACTGCATTTGTTGAGAAATCGCTATCGCCTTTTGTCTAGTGCGTTTTTCACGCAGCTGCGACAGTCTGACCGCCTAGAACACGACAGGAGAACCACTCCTGCTGCCGGAGGGATCCACTGCAGTCATCCTTATCGACGCCGCACCAGTATGTGTCGTCACTGCTTCACTTGTTTCGTCGCCCGCACAGGTAGATGTACGCCCACAGAAGGTTCGGCCAGGGCTGCCACCGTTACTTTGAGCTCAGATCTCAGCTGAACGCAGACTGATGCCTTGCTGAGAAACTTAAGGAAACACCAAACTTACTTTATCGTTTGCTCGGATGGCTTGGGTGAAACAACGGTGGCCCTTCATCGCATCAAAACAGACGGATCCCGCCTCATTTGCCACTGCCCTTACCGTGTATCGGCTTCTCAACGCAAGGTTATTGAAGACCAAGTCAACAGCATGCTCGCTCGGAACGTTTTACGGCCTTCCGCAAGCCCTTTGCCGTCTCCTTCTGTCCTAGTTAAAAAAGAGGACAGCACAGTGCGCTTTTGCGTCGAATATGAAGCGCTAAAGACAATTACCTGTAAGAATGTCTATCGTATGCCTCGTATTTACGATGCTTTGGCTGCCTTACAAGATGCCGAATACTTTTTGAGCCTCGACTTATGCTCTGGTTATTGCCAGATCCCAGTACATGAGCCCAACGAAGAAACGACGCCGTTTGAAACGATGGCCTTTTCGAATTCATTGTTATGCCTTTTGTTTGTGCAGTAGGCCAGCCATCTTTGAACAAATGATCGATACCGTACTGTGCTGCTTCTAATGGAAAACCTACCTTTGTTACCTGGGCGACATTGTCATCGTTTTGTCTAGCTTCTCCCAGCACCTGCAACGTTTAGACGACGTTCTAACGTGCCTAGCCAAGGCATACATACTAAGAAGTGTGGACTTGCGAGCCACAGCATCAAACAATTAGGTCACGTCGTCAGCAAGCACAGTTTTGAGCCAGATCCCGACAAACTTCCTACCGTACTGAATTTCCCAAAACTAACCGCAACTAAAGACGTTTCTAGCTTTCTCGATTTAGCGTTGTAGACGTGTTGCTTTGTCCGTGACTTCTCTACTATCGCAGCTCCTCTTCACAATATTCTGGCCACGACCACACCCTTTTATATAGTTCTTTTATACCTTTTTCTACCTCTACCACGTGAACAGCTTCCCATAAATCACACACACACATACACAATCATCTTTGTGCTTATGTACATACTGTATAGTCAGGGGATTTTTTCCCTGGGCCAAATTTCCCTAGCCCGCTTGGACGGACTACCGCCTGAAGACATGAACATGAACGACTCACAAACAGCTAGCGGTAGCCATGACAAAAGCATGCAAGGTGACACTAAGTACCCTATGCAAGTAATCTGTTTGATCGTGCAAAATGATCCGCGCACATTTTCCCGTAAATCTTTCAAGGATGTGCGCGACTGGCTAAGTATTATCAAAGCATAAGCGGTCACAATTGGTGCAACTCACGGCCCAACTTGCAGATGTCGTTTTCTTTGTCACCTGAATTGCACTTCTCTGGTTAGAACATAACTAGAGCATGATGACCAGGTGGGAAATGTGCGTGGAGAAAATCAAAAGCTGCCTGGGTGACTCAATTTCAAAAGAAAAAAGAAAGACTGAGGATACGCTTTCGCGAAGAGCCCAGTTGCCCCGGAGAAACATGCAGAACCAGTTTATCTCGCCTCTCGTCACCATACTCCTGCGCTAACAAAGACGACTTCGACGAATATCTCGCGAGCATTACGAAGTTTCCTGACGTCACTAAAGTACAATGTTAAAAAACCCGCCAGATTGCACGCCCGGTGGGAATCAATGTTATGCGAATCACAGGACAGCAGTTTGCCAGTTATCCAGATGGTTCAATGTCATAAGTTGCCGGTGACACTTCCTGCAGACGTTTTGCAGCCAGCGCAACATACTTTACCATTTGAAAATGTTAGTATGGACTTGCTCGGCCCCTTTCGGAAACGTCATACTGATTGTGCTTGGATTATTGCATATGTCGAGTACTTGACGCGCTATGGTGAGATGGTGGCACTTACTTCTGCTACCACCGCCGATGTGTTGTGCCTTCTTACCAACACAACTTTCTTTTGTAATACTTGCTGCTTGAATTTACCTATAACCCACTCCCCTCTGTTAAGCTTTCACAGGCCTTGAGGGTAAAATAAATGAAATGAAATGAAACATGTCTCTTTGCGTCTCCGCCAATGGCAACAATTGGGATGTTGTAGTATCCTATAGTCATGTACGCCTGGCAGAAGCCCGCAAAAGCAAGCAAATAGAACCGCCATACTGGTTGCGTGGCACTTTTTTGTGTTTTTCAGGCTTTCTTTAATGCTTGGGAAAAATTATTTATGTAGCCCGTATTCCGCTACAGAAACATAGACCGGAATTTTTGCTGATAGCCTGCAATCTTATTATTGACAATTATGCTGTGAATGTAATTGATAGGTTGATTAAATAATAATAAATGATGTAATTAGGCCAGATACACAAATAGTTTCCCTTGCTGCAACAGACGGCATGTCAAAACACCTCCATTCTGTAACTATGTGACGCTCGCATAATTTTACATTTAGGCGCAAGTTACGTGGGACACCCTGATATTGCCCGAAGGCAATATTTAATAGGTTCGCGTATTGTCTAATGAAAGACTGTGAAGGCCACGCACGTGTAAACGGAAGTATGTTTTTTTTGCTAACTTTCCAACCGTGACACGGCCTTCGCCAGAAGAAACGATGGGGTTGCTAAGCAAGCGATTTTATGGGCTCACGTCTAGGTGCCATCAATATGGCACTTAATTCGATAAAAAATAGGCGACAGTAGCATTACAGTGACAATGAGGAAAGATGATCACGGTAACATGGCAGTGTGGCATGGCAGGCACTTACAAACTTGTTACTTAACATAAGATGGTGAATGCCAAGTCTTTTTTTAGCACTTTTAGATCCTTATGATCTGTTGCGGATCTGTTAGCGCTATTCTGTTAGCAGTTAATCTGCGCACAGCAAAGCGCGGAGGAAATCGGTTATATGAGTCGTTCAAGAGAGCGTGCATGGCTGTCATCGGTCAGATAGAAAGGCGCGAAGAGAGGTGGATGACCACTCGACAACGAACTCCACCTTTCGGTAGGAGCAGAGCTATATAGCAAGAATGGTGCCATATAAATTTCATGTCGGGCCTTTTATGTACGGCGTCTGGTACAGCGAAAAAGACCGCGAGTGCAGCGGTTGTGCAAGCTGGCGGGAAGCAGGAACTCTCCTTCCGCGAAGACATTGTCACTCTCCCGGCCTACTGACGCGCCATTGTTACGCCGGTGAGCGGGAGCGTTAGATATAGAACGCGCAAGCAACTTTGCATACCAGAAGCACTAATCCCTGATTGCGTTCTTTTGTACTCTCTACGCATTCTTGTTTAATAGGGGTGGGCAAATGTTGTATGTTCGAAAAACTAATCGGAAAGTAAGCACTGACAATTATTATTCCTGTTTTCTAGGAAACTATCCGCTGTTTTCGGCTGTCGAAACTGACAAAAGATTTGGCAACAACTGGCCAGTAAAGTATGGTTATTTCTTTTTCACCGTTTGGTAAATAGAGCATCGCAAGTAATCGGAGGTATAACAAAGACAAACGTATTCGGAGCCATGCAGAAACAATATGTATAATTACAGTTTTGCTTTAGGTTTAGCCTGCGAATTGTGCTTGTTTCCTGTCATGTAGTGTATCTCACAGCCTAGTTATGTAGCATTTCTATCATTCAAGCTACGACCTGTGACGCTTTCGTTGCAACGGGGACTTTTCATATCTTTTACCGCACATAAGTAATCCAGAGGATTTTTTTCTTCTCTTACCACAAGATCTCGCTGTTTTTAGGAAGCCATATTTTAGCGCTTTTGGAAAGTGTGATTCCATGCCACAGCAATTTATTTCTGGAAAGTTGTTTGCAGCATGGCTTTAAGGATGTTGAAAGAATATTCGTGCTGTTTTTAATAACAATTAGTGGTGTTGTGTTTAAAACCGATCCTTCGAAGCTGATCTTTAATTTTGTTGTACTAGTCAGCACAGACGTCGTGCCGAATTTCAGCGAAATAAGTGTCGCTACAGTAATGTAGGTTTCGTTTGAATATTCCCAATTTTATACTTGCCCTGGTATTCGAACAACATTCATAAGTGCACCCATCTACCTTTTACACATTTTGGCGTTCTTTTTTTTTGTACGCCTGATCATTTTCGCCCTCTGTCCTGGGGTGGCGCAAAAAAAATATCCGAGGACGCCTAAGAAGCACTTATGGTTTGTGAATGCGAAAGCATTAATGTCCAATTGAACACCGCTGAGCAGTATCTTTAGTTATGAACTGCTCTCAGGCAAATCAGCGTGTTGAGAGGCTTGGAGCCTTTTGATTTGGCCTTACCGAGGCGTACTTCGCACGCAGGCGAGAGCTTGCGCGTACAAGGAACGAGCGTATAACGCAGGATTCTGACAGCGAGGGTGATTTCGCATCGTTGCGATGCCTGTTCCCCTCACGCAACACCGGGTGCGCCACTGCCGGAGCTGCTGTGCCCTGGCGTCGCGGCCAATGGGAACTCCGCCGATGAGTGGTCGTGACGTGGCATCACAGCTAACTAGAACTTATCTGTCGTTACGCTCATTGAGCCATTTGACGCATTCGCATAACATAAGCCACAACAACTGATGTCGTGAACTTCTTTCTCTTGCAGAAATACCTTGCAAAGCGGCGAATTCCAAGAGCACGCATTGAGCAGTACATGAGGAAGATGTGCGACTCCGGCCGATACCATCTAACCGACAACAACTGCCAGAAGTGGGCCCAAGACCTTCTGCGTGAATTAGACATAGCGCTTCCTGCTGACGAACTGGATGCTCGCACTGTCGTCAACAGCTACATACAGCCAGCGGCCCTTGCTGGTGCTGTGGTGTTGGGCGCCGGCCTTCTAGGTGCGCTCATATTTGGTGGTGGTGCCCGTAGAAACAGACGGGAGTAAACGGGGTACCGCGTAATAGCAGTGAACGTTAAAGGATGTGTACCAGGACATTGACGGCTGAAAATTTTCCAATGCACGAGCTTGTGTGAATGTTCCAGCGTGTTCTTAAAAATAACATCCCACAACACGACAGATAGTTCCACAATGACTCTGCGACTCGCACGCCGACGTTCCTGTGTAATAGATTGGAGTGTGAGGCACGTTGAAATTTCGCTATAGTGACTTGAGAATATCACCCATTCTCAACTATGTACCTATGTGCTCTTGAGCCGTCTCTTCTCGCCTAAAGTCACAGAACTTCTATTTGAAGACTGTGGCTCAACACTTCATGTTGCCTGTCTCATATAAAGGCGCACATAAAAGGTTTCTTGAGGTGTTGCGTGAGGTTGTCCGGAACACCTGAAGAGTATTAAATCGCTGTTTAAAAGACGAACGTGCCCGTTATAGTGCACTGTTATTGCGATACGGCAATATTGCACTACTCCCCTTCAAGATAAAGAGCCTAGTGGATTTACATAGTTTCCTTTCAGACGCATTCAATCGTCCGCAGAAATTTTAAGCGCTACTATTGATGACTAAATGTTAATGCTACATGTAGCTGCAATAAAAAGTTTTCGTACTTCGTGAAATATTTTTTTAGCCATAGGTATGTGCTAAAGTGGTCACATTTGCTTGACGTGTAGTAATCGCTTCAAGTTGGGGCAGAGATCCAAGCTTTATAGTGCCGTTCCCTTGGTTTGTAACTGCTCCAGCCAGAGTTGGAGAGACGGCAGAGCTGCCTATACTGTTCAAGTGTTTAAGTATACTTTTGGGTGATATCTGTAATCACCTGTGTGCTTATTTAAACATGATGCAAAGAAGGTAATTTGCAAACATCTCCCAAGACAAATTATATGCTATGGTAATTACGGTAGGGTAATATATGTTTAATTAAGTCAATTTTCTGCAACGTGTTGATGCTATTGACGTCCTAGTCTTTGTAATCCGCAATAGAATTCTGCTTATATTTGCGCCTTTATCAAGGAAAAAAATTGTAACATTCTTTCTCCGCAACGGCGCAAACGGATGGTACGCGCCTCGCCCTTTGCTTATTCAAGTCCTACCTTTACACGCCGTTTAGAAAGTGAGCAAAGACCAGTCCCGATACCAAGTAGAACCACGGCTATGTCAGCTGGCATACCATTTAGGCAAAACGGGAATTGCGTCACGAGCGCCAATGTCTCCTCTGGTGCTTGGTAGGCCTAACTCCGAGAGGAAAGGACAAAGAACCAAGCATGCTTCCATGGCAACGGTTTTCTTGATGCACGAGGGAGAAGCGCCATCCAGCTTATCTGCTACGCGGTCGACGAACCAAGGACTTTCTCTGAGGCGTCAGCGGAAACCAACACAACTTGTATTAATTTTTTCAGATTGTTTTGCACTTTCAGATTCGTTTTCGACACCCTTCGGCTTCTAATTTTCTTTTCTTACTGGCAACGCATATGTGGGAAAACTTGTCTTTTTCTGTTCACGATGCGCGAGCCAGCATGCCATGTCGCGCGCCTATTTTGTTTCGGCAAAACATAAGTAGGCAAGGAATGTGGTTTATTCTCTGTTTTTATTAGTAACCTGTGGAACAGTACGGCATCGAACACGCAACACAATACAGTAGGGCCGAGTGCCTCATTGGCCCGTACAAATGGCCGCATTCTGTAATGCGATCATACATCTTTCGGCGTCCTACAATTACTGTTAGGCAGAAACTTGCTACAGAGCCATGTTTGTTTGTTGCACACAAGACAACTCTACCAAAGCATTCTTCTTCGCAACCGTAATTTGTGAATAATAAGTTTATCAGGAGCTGCAGATCCACATTTTTCGCGTACACGTAAAAAAAAAACATTTTTGTTCCACACAACAGGTATACTTGCTGGTCAGAAAAAAAAAAGAAGCACATGTCATACCTTGTCCATTTTCTGCATAGCCCTCCTTGTGCTGATTTGCCAATAAACATTCAGTCAATTATATTGATGATGTCTATAGACTTTCTTTATATGTGGTTTTGTTTCACAATACAACATGTCGGACCAGAAAAACTTGATTCAGATCTGTAACATTGCAAACAAGGTACCAATACAAGATTTCTCGCGAGTATATTGCAGATGTTTCTTAAAATTTGTAATAAATTTCGTTTCTTCTGTCGTTATCTAGGCATAAATAGCACAATCCCAAGACAACAACAACAAACAGCGCCACATTTTACTTGTTGAGAAGCAGTGAATGCAGTAGAAGGGCGTGTCAACCAGCCGTTGATCGTCAGTAGTGGTTGGGCAAGGACAGAGTGGTGCTTCAAAGTGTTATTGAGCGCCTAGCTTCGGGACACTGAGAAATAATTTTTATATGCAACGCAAGTCGGCTGTATTCAATGCATCAGGGCAACCTGCTCAGTAGAATTTTCTTTTGGATGGTTTTCAAGACCTTCCTCTCATATGCAGAATGTACATTATCCACTTTCGTTAACTCATTCTATAGGCTCAGTTTCGTTAAAATTGGTTGAATCACACAGCAGGTGTTAAATCTATGTTACGAGTTTCATCATTGGCTGGAGGTCACGCATCGTGAGAAATTCGGTGTCGACATAACAAGAAGGCGAAAGCATTTCAAATTTTCTAGAACACTCATTTCTGGTACAGCATGCTTTCTTTCATTATAAAACAATTATTAATGACTTTGCCGAAAGGGGCCCTCCCCTCCCTGCTTTGCCACTTTTGCCATGTTAATGAAACCACTGAAGTCAAGAGTGTCGAGCAACATTATTACTTCCACACTGAAGTAAGCTCAAGAAGATTACAGCATCCCAAGATCAATGTATGGTAGCTATGTAATAATCTTTGAAGAGGGGGGTGCAAGTGTGGGAGCAATGATTGTTTGTATAAAGAATACACTGCACGGTGCTCATACATCTATTGAAATATGCCGAAATATTTCCTAAAGGTAGGCTTATCAGGAGACCGCCCTAAGAACTATCGGAATTACAAAAAGAATAAAATATCAGCAAGAAAAGCAAGCAAGCTTTCTTCTTGCAGTAGATTTCCTCTCACGCTGATACATGATATCCGGTTTGACGTCATTTATGCGCAGCATCAGCCACACAACAGAACTACTGCAGGAGGTCTATGCGACACTTATTAGAGCAAAATATTTCTTATAGTAGACTGATGCTTAGCTTATATTTCAGTGCACTGGAAACACCGCACAATTGCGCGACCACCCCAACATGCTCCACAAAATATTTATCCATGTGCTTCCCTTCCTCTTGCGACAATGGAGCGTCACCTGGCACTGCAAGAGTTGGTAAAACTGTGGGCTTATGTGATACATTAACTTCTCTAGGGTTTCCGTCGTGGTAATCTTTCCGCAGCTCTCTAACTTCGCTGACTTGCGTTACTATCGCGAATCATTGATGAATCGCTTGATGACGCGTGCGGTCTCTGGTGAGTGTGTTTTCCTTTTTTGGCTTCGGTTGTGCGGTGCGGAATCTGTAAAGAGACATGCATCCTTAGAACGTTTTGATAGGCTAGTCGTCACACTTTCGGCAAAATTTGCACGTTGTGTGAAGGAACGCTACAGACAGGCACACAGGACAAGCGCAGCACCCTATGCTAGAGTCTCATATTCCCCTGTAAAGTGAATTGCATTGGCAACACTTTTCGCGCCATAACGCATTGCTTAACATTTATGGAAGCACGATATGAAGAGCCCCTTCATTATGAAATTTCGAGTGCATGTGACGAAAAACGAAACTGTTCACGTGAAATAATACTTTCTATCCATGCATGCTAGTTGTGATATTTCCCTGCAAGAATTCAAGTAGAAATATGCGTCGAAAATTTGATAAGCAAATTTCAAATTTATAGTGTTACCATATATTTATATAACGTGTTAAGCATTGCTGGTTCTCAATAGCTGGCTGTGAATACCAGAAATAAGTTTTTAGAGCTAGCTTTTTCGATCGATGAAAGTTTTTGATTCATCTTGTTAAGGGTTAGGTAATGAGCGTTTTCTTTACTCTGGCTTAATTTTTCTGCAAAATACTCATAAGAGGAGAACTTCTCATAGTGTAAAGCTGCTGGGCAACTGAGCATTGGAATTTTTTTCTCCGGAGGAATTTCTGCTACAAAGCGGCAAACGAAACTTGAAGAAGACGGCGGCGCACGGCAAGAACTGGCTTCGCCGTATCGTACGTTGTTGCGCCAAGCGCGGCGTGACATTTTGCGAACGGCAATTCACTCATTGTCCGCGAAAACTGTTCGGCGTCTTAGTTTAGCCTATAATCGGGAACGTCGCGCGCCGCGCACGAGCAAGCGATAACAATACTCCGTTACATACATAGCAGTCAACGCTGGGAAAGCAACAGAGAGATCTTGCACTGGCTTTATTCGCACTTGAATATACGAGGTCTGTTAGAAAAGTATCCGACCTTATTATTTTTTTGCCAACATCTGATCGATATGAAACAAGCGCGCTTGCATCAGCTGACCTTGAACTTTAGCGCGCATTCACTAATTTTTTCCTGCCTGCCGATAGCGTCAGTCGTTGGGACGAAGGGTTGTAATGAGGTAGTGCGCAGTGCTCTCGTTGGTTTTTTACTGCAACGAAAATGACGGAGCGACTGGAGCAGCGCAACTGCGTCAAATTTTGCAACAAACTGGGGGACAGCCAAGTGGAAACCATTCGGAAGATTCAGATGGCTTTCAGTGTGTATTCTATGAGCAGCACACAGATTAAGGAGTGGTACAACCGGTTTAAAGACGGCCGCACGTCGGTGGAGAGCGAGCCACTCTCCGGTCGGCCATCAACATTCCGAAATGACCAGGTCATTGCCGAAGTCAACGCTGTTGTGATGCGGGACCATCATGTGACTATCCAAGAAATTACGGAAGAGGTGGGCATCAGCCCTTTTTCTCCACATTCCATTATGACCGAAGATTGGGCCATGAAGGGAGTTGCGGCAAAATTCGTGCCGAAGCTGCTCACGGTGGAGCAAAAGCAACTTCATGTTGAGGTCCCACAGGACCAACTGGATTCCACAAACAGTGACCCCGACTTCATGAACACCATAATCACTGGTGACGAGTCTTCGGTGTACGGGTACGACCCGGAAACCAAATCCCAGTCGTGACAGTGGAAGCATTCCACGTCACCAAGGCCAAAGAAAGCCCACCAAGTGATCAACATGTCAAAGTGATGCTGACTGCTTTCTTTGACTCTCGCGGTGTGGTACACCGCGAGTACGCACCACAGGGTCAAAGACTCACCAAAGAGTACTACACGGGTGTTCTCCGTCGTCTACGTGATGCTGTGCGGCGCAAGTGACCGGAGTTGTGGTCAACAGCAAATTGGCGCATCCATCACGACAATGCTCCTGTAAATTCCTTGCACTTGATTCATACTTTTTTGGCGATGAACCAGACTCCTGTAGTTCAACAGGCTCCTTACTCTTCTCATATGGCCCCCTGCGACTTCTGGCTGTTTCCCAAAATCAAGAGGCCATTGAAAGGAGCGTGATATCAGACAAGAGAGGATATTATGACTTCAACGACAGCTTAGCCGAAAGAGGCATTCCATTCCGAAAGAGGCCTTCTCGGAATGCTTCCAACAATGGCAGCACCGCTGGGAGAAATGTGAGGAGCCCCAAGGAGGCATCTTTGAGGATGATTAAGTTTCCAGCGCTCCAGTTATGCCAGTTTCCTTTCTTCGGCCAAAGCTGGGATACTTTTCTAACAGACATGGGTCCTTCTAGGCACAGGTTTAAAAGTGAAGAGAACTTATGTCGTCACACAGGTAACTTGAACTTCTTGTAATTGAAAACGTAAACGGTGACTGCTACGTAATTGATATTTTTTGCTTCTGCCATGTTCATGACCATTCAAAGGTGGTAATGTCATAACATATAACTTGTCAGCGCTCTCCAGCTTAACCAGTTTGTGCAGCAAGTATTCAAACATCTTTGGCAGATATAAATTGTACGTTTTCTACTCGTGGGAAAAATGAAGGGGAAATGCTAACACATGCGGAAGCTAAATTTCCTCTCTGCGAGACAGCTAGCATCAACCGGCCCCTGTGCAACTGTCAACAACAATACCGCAAAAACGTGTACCGCGCCAAACCAAAACAAAAAAGTATATGCTCAAAAAGAAACAACCATGGAAGATCTTCCTTTTCGACCTATAGCCGCTCTGATAAGCATAGCACTTGTTTCTTCATAACGGCTACAGAACAATTTTTCGTAGCTGTCGTCTGCTGGGAAATAGAAAAATTTCGTCCTTGTGCTGCTCCCCGAGTTGCCACATTACACAGCCGCGCAGTACGCCTTGTATCCTTTCGTCAGTTTTTTCAGTATAGCCGAAACATTCGCCGGCATAGAAAGCTTTAAACTGCACAGCCCACGAAAAAATCGTTCACGTGCATACAAAGCGGCAGGAGCAGACGAAGAGAATGGCAGACGAAGCGATAAGAGCGAAACCGCCGCCCGATGACGCAACAAATGAAGCGGCCAAATAAAGATATAAGACTGAAAAAAAAGAAAAGCCTGAAGCACATTTTATTTTTACGGACGGACGGAAAAAAAATATTAATGAGCAAAGGACCTGCGAAGTTGCCAGCCCGGGCTCAGGCCACACGGGCATTATGTGCGGTGAGGCATAGCCTTCCCATGGTAACAATAAAATTCAAACAGCGCTAGACAACAGGACCAGAAAGAGGTGGAGACAAACACGGCGTTGAACTTACAACTGATTTATTTGAAGCAAGAAGTCAACTTATACGTACAAAACTGGAAACGCATGCGCCCGGTCATACATCGATGATCAGATACAAACTCCGCACAGCCAACATATGCACGCGATGTACCTGCTTTGCAATCTACCCTTTATGCAGCAATGCATTTCTTTCGCTGACAAGATTAAAGATGTTTTGCTAACGCAACTATTAGATTTTCTGATAATATGGAATGCTTCAGCGACTTCTCTGGTAGTCGTGTCACTATGAAAAAATAACAATTGTATATCGTCAAAGAAAGGTACGCATTTACAGATACTACAGTGCTTTGCCAGGTTAGTGTCTTTTTGTCCAATGAATTGGCATGCTCCATTAGTCTAATATTGATGCAACGTCCTGTCTGACCTATGTAAATTTGACCACAAGATAAAGGAAATTGGTAGACAGCGCCCTTCTTGCAACTGATGTACTTATTGACATGATTTGCCTTGCATGCTGCATTCCGTTTAACGCCTTCCTGCTTCATCTGAACTGATGCCCCTAATTTACCCAGCTTCATCGGAGCAGAAAAAAAATTACCGACGATTACGTTACTTCCTAATGCGAAATTTGAGCACAGCAAATAAGCTGTTTCACCTTTTCGATAGATTGAGGCAAAGAAATAGAGCAACACATGTATGCGCTATCACAGAATTTTTTTTTATTTTTCACACGTATTCCTTTAACAAAGACTCCACTAGGCAAGCTTCTGCTTCGGCGGCACGCACCTCTGGATTCTGACGGCGACGGCGCTGGGCCTCTGCTCTGGCAGCTCGTTTAGCAGCAGCAGCAGCAGCAGCAGCAGACGGAGGACTTCCATCGGTCGTCTCGCTCATGGCTCAGAAAGAACTGGCAGATAATTTCGCAGTGGCGAACGGCAGCGGCAATTTCGGCTCGGGCGGTGCACATATACAGATCCGCCGCCACCGATCTGGCTCTCTGATTGCCACCACACAGGGCGAACAGCAGCGGCAATTTCGGCTCGGGCGGTGCACATATACAGATCCGCCGCCACCGATCTGGCTCTCTGATTGCCACCGCACAGGGGTTGCATTGGAGGAGGAGCGAAGAAAGGAATTAAGTTCGAGCCGGCGCTTTGACAACCGGAGACTCGCAGGAAGAGGGGGGAGGGGGGCGGCGTGTACACCCAGCGGCAAACGATGGGGGCAGAAGCGCGCGCAGCAAGCGGACAACACGATAAAGGGAGGAGGGAAGAGATAGCAGCGACTGACTGATGCCGCTGACGCCGATAGTGAGTCAACCCCAGCTGCGGAGTTGGTTTCAGGGACAACGCCGCCGATGCCGACACAAACAATATGATACCCTCGCTTCCGCAGCGCTAAGAACCAGGTCTAGCCGTGGGAAGGTGGTCACGTATTCGTCGACGTGCCGGGGCCTACGTGAAATAACCGGCGCGTCGGCAACTGAAGAGCACCCTATCCGCCACACAAGAACAGGGGGGGGACCCTTTCCTCCTCTTTCTGCATGGCGGCGACGGTGTTCTATGCAGTCACGTTATCTTGACTCTCTAGCGGCGTCAGCGGCATCCAGCGGTATCAGTCGGTCGCTGCTAGCGCTGGGGGGATGAAAGGGGGGCGGAGCTGGTTACGAGGCCGACGACAACGCCGACGACGACGCGAAACCCAGGAACGGACGCCAAAGAGCTGCGCTCTAAAAACGGCCCTCACACCATACTTGGCCCCTGCCGTCTTAAAACGATGTGACAACGCGTGCTCATAAGGCATGACAACAACTTTTTTCCCCGCAACATTTTCTTTGGGCTGTTCCGAACATTTCAGCGCTTTTGAAACCTTATTAGCACCAGCCACAATTACAGACTCTGGAAAAGCGGCCTCTCTGCATCTCTGGGCTTGGATCATCAGGCTACTGGAAATCTGATGTGCAGACAATTTTTTGACAGCCATACCAATAGATCCTGTTACAATTCCGAATTTAACTAGCTTAGAGTGACAAGACGCGTAGTTTACAAGAGGTTTTTCACTCCAGGGAGCGTATCGCCAGCATACATGGTTAGACATGAAGGTCAAATTCAGATCTAAGAACTGCAGGACGTTCCTCTCTGGGATCTCATGTGTGAAGCTCAGTCCAGACCCATGCTTCGAAAAAACATCGAGTAAGTCAGGCACACATTCAGCACCCTTAGATGTAACTAAAGTTAGGAGATCATCCACGTATCGAAAAATTCGAATATACTTTCCATTTAAGTCCTTCTCTACTTTCCTGTCAACATAACTTAGAAAAAGATTGCCGACGATTATGTTACTTCCTAATGCGAAATTTGAGCGCAGCAAATAAGCTGTTTCCCCTTTTCGATAGATTGAGGCAAAGAAATCGAGCAACACATGTATGCGCTATCACATAATTTTTTTTTATTTTTCACACGTATTCCTTTAACAAAGACTCCACTAACAGTTCTTGACAGTCATGAAGGAAGCTTTGTGGTCGGAGAAATAGACTGATATATGTTCGACTTGGTACACCAATGCTTGATTCTCAAAGACGAGATCTATACAAGTGCCTCGCGAGGTTGTCACAGCCGTGGCACGCGTTACGAGCGAGAGGAACGGGATGTTCTCCCGCATAAGTGTTAGGAAATTGCTGTTTGTCTTTATGTCAAGCCGCCACCGATCTCGCTCTCTGATTGCCACGGCACAGGGCGAACGGCAGCGGCAATTTCGGCTCGGGCGGTGCACATATACAGATCCGCCGCCACCGATCTGGCTCTCTGATTGCCACCGCACAGGGGTTGCATTGGAGGAGGAGCGAAGAAAGGAATTAAGTTCGAGCCGGCGCTTTGACAACCGGAGACTCGCAGGAAGAGGGGGGAGGGGGGCGGCGTGTACACCCAGCGGCAAACGATGGGGGCAGAAGCGCGCGCAGTAAGCGGACAACACGATAAAGGGAGGAGGGAAGAGATAGCAGCGACTGACTGATGCCGCTGACGCCGATAGTGAGTCAACCCCAGCTGCGGAGTTGGTTTCAGGGACAACGAATAACCGGCGCGTCGGCAACTGAAGAGCACCCTATCCGCCACACAAGAACAGGGGGGGGACCCTTTCCTCCTCTTTCTGCATGGCGGCGACGGTGTTCTATGCAGTCCCGTTATCTTGACTCTCTAGCGGCGTCAGCGGCATCCAGCGGTATCAGTCGGTCGCTGCTAGCGCTGGGGGGATGAAAGGGGGGCGGAGCTGGTTACGAGGCCGACGACGACGCCGACGCGAAACCCAGGAACGGACGCCAAAGAGCTGCGCTCTAAAATGTTACTAAGTATTGGGGCAATTTCGGCACCAATACACACCCCCGACTTTTGCTTGAAAACTTTACCTTCCCACATTATATAAGTATTCTCTAAATAAGGATAAAAGTTCCAAGAAAGACCGACTCGAAATGCCACAATTATTTTGGAATGCGCACTCATCGTTTTGGTATGTGATGCAATTCTGAACACATTGCAGAAGTTGATTATGGGGAAGAGAATAGAATAAATCGACCACATCTATGCTAAAACCAAAGCACGAAGCCGGGTTCCCCTTCAACAGAAACTTTACAACTGCCTCCGAGTTAGGCACAACAAACGGGGCAGCCACGGAAAGAGTTGACAAATGCTTATTGAGGTAAGATGATACCACTTATTGCCAAGTATGGCTTTTTTTTCGAAACAGCGCTAGACGATAGGACCAGAACGAGGTGGAGACGAACATGGCGCTGATTCAAACAGCGCTAAACAGGACCAGATAGAGGTGGAGACAAACACGGCGCTGATTCAAACAGCGCTAGACGACAGGACCAGAAAGAGGTGGAGAAAAAATTACCGACGATTACGTTACTTCCTAATGCGAAATTTGAGCGCAGCAAATAAGCTGTTTCACCTTTTCGATAGATTGGGGCAAAGAAATCGAGCAACACATGTATGCGCTATCACAGAATTTTTTTTTATTTTTCACACGTATTCCTTTAACAAAGACTCCACCAGGTAAGCTTCTGCTTCGGCGGCACGCATCTCTGGATTCTGACGGCGACGGCGCTGGGCCTCTGCTCTGGCAGCTCGTTTAGCAGCAGCAGCAGCAGCAGCAGCAGACGCAGGACTTCCATCGGTCGTCTCGCTCGTGGCTCAGAAAGAACTGGCAGATAATTTCGCAGTGGCGAACGGCAGCGGCAATTTCGGCTCGAGCGGTGCGCATATACAGATCCGCCGCCACCGATCTGGCTCTCTGATTGCCACCGCACAGGGCGAACGGCAGCGGCAATTTCGGCTCGGGCGGTGCACATATACAGATCCGCCGCCACCGATCTGGCTCTCTGATTGCCACCGCACAGGGGTTGCATTGAAGGAGGAGCGAAGAAAGGAGTTAAGTTCGAGCCGGCGCTTTGACAACCGGAGACTCGCAGGAAGAGGGGGGAGGGGGGCGGCGTGTACACCCAGCGGCAAACGATGGGGGCAGAAGCGCGCGCAGCAAGCGGACAACACGATAAAGGGAGGAGGGAAGAGATAGCAGCGACTGACTGATGCCGCTGACGCCGATAGTGAGTCAACCCCAGCTGCGGAGTTGGTTTCAGGGACAACGCCGCCGATGCCGACACAAACAATATGATACCCTCGCTTCCGCAGCGCTAAGAACCAGGTCTAGCCGTGGGAAGGTGGTCACGTATTCGTCGACGTGCCGGGGCCTACGTGAAATAACGGGCGCGTCGGCAACTGAAGAGCACCCTATCCGCCACACAAGAACAGGGGGGGGGGACCCTTTCCTCCTCTTTCTGCATGGCGGCGACGGTGTTCTATGCAGTCACGTTATCTTGACTCTCTAGCGGCGTCAGCGGCATCCAGCGGTATCAGTCGGTCGCTGCTAGCGCTGGGGGGATGAAAGGGGGGCGGAGCTGGTTACGAGGCCGACGACAACGCCGACGACGACGCGAAACCCAGGAACGGACGCCAAAGAGCTGCGCTCTAAAACACGGCGCTGAGTCAGCGCCGTGTTTGTCTCCTCTTTCTGGTCTAGCGTTGTTTGAATTTTGTTGTTACCATGGAACGCCAACTCGCCCAATCCGCTGCCCTTCTATAGCCTTTCCACCGCTGCCCGGGCCCGTTGGATAGCCCATAGCTGGTCGTGTACTTCGGATCTTGTGTACTTCGGATGTTGTTCTCTACATATATCGATCTGGTCTTTGTGCATTTCCATAAGATGTGTGCCGTGTCTGCGTGTTCGTGCTTGCAGAGCTTGCAGCTGACGTCTGGTACTGAGTTGAATTTACTTTGTTTAAATGTACTGGATTTCGGAACGTTCAGGTTTGCAACCTTCTCCAGTCTGTTTCCTGAGACCTACGTCGACAGTATGTCACGACTATGTCACGTACCACGACAGTATATCGTGGTACGTGACCAGTCTGTCCCTGTCGTCTTTTATCGCTACTTCGTCGTTGTCGCCTCCTCCGTGTTCTCCATCGCCTCCGCCGCAGTCCTTCCCCCTTCCCCGGGGGTAGCGGGGTGTTGGGCCGTCGCTGTCGGAGCCACGTTGGATTAGTTCTCGAGCGGATTGGTGGGCCTTCTCGTTGAAGTTGGGAGGGCCATTCGTGGTTACTTCTTCCATATGTGCCGGGATCCATTTGAGGTATTTAGGTATAATTTTGCCATTCTTGAAGTCTTCTTCTTTGCGGTTCAGGATTTTGGCCGCCTCGGTGGAGACCCAGCCCTTTGTGAAGTTCCTAATAGCCGTCTTGTAGTCGCTGATTATTGTTTTGTCTTGTTGCCGACCGTTGATTATAGCCAATGCGATTGCCGTTTCTTCCGCTGCTTCCAACGATCTGGCACTTACGGAGCCCGCAATCACTGTCTTTCCTTTCGTGCATACGACCGCCACGGCGAAGATGGAGTTACCTTTGTCAGCGCCGACACCCCCATTGTCGTCCGGTTTTGCGGGCGCCGGACGGCGTCTACGAAGAGCACTCCCTCCCGCGCGCCGTGGTTTTTGAGAATCGTTTTCGTACGGCATTTTCTCCTCTCGACATTGTGCACGAGGTGTATGTTCTTCGGGATACTTTCCATGTTTATTGCGGCTCAGACGTCTGGGTGAATCTTCGTCATGGGGCCGTTCATTCCGTGGTAGTTTATGCAGATCTTTTCCATGATTTCTCTGCCCGCCTTCCGCGATTTCTTCCAGCGTATTATGTACCCCGAGTTGTAGTAACATTTAGTTTCTTGCGTATTGGGGAAGACGCAGTGCCTTCTGTACGCTTTGCAACAGAGCGCGTCGATCTTGTCTTTCTCTGCCTTTGTTCCAGTGGACGAATGCCGCCATGCCCGTGACGTGGCTGATCGCGAAGGCCTAAATGAGCCGTACGACGTTTCTTTCTTTATTGCCCCTTCGGTTGTTGGAGACTCTCTGTATTAGCCGAACGGTCGCCGTGACTTTCTTTTTTCCCAGGCGCGTTATAGTCCCACGTTTGTTCCTCTGGCTTCGATCCAGAGACCCAGGACTCTGATCTTTTGGACCATGGATATCTCCGTGGATTTCTTCGTGGTTAATCTCATTCCCTTTTTTGGCAGTTCCGCTACGTCTCTGGAGGGTTTGCCCAGCGTCCTGGAGCAGTAGAGCAGCAGTTCCGATTTCTCAGGTGAGTATTCTAGTCCGCTGCCCTCCAGATGATTTTCGATTGCCTCCACCGCCCCTTGAAGTCTGTGCTTCATATCGTCCTCGCTTGCATTCTTCGTGGTCCAAATCGTAATGTCTGCATAAACGGTGTGATTAATGCCTTCTATTCGATCCAGCTTTTCCGATAGTCCGATCATGACGAGATTTGAAGAGCAACGGTGACACGACGGACTCTTGCGGTGTGCCAGCGCTGCCCATGCCACCTGGATGCTCTTTTCCTGGGCCAGTCTAATTCTGGCTGTTCTTCCCGTAAGGAAATTTCGGAATATAACTATACGTTCATTCGCCCAGACCGAGTTGCGAGATACTGTCGAGGATGGCCCTGTGCTTGATCCTGTCGAAGGCGTTCTTTAGATCAAGTCCAAGTATTGCCCTCAAGCCCCGCCCCGTGGTGTCTCTGACCTACTCCTTGAGCTGTATCATGGCGTCTTGGGTAGAGAGCCCTCTTATGAAGCCAATCGTGTTGCTGTGGTACAGGTCGTTTGATCCCAGGTAGCCGTTAACTCTACTTAGGCATTTACCCCACTTGGGGATGAGGATCACGTCGGACTTCTTCCATTCGTCGGGTAACCCGCCGTTCCGCCAGCACTCGTTGATGTAGTCTGTCAAGCGGCTGGTTGCCTGATGGTCCAGGTTCTGGAGCATCCTGTTGGTCACTTTGTCGGGGCCCGGAGCCGACTAGGTCTTGATGGTCTGCAGAACTGCCTTGATTTCTTGCTGGGTGAAGTCTCTGTCGAGGTCCGCGTTGGGAGAGCCCGAGTAGTTCCGGTGTTCAACGGTTGGAGGTCTGTCAAAGTACAGCTTGACGATTTCATCACCCATCGCACGGCTGTTTCCGTTGAACCCGTGTCTGAGCTTGGTCATTTCCGCTTTCGCCGCTGTCTTCATGCCAGACGTGTCGAGCTTGAGGATCTTCCACGTCCTGCCCGTGTTGATGTTGCTGTCCATGGCGTCGCATACCTCGTCCCAATCCTGATTGCATAACTGTGCGCAGTGTGCTTCAATGTTCTTGTTTACTTCCGCGATATTGCGCCTTAGATTTCTATTGTGTTTTTGGCCTTGCAGACGTTTCTGGATGGATTTTTCGGCTTGTGCAAGGTGCGCTCTGCGTGCTGTCCATCCGCGGACAGTGACCACCACCGTCGTCATCGTCGTCTTCGTCTTCGCGTCGAGCCCCCCAGTCGTCCCACTCCATCTCTAGCGTGGCCTTTGCTACGCCTCCTAGAAGCTCCCCTTTCCACTCTTCTATGTTTCTTATGGGTCCCTGTTCTTTTTCGTCTCTGATTTTACGGAATTTGTCCCAGTCTACTTGCCGGAACTTACGTTTTATTGCCTTCGTAACGGGGACCTCTCCTAGGGCTATACTGAGTATCCTGTGATCGCTCCCCAGCTCCTCGAAGGTGTTCTTCCACGTGATTGTTCCGGCGCTCCTGCATAGCGTTATGTCTGGTGTGGTGTCCCTAACGGGGCCCGCTCCCACTCTAGTGTGTGAGGCCGGCTCGTTGAGAAGGTTCAGGCCGGCCTTTTCTATGAGGTCGGCCAGATCTTTTCCCTTCTTGGACGAGTGTGCATATCTCCACTGCGTGTGTGGAGCGTTGAAGTCACCTTCGATGACGAGCCTGTTGTCGCCCGCAGTGCTCATCGTTTCGTTAATAAAATCTTCGAAATTGTGTGTTAGGCCCTTTTTGGACGGGCTGCTGCAGATATTCAGGAGGAAAGTGCTGCTCTCCTCGCTGCGTGGCACGACTTGTGTGAGGACGTGGCTAATGTCCGTAATTTTTCTCGTAATTCGCGGCATCGCGACCAGTCCTTTTTTGACCAATGTGGTCACGACTACGTCCCTCCCCGTCCACTTTGTGCGTTGTTTGTGAGTGGCGTACCCGGCAATTTTGGCGCGGTCGAATGTTTCCCGGAGAATGATTACGTCGGAATTTTTTCTTTTTGCGGTCGTTTATTGTGTTGTGTCATCGTTGCTTTTTTGTTTGAGAAGCTGCGGCAGTTCCACTGCCACACGACGAGCCTTCCCATTTTGGTGCCCGCCATCTTTACGAGATTTTCTTCTCCATCTCTGTGAGCGGCTTGTCGTACTTTAGGGCCTGCACCTTCCTCTCTGCCTCGCTGTCACTAATGCGCGCCGCCAGCCTCTCGAACATTTTCTCCATTTTGTCCGAGAGCTTGTTGAGCATGTCCTCAAGGACGTCTGTTTTTTTGTGCTAGGTCGGGGTCTCTTGACCTCCTGTACCGAAGCGACTTGTTCGGTGGTCTTGGTCTCCGGGAATTATCGCTTTGCGCCCAGTGGGTGTGCTACATCTGCTAACATATCCACTTCCTCCTCCATGGCTTCGGTGGATGGGGTGGAGACGGAGGCGAAGGTGGCTGACGGGGGCCACGATTGTGTCTGCAATTTTTGTGAGTATTTCACTAAGTGTTCTCTGTAGTTCAAGTTTTTTGGCTGATTCGATATTTTGGTTTTTTCTTTTGTTTTTCTAGCTCCTGTCTGAGTAGCTGGTTTTCCGTGCGATATTCCTTCACGCGTTCCTCTATGTGTTCGTATTTGCTCCTATCCTTACTAGTATTGCCGGACCTTCCGGATTCGCGATTGGCCCAACGTCTGACCAGTTCACCTTTGCTGGTATCGTCGGTTCTTGATTCTTCCCCTTCGTTCCGTGCTTCCTACCCCTCGAGGCGGATTTGGACTAACTCCTGGTCCTGTCTCTGTTCCTGGACCTGGACCTCGAGGTCGGTCGTCCCCGCCCTCTCGGCCTGGACCTGGATCTGGATCTGTTCCTGGACCTCCAGGTCTGTCGTCCCCGTGCTCCCGGCCTGGGCATGGATCTGGATCTGGACTTGGATCTGGGTGCGGGAGATAGTAGTGTGTGGCTGCTTTCACCGCCGTCGGGGTCTTGTGAGCCGCCTACCCGCAAGATTTCTTTCTCTTTTCTTCTCGCTGTCCATCTTCTTAGTTTGACCATGTACGGCGTCTTGTGTCTTGTATTTAGCCCTGCAAGTGCGGTCCGCCGTGGGGTGAGCTTCTACGCAGAGCTTGCACTTAGGTGTGCAGTCATGGTCTTTGGCCGGGTTTTTCACGCCGCACGTCGAGCACAGCTTGTCATCCGGTCTGGGGCACACATCGGGTCTATGCCCGAGCCTGCCGCACTCTTTGCAAAAGTCTATTTGTTTCCGATGGAGCGATACTCTCATCATGAGGCTGTTGAAGTGCGCCCAGTCGGGGACCCTGTTGCCCTCGTACAGTAGTATCATAGTGGTCGTGCTGCCCAGTCTCTTGGCGTAGGCCAGGGAAGGGTTCCTCACTCACCAGTGCATGCTTGAGCTGGTCTTGTGCGTAATTCAGGGGAATGTTGCGGATTATCCCCTTAGCCATCTCTTCTGGTGCCGAGACGTACACGTTAGTCGTATGTTTCCTCCCGTTGATGGTTAATTCCTTGATTTTGGCGACATTTGTCGCCGTCGTCTCGTCCGGTGTGTCTATCACCAGTATGTTTTGCGTGTGGTTGGGGCAGATCGTGATGATTTCGTCGCTGCGCCCCCCTGCTTCATTGTGTACCGCCCCGTCTAGCTGGCGCTGCACGGGTTTCTGATGTTCAGCCCGTCTCTCGGACTGACAATTATCTTGATGTCGCCTCTAGGTAGCCTGGGCATCTTGCTTGCTCGTAAAATCTTGCTCACTATGATCTTCCCGCCTTTGCCCATCGGGCTTCTCCAGCGAGTGCCTTGCTTGTCTGCCTCTTGGTTAGCGTACGCACGGCCCTTTCTTTTGTTCGTAACTTCGATCCATCCATCCATCCGCGTCGCCGTCCTCGCCTCGGCTCGCGGGATCATTTTTCTTCTAGGGACTTGGTATTCAGGGTTTTCCCACTTCTGCTTCGTCTACCTCCATTTCGGTACTGCTTCCGATCCTCTGGTTGACACTGTGGCGCCGTTTTCTGCCCTGCGCGGGGCCGGTAGGTGTCCGCTATAGGCCTAGTCGGCGTTAAGCTTAGCTGTGTTTCTTCGAGAAATGTCGCCCACCCCGGGTCTGGGAGTTCATGGGTACGGGTCGATTCGTTCTATACAATGGTGGTCAGTTTGTAGGTATTTGACTCGATAATCCCGCGGAAAACATTCATAAAAGCAGAGCCGTCGCGAAGTGCGTCAGCAGCGCACTTATTCTTACATATAATTGCATCACTTCACTTTATTCTTACGTAGGTTGAAAAGATAGAACCACATATATAAGAGTTATTGAATTTCTCTTTCCCTACCGCATCATAGCGACGCTTTATTTCCAATACCGAATTTAGCCTTGCTGTCCCCCCTCTGGTAATGTTTATGATGATGATGATGATGGTGGTGGTGGTGGTGGTGGTTGATAAACTAAAACCATCATTCGCTGCTCCTTCAGCTCAACAAACTGGCCGAACTATGGTTTCGTGCATTACCTACGAATTACGCAGTTTTTGAATCTGGTATTTTGGGGCGCAAGGGAGAAGTATGGCCAAACGTTCGAGGCCGGTGTTAGTCAGTTCGCAGTGAAAAGATGAATTATGAGAGGTAAATGTGACGTGACTGTCATCATCATCATCATCATCATCATCATCATCATCATCATCATCATCATCATCATCATCATCATCAGCCTGGTTACGCCCACTGCATCTGTATGAATGACATCTGTAATGTTTCTATCGATGATGCACTGGCATATTTCAAGGCGTTTATCGTTGATGCGGCGTCAATATGTATCCCCATAACAAATCGATCACGCTGTAAGCGACGTGTTCCATGGTGGAATGACGATTGCAAGAAAGCGCGTAGAAATCAAAATAATGCTTGGAACAACCTTCGAGACTCTCCAGCTACAGCGAATTTGATCATTCTTAAGAAAATAAAGTCTGAGAGTAGAAGAACGCGGCGCCGTGCCAAAAGGGAAAGCTGGAATAGATATATTTCTAGCATTAACTCTTATACTGACGAACGAAAAGCGTTGAACAGAGTGAATAAAATTAAAGCTCGGCAGACTAATCCTCTGCCATTAGTAAACACGCAAAGAAATACTCTTCAGAACCAAGCTGACTCTCTAGGGGCACATTTTGAAAAGATTTCTATCTCCTTGCACTACTCAGATTCATTCCAGCAACAAGCCGATCGACGGCCTCTGGATCGAAGAGGCAAGAGCGATGAATCCTACTACCGTTCTTTTAATATGGCGGAATTTCAGGCTGCACTATTTAGTGCAGCCTGAAAGAAAAAGAAACACCCCGAAGCACACAAAACACTCCTCTCTCTTTTTAACGTCATGTTCTCTACCAGCTACACCCCGTCCGCCTGGAAGCAAGCATTCGTAACCACTATTCTGAAAGAGAGCAAGGACCCGTCTTTGGCCAGTAGCTATATGCCTATAGCTCTAACAAGCTATAAGCTTTTTGAGAAAATTACTAACCGGCGCCTGGTCCGTTTTCTTGAAAGCAACAAGATACTAGATCCGTTGCAGTGCGGCTTCAGGGAACATAGATCCTCAAAAGGTCAACTTGTCCGCATCGAGAAGAATATCCGGGATGCTTTTGCGCACAAACAGTTTTTCTTATCAGAATTTTTAGACATGGAGAAAGCATATGATACTACCTGGCGTTTAGGAATCCTTCGTGATCTAGCTGGAATGGGCGTCCGACGCAACTTGCTAAACGTGATTCAAAGTTATATGTCCAACCGCATATTTAATGTTCGCATTGCTAACGTCCTATCTCGTCTATTTACTGAGGAGACTGTTGTGCGACAAGGTGGAGGGCTGAGCTGTACTTTATTTCTTGTAAAAATGAATTCGCTCCATACTATCATACCATGGGCAACGTTTTATTTCGTATACGTGGATGATATCCAAATAGGTTACAAGTCATGCAATCTTAGTATCTGCGAAGGCAAGTGCAGCTTGGCCTGAATAAATTGTCTCAGTGGGCAGACGAGAACGGTTGTAAACTAAACCCTCAAAAAAGTACGTGCATTCTCTTCTCCATTAAGAGAGGTGTAATACCGGAGCCCATAATTGATCCTAATGAACAACGGCTGTGAGCCATGAACATAAATTTCTGCGCCTCATTTTAAATTCTAAACTAACTTTTATCCCACATTGAAAATATTTAAAAAGGAAGTGCTTGAAGACTATGAGTCTACTGAAGCTCTTGTCCCGCACGTCTTGGGGAAGTAACAGAAGATGCCTTTTGAGCTTGTACAAGTCTTATACGTTCACGCCTTGACAATGGAGCCACTGTGTACAACTCTGCCACGCATAGTGCTTTGAAGATGCTCGATTCCGTCCACCACTTGGGTATCCGCCTTGCTAATGGAGCATTCAGGACTAGCCCCGTAGAAAGCCGGTATGCTGAATCTAACGAATGGTCTCTACATCTTCAAAGAACATATTTAAGTTTCTCATACGCCCTCAAGGTGAAATCAGATTTACATCATCCATCCCATTCAGATATTCACGAGCTGTCTACGGCCAGGCTTTTCCGTAACCGCCCAGGCACTAGACCTCCTCTCTCCCTTCGGTTGGAAGCATTGTCCGAAGAAACGGGCGCGCCAATTTTAGAGAATGTCATAATGGCAACTACGCGGCTTCCAGCGCCTTGGGAGTGGCAGGATATCGAGTGGGACGTCTCGTTTGCATAAATATCAAAACAAGCACCTGAGGCACTTAGACGTTCACAATTCATTGAGCTTCAGGAGAAGTATTCTTGTGCTGAATTTTACACAGATGCCTCTAAGTCTCCTTCTGGTGTTGCTTACGCAGCACCAACACCAGCATTTTTATTATCCGGTACATTGAATCCACATACATTTATTATTACAGCGGAAGCATATGCAATACTCTCTGCAGTAAAGCACATCAAGCAAACGAATCTCACTAGGGATATTGTGTTGACAGACTCACTGAGTGTAGCACGAGCCCTAGTGAATCTACGTAAACATAAAAAAACTGTGTTTAATGAACTGTATATATTTTTCTATGCTCAGCTTATAGTGCTAAACAAATGGTCATACTATGCTGGGTATCTGGCCACTGGGGTATAAAAGGCAACGAAGCTGCCGACGAGAAACTACTTCAGTAGCTTTTAGTGACCCGGACACAAACATACCCATCCCAGCCACAGATCGTAAACCATACTTGCGTCACAAGCTGAAAATCCACTGGCAGAAACAATGGAATACTCAGATATCAAAGAAACTGCACTTGATCAAACCCATGTTGGACATTGGGTATCGGAGAGATCACCACAATATAACGAAGGGCTCCTTTGCCGATTCAGAATAGTACCCACTTACGGTACTCACTCTTAACTCTTAACTGGAGGTTATCTTCCGACTTGTAGTAAGTGCGGCCAAAATCTAACAGTCCTGCACGTTCTTATTCAATGCCCTGCAATAGAAGCACAGAGGAAAAAGTATTTCATTTCTGCAAATCGCGAAAACATACCTCCTCATGCGAAATTTTTTCTTAGCAACGAACTGCTTGTTAATCTGAAATTAGTTTTGTAGTTTTAACTGAAACAGACATTCTGAAAATCATTTGGCCAGGGAATCTTGAGTGCACAAATAACAGCCCGTGTACTCAAGGGCTTTCTTGAATCTAAAGTGTCATTGTTATGTTTTTCGCATCAAGCTTTTAACGAAACCCCATTGCCATAGCCCACAGCACTACTTAGTGAGTATCATTATTTTAGCAACTATATACTTTACGCCATCCACAGCGACAAGTATTATGCCTTTTTACAGCCATATCACTTATACCATGATGAATTCATTGTCTACACCATTCAATATGCATCATTGACATTACCTCTGTCATGGCGCTCTTTGGCCATACCTGGCCTTTGTGCCATAAAAGACCACACATCATCATCATCGAAGGCAGCTCTCCAGTGTGTGCTGTCCCCTTTCAACCGCTGACATAACGCGCAATTAGTCGCAGACATCCGACTACTCCACCATCGCGCAATCGAAAAGGGGCAGAATATTGTCTACCTGTGGATACCGAGTCACTGTAGAATTTCGGGAAATCACAGTGCGGATGACGCTTCCGAATCGGCCCACGATGTACTGGGCCCACGGTGGTGCCCATATTATTCCATTACCACTGTCAATAACAGATGCAGCCACAAGCCTTCGGTCCCTCGCACGCGAGCACACGCATACTATGTGAACACCAGTGTATTCACGAACACACGTCCCTGCAGATTGGATCCACGTCTGAAACACCATCTTCCTCCAGGGTTACCGCGAACGGTAGCAGAACGGTAGCGAACAGTGCCGCCTGTGGCTTTCACGAACTCTTATTCCTTCCGCATTGAAATAGCCGACTACCGAATGGCAAGTAGGGCTTACTTGCGACACCAGTGGCTTTGATCAAGCACCTCCTTTGTGGCTGTCCCCGTTGTAATGTGCCAAGTGGTCATGACCGCGCTCTGAAAACTGGACTTCACAGAACGCCCCTTGACAGAAAAAAAAATGTTCTAGGACACTGGTCCAGGCGGGTTTCGGCACTCAAGGCCTTAAGGGCTCTGCTGAAGTTTTGAAGGACCTGTGAATTGTGCGACCGTATTTGAATTTCGCAGCGCGTAGCATCACATTACTGTGTGAATCTTTCTCAGAGTTTTTTTATTCTTTATCCAATTATTCCCTTTCGCTAGCGCAGAGTTGCCAGCCGCTACTTACACTGGCTAACCTCCCTGTCTATCCTTCCCATTTGTCCTTGTCTCTCTCTCTTGCTTTCACTGCCTCTTTTCGGTTAAAATTGAAACGCTGGACAGAAATTATACTGGCCGTTCTATCTTTTCTTATTTTCTAGGTTTAAACTAAAAACACTCTTTCCTAACTTTAAAGCACTACAGCTTCGTCATCAGCGACTTAAAAGCTCATTTATACAAATAGTGATTTTTTAAGAAGTTGCATAACGCTACCACATTTCTAGGCCACGCCGGTGCCAATACAGGCCGGCGCCACATATCGACGAAAGGGCATCACACTGCCGATGCACGCGGCAGGGTACTGAATGATGAAAACAGATAATACGACTGTTTTTAAGTTCTCGCAACTTATACACTGAACACGAGGCACTCGCCACAATGACAGTTTTTTCGACAACAGTGACACACAACGTCGGACTGATGCACTTCTTAAAGAGGTTTTAATTTTATTTTTCATCGCAGAACCCCAAGCGCAGGGAGCGCCGCGCGTACAACGCGGTCACGTACTCTAGCCGCACTCTTGTTCCTCTAGCAATATGGCCGCCGGTGGCTTCACGCGGTCCCGTAGGCGGCGGATGGGACTGGTACTCCAGAAGTTTAGGTATATAACCTTTTCGCATAGGAACGATAGCGTGGTTGGTAATATATTGTTGGTTTGCATATGTTCGGCATGAGGCCCAAGACGGCACCCTGTCTTCAAGCGCGTTCTTATGTTGGCGCTCGCGTCTTTGTCTTTGAAGCGCGCGCACCGTAACATGCTGGAATGGTGCTTGTGTGGAGCGTATGTAAGGCGAGAAACGCTGTTCTAAACTGTCTGTCCTCTAACTTCTGTAATAAACCCATGTTTATAGTATTCCTAAGATCGCAAGAGTCACAAGTATGGCAACCGTAACCACAAGTGTAAAGGTATCGTCGTAACTTGTCGCGACAGCGCAGTTGTATCCATAGACCTTACCACTAAGGAATACGCGGCGAGGTATAGCCGATGAATAAGTAACTGACAAGATTGGTTTCCAGTAAACGTTGATTACCAAGAACGGCAAGTGCGTATACTACCGCAAATAATTATGCTGGGCGGTGACTCCAATAATTAGACAGTTTTAGTTTAGTGTTTGCAATCGAACCTAAACGCATTGCCTACGTAAAGAAATACCGTCGTCTTCACTGCGCATGCTCCGAACAATATTGGGTCTTTGCTGTTTACGTGCGCTATAATAACGTACGTTATTTGGTTAATTTAACTTTCAAATGTCTGCGTACGATAACAAATAGCGTCGTAGAACATGACAGCAACCATGACTCCCACTTCAGCGGGGATTCTCATGATGGTTGCGGTCTGACTCGCGCTGATAGCCTGTAACTATTTAAATGAGCTTTCGCTTTCTCTAAACTCACCTGAGACGTTAGTTATGAGCGCATAGCGCGTCCAATTTCTGGGACCGTTCTGCGATTCCCACTCCTGTGCGCCTAACGAGACGCGTCGGCATAGCAACAGTAGGATGGCTGCTAATGGATTGTCTTGGCTTGGATATGTTTTGCACGAGGCACCAGACTGATCCCCTCTTTTATACCGTATTCCTTACGTTTGCGTTCCCCTGCGGTAAATTAAAGTCTTGGAAGCTTAGGACGCGCACCGTACAAATGTGATTACATTTAATGTGTGCAAGGCGACGAACACAACTCTAAAGCTGCCTATTTACTCGCCACATCACACATATACACTAGAATTCAGCCTGTTTCACCAACTCTCGCTTATATTCTCTCGACCCTAAACTGCAACTTCGCCTGCCACCCGGACTCCAGCTTTTCCTCTTTTTGTCCCCAGCTCCTTTCCCAATGCGGTGAGACGTGCTTCCACCGATGTTTGCTCCTTCGTTTTCCCAATAAATGAAGACATTCATTCATTCATTCCTAAATTGCGGCAGGAAATAGCGTGTCTTCATCTCCATAACCACACTGTCTCTCAACTTGACTCTCCCATCGCGAAACAATGTTGCTGTGTTGCAAATGGTTGGGCTTGGCATATACAATTTTCTAAGAATGGCCAGCAGCGGCGCGTGCATTTTCGGTGGGTGACGAGACAGTAAAGAGCGCCTTCTCGGCCACTTTCACCCTCAGTGCTCTGCTCCGTGGGCTATTATTAGCCGCTAGGACAAGGTATGCAATGAAAGAAACCTAGCTGGGCTGGTCGTGGGCAACTCTTTTCGGATTCATGATGCGTCGACTTAAAATATACATGTCTTATCTAAGCCAGAATGACAGCGATATAGCGAGATGAGTTGCGGTAGCTCGTGCGTTTGGACTAACTACGCTCTTCACGCAGCACTTTCGTATTGTGCGTGTTTGCGAACCGGAGTGAAGGGCTGTAAGGCAACGCGCCTTCCTAAAATGAAATATTCGGAATAACCCTTTGTTTGACCTTTGGACATATGTCAAGGGCCCACGATATGAACCACCTTCAAGTCGGTATCGGCTTGCAAAGGGGGAACTCAGGTGAAATATTGCCAAGTGGATAGGCTGTTAATTACCATAAGGCTATCTTTACTGACATTCCTTAGCATGAGGTGAAAGCCGCCTACTAAGCATATAATTTTTTTGTATTATTAATACCTTCTCCTAATACAAGACTGCTGTCTCTTACAGCCTCCTAAATTAACAAGTAAGTTATTAAAAATAAATTGTACCGTTATATGTGTAAACGCACAGGCCAACAAAAGTCCTAGTTCATTTCCCAGTATTCACTCAATGAACATGTAGCACGTCTATACTGTCACGTCGCAGTGATGTGAAGAACAAGGCACTTACAAAAGAGTGATTCGCGTGTCTAACTCATTATAAGGTGACCTTGTGCTGGAAAAGAAAATAAGACTCAAAGTACAGCGACGGCTGCGCTCAAAGCAGTGCTTGCTCTCAATCTAATCTACGCATCAAGGCATCGGTTGATCAGATTGGAATGCTCGTATATTGCAGCGCAATCTCGGTTCTCAAGTGTGATGGAGAATTTACGCCAGTATTCGCTTCACGCGCGCAATAGCGCTCTTTCACTAATGAATCCTTGATAACATGCTTCGTATTAGAAAGAGAGGCAGGCGCATTTTGAGCTAACCGATAACTTTGGAACAGTGGGAAGGTGCTAAAGAAAGCTCTACCCCCCCCCCCCAATAAAAGTATGTAATATTGTACGGTTGCTTTGAATACTAGCTGAAACACAATGCTCGTGGTATAAAGGACCCCCAAGACTGCCGAGCGGCGCCGACACATCAAAAAGTCAAGAGCTGAAGAATTTCGAATTACTGGCATTCATCACACCAACATTTCCTGATTCAATGTAGCCCTGTAGTCTAGGGGCCAATTCCACCGCGGGTACTGTGTGGGAGCTCATATTTCACGTGACTGTACGTATGTCAGCATCAATTGTCACAAAATCACAGTATTTTTTTTTCTTTCTGTCTTAAAATTAGCCAGCCATTATATATGAAGCAAAAACCTCACCATAATATTTCTGTACTTTTCGTTCTAACGTACATGTCCGCGCAGAAACATATGTTAGAAGATACTGAAAATATATCGAATGCTTTCTCCCAGGCAGCGGTTTTTATACCTGGTGATGACAGGAAACCGAGCCTGATGCTAACAGCGATCAGAAATCTAACGGGAGCGCGCACAATCTTCTCGCGCATCTTGGTTGTGTAGTGTGTGTGAAGTGCTTTTTGTGTAGTTTAGAGATTAGATTATGGGGTTTTACGTGCGAAAACCACTTTCTGATTATGAGGAACGCTGTAGTGGAGAACTCGGGAAATTTCGACCACCTGGGGTTCCTTAACGTGCACCTAAATCTAAGTACATGGGTGTTTTGACATTTCGCCCTGATCGAAATGCGGCCGCCATGGCCGGGACTCGATCCCGCGACCTCGTGCTCAGCAGCCCAACACCATAGCCACTGAGCAACAACGCCGGGCTTGGGTATTGTAGAATAGCCCATTGTAAAGGCAGAAGTGCACGGTTGGGCACATGTGCTTAAGCTAATAATCTTGATTTGCACCTAGAAAGCCTGTCCAAGCTTTCATACTTGCTTTATAAGAAGCCTACAGTACCATCAATATCTGGGCTCCTTTTAACTGCATCAAACAAAACTATTAAACCAATGCAAATATTGGTGACATCAATTTATCATTCGAGTGTTAAGATTGGTAATCTCGGGATCAGGTGTAAGTTGAGAAATTGTGTACGTAATTAACATCATCATCATCATCATCAGCCTAGTTACGCCCACTGCAGCGCAAAGGCCTCTCCCATACTTCTCCAACTACCCTGGCAATGTGCTAATTGTGGCCATGTTGTCCCTGCAAACGTCTTAATGTCATCCGCCCACCTAACTTTCTGCCGCCCCCTACTACGCTTCCCCTCCCTTGGAATCCAGTCCGTAACCCTTAATGACCATCGGTTATCTTCCCCCCTCATTACATTTCCGGCCCATGCCCATTTCTTTTTCTTGATTTCAACTAAGATGTCATTTACCCGCGTTTGTTCCCTCACCCAATCTGCTCTTTTATTATCCCTTAACGTTACACCTATAATTTTTCTTTCCATAGCTCGTTGCGTCGTCCTCAATTTCAGTAGAACCCTTTTCGTAAGCCTCCAGGTTTCTGCCCCATACGTTAGTACTGGTAACACATAGCTGTTATACACTTTCCTCTTGAGGGATAGTGGCAACCTGCTGTTCATGATTTGAGAATGCCTGCCAAACGCACCCCAGCCCATTCTTATTCTCCTGGTTATTTCAGTCTCATGATCCGGATCCGTGGTCACTACCTGCCCTAAGTAGATGTATTCCCTTACCACTTCCAGTGCCTCGCTACCTATCGTAAACTGCTGTTCTCTTCCGAGACTGTTAAACATTAATTTAGTTTTCTGTAGAATAATTTTCAGACCCACTCTGCTGCTTTGCCTCTCCAGGTCAGTTAGCATGCATTGCAATTGGTCTCCTGAGTTACTAAGCAAGGCAATATCATCAGCGAATCGCAAGTTGCTAAGGTATTCTTCATCAACTTTTATCCCCAATTCTTCCCACTCCAGATCTCTGAATACCTCCTGTAAACATGCTGTGAATAGCATTGGAGAGATCGTATCTCCCTGTCTGACGCCTTTCTTTATTGGGATTTTGTTGCTTTCTTTGTGGAGGACTACGGTGGCTGTGAAACCGCTATAGATATCTTCCAGTATCTTTACATATGGCTCATCTACACCCTGATTCCGTAGTGCCTTCATGACTTCTGAGGTTTCGACTGAATCAAATGCTTTTTCGCAATCAATGAAGGCTATATATAAGAGTTGGTTATATTCCGCACATTTCTCTATCACCTGATTGATAGTGTGAATATGGTCTATTGTTGAGTAGCCTTTACGGAATCCTGCCTGGTCCTTTCGTTGACAGAAGTCTAAGGTATTCCTGATTCTATTTGCGATTGCGTTAGTAAATACTTTGTAGGCAACGGACAGTAAGCTGATTGGTCTATAATTTTTCAAGTCTTTGGCGTGCACTTTCTTATGGATTAGGATTATTTTAGCGTTCTTCCAAGATTCCGGTACGTTCGAGGTCATGAGGCATAGTGTATATAGGGCGGCCAATCTTTCTAGGACAGTGTTCCCACCATCCTTCAACAAATGTGCTGTTACCTGATCCTCCCCAGCTGCCTTCCACCTTTGCATAGCTCCTAAGGCGTTCTTTACCTCTTCCGGCGTTACTTGTGGGATTTCAAGTTCCTCTAGACTATTCTCTCTCACCTTATCGTCGTGGGTGTTACTTCTACTGCATAAATCTCTATAAAACTCTTCAGCCACTTGTGCTATCTCATCCATATAAGTAACAATATTGCCGGCTTTGTCTCTTAACGCACAAACACACAAAACACGCACAATTAACAAAGCTACGTTAATTATATTTTCAGCATTTGATCTTAGGTGGCTAAAGAAAATGAGCAGTTTAGAGCCCGTCCTTCGGATTATCTAGCCGAGCGAAGAAATTTTGATTTTAACACGCTTCTGTACGATCTATGTGAACAAAAATTTTCCAGTTAAACGCTCTTGGTAAGCGTAACTTACGCAAAAGAGCACTTCTGTCAAGTCACAGAAAGAACAGCGCTTCAAGACGGGACACAAAGGAGGAACCGCATACACACTGCACTAAATACTTGAAGCGCTGTTCTTTCTGTGACAACGAACCACCTAGCCCCTTAGTCAATTTATGCAAACCTGTGAAGTTAACCAGACCGCACCTAGCCTTTCGTGATGATGTCATCAATTGTATGGCACCGTGAGCATGTTCCTTGTAGCCAGTCCGCTTTCGATTTTCATTCACGCTCTCTTTTCGAAGGCAAGCGGTTTGAAGTTTTAGTGTCAATATAGCAGTGAACGTGCGTCGCCAAAAACTTGCTCGGTCGCAGAAGCGATGCTTGACGCAATGATGTTGCAGATTTAGTGCGTCGCGGGCATCAAGATATTGTGCTGTTGCCGGGGAACAGCTTGGTAGCTGCTCACGGAGCCGTTCGAGGGTGACGGTGCCACCGTGACAAGATCTTAGGCGGTGATATTGACGGCTGAGGCATTTTCTTTTTTTTTTTTTTACAGCGAAGCCTTTAAGGGCTACTTTCCACACTTTCGTGTCCGCGCGTAGAATAAAATCACGAAGATAGTGCTATGCCGGGCCGACTCCTGGCGGAGGTGACGCAGGCGTTAAGCACTCCCCATACGTGGGCCGATACCCAAGATAGTGCAATGCCGGGCCGACCCCCGGTGGAAGGGCAATTCGCCATTAGCGGGCCCACATACACAACTTCGCTGGTCATACTCCTTCCCAGAGTGGAATCGAACAGCGTTTTCATTTTTTGGCGTTGATTCTTCTTTTAGAAAGAGGTAAGGCTATAAATGCAACGTCATTAGTTCTCGTCTCGTAAACTTAAATATGAGTTTAAATAAACTCTATATGCCATTCATCCCCAAAATATGTGTAAGTGGCGAAATGCTCGCTGGGTCACTCGCTTACACACTCACACCTGTCTGCCACCTGCCTTTTTTGATAATCAACCTGTAGCTTTTGATAGACGCCAAAAACCCGCTCGCTCCATTGAAAACGCGCTAGCTTTGTATCCAGAAAAGCTGGATATGGGGCATAGCCATTCTGCAGCGTATGTGCCTTAGCCTTGCACTCCGTTATTGTTGCTTGCAGTAGTAGTCAGTCTTCCCTTGAAATCACGCAGATTTTTTGCGTTCATGCACCATGTATTTTTCCGGCCAGACGGGCTGCCGTTAAAATTTCGATTTCAGCTCTTGGAGTTTACACGGAACATGAGGGCAACGGTTACGGCAGGAATGCCACTGAAGAGGCCATACAATTGCTATCCCAATAATATATTAAGAGTATCAGAGTCCCGCGCTCCATCACTTTCCGCAAACGAAGAAGCAACAAAATCGAACTTTCACCATGCGAAAATTCGCTCCACCGCAACAGTGTCTTTCGTTTGTTGGGCGAGGACACCGAAGTGAACAAAAACGCAAAAGAAATATGTTGGCTGCAATCGAATGCCTACTTTGGGCACCTAATGTGGCTACCCAAGGAATATCGAAGAATGCGTGAGACGTTTGGTCCACAGAGAACCATACGCATACTGCTCGGTATGCTACACCGGCGAAACAAAAGACTTTCCGGAAAGGTTGCAATAACATCAAAATGAAGGTGATGCCCTCAAGCAGAGGCGTTGCAATATGTCGAGTCCCCACAGTGAAGGCTGCGTGCGATAATTGATAATTTTTCTCGTCTGCTAGCCAGAAAGCGTTCACAATTCTGGCAGGAGAAAATTCACTCGGCCAGAGAAAAACGAACGCGCACAAAAGTGCGCCATGCGGTGGTCGGGGCAACACGAGAAAAACGCATGCGCTCTGGCTGGCTTTGGTAGCCCCCGAGTAGCGAGAACAAGAAAATTGAAGAGGCTGAATGTTTTCTCGCGAGTAAAAGTCAAAGTAGAAAAAAATAAATAAGAACGTAGTTACCTTTACTGGCTTTATTGCCTTAACATCGGTGCTTTGGCGAAGGTGAAAACATTTTTGATATACTTTTCTACGACATGAAGGCGCAAATGAACCGCTACAACGCTTCGTCTCATAGGGCATAGCTGCGTAATTTGCCAAGTTTTACGATAAGGTGTTGATTTGACTTGTCTCGTTGTATGGCCCAATGAACGACATTAGAAAATTCAATGCACTTTAGTATCAAATGTTTATAAGAGCATTAAATCCACAAAGCTCCCTAATCGAAAATCTAGAGCACGACTTTGGAACTGTCAATGCACTTTTTGCTTCAAAACTTTATAAGAACTTTATGCCCATAACGTTTCGGAATGGAAATGCTTGCGCTCCGTAGATTCCGCGGCCTCCGCGAGATGCCACGACGAGCACGCTCGCCATCAAAGCGCCCTTGAAACCTTTTGCGCGGATGAGGCTCTTTGTGTTATTTGGTTCCAGGTGCATGGGAGCTGCCACGAAATCCAGCCCGAGTTGGCAATGTTCGCGCCGAAATGTCTGTTCGAGTATAAAAAAGTCATTCTAGACAAAATTCAGAGTGATTTCCGGCGCCGGGGTTGTTTTGGTCGGCGGTGCATAACAGCACGAAAAAATTTCAGGGAGGGGGCTGAAGCCCCACAGCCCCCCCCCCCTTTTCCCGCCTGGCTACGCCCCTGTCCACAGATTAAACATTACTAAGGCGAAGCTGTGTTTTCTTACCATATCATGGCTTGGTTTGGGTTGGTCGTTCGCTGGTCGGGATCTCGCCGATAAGATTCAACAATTGGAAAAGAATTGCGGAGAACCCATCTCACGATGACGGCACATAATAATACGTTATCACTGAATCAATATAACTGCACAGCGTATTGTCCTCACGGAAACAACTTATATATGATCCGTTTACTGAGACGTGGCTCCTCTTTCGCGGTTTCCTAAGTACACTCGGTGGCTTCCAAAACCGCCGCCGCGCAGCCTGCACGTGGGCTCCAAAATGCGTGGCGACTCTGTGCGTGCGAACGCTGACAAACGCGTCAGGCGGCTACCGGGCAGCTCTCTTGCGCTTCTTTCTGGACTCATTATGCCATCTAGTGGCACTGCCGAAAAGCCCGCGCGTGGCCCCCGAGACAAGACGCGGGGAACGCCGGTGCCAGCAAACGTTACGAATTGTTACCTCACTTGCTGCACTCCAAGCCAGACTCAGGGACCCAAGTTCACTCAAATGGGACGCATACCTAGTGCATTCATGGGACAGTTTGCCAAAACGTTGCAGCTTGTTCTGACAAGCAGCACATAATCAGTGCATTAGTGGCACTGCCTGCTAAAGCGTTGTGTCCCTCTCGGCGGCACTCGTCTCAGCTTGCTCCCTCCCTGTTTCCTTTGTGTGCTTCTTTGTTTCCATATGTAGTACTACTACTACTACTACTACTACTACTACTAGTAATAATAATAATAATAATAAAGCGTCGGGTAACCGCCCTTGAGGAACCATCGCGATGTCGGCTCGATTTCGCTCAGCATCGAAGAAATTTAAGAGATATTTTGCTCTTCGTAAAGTGGCACATAGCCAGTGGCACATGCCTAGTTTCCCATGTTGACGTCAAAGGTATTCATTCAAGAGCAGCGCATACCCAGTGATGCAAGTATGCATAAAAAATTTAATTGGCGACAAGCACAGGTACGGTGGCACATACCGAGTACTTTTTTAGAAAGGGTCTCTTCGAGCAGTGGTGTCAACCAGTCATGCGTCTACAGTGAGCTATGTCGGCATGAAAGAGGTTCGTTGAAGAGTGGCACGTAAATACACAGTGCCACGTGCTCAGTGACCGCAGTTGGTTCAATGGTTCGCTTCAAACCCAGTTGCCTGAGAACAGTGGTCCGACTCACTAGCCCTCCCGCGCGCGCGCACACGCACGCACGCACACACACGCATGCACACGCACGCACACGCACGCACACACACGCACACACACGCACGCACACGCGCACACACACACGCGCGCGCACACACACGCACACGCACACACACACACACACGCACGCACGCACACACGCACACACGCACACACACACACACACACACACGTAGCCTCCGAAAAGTGCGTGAAATAGCTATGATTGCTCATACAATTAAAGGATAAGCTCGTCCGGCTCGCCAGCGCAGCCGCCCGGTGCCCTAATCCTTAGGCCACAAACAACGGGGAATTAACGAAGCAGCGGGCAGTACATATTGTGTCACCGACTACCTCCTTGAGATGATCGCCCGATGTTGATGATGATAATCGTTCCGATGCTATGACACGTGCCGGCAAGGGGGCAACGACGAACCGTTTCCGTGTGTTGATTATGACGATGATTTCTGTACTATGACGCATACCGAAAACGGGCGATTGGCGATTAAGCGGGTGGTACATATCGTGCAAACAAGCACATTTTTCAGATAACTGCCGCGTGTTGACTATCATAGAACTTTCGCTTCGCATAGATTCTAACATGTACTTTGGACCTGCTTATTTCTTTTTGTCAATTTGAGCATATCTATGACTAGCTAATTTCTGCAAATAAAGTGCATTCCTCTTCCTTCCGTGCTTTAATAAGGGATTGTTGCCTCCTGGTCGGGTTAGGTGACAGTGAGATGATTGCTTATCAATAAATGACATTCCTCTTGAACAATGTTTACACAATGACAACATTTTGTTCATATGCGAACATACTGCTCCTGGTGCTGCCTTTATTGAGGCAAATTGCACATTTTAATGTCGTACTTGTTCTGTCACGTTGCAGCAAGCTAAAGGCTGCTGGAAGCTACAATGCAATCGTGAAGGCACATAATTTTCTTGTCCTTTAGTGGGCAACGCAAGGTGACAGAACTAGAAGGCTGTAATCTCTTCCGTTAAGGATACAGTACTTGGTCTCTCACATCTTTTGAGATAAGTTCAGTTTTGATTTCTTTTCTTGAAGGTTCAGCAGGACAAATTTCTCCTTACTACGATGCACATACGCTTATGTGTTATTCTCCCGGTGATTGTGGTGTCGTCATGAGGTGCATTGAGTGGTGCTGTCAAAGCATGCCAACTGGCAGTAGTCGTCGCCTGTCGAATACTGAATGCCCGGTTTTCTATGGAACACTTAAGCACAGTAACTAAAAAGGAGTTCTGCAAGGACACTACTGATACCATGCTTCTTATACCCATGCATTGCTGAATATGCAGTTGAGGTCAGGGACAAAATGTACTTAAAAGAGTTAAAGTTATGCTAGATATATCATCGATACAATATTTTATTAACCGCATAGTAGCAATCTGTGAAAAAAATGGCATTAAGTGAAAGGCTTATTCGTACTTTGGTCGAATGCGTGCTTACTTTGTAAGAAACTGGCAACGGTAGAATATGTTTTGAGAGATCTTTAGTATCCTATTTTCCTTAGGGCATCCTCCAGCGTACCATACAAAAAAAGTTGCTTTTAGAGACATACGCAACCAGATTTCTATCAGTAGAAAGCACGCGAGGTGTACAATACGGCCTCATCATGCTCCTAGGCCTCCACAGTATATGGAAGACGCGTGCGCAAGTGAGGCATGTAGATGTCAACGTACGTGCTCTGCGCGAGAACTTCAGCGAGTGTCACATATGTACGAGAATAAGCTGTTGAGCCAGTGCTGCTAGTCCCAGTGCTTCTTAAAAGTACTTTGTACCAAAGGCGGCAGTTAAAGAAGGACTTCACCGAGCCTTGTTATAGTTATCAAGAGGAGAACCAGGGGTCAGCAAGAAAGAAGTCGTAGTAGCTTAGCGACTACGAGCATGACCTTCATAAGCAAGGGCCGACAAGGGCCCAAGCGAAGTATACAAACACTGGCGCTTCACTTTGTCTCTTGGTGATTTCTTCTGAATTCAAATGTGTACCGACCTGGTGACGTTTTGGTTTTGTTTTTGCGAGCATGAGGCATCGGGGAGCTAAAAATTCGTGGGAGTTTTCTACTGACCGTCTGTTACGAGCCAACAAAGTAAATGTTTCAGTACCTATGAATACCATTAAAATAGAGCCGAGCTTTATTTATACTTTCGGAGTCGTTATTTGGCAGCGACAGACGTAACCGTCGGAATTTCGTCATTCCGCTGGCTACGTAGTTTCAATGCTGTGAAAACACGGTGTCCATGAAAACGGTCCCCCGCATTACATGCTTCAATAGCTTTCTTTTTCTTTTTCGGAAACTATATTCTTTCGGGGGGAAGCTAAACTTATATTTCTGTTCTCGAAGGAGGGTAAGAAATATATCTGAAAATATGAAAGAAATTCACAAACCTGAAATGTAAAACCTGTTTTGATCCACCGCGGCAACTTCCAGCAGAATGACAGCGTATGTCGCTAAAAACGCGAGAGCAAATTTACACGTAGCACAGCTGCGTAAAATTCGCTTTCTTTAATTCAGTAAGCCACTTCCTTGCGAATATCAGGGTAAAATTTTGCTCACGCACACAGAAGCTGAAATAATATGTCATTTTTCTCTTGGCACCTTAAACAAATTGAGCTGCAAATACCCGCACCCTGTTTGCTCGAACAAACGGCTGAACCAAGTTTTTGTAAAGTTCTAACACATACAAAAAAAAAAACTCTCGGAATTTAGTGCTTCATGTAGCGTTAACGTGCCTACGGCTACGAAACGGAATATAAAAAAAAACACAGATTGTTATAAATACACCTAATGTGCACACTTACGCATATGTCACGGCCATTGCGCTGGCTAGTCATGAACCGGCTCCGCGGCTGACGCCGAACGGCTCCGTGAAGGAGACGTAGAACAGGCCCGACGTACAGAGCATGCCCGCGGCACATAGAATGACAGCGCAGTAAATAACTGCCACACGACAAGAAGTCTTCGCATGGTTGACCGCACGCTGTATCTGGGGTCGGGGCTCATTATTCGTGTCAATCATCGCATTTCACGGCACTTGTGGTGGTGACACTGCATAGGAAAAGAAAAATCTATACCAATTCTGGTTCTTAAACGGTATAAAAATAAAACCGTTAATAATGAATGTCTGCTCCCTTCTGCGAACGAAACCAAACAAAATTTCTTAACTTAACTGCGCTCAACACGCGCAATGCGAGAGTGCATGGAGAGTCAGAGCACTCAGCCTCAATGTAAACAAAGTGCCGAACGAGCACCGTGTTCCACCGCCGAGGCGATAATTTCCCAACAATGGGGCTCTTTCGCTAAGGCGCAGCAACGCCACCTGCCCGACGTTCTCGTGTCTGCAGCTGAATTCCGAACCTTGCGAATGTGCCACGTGCAAATCGCCCGTCCAATGGTGGGATCTCTGTTTCCGTTTTGCTGTGCCGTACTGCAGACAGAACATCTGACGGCGAAGGCAGCTGCCAGAGCATTCTGTCACTGTCAGGGCGAGACGAGACGTGGCATCTCGTCAATCTAGCCACGCACCATCGAGCCAGTCTCGCGTCAGCTGTTAAAGGAAAATGTCGCCCGAGCAGTTTACAGTGCGCACATGGCGTGTTCTGGACAGCTGTGTTGCTTCTCTGTGCAACGTATGTTTTGAGCGGGCGGGTATTCTGTACATACGCATATGAAACGTTGGCACATTCTTCTATTAAAAAATGAAGTAGTTTAGACTAATTCAATAACAGGAAATATTAATGATATCATACTGAATACTGAGCAGGGCAGCGCACAGAAAACAGTAGAAGGAAGTAGGAGACGACACAAACGTTGCACTCACAACAAATATTTCTTTTGGAAAACGCAGTTCTAAATAGGCACTACAGCCCAAAATCAAGTGATAGAAAAAAAACACTTCATATGAATGAAAAAAAGAGACCTACAAAAGCATAGTCTTCTATTTAAGTTCTAATTACGCGTCAACGTGTATACAAGCCTTGGAGAAAAAAAGTAGTTCTTTATCGTGCACCATGACAGATGTCTGGCGTATACAGATGTTCTTATATCCGGCGATGTGAAGGGTCTGGATAACCTCCGTAATTTGCTGATTATTGTGGTGTAGAAATATTGTGGCGTCATTGAATGACAACAAGCAACCGGACATTGAACAGTGGTCTGTCAAGTACGGACGCATGGTATTTTGAGGGTACCGATAAACGGGTACTGATATAACGACCGCTTGGCCTACGCACACGTGAACGCGTGTTAGAGAAACCACGGAAACACTACATTTAACTAATGGAGCCACGGGTTGAATCTTGTTGATTCGACTTTTCTGACAGTGGCTTACTGTCCAGCTTTGTACACACACTTGAAAGTTTGTTTCGTGCAGAAAAGAAAAAAATAACCCTCATGTCATAAAGACCGACTAAATTCTACAATGTATGTACTAACTTGTGTACTTAGGTTATCACAGCGCCCTTCTTTATGTTGTTTTTGTTTTCTTTTCCAGTACACTGTATATAAAGGCCCTTGCGCACCCTGTGAACCAATTTCTGAGTTGTTCTTCGCTGTAGCTGCATTCGTACACTGCAGTTCGTAGCTTCTATTTGCGTGGTTTTCAATATTTCTGTATATTTTTTTTTTCTGGACAAGATTTGACCAAAGCTCCGCACATTGAACAACGATGTTAGGATATTGTTTGATGACTGAGTTGAGCTCCTCCTTCAATAATACACACTCTAGTACCACTGCTACGCCACGATAATCATTGATATTACCGCAATAAAAAAGAGGCTTGCTTGACGCTAACATTTTGGTGTTATTATTGCTATTTGTACATTACTATGTAATCTGTTTGCCTCGTTTTACGACGCGTACAGCGCAACCTCAGTGCACGGCATCTTCTCCATTTTGCCCTCGCTTCATTTCGTGCGGGTTCATAGGTATTAAACCTGCTATGCTGTGCCTTATGAGGGGTATACATCCATATGCGCTGACATACTTATACCGCCAAATACCAGAAATAGTTTGAGCGGACTCACTATTATCCCTGCATATATAGGGTCTCCTAGCTAACTCTAGCTTAAAGATATCGTTAAATATATGCCCGGAGTTTAAGGATATGCGACTGCCACGTAGGTGGACATAACCAAGGTAATGTTGTTTGCGTCACTTGGACATACTCAAATTATTTTTTTCATTCCGCCTAATTAAATCATTATTCTAAATAATTATTCTACTTTTGAAATGTTATGTATACATTCAAAGCCTCAATTAAAAAAACTATAGGCCGACATGAAAAACCTCCCATACAGCTATCTGTTGCAAAATACGTGCTACATAAATGTACCATCCCAAGTGTGAAAGAAGCCCTGCTAATACACGAAAAGTTCCACGAGCGGCCAGTCGCGCGGCAGTTTTGTGATCACTGCATGCGCTACAGACTCTAGAGCAGTAGACTCGTTCGTACAAGAAACAGGAAAAAAAATCGCTAATAAAAAATTCTAATATAATTTTTAAATTATTTAAATTATAATTTTTAAATACCGTTTCCAATAATAATTCGTTTGGCACGTCGTCCAGCTAGAATGATAGGCAACGAAAGGCAGCCGGGTGAGAGGGACAAATTATCAATTCAACAAATCATAACAAAAGATCCAGTACAGGGTCATGAACCCATTTAAATCGACTCAGCCAACAACAGTCAAGTCTCCATCCCAGTTAGCTACAATACAGAAACACACGCTTGCAATCTTCAAGAACACCTCGCACGGAAGTCCCATCAAAGCTAGAGGCCAAGAAGTATCTACACAGGCGGTGGACGTGGTACTAAGACCTCCCGAACAACGGAAGCCCACAACAACCCGCGAAGCCTTCACGCAAAGGGCTACATGCTTCAATAAGCAGATACACAGACAGACATGGGCGCAGGCCCCGACAACCACCCACAAATGATTACCACGTACTACGGATAGCACACGCAACAATAGATATCGCCCTTTCCTCTAATCCAGAAAACTAGCCGCCAAAGGAAAAATTACAGATCTTCCCTAAAAATTTACACTAGCTGTAATTAACACAGGAAAATCCCCAAAAGTCACCCGAGTTAAGGTTAGATGTGCTCTCCGCGCTTTGCCCTCCAGGCTAATATTGAAGTGGAATGCTGTCCTAGAAAATGCATCGCTTTCATTAATTGATATTCTCGAAGAAGTCTGCAAGGAACAACTTACCATAATTACTAATCAGCTCCACAGCACAAATTTATCCGAATGGGAAGAAAGAGAATTTGAACAATTCCTCGAAACTAAGGAAGAAAAATTATTTGATAAATACCAACACAGAAGCAAGAGAGCTGCAAATCCGGCCACTGAAACCAATTTAACCGTTACAGCACACAGCCCACCGAAAGTGCTACAAGCGAGCATCCAGAGCACTGCATCAACCTAGTAGATATATGCCAGGGTCTAACCTCCGATGAAGTTGAATTCCTGAAACGCGGTTTAACGTTTTGTCCCCGAATAACACAGTAAGTGAATACGAACTCCACAAAGATATAACAGTTTTCAAGACGCATGCGCATCAAGGCAGTCTTGTTTGATAGGCCAGACGTAGGAAAACAGGATAGAGAATTTCTTAGACCACCCAGCACGTGGATACCGGAAGCTGAACAGACCCAAGCCTGGATTTTGTAACAAAACCAGCAGACAAAGGCGGCAGTATTGTAATATGGACTATTCAGAAGCACAAAAATGAGGCCTCGAAACAAATAAGCAACGACACCCATTGCAGAAAACTCTGCTTCAACCGAACTTCGGACTTCATCAATACTGTGCATAGCACAATCGCGGAGCTCCTGTCCAGGGAACCAATCACGCAATCTGAGTATCGCTTCACAATGCCCATGAAGAAAGAAGCAGGCAACTTTTTCTTCTCTTAAAATACACAAGGTTTCCGTAGAAGAAATATTTACAGCAGAAATCCCAGGTCGGCCTATAGTGTCTAATATCAATACAGCTACCGAGTCACTATCCAAATTCTTAAATCACCTCCTGTCAAAACACCCCCACCACCCTCCCATCTTTTGTTCTAGACATGCCGCACTTCCTTTGAATTATCGACGGCACCAACGCTAACCGAATTCTTTCCTACCGCGCTTTTCTATTCGCTTTGCAAGTTTATGGCCGTAGCGCTAACATACGCAGAGTGAAATAATTGAAGCCGTGTCGAAATCCCTCACAGTCACTCCCAAAGAGCACGCTCCTCAAGTGTACATGTTACTCCTTAGGTTAGCTCTCACGCTCAACTATTTCGAATTCAATTCTGTTCACTATTTGCAAACTTTGAGCACTAGCATGGGAACCCCATTCGCTACCGCGTACGCGAACATTTCGTGGGACAGCTTGTTGCAGATCCATTGAAATCCTCCCTTTAAAAACCTACACCTATCTGCGTTACATTGACGACATATTGCCACAGCCTCTATGTTCGCCGCGGGTATGTGCCAGGCGATGAAAACGACGCTGAATTAGCGCGCTAGTAGAAAAACAGAGACGACAACGAAGTCGCGTTGACTGCGCTGATAAAGTGCTTTTACACATCCTCCACACCGGCTTTCCCGTCTGCTACTGGGCTGTGACACTGGTGGAGGTGCGGGGTAGGATTGCCTCATGCTCGCGGCACCCCTTCGCGGAGCCATACATCGAACACGGAATCACCTGCATTCGTCGAAACTCCTGTTCACCGGTACAGTCGCCGCCTGCTAGGCCTGACGCCCGAGTTCAACCCTTCGCAGGACCCTGTAGAAACGCGTCTACCTACTTCAGCCATGGCTACTGCAACTCGATCGCAGATGACGCTACAGAATCCTAAGATCCCGGAAAGTTTCCATGGTGACGCTTTTGAAGATGCCCAAGATTGGCTGGAGCAATTTGAGCGTGTCGCCAGTTATAATGACTGGAGCTCCCAGCAAAAGCTGGCTAATGTCTATTTTGCGCTTCAAGACAGTGCGCGGACGTGGTTTGTGAACCGGGAGAGAAGTTGGACAATATGGGATGCCTTCCGCACCCAGCTGCCAGACACATTCACTAGTAGCGACAGAAGAGACAACGCGCAGCGCCTGCATGAATCCCGTTTACAAAAACCAAACGAGAGCGTTGCCATGTTTGCAGAAGATATGACCCGTCTTTTTCGCAGAGCAGACCCTGAGATGGCCGAAGAAAAGAAGTTACGCTATCTCTTGCACGGAGCGAAGGAGGAACTGTTTGCGGGAATCGTGAGGAACCCACCGATGACAGTGGCCGAATTCACCAAGGAGACTACCGCTATAGAACGGGCACTACAGCAACGGTACCACCAATATGATCGCAAGAACGCACCGGTGAATGCTTCAATTCTATCTGAGAGCTGCAGCACGTCTCTGCGGGAAGTCACCCTAGAGATTGTGCGAGAGGAGATCCGGCAGCTCGGGATTTCTTCTATGGCACAGCGGTGGCTTCTGTTGCTGATATCGTTCGGGAGCAAGTTCGACAGGCCTTTTCGTCGCCCGACCGGCAGGCGGTGCCGCGACCATTAACCTACGTGGAAGCTGTCTGTCGTCCACCTCCCGCCACTTCGATGCTGCTGACACCGTCAACCACTACGACGCAGCCATCACCGCCACCCCCGACGCCCTATTTTCGACAGTCACAGCCGCCGCCAGCTATGCCGTGTGGCCGCCAGCCGATCGCTGCGCCTCAGTCTTACGGCGAATCCCCTGCCGGCTACTCGCTTCGAAAGACCGATTTGTGGCGCACCGCTGACCGCCGGCCGCTATGCTTTCATTGCGGCGAAGCAGGGCATGTTTACTGCGCGTGCCACTACCGCGCAGCTGGGTATCCAAGGTTTCACAACTGCAATTACCCTGTGTTTGATGCTGCACGTTCCTGCGACGAAAATACTACAAACTTTCGGCCGGAAGGTTCAGCGACGCCTCGATCGCGTTCCCCTTCTCCGGCTCGTTACACCCCACCTACCCGTCGCGATTTTCCTGACGCCTCTAGGAGGACGTCCCCTAGCCCGTGCCGGGGAAACTAGACGCAGCGACCTCCGGGGGTGAGGTTGCAAACCGGCTAGATATCCAAGAGCCCCCATCTCCGAAGATCGACGACTCTACAACGCCGACGACTCCAACCACACCCCCTGTAACCGACGCCGTATTTTTCAATAATAAGTAAAAAGCTGGCCGATAGGCTGAGAAAAGTGGAGACCCCGTAGACCGGGCCCAACATCAGAACTGCCGGCGGCCAGTTGATGACGCCGATTGGAAAATTCACAGCCAGGATAGTAATCACCGCTGCAACCTTTGTCGCCGCCGTCGTCATTCTCTTTGAGTGTTGTAAGAAACTTATATTGGGGATGGATTTCTTGAGAGAGTACGGTGGAGTGATTATTGTCCGTGACCTCGTCGTCACATTTTCTACGAGTTCAGACGACGTCGACCCCGCGGAACACTAGCGACCCCGCTTACGTATCGCCGACGACGACGTCACGCTTCCGCCGCGAAGCTGTTCCCTCGTACCTGTAATCTGCGACAACTTGAACACCGGGACTGGCGTCCCCGAACATATTGACGCACTGGTACTCAGTCAAGGCGTTTCCATCGCCAGGGCCATAATTAACATAGACGATGGACGTGCTGAACTCCTGCTGATGAATTTTACCAGGGAACGACGACACATTGTTAAAGGCACGGCTGTTGCTTACTTCGACGAATTTACCTCAGTACAAGGCTGCCTCTCAGTGGAGCATGCGACGTCGACCATGGCTATGCCTGGCCCTGTGGTTGACATTAGTCCCGCCTTGTCACCCGTCGAACGCAAGAGCCTTCTTGAGCTCTTCGATGAGTTGAAGAGCTGCTTCTCATGAACGTCAGGAGTCAGCCAGACGCCGCTCACTAAGCACCGTATTGTCACCGACGCCAGACCAATTCGGCAGAATCCTTATCGTGTAGCACCAAAAGAGCGCGAGGCAATACAAACCCAAGTGAAGACGATTCTTGAGGACGGGGTTATTCGGCGATCTAAGAGTGCTTGGGCATCGCCTGTCGTATTGGTGAAAAAGAAAGACGCTAGCCTGCGCTTCTGCGTCGACTATCGAAAACTCAACCAGATCACAAAGAAAGATGTTTATCCGCTACCGCGTATCGACGATTCCCTGGACAGACTACGAAACGCACGTTACTTTACGTCGATGGACTTCAAAAGCGGCTACTGGCAAATAGAAGTTGATGAGAGTGACCGTGAGAAGACCGCTTTTGTGACGCCCGATGGACTTTATGAATTTCAGGTGCTCCGCTTCGGTTTGTGTTCTGCGCCAGCAACGTTTTAGCAAATAATGGACACGGTACTCTCAGGCCTCAAATGGCAAACCTGTCTGGTGTGCCTCGACGACGTGATTGTTTTCTCCGTCACATTCGAGGAACACTTACGGAGACTAAAGACGGTCTTTGAAGCAATACGCTTAGCTGGTCTAACCTTAAAACCTGAAAAGTGTCATTTTGGCTTTGAAGAACTTCCAATTTCTTGGGCACGTTATTAGTCGTGAAGGTGACCTGACCCTGATAAAATCTCTGCCGTTGCTAATTTCCCAACGCCATCAGATAAAAAGGCCGTGCGACGTTTTCTGGGCCTTTGCGCCTTCTACCGACGCTTTATTGCGGAATTTTCGCGCATGGCATTGCCATTAACACATCTCACCACAGAAGATGTCCCCTTCGTGTGGGGTGAAGGCCAGCAACAGGCATTTGAGGACCTACGGCAACGGCTTCAGACGCCTCCCGTGCTCGCACACTCTGATGACGACGCTCCTACGATTCTTCATACCGACGCTAGTAATGCCAGCCTAGGCGCAGTGCTTGGTCAGCGGCTGGATGGCACCGAAAAAGTGATTGCTTACGCCCGCAGGACGCTATCAATGGCGGAGGCTAACTATTCCACTACTGAAAAAGAATGCCTCGCACTGGTGTGGGTCGTCCTGAAATTTCGGCCATATTTGTATGGTCGGTGTTTCACCGTTGTCAGTGATCATCATGCACTTTGCTGGCTGGCCAATTTAAAAGATCCAGCTGGTCGCCTTGCGCGCTGAAGTCTTGAGCTCCAAGAGTTCGACTTCACGGTTGTCTACAAATCATGGAAACGACACACCGACGCCGACTTTCTTTCTCGGTCTCCTCTTGAGACTGCAGGGCACGACGATGATGACGCGGCTTTTCTAGGCGTGGTAGATACTGTCGCCGTTTCACGCCATCAACGCGAGGACGCAGAAATGGTTCCTCTTTTGGATTACTTGGAGGGAAAAACAAGCAGCGTGCCTAGGTTATTCGCGAGAGGGCTGCCTTCGTTTTGCTTACGCCACGACGTTCTCTATAAAAAAGAACTTTTCACCTAGTGGCAGCAGCTACCTAATCGTTATTCCCGCATCTCTTCGCGACGAAGTCCTACATGCCTGTCACAACGAGCCGACCGCTGGTCACTTGGGTTACACCCGTACATTGGAAAAACTTAGGCTAAAGTACTATTGACCAAGACTTCGTCGATGGCGATATGTTACATACAGACATGCCTGGACTGCCAGCGCCGCAAAGCCCTACCCGGCAAGCCAGCTGGACTGCTGCATCCTGTCCAGATACCGCAAGCGCCGTTCGAACAAATTGACATGGACCTTTTAGGTCAGTTTCCACTGTCCACTGCCGGAAATAGATGGATAATCGTCGTGACAGATTACCTTACTCGATACGCCGAAACAGGTGCTATCCAACGTGGAACAGCAGCCGAAGCAGCGCGATATTTCATCGAAGCCGTCGTTCTAAGGCATGGCGCTCCCGCAGTGGTCATAACAGACAGAGGATCTGCGTTCACGGCTGCGCTTCTGGACACCGTTTTGCGACTGAGTGGTACCACTCAACGAAAGGCCACGGCTTATCATCCCCAAACCAATGGGCTGACAGAACGTTTGAATAAGACTCTGGCCGACATGATTAGTATGTACATCGATGTCGACAATAAGAACAGGGACGAGATTTTACCATACGTTACATTTACGAATAATACGGCGCGCCAAGAGACAACACGCGTGACGCCTTTCAACCTCGTTTACGGCCGGGAAGTGACAACAATGTTGGACGCAATGCTGCCACACGAGTGCGGTAATGACGATACTGGGGCTGAGGAGTTTACGCAACGCGCAGAGGAAGCCACGCAGCTTGCGCGTTTCCGAATCCAAGAACAACAGGAATACGATGCCCGACACTACAATATTCGGCACAGACCCGTCACATACAACGTCGGTAACCAGGTGTAGGTCTGGACTCCGATTCGTCGGCGGGGGCTGTCTGAGAAGCTCCTGCGAAGATACTTCGGCCCGTACGCAGTTCTGCGCCGCATCAGCGATGTGAACTATGAAGTTGTCCCCCATAGCTATAACTGCTCCAAACACCAGCGGCATCTGCCCGAGTTTGTGCACGTCCTTCGTATGAAGCCATACTTTTCCTCATGACCTCAACTTTGCACCGTATGTGCACAGCCTTCGGACGTTGGTGCGTCGTGACGATGCCTCCTTTTGAAAGGAGGCGCAAATGTCACATCCTCTATGGTCGCCGCGGGTATGTTCCAGACGATGAAAACTACGCTGAAGTAGCGCGCGAGTAGAAAAACAGAGACGACAACGAAGTCGCGTTGACTGCGCTGATAAAGTGCTTTTACACGTCCTCGACACCGGCTTTCCCGTCTCCTACTAGGCTGTGACAATATTTATAATATGAGAGCACGGCACAGGCGCGTTCGCCGACCTATTTAGATGTTTCAATCGCTTTTACCCGAGTATTAAATCTGCAGCTCACCACTCTCCGAATGAAAGCAACTTTCTCCACACAAGGGTATACATAGAAAACGGAAACATGAGAACGACACTTTAACGGAAGCCTACGGATAGCCAGCAATGTCTTGACAACAGTCATCACCCGCGATACTGCAAGCAAGTAATTTCTGTAGGACAAGTGAAACGAATAGGAAGAATCCGCATCGAAGAAAACGATTATATCTACCACCTAAATGACCTTAAACGAACGCTGCGAAAAAAACTATCCACAAGTTACTCTCGACAGATATTCTGATGTGGCGTCAAGATTGGAGAAACAGTCGGAGTTAACTAAGAAACAGCGTACACCAGAATCTGACAGACCGCCAGCTTTTATAACAAAATATTCTAATGCCCTTCCAAACATAAACAACATTCTGCGAAAATACTGCCCAATATTATCAAGTAACGAGCGTCGGAGAAAAGTGTTCCTGGATGTACCAAGGGTTACCTATCCCCGCAACAGAAACTTTAAAGACATGTTAGTGCTCACAAAAGTCAGCCAACATCATTCCACTGTAATAAAAGCACGTTTTCGCCCCAGGTGCAAAACCTGCAGGCGTCTTCAAGGTGACATTAAAGTAAAAGCACCGAAAATAGTTGTACACACGAAGTGAAAACTAGCTTTACTTGTACAAGTTCGGATGCGATATTATATTTGAATGGTTCTTCTGTAAGAAACAATACGTCAGTGAAACGGGACAATCAATGAGCGTCAGATTAAACGAACATCGCGTGGACACAGCTACATAGCTTCACAAAGCCGTCACTGAGCATATTGACACGTGTACTCGTTCATCTTTATCGGCTGACTACGTTTTACCGCCTAAAAATGTTATCGCACAGCGCAGGAGGCACCAGCATGTATAGGAAGTTTCTGGAATGTTATCGATGGTTCCATCCGCTGTCTGTCACCGAACCTTGTGTAATCTGATTGCATGTTTGCGCGACGCGAATGGTGTAGAACTTCGCCGAAGACACGCACGTCCCAGCGATTTCTCTGGAACATTCGACCACTGATGTATAAAAGCCGATGCGCTTGACCCGCTGATCATACTTTCACATCGCCGACTATGTACACCGCTGTCGCCGTTCTTTAAATGTAACTTCCTTTTGCGGGCACAGATTCTCCCAATAAATGTTAGTTTCAACTTCAACAATATTGCTACTGTGTTCTTCATATGTCACTACCACGTGAGAATATCAACCACCCAGGTCGTAACTTTAAGAACTTAAACTCCACATCTTACCATCAAATTTTCGTTCTGAACGAGACAGAAAGTACAGAGCACGTCACCATCAAATACGTCATCCGTAAGTTCAAGACATTTCAACCAATAGATATAAACTTTTCGAAGGGAGCTTTAGAATCTATTCGCTATACTAAATTTGAAGCTATAGGCAACAACGCTCAGTTTGGTTGCACAGCGGCTTTTTTCCCTGCCTTTGTTTCCTTTTTTTTCTTGTATTTATATATTTATTCCGTTTCAGTAAATTTTTATTTTTTTTCACGAACACCGTTTTCTGCCGCTCCTTTTGTTATTTGTTCCAGAGAAACGATTGCCCACGACTTTCAGCGGAGCAGATAATAGAGAAGTGCTTTGCATGCGATGACACACCGACTGACACGCGGCCGACACGTGACTCACCATGTGACTAGCCGTGTCGCCGGTTCTGTGTGCAGCACTCCTTTATTCTCAATTCTACGTTATCGCCGATAACGCACCTTCCGTCTCTGCCGCAACCATCCACCCACCTTATCCCCGTTCAGCTTTAGAACAACCATACCTATATATACGGTGCCACGGAAGGCATATCTCGCCTTGAATAATACAAGTTCACTTGTCGAAACGCTGGCTACCGCATTCACACTGTTCTCGTTTTGCTCATTGTCTTGCATTTCCATTAACCGCCTTCCCCGTGTTTTCCCAGGTAAGATTTGCTATCTTTTGCAGATAAATTTCAGGAACTACCGTACTTGAATACTGGTAGACCTCGAATGAGTAGACTGGGTCCGCTTGTATTATTGCATACATTGGTACCATTGTAGGTGCCCTGTTCGAGGCGTGCACAAAAACTAAAACGATTAGACAGGCACTACCTGACAACCTACCGGTCATAAGCGGCTTCCTAAAATTCAGCAGCGATGAAATTGAAGCAATATTCGCAACACAAATTTGTGACTGGGAGTGTCAGCACTTCAATGCAGTGTGAAGGCTTATCCCAAGATAACCTTTCCCGTGTGTATGAGCCGCAAGGGACGTGCCCTGGAAATGCAAACCTAGATGCCCCAAATAAAATGAAGTGCAATCGGAACAAACTTATTTCGAAAGAGCATAGTGCTATTTCGAATGCATAGTTAATGGAACGAAATTCTAATTACGATAACATCGTCTTGCTTGGCAACCATCACGTGAGCCAACTGCCAGTTGACCCAGTTTAATACGCAGAATCTATTGTTGTCGAAATTCCACTATGTAAAAGATAGAAGCCTTCTTAAGCAGTTCTCTGAAAGGCCGCTGGTCAAGTCATGTGACATCGATGGCTAGAAGACTGAGATGCATTGGTGTAGGCGAATTTAGTGAGTCGGGATATTGTGCGCTTCGCGTGACAAAGCGGTTTTGCAATTCTATTTCGTTCTGTTTTTACCTCCTTGAGATGTCCGCTATATCTCTCTATGCTTGTACATACGTGTCATCTGCGGTCCCGAAGGGATGCTAAAGGAAAAAAAAAATAATATAGCTATACTAGAAGATTAGACTCCTATAACAGCGAATTCGCCACGCGTACTAAGAACAGAACGTTTGTAATCGACAAAAGGACGGAAATTGAAAATAGGTGTGGCACCACGTATTCCCTCGTTGCCGCACCCTACCGCATTACACCCTCTCCTCTTTAGAAGAACCCGACCTATATATACTCTGGCGAGGAAAGCATACGTCACCTTGATGAAGACAAGTCCACTTGTCGAAACGTTGGCTCCTGCTTTCACCTTGTTCACGTTTTGTTCATCGTCTTGAATTTCCATCTCCCGCATTCCCCGTGTTTTCCGTGAAATTCCTACTAAGTGTCAAGAAGCACTTTCCTTTAGACATCGTATTAGAGTTCCTTAAATTGAAGTGTGGTCATAGGCTGTCTGTAAACTTCATACCGACTGTTTAGAAACAGCTTTCTTTAGACATCCTGTTAACATTAAGTATTTGAAGCACGTTCACACATTATCTGCAAGTATCCTATTAAGAATTCATGAGCCCCTTCTTCAGACACCTTAGCAACATTGCACCAACAATTGGCCACCTACATTGAATAGAAGCATGTTTCTAGACTTTGTCAATATGTTACCAGCCTTCTATAAACATTCTCTTAGGCCTCATCGTGACTCCATAATTTTTTTTAAAACCTCCCTCATTCTTCAGACATTGCTGAAACATTGACCAGACTCGGTCACAGTGTTTGAATAAAAACATCCCCTCTGAATCAGCAGCTGCTGTATTTTGCAGCCTTTTCGATGTTAGAGCGGCACCGTTCGAGCCCCGTGTTACTCCGAGGTTCGGCTCTTTTTGTTCTCTTTAACAAATATCGTGAGGCCAGTCTGCTGACACGTTCTAGCTTAGGGCGTACTATATATCTCGGAGTGCACAGATTTCGTTATCTCGCTACAAAGCTAATTGGTGGCGTTGCAATATCAGTGCGTGGTAAGGCTCGACTTACGCTGCCGGGCCCCTTGGATCCACCATACAGTTTGGCATAATAGAACAACACAAATTATAGTTGTTAACAGGATATTAACAAACAAAGTTCAAGGGTACTGAAATAGCCCTTGCAATGTGCACAGTCGTATGCACACACCTTCCGGAGAGCGAAACGACCAGTTTTCCTCGATTATCTTAACCCTCAAGGTTCTAAGCGCTGTCAAAGCCGGCCGAGACGCCTTATACCTAGCCGGATTCAGGGCCGGAATGCGCACGTGCGATTCCGGAACTACGAGGCTGGAACCGTATAGAAATCGTTGTATATTGAGTTACCCATCGCGATCAGCTAAAGCCATCTATCGCGGACGATCCAAGGACATCTTTACGGACGTAACATTCACGAAATAGGCAGCAGAAATTCTCGAAACGCGCTTGCGAGGCGTGCCAACTGAGCTGCATGCACCACTTTTTATTTCTGCTGATTCTCTTTCTTTTTCCACACTACATTGAAGTATTGTTAATGTACGCCGAAAATGTATCGTATATCTTGCCGCGTTTATGGCCGCATGCGTACGGGTGATTCCGAAACCACGATGTTGGAACCTTTGAGAAATACTATGCCGTGTCAGCTGCGATGTGGGATTCCGGAACTACGAGGCCGGAACCGTTTAGAAATCGCTCTATATTGTGTTACCCATCGCGATCAGCTAAATGCATCTATCGCGGACGATCCAAGGACATCTTTACGGACGTAACATTCACAAAATAGGCAGCAGAAATTCTCGAAACGCGCTTCCGAGGCGTGCCAACTGAGATGCATGCACCACTTTTTATTTGTGCTGATTCTCTTTCTTTTTCCACACTACATTGAAGTATTGTTCATGTACGCCGAAAATGTATCGTATATCTTGCCGCGTTTATGGCCGCATGCGTACGGGTGATTCCGAAACCACGATGTTGGAACCTTTGAGAATACTATGCCGTGTCAGCTGCGATGTGGGATTCCGGAACTACGAGGCCGGAACCGTTTAGAAATCGCTCTATATCGTGTTACCCATCGCGATCAGCTAAAGGCATCTATCGCGGACGATCCAAGGACATCTTTACGGACGTAACATTCACAAAATAGGCAGCGGAAATTCTCGAAACGCGCTTCCGAGGCGTGCCAACTGAGATGCATGCACCACTTTTTATTTGTGCCGATTCTCTTTCTTTTTCCACACTACATTGAAGTATTGTTCATGTACGCCGAAAATGTATCGTATATCTTGCCGCGTTTATGGCCGCATGCGTACGGGTGATTCCGAAACAACGATGTGGAACCTTTGAGAAATACTATGCCGTGTCAGCTGCGATGTGCGATTCCGCAACTACGAGGTCGGAACCGTTTAAAGATCGCCCTATATTCTGTAACTCATCACGATTAGCTAATGGCATCTATCGCGGACGAAGCAAGAACATTTTTAGGGACCTACCATTCACGAAATAGGCAGCAGAAATTCTATTGTGTTACCCATCGCGATCAACTAAAGGCATCTATCGGGGACGATCCAAGGACATCTTTACGGACGTAACATTCACAAAATAGGCAGCAGAAATTCTCGAAACGCGCTTCCGAGGCGTGCCAACTGAGATGCATGCACCACTTTTTATTTGTGCTGATTCTCTTTCTTTTTCCACACTACATTGAAGTATTGTTAATGTACGCCGAAAATGTATCGTATATCTTGCCGCGTTTATGGCCGCATGCCTACGGGTGATTCCGAAACCACGATGTTGGAACCTTTGAGAAATACTATGCCGTGTCAGCTGCGATGTGGGATTCCGGAACTACGAGGCCGGAACCGTTTAGAAATCGCTCTATATTGTGTTACCCATCGCGATCAGCTAAAGGCATCTATCGCGGACGATCCAACGACATCTTTACGGACGTAACATTCACAAAATAGGCAGCGGAAATTCTCGAAACGCGCTTCCGAGGCGTGCCAACTGAGATGCATGCACCACTTTTTATTTGTGCCGATTCTCTTTCTTTTTCCACACTATATTGAAGTATTGTTCATGTACGCCGAAAATGTATCGTATATCTTGCCGCGTTTATGGACGCATGCGTACGGGTGATTCCGAAACAACGATGTGGAACCTTTGAGAAATACTATGCCGTGTCAGCTGCGATGTGCGATTCCGCAACTACGAGGTCGGAACCGTTTAAAGATCGCCCTATATTCTGTAACTCATCACGATTAGCTAATGGCATCTATCGCGGACGAAGCAAGAACATTTTTAGGGACCTACCATTCACGAAATAGGCAGCAGAAATTCTATTGTGTTTCCCATCGCGATCAACTAAAGGCATCTATCGCGGACGATCCAAGGACATCTTTACGGACGTAACATTCACAAAATAGGCAGCAGAAATTCTCGAAACGCGCTTGCGAGGCGTGCCAACTGAGCTGCATGCACCACTTTTTATTTGTGCTGATTCTCTTTCTTTTTCCATACTACATTGAAGTATTGTTAATGTACGCCGAAAATGTATCGTATATCTTGCCGCGTTTATGGCCGCATGCGTACGGGTGATTCCGAAACCACGATGTTGGAACCTTTGAGAAATACTATGCCGTGTCAGCTGCGATGTGGGATTCCGGAACTACGAGGCCGGAACCGTTTAGAAATCGCTCTATATTGTGTTACCCATCGCGATCAGCTAAATGCATCTATCGCGGACGATCCAAGGACATCTTTACTGACGTAACATTCACAAAATAGGCAGCAGAAATTCTCGAAACGCGCTTCCGAGGCGTGCCAACTGAGATGCATGCACCACTTTTTATTTGTGCTGATTCTCTTTCTTTTTCCACACTACATTGAAGTATTGTTCATGTACGCCGAAAATGTATCGTATATCTTGCCGCGTTTATGGCCGCATGCGTACGGGTGATTCCGAAACCACGATGTTGGAACCTTTGAGAATACTATGCCGTGTCAGCTGCGATGTGGGATTCCGGAACTACGAGGCCGGAACCGTTTAGAAATCGCTCTATATTGTGTTACCCATCGCGATCAGCTAAATGCATCTATCGCGGACGATCCAAGGACATCTTTACAGACGTAACATTCGCAAAATAGGCAGCAGAAATTCTCGAAATGCGCTTCCGAGGCGTGCCAACTGAGATGCATGCACCACTTCTTATTTGTGCTGATTCTCTTTCTTTTTCCATACTACATTGAAGTATTGTTAATGTACGCCGAAAATGTATCGTATATCTTGCCGCGTTTATGGCCGCATGCGTACGGGTGATTCCGAAACCACGATATAGGAACCTTTGAGAAATACTATGCGGTGTCAGCTGCGATGTGGGCATAGAGTTTCTCACTACATTACCTAGAGGGAAATCTGGCGCTGCTGCGCTGTGGTATGCAAGGGAATACCGGTATATTGTGGATTCGGATTGGCATCGTTCTCGTAGAGACAGGACACCTTGAAGACGCGCTTGGCAAGTACCGTTCCGTCTGTCACCATGATTCATTTTCTACTAGAACAGCACATAAAAAGCTGTTTTAGCTTTATTATTACGCGAAAACATGTTTTGTTTAACTATGAGAACTTGTTATTGTGTGTACGACTACATGTTACGTAAAAAGTATCAGCGGGCCGCTAAAGTTGGAGGACAGACGACAACGTTCGCGCTCGCTTTGAAACAGTTGGTCGTCTGTTCTTGCTTTTCTTCGCTTGGTCATGCATCGTGGGTGAGTAAAGATGTAATATGCGTGAATGGAAACATTTTATGAAAATTTTACTTTGAGAACGCGTTATTTGCGTAGCCATATCCACGTTTTAGACGAAGCCTCTTACAACACCAGCCAACACGAGCCTCGCAGACACATATACCGTCATTCCCATGACGGCACGGTGCCCCCTTAAGAAACTCCCATAGACGGTGGCGCCAGATTACCCTCTAGGTGTTATAGTGAGAAACTCTATGGATGTGGGATTCCGGAAGTACGATGCCGGAACCGTTTAGAAATCGCTCTATATTGAGTTACCCATCGCGATCAGCTGAAGGCATCTATCCCGGACGATCCAAGGACATCTTTACGGACGTAACATTCACAAAATAGGCAGCAGAAATTCTCCAAACGCGCTTCCGAGGCGTGCAACCTGAGATGCATGCGCCACGTTTTATTTCTTCTGGTTCTCTTTCTTTTTCCACACTACATTGAACTATTGTTCATGTACGCCGAAAATATATCGCATCTCTTGCCGCGTTTATGGCCGCATGCGTACGGGTGATTCTGAAACCACGATGTTGGAACCTTCGAGAAATACTATGCCGTGTGAGGTGCGGATGTGGGATACCGGAACTACGAGGCCGGCACCGTTTAAAAATCGCTCTATATTGAGTTACTTATCGCGATTAGCTGAAGGCATCTATCGCGGACGAATCAAGGACATTTTTAGGGACGTAAGGTTTACAAACTAGTCAACGCAAATTATCGAAATGCGCTGCCGAGGCGTGCCAACTGAGACGCATGCCCCACTTTTTATTTCTTCTCATTTTCTTTCTTTTTCCACACTACATTGAAGTATTGTTCAAGTACGCCGAAAACGTGTCGAAACCACGATAATGGAACCTTTGAGAAATATAATGCCGTGTCAGCGGCGGTTGTGCGATTGCGCAACTACGAGGCCGGAACCGTTAAGAAATCTCTTACTCTCACTTGAGTGAACTTCAAGGGACCGAAGGAAATAGTTCACTTAACTGAAAGTTCACTAAACTGAATATTCACTAGACCAACATAAGACATGGCATACAGAGTCAAAAGTTTGAAGTGCAATTCATGAAGCAAAAGACATGGCATTCATAGTTTTAGAAATGTGTTAAATGGAATTTGTACATATCAACAAGTACAAGGTTAATAAAACTTATAAAGCTGCCTTTCTCACTTAGAAAATATATCTCTAATCTTCTTCACTTGTACTTAAAGCACAGGAAGTAACAAAACTGTTCAAAGAGTCAATGTTTTTGTACACTTCTTCTGGCACAGCTTGCTGTTGAGACACAAAGTCTGTCAACTTTCCAATGTACCCTACAACCTCAGCTAGAGTTATAGGGCTTGAAACTGGCTCGGCAGTTGCCTCTTCGTCTCTTCTTCGTCTTCTTCGCGTCTTCTTCGAAAGAAAGAGACAACGACCATGCCACGATTAGCCGGTCGGAAAAAAACACACACCACGTGATTTGTGGTGTGACAGATCGCCGCTTTGCTCTGGCGGTGTTGTAAGCGCCAGCGATGTTACTTTGTTCATGGCCTCCGAGATTACATGCTTGCTCGTTTTGTGCGGGCGATATCGGAGGCCACGCCTCGTTGCCGTTCGTTTTCCGCGCCGCCGCTTTGCCCCAGAGGCGCTGTAGCACCAGCGACGTTACATTGCCGCTGGAGCGGTGGTTTGATGACGGCGGGCATCGGTTCTGATCGTAAAAATAAGCCTTGGTCCTCTGAGCGAGTTCTTTAAACTGAAATATTGACGGTTCCAAAATTCGTTTAAGTGAAACATTTTTCATATAATCTATAAGAAAACTGCCGGGGATTTTTAGAAAGTTCGTTATTCTGAAATATTCGATAAACCGACGTTCGTACAACCGAGAGTTTACTGTATTGAGTTACCCATCGCGATCAGCTGAAGGCATCTATCCCGGACGATCCAAGGACATATTTAGGGACGTAACATTCACAAATTAGGCAGCAGAATTTCTTGAATCTCGCTGCCGAGGCGTGCTAACTGAGATGCATGCGCCACTTTTTATTTCTTCTCATTTTCTTTCTTTTTCCACGCTACATTGAACTATTGGTCAAGTACGCCGAAAATGTATATCTAGCCGCATTCATGGCCGCATGCTTACGGGTGATTCTGTATCCACGATGTTGGAACCTTTGAGAAATACTATGCCGTGTCAGCTGCGATGTGCGATTCCGGAACTACGAGGCTGGAATCGTTTAAATATCGCTCTATATTGAAGTACTCATCGCGATTAGCTAAAGGCATCTATCGCGGACAAATCAAGGACATCTTTAGGGACGTAAGATTCACGAAATAGGCAGCCGAAATTCTCGGAACGCGCTGCAGAGGCGGGCGAACTGAGACACATGCGCAACTTTTTATGTATTTTCCTTCAATTTCTTTTTCCATACTACATTGAAGTATTGTTCAAGTACGCCGAAAATTTATCGCATATCTAGCCGCGTTTCTGGCCGCATGCGTACGGGTGATGCCGAAACCACAATGGTATAACCATTGAGAAATACTACACAGTGTCCGGTGCGGATGATCCATTCCGGAACCACGAGGCCGGAACTACGAGGCCGGTTTAGAAAAAGTGCCCTGTCTGGACGAAACAGAAAATTAAAATGTGATCACTCACGGCAGAAATGAAAAATCCTCTTTAGGCATCAACAGAATAATTGCTTGTGACACAAATTTCTACGACTGTAGCTGTATCACCAGTGAGTGTAGAGGGTAGATTGATCTAATTTCAACGCGCAAATGATGAAATAACACTGTTTAATCTTCGAGTATATTAGTGATCTTATAATTCACTTCATTTTATGTGTACTATAATTACAAACATAGCCAGCTTTTCTGGACACGTACCAACTAGCGCCCCAAGCGGGCCCGACGCGAAGCTAGCGCGTTTTCAATGGAACGAGAGGGTTTTTCGCGAATAACAAAGCTGCAGGTTGAATATTGAAAAAGGCAGGTGACAGACGTGTTGTGGAAGACAATCCACACGAGCCAATTGCAGTGATCACGCTATGGCACGTAAAAATTCTGTTCCCACAGCAGTTAAAGATTTAGCAATGGATGCCTACGGAAACGACGAAAATTTGTACTCGATTTGCAAGGCAAGAATGATGTCTGTGAGAAAACTACGGCGTCTATCCTAATACGCAGTGGAGCGCATGTAGCCCGCAGACTCTGCTTTCGATTGATGCCTATCTCGACTCTCCACACATGCCGCAACACTGTTCGCGAAAGCGATTTTTGTAACACTGTCATAAAAATTCACGTGGTATCTATAAATGCATGACCGTAGCGCTTAGGGAAGCCTCGGTAGCCGTGGCCGAGTGGTCGAATCACGCGCACCTTTTGTCCCGCGTCACGGTGGCCGCTGTTCGATTCCCTCTTCGCCCTTTTGTTTAAGCCGCATAGGACCTAGCTTTCTAGCCTCTCAATAAATGGCAGAAACGCGAAACCCAAGATTAGCTTTCGGTTCTGGTTTTTCTGCAGCGCAGCTTTTTTTAAAAGCCGCGTAGAATTTAGTTTTATAGTCTCCTAGAGATGGCAGAAACACAAAACTCAAGACTTGTTTTCGGTTCTGTTTTTCAAGTGGTGCTCTTGAAATATTAGGTTTTCTATTTTTTCTTCCTAAAACGTAGTATTGTCGTGTTCATTTGTTAAGTCATCGCTTTGTTGAAGATTTTATTCATTGGACATCATAACTAGAAGCTTGCACATGGCTTTGTGTTATACAAAAAATAAAAACTTTCGTGCTTTGTAGCATGGAACCTGAGCGAACAAAATGACTATTCTTATTGAGTTCTTCTGGAAGGTCCGTTTTCTTCAATTTTCGGCTGTCCTTAATGGCACACAATCCGAGCGAATCAGGTCCACCTGGGCCACAATGCCACCCGGTGGCCAGCGCCATTCCTATGCAGCATTCGTGTGGAACAAAGGGTCACTGCCCGAACGTTCGTTATTTCTAAAGATTCATCCAAATAAGAAATGTACCAACTCGAAGATGTGCAGTGTCTGAATTAATAGCTACTGTGAATGTTTTCCCTGCAACCAAGTGGTATGAATCCGTAGATGTGGCCGTAAAAAAAATCATTTCAATAAATGTCTCGTGCTGTGTCTGCCCCGGTCGCTCTACAGAGAAGCTAGCTTGGCTAGCCGTCAGCATTTAGGATCAACATATGGCGTCCTTCGTTTGGTGCATTTGCTTTTAATGCGCAGCATTCTTTGGCGACTACCCCAGAAATTTGGTAGCTAAATCGTGCAAAATCGTGTCTGTATTCCAATTTCCCATATATATACATAGGCCTTCATTAAAAGGGGTGGGGTGGCCAACTTGAAATTGGAAGTGGCATCAGCATAAATTTGGGCGTGATACAAGGATGGGCCAAGCTGAATTTGGTAGTGATATGGGAATGGCCCAACCTAAATTTGGAGTGAAATGGTAATGAGCCAAGCTGAACTTTAGGCTGATATGGGGGTTGCCCAGCCTAAATTTGAGGTGATAGATGGGTGGGCCAGGCTAAGTTTGGTGCTGATATGGGGGTGGGCCAACCTGGATTTGTGGATGATATGGGGTGGGCCAACCTAAATTCGGGGGTGACATGGGTACGGGCTAACCTAACCATGGGGGTGACGTGCGGCTGGGCCAAGCTGAATTGGGTGGTGATATATGGGTGGACTAACCTAATTGGGGGTGATTTGCGGTGGGTCATCCTAAATTTGAGGTGATCGAAGGGTGGGTCAGCGTTAGTTTGGGGTTGATATGGGGGTGGGCCAACCTAGATTTTCAGGTGGTGTTGGAGTGGGCCAATCTAAATTTGGTTGTTTGTGGAGGTGGGCCAATCTGTATTTGGGAATGATATGGTGTTGGCCCTGCCTAAATGTGGGGGCAATCTTGGGGTCGGCCAATCTGTATTTGGGGGTGATATGGGGGGGGGAAACTGAATTTAGGGGTGTGTCGACTCGAAATTTGGGGGCGATTTATTGAAATTCGTGGGTGGACCAACTTCAAAATTACGGGTGGCCTTATTTAAATTTGGGATTGGGCCAAGTTTAAGTTTAAGGCTGGGCGAAATGAAAATCGGGCGTGGCCGCCTTTAAATTTGGGGCAGGCTAATTTAAATTTGAGGGTGCGCCTAATTAATGTTTGGGGATCGGTTTACTAATAGTTAGACAAAACCAGTGGTGTTTCTCCATCAGTTTCATCATCGCAAAGTACGTATATTTATAATTCTTAGCCAATACCTCTCAAGGTGAGCTACCACTCGAGCCTTCCCAGCCCACTGGGCTAGTGATGTCACAGGAGTGCTCTCATCGTGACGGCTGCGACGTTCAATTTGGAGATCCACAAGAACTTATCGCAGACCGAGCTGACCATTTTCACCCTAATGTCATCGGTAACACTACTCGCTCGTGCTAGACGCAGCACAATCTTACAACGATCATAATTCAACTTTCAATCCCACGCGAGTCGACACGCTCTCATAAGTAAGTAAGATTTCAGATCGTATGTTTTCGACCGGGCATGAGAACGATTTCTTCCCGCCTGTCATGGTGGTTTGATCGAAAACCTAATCAAGTTGCTCAAACGTGTTGCCCCAATACTACATGGGCTAAATGTACAAAAGTGCGGTGCGTGGTCACAGCTTCAAAGCCAGTCTATTTTGTGTACTGTTGTTGATATTGTAGTAATGTGGAGTTTTCCTCTTCATAAGAGCACAGAAAGAAAAATATTACAGTTGGTAGCTAAGCGCAAAGTATATTGGAAGATCTGAAACAAGCGTTTCTTTAAATTTGTGGGTTGGTCTTCTCGGCTGGTAGATCGCTGCCCGATCACTTCAACGAATTTTCTTTGTGCGCAACTGCAGCAAAAACGTCGATACTACCGTTTCATTGCCAGGACCTTTATGCCCTCCACACAAAGAAGAAGGACGCCAAATAATTGGCACATGCACTTTTATAAACTGATATTGTTTTGCTGATTTCAGTGTAGCGAGGTGTCTGCGAACGGAGCATTTTCTTAGTAGCAGTCCAGTGTTACCAGTGAGAAGCAGTTCGGTTGACTCTACCCGTGAGGGCATACTAGCCATTGCAGCGCTTTACTGCAGGACAAGTGAAGTGCTAAAAGCTTGGTGTGCCTTGCCCTTTCCGCAGGTCGTCCATCCATTATGTTAAGGTGACGACCAAAGTTGTGTCCGTCAGGCCTCCTCCTCATCTTTAACTTCACCATCGCGAGAGCGGGCACAATCACAATCAGCCCCAGCGGGATTCCACCACTCGTAACTGCTGCAATTTGCATTCAGTGGCTGGGCATGCTAACCACATCCTTAGTTCCACAATCGCTAGAGTGCGCAGAAAAAGGAGAGCTTTGGTCGCTGTCACTACCGCAAACCCATGTCAATGCAGATATAAGTACGCGTAGGGGCTTGGCATGCTAACTTCTGCGCTAATATTTTTCTTTTGTCTATAGTTTCGCACCTAATGAGCGTGTTCCATATATAAAGAGTCAATGGGGAATAACGTTACGGCGTCTTTACTGTGTTTACTTGAGCATACAGTTGGTACAAAACAACCTTGTGCAATCTCTTCCTTTAAGGATACAGTACCTGATCTCTCACATTTTTTAAGACCCGTTCAGTTGTGATTTTTTTTTCTTGAAGGGTCAGCAGGACACATTTCTCCTCACTGCGATGCAGATACGCTTGACGTGGTATTCTCCCGGCATTTGTGGTGTCGTCATGAGGCGCACTGAATGGTCCTGTCAAAGCATGCCAACGTGAAGTACTCGTCACCTGTCGAATACTGAATGCCCGGTTTTCTATGGGATACTTATGCACAGTAACTAAAAAAGAAGTTCTATGAGGACCTTACTGATACTATGCTTCTTATACCCATGTATTGCTCAATATGCAGTTGAGGTCATGGACAAAATGTACTGAAAAGAGTTAAAGTTACGCTAGATACATTATCGATACCACATAGCAGCAATCTGTGAAAAAAATGGCATTAAGGGAAAGGCTCATTCGCACTTTGGTCGAATGAGTGCTTACTTTGTAAGAAACCGGAAACGGTAGAACGTGTTTTAAAAGATTGTTAGCATCCTATTTTTCCTAGCGCATCCTCCAGCGTACGATACACAAGCAGTTGCTTTTAGAGACATATGCAATCAGATTTCTACCAGTAGAAAGCACGCGAGGCGTAAAATACGACCTCATCATGCTCCTAGGTCTCCGCAGTATATGGAAGACGCGTGCGCAAGTGAGGCATCTAGATGTCAGCGTACGTACCGTTCTCCAGAACTTGGGCGAGTCCACATATGTACGAGAACAAGCTGTTGAGCCAGTGCTGCTAGTCCCATTGCTTGTTTAAAATACTTTGTACCAATAACGGTAGTTAAAGAAGGGCTTCACCGAGCCTTGTTATCGTTATCAAGTGAAGGAGCACGGGACAGAAGGAAGTCGTAGTAGCTTAGCGACTACGAGCATGATCTTCATAAGCAAGTGCCAACAGACAAGGGCCCAAGTGAAGGATACAAACACTGGCGCTTCACTTTTTCTGTTGGTGATTTCTTCTGAAGGCAAATGCGTACCAACATGGTGACGTTTGCGTTCTTTTTTTTTGCGAGCATGAGGCATTGCGCCAGGGAGGTAGGGGCAAGATTTTGAGGTGTCTACTTTCAAAGCAACCGTGTTGCGCATTCTTTAAAGAATGTATTAGGAAGTGTAAGTAGTTGCAAGTTTGAGGACAATTAATGATGGCTGCTGCTACAAAGAATTTTATTGAAGAAATGCATAAAAATTAGAGCGAGAAATTTTAAGCTCTTTTCAACGTGCCCATGTGTGCTGCCTCAATCAGACGTCATTTGCAACAAGGCAACGCTGAAAAAAAAGAAAACAAAAAACTAAAATTCGTAGGAGTTTTCTACTGACCATCTGCAACGAACCTACCAAGTGAAAATTTCAGTACCTATGAATACCATTAGAATAGAGCCGAGCTTTATTTATACTTTCGGAGTCGTTATTTGGCAGCGACAGACATAACCATCGATATCGCAATCATTCCGCTGGCTGCGTAGTTTCAATGGTGTGAGAACACGGTGTCCATGAAAACGGTCCTCCGCATTGCGTGCTTCAATAGCCTTTTTTTTTCTTTTTCGGCAACTATTTTCTTTCGGGGGCGGGAAGCTAAATTTATATTTCTGCTTTTGAACAGAGGGTACGAGATATATCTGAAAATGTGGAAGAAACTCACAAACCTGAAATGTAAAACCTGTTTCGATCCACCGCTGAAACTTCCAGCAGAATGACAGAGTACGTCGCTAAAAACGCGAGAGCAAATTCACACGCAGTACACATGCGTAAAATTTGTTTCTTTCTTTTTAATTCAGTAAGCCACTTCCTTCCGAATATTAGGGTACAATTTCGCTCACGGGACAGAAGCTGAAAGGGCATACTATATTTTTCTTGACACCTTAAACAAATTCAGCTGCAAATACCAGCACCCTGCTTGTTCGAACAAACGACTTAACGAAGTTTTTCTAAAGTTCTCGCACACAAAAAAAGAACTGTCGGAAATTTGAACTTCAGGCAGCATTGCAGTGCCTACGGCTACGAAACGGGATATAAAAAAACACAGATAGTTATAAATACACCTAATGTGCACACATACACAAATGTCACGGCATTGCGCTGGCTGGCCATGAACCGGCTCCGCGGCTGAGGCCGTACGCCTCCATGAAGGATACGTACAACAGGCCCGGCGTACAAAACATGCCCGCGGCGCATAGAATGACAGCGTAGCCAATAACTGCCACACGCCAATAAGTCTTCGCATGGTTGACCGTACGCTGTATCTTGGGTCGGTGCTCATTAGTCATGTGGAGCATCGCATTTCATGGCATTTCTGGTAGTGACACTGCATAGGAAAAGAAGAATCAATACCAATCCTGGTTCCTAAACTGTATAAAAATAAACGGTTAATAGTAAATGGCTGCTCGGTTCTGCGAACGATACCAAACAAAATTTATTGACTTAACTAGGCTCAACACGCGCAATGCGAGAGTGCAGGGAGAGTCAGAGCACGCAATCTCAATGTAAACAAAGTGCCGAACGAGCATCGTGTTCCACCGTCGAGGCGATAATTTCACAACAATGGGGCTCTTTCGCTAAGGCGCAGCAATGCCACCTGCCCGACGTTCTCGTGTCTGCAGCTGAATTCTAAAGCTTGCGAATGGGCTACGCGCAAATTGCACGTCCAATTGTGTGATCTCTGTTTCCGTTTTGCTGCGCCGTAACGCAGACAGAATTCCTGACGGCGAAGGCAGCTGCCCGAGCATTCGGTCGCCGTCAGGGCGAGACGAGACGTGGCATATTGTAAATCCAGCCACGCACCATCGAGCCAGTCTCGCGTCAGCTGTTACAGGAAAATGTCGCCCGAGCAGTTTACAGTGCTCGCATGGCGTGTTCTGGACAGCTGTGTTGCTCTCTGTACAACGTATGTTCTGAACGGGCGGGTATTCTGTACGTACGCATATGAAATGTTGCCACATCCTTCTATTAAAGAAATATCAAGTGGTTTAGACTACTTCATTAACAGGAAATATTAATGATATCATACTGAATACTGAGCAGGGCAGCGCACAGAAGGAACAGTAAAAGAAAGGAGGAGACGACAGAAACGCTGCACTCACAACTAATATTTCTTTTCGAAAACGCAGTCCTAAATAGGCATGACAGCACAAAACCAAGCGATAGAAAGAAAAAAAAAACGCTTCATATAAAGGAAAAAAAAAGACCTACAAAACCATAGCCTTCTTTTTCAGTTTTAATTACGCGTCAACGTGTATACAAGCCTTTCAGAAAAAAAAGTAGTTCTTTATCGTGCACCATGACTGAAGGCTGGCGTATACCGATGTTCTTATATCCGGCGATGTGAAGGGTCTGGGTAACCTCCGTAATTTGCTGATTACTGTGGTGTGGAAGTATTGTGGTGTCACTGAATGACAACAAGCAACCGGACATTGAACTGTGGTCTCGCAAGTACGGGAATCATGGTACTTTGAGGTGTCCGCTGGTGTCCCGAAAAACGGGTACTGATATAACGACCAGTCTGGCCTACGCACACGCCCACTGGTTGAATCTTGTTGATTCGACTTTTCTGACAGCGGCTTGCTGCCCACCTTTGTACACACACTTTAATGTTCCTTGGGTGCAGAAAAAGAAAACTCTCGTGTCATAACGACTTTCTAAATTCTACAATGTCTGTACTTACGGTTTCACAGCGCCCTCCTTTATACTGTTTTTCGTTTCTTTTCCAGTACACTGTATATGAAGAACCTTGCGCACCCTGTGAGCCAATTTCTGAGTTTTTCTGCGCTGTAGTTGCATTCGTATCCTGCACTTTGTAGCTCGTATTTGCCTGGATTTCAAAATTTCTATTGATTTTTTTTCTGGACAAGATTAGATCAAAGCAGCGCACAAAAAATCACGATGTTAGGATATCGTTTGATGACTGAGTTAAGCTTCTCGTGCAATAATCCACACTCATGTTCGATTGTTACCTCACGATAATAATTGATATTACCGCAATCAAAAACAGGCTTGCTTGACGCTAACTTTTTGATGTTATTATTGTTATTCGTACATTTTATGTAATCTTTATGCCTCGTTATACGCGTGCAGCGCAATCTGAGTGCACGGCAACCTCTCTATTGTGCCCTCGCCTCATTTTGTGCGGTTTCATAGGTATTAAGCCTGCTCTGCTGTGGCTTATGAGGAGTATACATCCATATGCACCGACATACTTATACCGGCAAATACCAGAAATAGTTTGCGTGGGGTCACGTTTATGGGTGCATGTATAGGGTGTCCTAGCTAACTCTAGCTTAAAGACATCTTTAATGATATGGCCAAAGTTTAAGGGTATGCGAATGTTATGTAGCTGGACAGAACCAAGGTAATGTTTGCCGTCACTTGAAGATAGTCAAATTAATATTTTCATTCTGCCTAATTAAATCATTGGTATTATTTAAGCAACTTCTCAAATATAATTACATGAAATGTTTCAATTAATAAATCGTAGAGCGACATGCACAACCCCCCCCCCCCCCCACCTACAGTTTTTTGTTGCTCAATACATGCTACATAAAAGTGCTTTCCCAAGCGTAAAAAAAGCCCGCGAATACACGCAAAGTGCCACGAGCGGTCATTCGCGCGGCACTTTTGTGATCACTGCATTCGCTATAGACTCTAGAGCAGCAAATTCATTCGTGCAAGAAACAGGTAAGAAATTGCTAACAAAGAATTTCTAATATCATTTCTAATTAACTTTTAATATAATTTTAAAATGAAGTTTTCAATAATAATTCGTTTGACTCGTCCTCCAGCAAGAATGACATGAACTGAATGGCAGCAGGGTGAGAGAGACAAATCATAAAGCATCAAGTACACGTTCAGGAACTAATTTAAACCGACGCAGTCAACAACAGTGGCAAAGCATCCCTCCCAGTTAGCTACAACACAGAAACACCTGCCTGGAATCTTCGCACGTTCCATCAAAGCTAGAGGCCAAGAAGTATCTACACAGATGGTGGACGCGGTACCAATACCACCTCAACAACACCTGGTCATACGGAAGCCCACAACAACCCGCGCAGCCTACGCGCAAACAGCTACATACTCCAATAAGCAGATGCAAGGACACACATGGGAGCCTGTCACGACAAGAAAATAACGCGTAAAAAGACACCACCTGAAGATATTTCGCCCCAGAAGTTAGCCCGAACCAACCAGAAATGACTACCACGTACTACGGATAGCACACGTAACAAGAGATCTCGCCCTTTTCTCTAATCCCCAAAACTCGCTGCCAAAAAAACAAATTACAGATTTGCCCTAATATCTTACACTAGCTGCAATAAACAGAGTAAAATTCCAAAATGTTTCCGAGGTAAGGTTACATGTGCTCTCCGCTCTTTACCCTCCAGGCTATCATTGAAGTGGAATGCTGTTCTAGAAAATCCATCGCTTTCTTTAACTGATATTTTTGAAGAAGACTGCAAGGAACAACTTACGATTATTACTAATCAGCTCCACAGTATAAATTTATCTGAACCGAAAAAAAAGAACAGAACTTGTACAATTCGTCAAAAGTAGGGAAGAAGAATTATTAGATAAATACCAACAAAGAAGTATTAGAGCTGCGAATCCAGCCAGGGAAACTAATGTAACCTCTACAGCACATATCTCCACCGATAGTGCTACAAGCGAGCATCCAGAGCACTGCAGAAACGCAGTAGATATATCCCAGGGTCTAAGACTCGATGAAGTTGAATTCCTGAAAGGAACTCTAATGTTTTGTCGCACTAACAACGCAGTCAACGAATACGAACTCCACAAAGATATAAGATAGTTTTCAAGACGCCTGCGCATCAAGGAGTTCTTTGATGGTGCAGACGTAAGGAAACAGGATAGAAACTTCCTTAGACCACCTAGCCCATGGATGCTGGAAGCCGAACAGTGCGCAGACGGATTTATATACAATACTAATTTTAAAAAAATTCTAGAGCCAGCGCTGCATTGCCGAAAATGCAAAAATTTGTCCCCTGCTCAGCGCCAAATTCTTGAATTCGCGGGAAGAAATGACATTGTAGGAAAACCAGCAGACAAAGGTGGCAGTATCGTAATAAAGACTATTGAAAAGCACAAGAATGAGGCCCCCAAACAACAAAGCAACGACACCGCCTTTCGGACTTCATCAATATTGCGCAAAGCACAATCGCGCAGCTCCTGTCCAGGGAACTAATCAGGCAATCTGAATATCGTTTCATGATACCCATGACCAAAGACGCACGTCACTTTTATGTTCTTCCTAAAATACACAAGGTTCCCGTATAAGAAATATTTACAGCAGAAATCCCAGCTACGCCTATAGTATCTAATACAGACACAGCTACCGAGTTACCATCTAAATTCTTAAATCACCACCTGTCAAAACAACCTCACCACCCTCCCATCTTTTGTTCAAGACACGCCGCACTTTTTTCGAATTATCGACGGCATCAATGTCAACCACATTCTTTCCTACCGCGCTATTCTATTCACTTTGGATGTTCCTGCCCTCAACACTAACATGCCCATGAGTGAAATAATTGGAGCCGTGTCGAAATCCCTCGCAGTCAATGCCAAGAAGCACGCTCCTGAAGTGTACATATCACTCCTAAGGTTAGTTGTCACGCTTAGCTATACTGAATTCAATTCTCTTCACTACTTGCAAACTTTCCACACTAGCATGGGAACACCATTCGCTACCGCGTACGCAAACATTTTCATGGGACAGCTTGAAGCAGAGCTATCGAAATCCTACCCTTTAAAAACCCACACCTATCTGGGTTACATTGACGACATATTTATAATATAGGAACACGGCACAAGCGCGTTAACCGACTTAATTAGCCATTTCAATCGCTTTCATCCGAGTGTGAAATTTACTGCTCACCACTCTCCTAGTGGAATCAACTTCCTCGACACCACGGTCTACATAGAAAACGGAAAAATTGGAGGACGCTTAAGCTTCACCTCCTAGAGTGGAACCCGATAGCCTTATCGCACCTCGCTCCCACCGCCCACTCATTGAACAATCACGCGGTGAGCTCCGAGTAACGCAGCGTTCGGCGCGGCAACGGAACGTGCGCCTGAGCAAGCGGAACGCACCAAAGAACTCGGTGTCTCGGAGGGAGAAACGATCTACGCGAGCCTAACGTCGTGATCGCACGGACAGCCGGGCCGCTACGCGTCATAAAGGCGGACGCGATCATGGGGCTGACGCCTCGATGGGACGGTCCTCTATTTCGCTTTGGTGCACCACGCAGAGGCATGACTCCTCGCCAGCAGCACGGCACACATAGCAGGGAACGCTTTCCCGCCAGACGCGCTACGGCGCGGCGATCACGTCAGAGGCGTTCCGCAGAGGAGCCGCGTCGCCTAAAGACGAGGGTTCGAGTGACGCACGCTGGAAGTTGGAAGGGGAGAGAGCGAGAAAACTTAATAAACGCAAGGGTATTGGGGCATCCTTGCACCGGTCCCTGCACGGCCCGAATGCGCTCAAACGAGACGAAGGGCAAAAGCAGGCGAGTGGCGCGCGACCTGTCGGGGCAGCGCCGTACATTGCGAGGAGGGGGTCTTCTGTGTTTGCCGCAAGATGGCAAACACAGAAGAAATGTATTGGAAACGTACTTCGCTACCCATGTAACGGCGACTTGTGTAATTTACATGCTCATAATTACCGATATACACAGCAGTACAACTTTCTACGGCACGTTTCTAAGGAAACATCGCTATCACTAGAGGTGCTTTTGTCCCATTTTCAACCATCGAACTCATGGCTGAGTGGTAGCATCTCCGTCTCACACTCCGGAGTGCCTCGTTCGATTCCCACCCAGCCCATCTTGCAAGTTGCTTCTATTTATGAATTGCCTGCCGCTATTTTTCGCTCACGACCAACGCAGCCGACGCCGCCGGCTTTTCTGCGACACAAACTCCTTCACGCTGACGCGTTAAAACTGAGAACGACACTTTACCAGAAGCCTTACAGATAGCCAGCAATATTTAGACCACAACAGTCATTACCCGCGATACTGCACGCACAGAACTTCTATTGGACAAGTGCAACCAGTAAGAAGAATCCGCAGCGAAGACAACGATTATGTCTACCACTTAAATTACCCTAAAAGAACCCTAGCAAAACAACTATCCACAAGTTACTCGCGACCCAACTTCTGACGTAGCGCCAAGATTGGAGAGACAATCGGAGTTAAATAAGAAGGAGCGTGCACCAGAATCTGACAGACCGCCTGCCTTTATAAGAAAATATTCTGATGCCTTCGCAAACATAAAAAAATATTCTGCAAAGATACTGCCCAATATTATCAAGTAACGATCGTCGGCGAAAAGTGTTTGCAGATGTACCAAGGGTTATCTATCCCCGCTACAGAATCTTTAAAGACATGTTAGTGCTCACAAAAGTCAGTCAACATCATTCAACCCTAATAATAACGTGTTTTCGCCCCAGGTGTAAAACCTGCAGGCAGCTTCAAACTGACATTAAAATTAAAAGCACCGCAAAGGGTTATACACACGTAGTGTAAACTAGCTTTACTTGTACAAGTTTGGATGTGATTTTATGCTTGAATGTTCCTTCTGTAAGCAACAATATGTCAGTGAAACGCGATGATCAATGAGCGTCAGATTAAACGAACATCGCCCGGACATAGCTGAAAAGCTTCCCGTAGTCGTCGCTGAGTATATGAACCACCCAGGTCGTAACTTTTATGAAACCCGCCGTGGTTGCTCAGTGGCTATGATGTTGGGCTGCTGATTCACGAAATAGGCAGCCGAAATTCTCGGAACGCGCTGCCGAGGCGGGCCAACTGAGATTGATGCGCCACTTTTTATTTCTTCTCATTTTCTTCTTTTTCCACACTACATTGAAGAATTGTTCAAGTACGCCGAAAAGGTATCGTATATCTAGCCGCGTTCATGGCCGCATGCGTACGGATGATTCCGAAACCACGATGTTGGAACCATTGAGAAATGCGACGTCGTGCCAGGTGCGGATGTGCGATTCCGGATCTACGAGGCCGCAACCGTTTAGAAAAGCTGCTCTGTGGGGATGAAACAGATAATTGAAATGTGATCACTGACACCAGAAATCAGTAAGCCAGTTTAGGAATGAACAGAATAATCGCTTGTGATACCAAATTCTACGACTGTAGCTGTATCACTGGTGATTGTAGAGGGTCGATTTATGTAATTTCAACGCGCAAATGATGAAATAACACTGTTTAATCCTCGACTATTGTAGTCATCAGATAATTCACTTCAATTTATGTATACTATAACTATAAACGGATGAGAAATGTAGTTCACATTTTCGAGCAATCTCTCAACCGTAAATTAAGATATGTCGTTTGTTTGCAGTCGGACGCCTCTAAATTATCACAGTAAATTGAACCAGGCACTAATTCTGCGTCCGCAGTTAGCTTTCCTCACTTGTCACAGACACATTCTCATGCCTATTTTTTTTAGTGCCTAAGTTCACTGTTGGTTCTCCATACGCTTCTCAGACGCTTCTCACTCTCCAGATGTTAATGCTTCCTTGGGTGGCCGTATAAAAATGCAGCGTAGCAGACGAGGCACGTCTGTTACGCTCTCGCCCCCACCCTTCGTATAATGTCCCAAGTACTATTTCCTTTACTCTGCATGCACGGAGCATGCGCAACACTTTTCGGTGCTGCCATAGAATGAGCTGATAGCACCCGATGTGCGTGCTCCCATGTCCACGATGCAAAAGATCAAGATAGTACACGTAGCTCACGAGGTTCGTAGTCAAGGGTTCCGTTCACCACGACGGCAGTAGTTCGCAGCAAGTTTGAACTCGATATCGCGTTATTCATCAGAACAAAGCGCCAGGAAGCGCGGAACATGGAAAAGCAAACACCGGCTCCGGTGTTGGTCGTTTCTTATACGCTGTTACATTGTTGACGCTTTGGTCTGAAGACCAATTTGCGTGAATTCGCCTAAGTCTCGGTTATTGTACTGCGTTCCCGTTCTTCGCGCATTCCGGCAGAAATAGTGCTTGTTGCTTGATGCCTCTGCAAGATATTTCGTTCAGGCTTCAGAAATGTGACTTTGGCACTAACAGCTAAATTTCTGGTTACTTTCGGAGCTCTTTAATGACTGATGCTAGAGGAAGAGATGGGCTTGTTATATGGGAAACGCAGAAAACTCGAGCTAAGTCTCTGTAGCCTTCTGTAGAGCGTTTAAATAAGAGAAAAGAGAAGAAAAGGAGCGGAAGGAATGTACGATCCGCTTGTGATAGTAGCACTACTAAGCCGAGACAACGCAACCGCTGATAGTAGCGCCAAGGTAAATATGCCTGGTAGCGAGGCTCCCATAGAAGCCCGCACGTTCAAAACAGGGCGCTTCATCGGCGGTTCGTGAGGCTTAGCGTCATCTGTATGAAGAGGGAACACTTCCAGCGGAATAAATAAAAAAAAACATTGTGACGCCATATTCGTTAAAAGCAGGAGGGACGTCATTTTGTTATCAAAGACGCGAAATTTGTTTTGGTGGCTTGCCATTAGAGCTGTACATTTAAATATTCCGCAATTCGAATTGATGGGCGTTTCGAGCTTTCAGCGCGGAAAGCGATGCAGAAAAAGGTCGGCCGTACGGGTGTCGAAATCGCACCCCTCAACAGAGCACAGTTTCTTTGGAGGCCGACGAAAGGTTTAGGTGTAGAGTGCTGGTTCTATCGTCGGACACCAAACCCGTTGGCCGGCGCAGTCGCACTAAAATAAAGTAAGCAATTATCTGGCGGTCGTAACACTTCTGAATGAATAGGTTGAGAAGCGATAAAGCTACCCACGTCACCTACTTACGACTACCGTCGACAAGCAAAACAGCACAATGTGCGAAGCGGGCGTATGCTCGCAGGTGAACTTTACAAGCGCGCCTTTCTGCAGACTTGCTCTGCAGGCGACAGCGCCCTCATGGTGCCGCTCACGATAGGCGCTGGAGAAAGGTATTTATTAATAATGATAAAATAAAATTCAGTTTTCTTTTCGTTACTCGTCACGCATATAAAGAATGGCGTAGGAATTTCATTTTCGTTGAATGAATCTAACTGTGCCTCGCTTTATCGAAAAATATTTCTTCTTTCGCAGTGTTCGTTCCCTGCAAACGTAGCCGCGCTTCAATCGCTGCTCCCACAACCATCATTGCTGATGTCGGTGGCAATATGTTCCGAATCGGTTTTCGCCCGAAGCTTCGCGACCTATTTGAATCGACCTTGGTAGCGCGGCTACTACGTTATCTAGACAGACCGCACCACTTTGCCAGCTAAGCATGGCTTGTTTGATCGGCGCACGTGTTTTTAGAACTCAGTGTAACGTTCGCCGTCACTTCGGCCACATAAAACAATCCGGGGCTTCTCGGTTGCATCTTTCTGCAGGTACGTGCCAGCTGCGCTAACGAGTGGTCGCTGAAGTAGGGTGGGGACGACGAAGAAGGGGACAGCACTTCAAAAGAATAGGTGAACGTTCCAGCACGCAATTCTTGGCCAATCCCCCAGTGTGGGTATGAGCCATAACTTGAGGCCGTAATCATCATCATCATCATCATCATCATCATCATCATCGGTCATGTCGGCGTTTCTGCATGCCGACTGGTGCGAAGTGTATCTATGCAGTACGCCACTTCAGCATGGGGCCTCCATGAATGGCGCTGTCGACGCCCTCTCACTGTTTGCCTCGTCGTCGCGGTCGGTGTGGGGCAACTGCTGGGAGAAGCACTGGCTGCTCGTGTTTGACTACGGCGAAGAGGAGGTGCTCATCTGCGATGCTGACATGGACCATTTGGGAGAGCTCACGGGTCGGACCTCTTGGAAAAAGAGAGCCGCGCTACAAAACTACGAACACAAGGTAAATGTGAGCCGCGAGGATAGTTGAACTAGAAAGCCACAAAATATGCCAGAACTGTGCCTTTCTAATAAGAGGGCCATATACATGGTTGCTTGTTTATTAGCTCGAACATCATTATTTTGCTTACCCAGCAATGAACCGGAACACTTAAAGTGCCCGTAACCAGGACACACAGAAAATTTCGCTTATGCGCAGGAAGTTGTTACAAGCCCTCTAGAAGCCCTCTAGCGCACGAATTTTTCAAATTGGTTCAGTAATGGCCGAGATAGAAATATTTCAGTGCCGCGAACCCATGGCTTCAGGTGGCGAGCTTCACCGACAACATTGGAACACTCTCCATTTGACCCGTCTGGCCTCCACAAGTGAAATTCTTTCCCTGCGTTCTCCCATACCGGAGATCGACGATCGCGTGGGGCATACATCACGCTTCCCGGCATCTTCTTTTTTTTTGTCTCGCTTTTTTGTTGCGGGGTGCACTTTCGCTGACGGTGCCGCGCACAAGCTGTTGCGTTTTGTCTCGTTTCGCACAGCGCGCGACTTTGCGTGCTGTGCACGAGAACATCTGACTAGCGGTATAAGTCAGTGCTACACAAACTCAGACTGACACAAGCGGATAACAGAACATGATTGCGCGTGGCAACATGGTCGAAAATGACATAGTTTCGATGCTTCCGCGCACGACTGCAAAATGCTAAAACAAGCAGACGAAACGGAACTACATCTCTCTTGCTGTGGTGCGAAGGGAAACAAAAACACGTAGACATTCGGTTTGTGCATTTAATTATTTCTCTAAACTTTAATTCATCTACTGAAGCAACAGATCACGCAAATATCAGATGTTACCTAGAATACTTCTCGAAGTTACTTGACGCTGTTCATAGTGACGTGATTTCAAGGCACCCGCGAGCGGAAGGGCAAAAGGCATTCCACTTGTGATTTCAGCTCCATCCGCGGTGAGTAGCAATGTAATACTTAGCGGACGCACCCGTTAGCGCGCATTGCATGCACTGGGCTTGTCAGCTCGAATTGGCCAGACCTGGAGAAGCGCCCTTTAATAGATCAACATTCACCGAAATGTCGAAGCAAAAATGCGGCATATAAAAGCCAAGCGCAAAACCAATCACTTCAATACATGCGTATTCTAGTAGCGTTCAGAACAGGTCAAGTTGCAGCGTTTCTTTTTCTTTATTCTGCCATAATATAAATGATGGAATCATGATTCCGACTGCTTTTTATTGTATACTTAGCGAGTTCAGAATGACAAATATGCTGAATATTTCAACATCATCATGATCATCATCATCAGCCTATATTATGTGCACTGCAGGACGAAAGCCTCTTCCCGCGATCTACAATTGCTCCTGTCCTGCGCCAGCCGATTCCAACTAGCACCCCCAAATTTCATAATTTTGTCGCACCACCTAGTCTTCTGTCGTCCTCTACTGTGCTCCCCTTCTCTAGGTACCCATTCTGTCACCCTAATGGTCCAACGGTTATCTAGTCTACGCATTACATGACCTTACCAGCGGCAATTTTTTCTCGTCATGTCAATTAGACTGTCGCCTATACGCGTTTGTTCTCTACTCTAAACCTCACTCTTTCTGTCTCTTAAAGTTATGCCTAGCATTCTTCGTTCCAGTGCTCGTTGTTCAGTCCTTATTTTGTTCTCAAGTGTTGTTGTCAGTCTCCAAGTCTCTGTTCCATATGTCAGCACCAGTAAAATGCGCTGATTGTATACTTTCCTTTTCAATGATAACGGTAAGCTTGCAGTCATGAGCTCGCGATGTCTGTCGTATGCCGTTAGGATGGATAGTTGGGCGTGTTGGTTAAGCATCATCTGAAGTGAAGGCGCTAAAATGACGGAGGACAAAGAAGAAACACACACACACACACAGGGCGCCCAGAAGAAACAGATAGTGAAGAGCCCGATGCACAAGAAATATACGACGTTAGGATGGATAGTTGGGCATGTTGGTTAAGCATGATCTGAAGTGATGGCGCTAAAATGATGGAGGACAAAGAAGAAACACACACACAAGGCGCCTGTGTGTGCGCCCTGTGTGTGTGTGTGCCAGGAAATGTGATTTACGGAACACAATATTGAAACGGAGGTGGTCTGTAATTGGAGCTTCCGCAGTACGATTTAAAAGAAAAAAAAGTACAGCCCGACAATACTGCGTTCACGTGTTCTTGTGAGGGCATGTTTTTGGTACGGCGTACTTGAGATGTCTCGTTAACTACCAAAAATACAATTATTTCGTGTAGTAAGCAATGAACACTGATACCTATTACTACGTCACCGTTTGCCAAAAACATTAAGCAAAACACTACATTTGAGGCGTTGTGCTATTGAAATCAGCTCTGTAGTTTGGGATGCTCCTACCGTTTAGGAATGGCCACATTTCACTCTTGCATTTTTATTGTGGGGTACTATATAGGAGAGCATAATGATACTATCACTAGGGTTGAAAATTGGGCGAGTTGGTATTGCATTCTAAAACTGCTACAGCGCAACATGAAAAGGAAGAAACAAGCCGAGCAGGCCAGATAAAGGAACAGAAGGCTGACTTCCAACTGGTTTATTGGCAAGTTCCACGAAATATCTCGCCGGCTCGTATTGTTTCTTCCTTTCTATGTTGCGCTGTACCAGCTTTAGAATGATGATACGAACTGCTCTTAATGACGTAAGAATTTTTAGGCGACTACTCTGGTAATCTGTAAATCGGTATGTCTGTCCGTTCGAAACGCTTAACACGAGGCGCTCCATAAAGTAAAACAGAACAAATTTGCAAGGAAAAACGTTGGCAGTGGAGTTTTGGACCTACGACCGCCAAGCTCAGAAGCGAAGTGTCTTACCCACTGGGCAAAACACACATGCTTCCAGAAGGTACATATATCTGAAGCATATGAGTGTTATAATCATTATAAAGTGTTTGTTTCTCGTTGTCACAATAACCAACACTTTCATTATTTCGCTCCTCAACCTTATAGTGATTGAAACCACTTGCCCATCTCTATTGTATATATTACGGACCCCAGTGACTTCAAAAATGCGCTTGAATAGGTTCCCTAATTTTGCTTTCTGTTTTTTTCTATTTATTCTTTACAATCCCTTGTGTAACGCCCTATGGGCCCTGGAGGTCCTAAAATAAATAAATAAGCGAATAAATAAATTAATGAATGTGTTGTACCTGCGGATAAAACAAATGCCACGCGACAACAGTTTTTACTAGGGGTTTGTTGAAAAATTTGGTGACGGTGGAATAAAAGCAATCTCTAGGATGACATCTCTAGTCTTCCTAGCGCCTTGTAGATATCAGGAAAATTTCGGTTTTGCCATAATTTAATGCAAAACACACCGCATCCCCAACGAGTCCGGTGGCCCCGGGATGTGCCTTCCGTTCGGGCATTCCTTCAGCTACCGAAATGCCACTGATCTCTGATGGCTTATGCCCTTTGCCGCGCGCAACCCAGGCAAATAAGCAGTCAGTGAGTTAATAAGGAGCGACGAGGCGCTTATGGGTGTCATCACGGTGGATAATGGTTTGACGCAGATGGATAAGGTGCTAAAGAGCGATAGGGTTTACAAATATCGGAGCAATTCTGATAAGGTTGATAACGACCGACAAGGGTTGAAAACGGTCTGGTGACGCCCGATATGGTTGAACAGGACCGATAAGGGCTGATAAAGGTCGTCTCATGTCAGATAACGTTGATAAGAACTGAAAAGGGTTGATAAATATAGGACCGATTGCGATAAGGTTGATAACCATTATGGGTCAAGTGTCGGATGGAGTGCGATAATGTTCATAACAAATCATGAGAGTTGATAAGGGTCGCATCGAGCTCATTAAGGTCGATAACAACCGAAAAAAATTTATAAGCGGTTTGTACTGGTCAGACCAAGTTTGATAATGACACAGGGCTGCGTGTAGACGAAGAGGTGGCACAATTCTTAGGCATACTGAGACGGCTCCAGTGAAGTATTTTTTTTATCTTTTATTTTTTGATTGGGATAGCAGCTATATGGATGGTCCTAGGGAATCTTCGCCATCAAGTCAGATCAACGACGTGGTTATTCCGCCTATGAGAGAGAGTCTGTTCCCAAATCCGACGCCTACCTTGCGACACTCTATGTATCATCGCGACGTCGCTCACTCTCACTGCCGCGGTCCCTAGGCATGTCTCGGTCTTCTCGCTCTTCACGTCATCCTTCTCCGTCACCATTCTTCTGTACTTCATCGCCCCTGCGTCCTGCCTAGAATTCTCCGCAGCCATTCGGAAAACTAGAAGCTGAACTTTTCGGAGTAGGAAGTGTTTGCGCTCGAACTGTCATAGTTCCTCCTGCCAGCCCAGCAAAGTTACTCGTTGTTCTTGTGGGAGGTGTTTCCGTCGACGCGCTTATAGACTCTGTGCCGCCACGTCTGTTATTCGTCGTGAACTGTGCTTTCGTCTCCGCAAAGTGCAGTTAATGTTGTCCCCGTCTCATTTGGCACTAATGACAATCCGACTTATCCTACCAGACAGTGTACCACTCGTGTCCTCATCGACGGAATTCGCCATCATATCTAGCTTACCGTGCTTTCGTCGTCCGTTCATACGATCATCTTAAGATGCGATTTCTTGTATGCTGCGTCGGCTGTCGTTTTTGCACGAACGACCACTTGTACATTATACGGAAACCAAGCGCTCTGATAAAAAATATAGATGGCGACGCAGTTGCTTCGCTATCAATACTGCATTTGTTGAGAAATCGCTATCGCCTCTTGTCTAGTGCGTTTTTCACACAGCTGCGACTGTCTGACCGCCTAGAACACGACAGGAGAACTACTTCTGCCGGAGGGATCCATTGCGGTCATCCTTATCGACGCTGCACCAGTATGTGTCGTCACTGCTTCACTTGTTTCGTCCCCCGCACAGGTAGATGTATGCCCACAGAAGGTTCACCCAGTGGTGCCACAGTCACTTTGAGCTCAGATCTCAGCTAAACGCCGACTGATGCCTTGCTGAGAAAATTAAGGAAACACCAAACTTACTTTACCGTTTGTTCGGATGGCTTGGGTCAAACAACGGTGGCCCCTCATCACATCAAAACAGACAGATCCCGCCTCATTCGCCACTGCCCTTACCGTGTATCGGCTTCTAAACGCAAGGTAATTGAAGACCAAGTCAACAGCATGCTCACTCGGAACGTTGTACGGCCTTCCGCAAGCCCTTTGTCGACTCTTTCTGTCCAAGTTAAAAAAAGGACCGCACGGTGCGCTTTTGCGTCGATTATAAAGCGCTAAAAAATTACCTTCAAGAATGTCTACCGTATGCCTCGTATTGACGATGCTTTGGCTGCCTTACAAGTTGCCGAATACTTTTTGAGCCTCGACTTATGCTCTGGCTATTGGCAGATCCCAGTACATGAGCCCAACGAAGAAACGACGGCGTTTACAACGATGGCCTTCTCGAATTCATTGTTATGCCTTTTGTTTGTGCAGTGCGCCAGCCACCTTTGAACGGATGATCGATACCGTACTGCGCTGCTTCCAATGGAAAACCTACCTTTGTTACCTGGGCGACATTGTCATCTTTTTGTCTAGCTTCTCCCAGCACCTGGAATGTTTAGACGCGTTCTCACGTGTCTAGCCAAGGCATACATACTAAGAAGTGTGGACTTGCGAGCCACAGCATCAAACTATTAGGTCACGTCGTCAGAAAGCACAGGTTTGAGCCAGATCCCGACAAAGTTCCTACCGTGCTGCATTTCTCAAAACTAACCGCAACTAAAGACGTTTCTAGCTTTCTCGATTTAGCGTTGTAGACGTGCTGCTTTGTCCGTGACTTCTCTACTATCGCAGCTCCTCTTCACAATATTCTGGCCACGACCACACCCTTTTATATAGTTCTTTTATCCCTTTTTGTACCTCTACCACGTGAACAGCTTCCCATAAATCACACACACACATGCACAAACATCTTTGTGCTTGTGTACATACCGTATAGTCAGGGGATTTTTTCCCTGGGACAAATTTCCCTGGCCCGCTTGGACGGACTACCGCCTGAAGACATGAACATGAACGACTCACAAACAGCTAGCGGTAGCCATGACACAAGCATGCAAGGTTATACTGAGTACCCTATGCAAGTCATCTGTTGGATCGCTCAGAATGAACCGCGCACTTTTTTCCGTAAAACATTGAAGGGTGTGTGCGACTGGCTGAACTATTATCAACGGATAAGCGGTCCCAATTGGTAGAACTCACGGCCCAACTTGCAGATGTCGTTTTCTTTTCTCACCGGAATTGCACTTCTCTGGTTAGAACATAACTAGCTAGGCATGATGACCACGTGGGAAAGGTGCGCGGAGAAAATGAAAACCTGCTTGGGTGACTCAATTTCAAAAGAAAAAGAAAGACTGAGAATACGCTTTCGCGAAGAGCACAGTTGCCCCGGAGAAACATGCAGAACCAGTTTATCTCGCCTCTCGTCACCATACTCCTACGCTAACAAACATGACTTCGACGACTATCTCGCCAGCATTACGGGGTTTCATGACGTCAGTAAATTTCAATGTTAAAAAATCCGCCAGATTGCACGCCCGGTGGGAATCAATGTTATGCGAATAACAGGACAGCACTTTGTCAGTTATGCAGATAGTCAATGTCATTAGTTGCCGGCGACTCTTCCTGCAGACGTTTTGCAGCCAGTGAAACAACATACTTTACTATTTGAAAATGTTAGTATGCACTTGCTCGGCCCCCTTCGGAAACGTCATACTGATCGTGCTTGGATTATTGCATGTGTCGAGTACTTGACGCGCTATGGTGAGATGGTGGCACTTAACTCTGCTACCACCGTCCACGTGTTGTGCCTTTTTACCAACACTACTTTCTCTTGAAATACTTACTGCTTGAATTTACCTATAACCCACTGCCCTCTGTAAAGCCTTCACAGGCCTTGAAGGTAAAATAAATGAAATGAAACATGTCTCATTGCGTCTCCGCCAATGGCAACAATTGGGATGTTGTAGTATCCTATAGTCATGTACGCGTGGCAGAAGCCCGCAAAAGCAAGCAAAAAGAACCGCCGAACTGGTTGCGTGGCACGTTTTCGTGTTTTTCAGGCTTTCTTTAATGCTTGGGAAAAAATATTTATGTAGCCCGTATTGCGCTACAGAAACATAGACGGGAATTTTTGCTGACAGCTTCCAATTTTATTATTGACACTTATGCTGTGAATGTAATTTATACGTTGATTAAATTATAATAAATGATGTAATTAGACCAGATGCACAAACAGACGGCATGTAAAAACACCTCCATTCTGTAGCTATGAGACACTCGCATAATTTTACATTTTGGCGCAGGTTACGTGGGACATTCTGATATTTCCCGAAGGGAATATTTAATAGGTTCGTGTATTGTCTAATGAAAGACACTGAAGGCCACGCACGTGTAAACGGAAGTATCTTTTTTTTTGCTGACTTTCCGACCGTGACACGGCCTTCGCCAGAAGAAACGATGGGGTTGCTAAGCAGGCAATTTTATGGGCTCACGTCTAGGTGGCATCAATATGGCAGTTAATTCGATAAAAAATAGGCGACAGTAGCATTACAGTGACAATGAGGAAAGATGATCACGGTAACATGGCAATGTGGCATGGCAGGCACTTACAAACTTGCTACCTAACATAAGATGGTGAATGCCAAGTCTCTTTTTAGCACTTTTAGATCCTTATGATCTGTTTCGGATCTGTTAGCGCTATTCTGTTAGCAGTTAATCTGCGCAGAGCAAAGCGCGGAGTAAATCGGTTATATGAGTCGTTCAAGAGAGCGTGCATGGCTGTCATCGGTCAGTTAGAAAGGCACGACGATAGGTGGATGACCACTCGACAACGAACTCCACCTTTCGGTAGGAGCAGAGCTATATAGCAAGAATGGTGCCATATAAATTTCATGTCGGGCCTTTTATGTACGGCGTCAGGTACAGCGAAAAAGACCGCGAGTGCAGCGGTTGTGCAAGCTGGCGGGAAGCAGGAACTCGCCTTCCGCGAAGCCATTGTCATGCTCCCGGCCTACTGACGCGCCATTGTTACGCTGGTGAGCGGGAGCGTTAGATATAGAACGCGCAAGCATCTTTGCATACCAGAAGCACTAATCCCTGATTGCGTTCTTTTGTACTCTCTACGCATTCTTGTTTAATAGGGGTGGGCAAATGTTGTATGTTCGAAATACTAATCGGAAAGTAAGCACTGACAATTATTATTCCTGTTTTCTAGGAAACTAACCGTTGTTTACGGCTGTCGAAATTGACAAAATATTTCGCAACAACTGGCCAGGAAAGTATGGTTATTTCTTTTTCACCGTCAGCTAAATAGAGCATCGGAAGTAATCGGAAGTATAACAAAGACAAACGCATTCGGAGCCATGCAGAAACAATATGTATAATTACAGTTTTGCTTTAGGTTTTGCGGCAGAATCCCACATGGAAGCCTGTGAATTGTGCTTGTTTCTTGTCATGTAGTGTACCTCACAGTCTAGTTATGTAGCATTTCTATCATATAAGCTACGACCTGTGACGCTTTCGTTGCAACGGGAACTTTTCATGTCTTCTACCGCACATAAGTAATTCAGCAGATTTTTTTTCTCCTCTTACCACAACATCTCCCTGTTTTGGGGAAGCCATATTTTAGCGCTTTGGAAAGTTTGATTCCATGCCGCAGCAATTTATTTCCGGAAAGTTATTTGCAGCATGGTTTTAAGGATGTTGAAAGAATATTCGTGCGGTTTTTAATAACAATGAGTGGTGTTGTGTTTAAAACCGATCCTTCGAAGCTGATGTTTAATTTTGTTGTACTAGTCAGCACAGACGTCGTGCCGAATTTCAGCGAAATAAGTGTCGCTACAGTAATGTAGCTGGCGTTTGAATATTCCCTATTTTATACTTGCCCTGGTATTCGAACAACATTCAAAAGTGCACCCATCTACCTTTTACGCATTTTGGCGTTTTTTTTTGTACGCCTGACGGTTTTCGCCCTCTGTCCTGGGGTGGCACAAAAAAAATATCCGAGGACGCCTAAGAAGCACTTATGGTTTGTGAATGCGAAAGCAATAATGTCCAATTGAACACCGCTGAGCAGTATCTTTAGTTATGAACTGCTCTCAGGCAAACGTGTTGAGAGGCTTGGAGCCTTTTGATTTGGCCTTACCGAGGCGTACTTCGCACGCAGGCGAGAGCTTGCGCGTACAAGGAACGAGCGTATAACGCAGGATTCTGACAACGAGGGTGATTTCGCATCGTTGCGATGCCCGTTCCCCTAACGCAACACCTGGTGCGCCACTGCTGCTGCGAGCTGCTGTACCCTGGCGTCGCGGCCAATGGGAACTCCGCCGAGGAGTGGTCGTGACGTGGCATCACACCTAACAAGAACTTATCTGTCGTTTCGCTCATTGAGCCATTTGACGCATTCGCATAATATAAGCCACAACAACTGATGTCGTGAACTTCTTTCTCTTGCAGAAGTACCTTGCAAAGCGGCGCATTCCAAGAGCACGCATTGAGCAGTACATGAGGAAGATGTGCGACTCCGGCCGATACCATCTTACGGACAACAACTGCCAGAAGTGGGCGCAAGACCTTCTGCGTGAACTAAATATAGCGCTTCCTGCTGACGAGCTGGATGCCCGCACTGTTGTCAACAGCTACATACAGCCAGCGGCCCTTGCTGGTGCTGCGGTCTTGGGCGCCGGCCTTCTAGGTGCACTCATATTCACTGGTGGTAACCGTAGAAACAGACGGGAGTAAACGGGGTACCGCGTAATATCAGTGAACATTAAAGGATGTGTACCAAGACATTGACGGTTCAAAATTTTCTAACGTACGAGCTTGTGTGAATGTTCCAGCGTGTTCTTAAAGATAACGTCCCACAACGCGAGAGACAGTTCCACAACGACTCTGCGACTCGCACGCCGACGTTCCTGCGTAATAGATTGGAGTGTGAGGCACGTTGAAATTTCGCTATAGTGACTTGAGAATATCACCTATTCTCAACTATGTACCTATGTGCTCTTGAGCCGTCTCTCCTCGCCTAAAGTCACAGAACTTCTATTTGAAAACTGTTAACCAACACACCATGTCGCCTGCCTCATATAAAGGCGCACATAAAAGGTTTCTTGAGATATTGCGTGAGGTTGTCCGGAACACCTGAAGACTATTAAATCGCTGTTTAAAACACCAACGTGCACGTTATAGTGCACTTTATTGCGATACGGCAATATTGCACTACTCCACTTCAAGATAAAGAGCCTCGTGGATTTACATGGTTTCCTTTCAGACGCATTCAACCTTCGGCAGAAATTTTAAGCGCTACTATTGATGACTAAATGTGAATGCTTCATGTAGCTGCAATAAAAAGCTTTCGTACTTTGTGAAATATTTTTTTAGCCATAGGTATGTGCAAAAGTGGTCCCATTTGCTTGACGTGTAGTAAGCGCTTCAAGTTGGGGCAGAGATCCAAGCTTTATAGTGCCATTCCCGTGGTTCGTAACTGCACCAGGCAGAGTTGGAGAGATGGCAGAGCTGTCTATACTGTTCAAGTGTTTAAGTGTAATTTTGGGTGATGTCTGTAATCACTTGTGTGCTTATTTAAACATGATGTAAAGAAGCTAATTTGCAAACATCTCCGAAGACAAATTAAACGCTACCGTAATTTGAAAATATGTTTAATTGAGTCAATTTTCTGCAACGTGTTGATGCTATTGACGACGTAGTCTTTGTAATCCGCAATAGAATTTTGCTTATATTTGCGCCTGTCTCAAGGAAAAAGATTGTAACATTCTTTCTCTGTAACGGCGCAAATGGATAGTACGCGCCTCGCCCTTTGTTTATTCTTGTCCTACCTTTACACGCTGTTTAGAAAATGAGCAAAGAACAGTCCGGATACTAAGTAGAACCACGGCTATGTCAGCTGGCATACCAATTAGGTAAAACGGGAATTGCGTCACGAGCGCCAATGTCTCCTCTGGTGCTTGGTAGGCCTAACTCCGAGAGGAAAAGACAGAAAGAACCAAGCATGCTTCCATGGCAACAGTTTTGTTGATGCACGAGGGAGAAGCGCCATCCAGCTTGTCTGCTACGCGCTCGACGAACCAACGATTTTCTCTGAGGCGCCAGCGGAAACCAACACCACTTGTATTTATTTTTTCAGATTGTTTTGCACTTTCAGATTCGTTTTCGACACCCTTCGGCTTCTAATTTTCTTTTCTTACTCGCAACGCATATGTGCGAAAACTTGTCTTTTTCTGTTCAGGATGCGCGAGCCAGCATGCCATGTCGCGCGCCTATTTTGTTTCGGCAAAACATAAGTAGGCAAGGAATGTGGTTTATTCCCTGTTTTTATTAGTAACCTATGGAACAGCAAGCTATCGAACACACAACACAAAACAGTAGAGCTGAGTGTCTCATTGGCCCGTACAAATGGCCGCATTCTGTAATGCGATCATACATCTTTCGGCTTCCTACAATTACTGATAGACAGAAACTTGCTACAGAGCCATGTTTGTTTGTTGCACACAAGACAACTCTACCAAAGCATTCTTCTTCGCAACAGTAATTTGAGAATAATGAAAAGTTTATCAAGAGCTGCAGATCCACATTTTTTGCGTCCAAGTAAAAAAAACATTTTTGTTCCATACAACTGGTATACTTGCTGGTCAGAAAAAAAAGAAGCACATGTCATACTTTGTCCATTTTCTGCATAGCCCTCCTTGTGCTGATTTGGCGATAAACATTCAGCCAATTATATTGAGAATGTCAATAGCCTTTCTTTATATGTGGTTTTGTTTCACAATACAACATGTCGGACCAGAAAAACTTGATTCAGATCTGTAACATTGCGAACAATGTACCTATTCAAGATTTCTTGCGAGCATATCGCAGATGTTTCTTAAAGTTTGTAATGAATTTCGTTTCTTCTGTCGTTATCTAGGCATAAATGGCACAGTTACAAGACAACAACAAACAGCGCTACGTTTTATTTGTTGAGAAGCAGTGAATGCAGCAGAAGCGCGTGCCAACCAGCGGCTGACCGTCATTAGTGGCTGGGCAAGGACAGAGTGTTGCTTAAAAGTATTATGGAGCGCCTAGCTTCGGGACACGGAGAAATAATTTTTATAAGCAACGCAAGTCGGCTGTACTCAATGCATCAGGGCTACCTGCTCAGTAGAATTTTCTTTTGGATGTTTTCAAGACCTTCCTCTAATATGCAGAATGTACATTATCCAGTTTCGCTAACACCGTCTATAGGCTCAGTTTCGTTAAAATTGGTTGAAGCATACAACAGGTGTTAGATCTATGTTACGAGTGTCATCATTGGCGGAGGTCACCCGTCGTGAGAAATTCGGTGTCGACATAACAAGGAGGCGAAAGCATTTCAACTTTTCTAGAACACTAATTTCTGGTACACCATGCTTTCTTTCCTTACAAAAAGATTATTAATGACTTTGCCGAAAGGAGACCTCCCCTCCCTGCTTTGCCACTTTTGCCATGTTAATGAAACCACTGAAGTCAAGAGTGTCGAGCAAGATTATTACTTCCACACTGAAGTAAGCTCAAGAAGACTACAGCATCCCAAGATCCATGTATGGTAGCTATGAAATAATCCTTAAAGAGGAGGGTTCAAGTGTGTGAGCAATGATTGTTTGTATAAAGAATACGCTGCACGATGCTCATACATCTACTGAAATATGCCGAACTATTTCCTAAAGGTAGGCTAATCAGGAGACCGCCCTACGAACTATCGGAATTACAAAAAAAACAAAATATCAGCAAGAGAATTCTTCCTAATCTTCACACTTCTGAAGCTTTCTTCTTGCAGCAGATTTGCTCTCACGCTGATTCATTATATCCGGTTTGACGTCATTTATACGCAGCATAAGCCACACATAACAGAACTACTGCAGGAGGTCTATGCGACACTTGTTAGAGCAAAATATTTCTTATAGTAGACTGATGTTTAGCTAATAATTCAGTACACTGGAAACACCGCACAATTGCGCGACCACCCCAACATGCTCCACAAAATATTTCTCCATGTCCTTCCCTTCCTCTTGCGATAATGGCGCATCACCTGGCACTGCAAGAGTTGGTAAAACTGTGGGCTTATGTGATACATTCACTTCTCTAGGGTTTCTCTCGTGATAATCTTTCTGCAGCTCTCCAACTTCGCTGATTTGCGTTAATCGCGAATCATTGATCAATCGCTTGATGACGCGTGCGGTCTCTGGTGAGTGTGTTTTCCTTTTTTGGCCTCGGTTGTGCGGTGCAGAACCTGTAAATAGACATGCATACTTAGAACGTTTTGATGGGCTCGTCGTCATACTTTCGGCAAATTTGCACGTTGTGTGATGGAACGCTACAGACAGGCACACAGGACAAGCGCAGCACCCTATGCTAGAGTGTCATATTTCCCTGTAATGTAAATTCCATTGGCAACACTTGCGTGCCATAACGCATTGCTTATCATTTATGGAAACACGATATGAAGAGCCCCTTCATTATCAAATTTCGAGTGCATGTCACAAAAAATGAAGCTGTTCACGTGAAATAATACTTTCAATCCATGCAAGCTAGTTGTGATATTTCCTTGCAAGGTTTGAAGTAGAAGTATGCGTCCAAAAATTGATAAGCAAATTTCAAATTTATAGTGCTACCATATATTTATATAACGTGTTAAGCATTGCTGGTTCTCAATAGCTGGCTGTGAATGCTAGGAATCAGTTTTTAGAGCTAGCTTTTTCGATCGATGAAAGTTTTTGATTGATCTTGTTAAGGACTAGATAAATGAGCGTTTTCTTTACTTTGGCTTAATTTTTCTGCAAAATACTCATAAGAGGAGAACTTCTCACAGTGTAAAGCTGCTGTGCAACTGAGCATTGGAATTTTTTCCTGCGGTAGAATTTCTGATATAAAGCGGCAAACGAAACTTGGGGAGAAGCCGGCGGCGCGCGGCAAGAACTGGCTTCGCCGTATTGTACGCTGTAGCGCCAAGCGCGGCGTGACAATTTGCGAACGGGAATTCACTCATTGTCCGCGAAAACTGTTCGGCGTCTTAGTTTAGCCTTTAATCGGGAACGTCGCGCGCCACGCACGAGCAAGCGATAACAATACTGCGTTACATACATACCAGTCAACGCTGTTAAAGCAAGAGAGAGTTCTTGCAGTGGCTTTATTCGCACTTGAATATACGAGGTCCGACCTAATTTTTTTTTGCCAACACCTGATGGATATGAAACGAGCGCGCTTGCATCAGCTGACCTTGAACTTTAGCCCGCATGCAAGAATTTTTTCCCGCCTGCCGATAGCGTCAGTCGTTGGGAGGAAGCATTTGAGGGAGGTAGTACGCAGTGCTCTCGTTGGTTTTTTACTGCAACGAAAATGGCGCAGGGACTGGAGCAGCGCTACTGCATCAAATTTTGCCAGAAACTGGGGGACAGCCAAATGGAAACCATTCGGATGATTCAGGCGGCTTTCAGTGTGTATTCTATGAGCAGCACACAGATTAAGGAGTGGTACAACCGGTTTAAAGACGGCCGCACGTCGGTTCAGTGCGAGCCACGCTCCCGTCGGCCATCAACATGCCGAAATGACCAGGTCATTGCCGAAGTCAACGCTGTGGTGATGCGGGACTGTCATGTGACTATCCAAGAAACTGCGGAAGAGGTGGGCATCAGCCCTTTTTCTGCACATTCCATTGTGACCGAACATTCGGCCATGAAGAGAGTTGCGGCGAAATTCGTGCCGAAGCTGCTCACGGTGGAGCAAACGCAACTTCGTGTTGAGGTCTCACAGGACATGCTGGATTCCACAAATAGTGACCCCGACTTCATGAACACTATAATCACTGGTGACGAGTCTTCGGTGTACGGGTACGACCCGGAAACCAAATCCCAGTCGTCAAAGTAGAAGCATTCCACGTCGCCAAGGCCAAAGAAAGCTCACCAAGTGTGCAACATGTCAAAGTTATGCTGACTGCTTTCTTTGACTCCCGCGATGTAGTACACCGCGAGGACGCACCACAGGGTCAAACACTCACCAAAGAGTACTACACGGATGTCCTCAGTCGTCTACGTGATGCTGTGCGGCGCAAGAGACCGGAGTTGTGGTGAACAGGAAATTGGCGCATCCATCACGACAATGCTCCTGTACATTCCTTGCACTTGATTCAGACTTTTTTGGCGATAAACCAGACTCCTGTAGTTCAACCGGCTCCTTACTCTCCTCATATGGCCCCCTGCGACTTCTGGCTGTTTCCCAAAATTAAGAGGCCATTGCAAGGAGCGCGATTTCAGACAAGAGAGGACAATATGACTTCAGCGACAGTTTAGCCGAAAGAGGCATTATATTCCGAAAGATGCCTTCTCTGAATGCTTTCAACAATGGCAGCACCGCTGGGAGAAGTGTGTGGAGTCCCAAGGAGGCATCTTTGAGAATGATTAGGTTTTCAACGCTGAAGTTATGCCAGTTTCCTTTCTTCGGCCAAATCTGGGATACTTTTCTAACAGACATCGGTTCTTCTAAGCACAGGCTAAAATCGAAGAGAACTTATGTCGTAACACAGGTAACTTGAACTTCTTCTTGTAATTGAAAACGTAAACGGTGACTGCTACGTAATTGATATTTCTTGCTTTTGCCATGTTCATGACCATTCAAAGGTGGTAATGTCATAACAAATAATTGGTCACCGCTTTCCAGCTTAACCAGTTTGTGCAGTAAGTATTCAAACATCTTTGGCCGATATAAATTGTACGTTTTCTACTCGTTGGAGAAATGAAGAGGAAATGCTAACACATGCGGAAGCTAAATTTCCTCTCTGCGAGACAGCTAGCATCAACCGGCCCCTGTGCAACTGTCAAAAACAATACCGCAAAAACGTGTACCGCGCCAAACCAAAACAAAAATGTATATGCTCAAAAAGAAACAACCATGGAAGATCTTCCTTTTCGACCTATAGCCGCTCTGATAAGCATAGCACTTGTTTCTTCATAACGGCTACAGAACAATTTTTCTTAGCTGTCGTCTGCTGGGAAATGGAAAAATTTCGTCCTTGTGTTGCTCCCCGAGTTGCCACATTACACAGCCGCGCAGTACGCCTTGTATCCTTTCGGCAGTTTTTTCAGTATAGCCGAAACATTCGCCGGTATAGAAAGCATTAAACTGCACAGCCCACGAAAAAATCGTTCACGTGGATACAAAGCAGCAGCAGCAGACGAAGAGAATGGCAGGTGAAGCGATAAGAGTGAAACTGCCGCCCATTGATGCAACAAATGAAGCGGCCAAATAAAGATATAAAACCGAAAAAAAAAGCTAGAAGCACATTTTATTTTTAAGGACGGAGGGAAAAAACTTTAATGAGCAAAGGACCTGTAGAGTTGCCAGCCCGGGCTCAGGCCACCCCGGCATTATGTGCGGTGCGGCCTTTCCACTGCTGCCCGGGCCCGTTGGATAGCCCATAGCTGGTCGTGTAGTTCGGATCTTGTCAGAGCGCTTAGCCATTGCTCCTCGAGAAGGTCCGGTTCTATGTTGTCCTCTACATATATCGGTCTGATCTTTGTGCACTTCCATAAGATGTGTGCCATGTCTGCGTGTTCGTGCTTGCAGAGCTTGCAGCTCGCGTCTGGGTATTGCGTTGAATTTACTCTGTTTAAGTTTACTGGGTCTCGGAACGTTCTGGTTTGCAACCTTCACTAATCGGTTTCCTGAGACCTGTAGAGTTGTTTGTGGGGTTGTGGCTATGTTTCTTTTTGTTTCGTACAGTGTGTCAGTATGTTGTGGTACGTGACCAGTCTGCCCCTGTCGTCTTTTATCGCTACTTCGTCGTTGTCGCCTCCTCCGTGTTCTCCATCAATCCGCCGCTGTCCTTCCCCCTTCCCCGGGGGTAGCAGCGTGTTGGGCCGTCGCTGTCGGAGCCGCGGTGGGTTAGTTCTCGCGCGGATTGGTGGGCCTTCTCGTTAAGTTTGGGAGGGCCATCCGTGGTTACTTCTCCCATATGTGTCGGGATGCTTTTGAGGTATTTAGGTGTGATTTTGCCGTTCTTGAAGTCTTCTGCTTTGCGGTTCAGGATTTTGGCCGCCTCGGTGGAGACCCAGCCCTTTGTGAAGTTCCTAATAGCCGTATTGGAGTCTCTGATGATTGTTTTGTCTTGTTGCCGACCGTTGATTATAGCCAATGCGACTGCCGTTTCTTGCGCTGGCTCCAACGATCTCGCCCTTACGGAGCCCGCAGTCACTGTCTTTCTTTTCGTGCATACGACCGCCATTGCGAAAATGGAGTGATATTTGTCATCGCCGACACCCCCATTGTCGTCCGGGTTTGCGAGTACCGCACGGCGTCTACGAAGAGCACTCCCTCCCGCGCGCCGTGGTTTTCGAGAACCCTTTTCGTGCGGCATTTTCTCCTCGCGGCATTGTGCACGGGGTGCATCTTATTCGGGATGTTTCCGTCTTTATTGCGGCTCGGACGTCTGGGTGAATCTGCGTCTTGGGGCCGTTCATTCCGTGGTAGTTTATGCCGATCTTTTCCATGATGCCCGCCTTCCGCGATTTCTTCCAGCGTATTATGTACCCAGAGTTGTAGTAACTTTTCGTTTCTTGTGTTTTGGGGGAGACCCAATGCCGTTCTGTACGCTTTGCGAATGAGCGCGTCGATCTTGTCTTTCTCTGCCTTTGTTCCAGTGGACGAATGCCGCCACGTACGCGACGTGGCTGATGGCGAAAGCTTAAATAAGCCGTACGACGTTTCTTTCTTCAATGCCCCTCTTGTTGTTGGAGGCTCTGTATTAGCCGAACGGTCGCCGTGACTTTTTTTCCAGGGCGTTATAGTTTCCACGTTTGTTCCCCTGGCTTCAATCCAGAGACCCAGGACTCTGATATTTTGGACCATGGGTATCTCCGGGCCTTTTCTCGTGGTTAATCTGATTCCCTTTTGTTCAGTTCCGCTACGTCTCTGGAGCGTTTGCCTAGCGTCCTGGAGCAGTAGAGCAGCAGTTCCGATTTCTCAAACGAGCATTCTAGTCCGGTGCCCTCCAGATGATTTTCCATTGCCTCCACCGCCCCTTGAAAATCCGTTCTCCATATCGCCCTCGCTTGGATCCTTCGTGGTCCAAATCGTTATGTCTTCATAAACAGAATGATTAATGCCTTCTATTCGCTCCAGCTTCTGCGATAGTCCGATCATGACGAGGTTGAAGAGCAACGGTGACACGACGGACCCTTGCGGTGTGCCAGCGCTGCCCATGCCACCTGGATGCTCTTTTCCTTGTCCAGTCTAATTCAGTCTTTCTTCCCGTAAGGAAATTTCAGATATAGCTATACGCTCATTCGCCCAGACCGAGTTACGAGATTCTGTTGAGGATGTCCGTGTGCTTGATCCTGTCGAAGGCCTTCTTTAGATCCAGTCCAAGTACTGCCCTCAAGCCCCGCCCCGTGGTGTCTATGACTTGCTCCTTGAGTTGTATCATGGCGTCTTGGGTGGAGAGCCCTCTTCTGAAGCCAATCGTGTTGCTGTGGTACAGGTCGTTTGACTGCAGTTAGCCGTTAACTCTACTCAGGCAAGCGTGCTGCATCACTTTACCAACGCAGGATGTGAGAGAGATCGGCCGCATGTTCTGTATTTCTAACCATTTACCCAACTTGGGGATCCATTCCATTCTTCGGGTAACCTGCCGTTCCGGCAGCACTCGTTGATGTAGTCTGTCAACCTTCTCGTTGCCTGATCGTCCAGGTTCCGGAGCATCTTGTTGGTCACTTTGTCGGAACCAGGAGCCGACTTGGTCTTGATGTTCTGCAGAACTGCCTTGATTTCTTGCTGGGAGAAGTCTCTGCCGAGGTCAGCGCTGGGAGAGCCCGAGTAGTTCCGGTGTTCAACGGCTGTAGGTCTGTCAAAGTAGAGCTTGACAATTTCATCACCCATCTCACGGCTGTTTCCTTTGTACCTGTTTCTGAGCTAGGTCATTTCCGCTTTCGCCGCTGTCTTCATGCCAGACGGGTCGAGCAGGTGCTTGAGGATCTTCCACGTCTTAGCCGTCTTGATGTTGCCGTCCATCGCATCGCATACCTCATCCCAATCCTGATTGCATAACTGCGCGCAGTGTGCTTCAATGTCCTTGTTCAGTTCCGCGATATTGCGCCTTAGATTTCTATTGTGTTTTTGGCCTTGCAGACGTTTCTGGATTGATTTTTTGGTTTGTATGAGGTGCACTTTGCCTGCTTTCCATCCGCGGACAGTGACCACGACCGTCGTAGTCGTCGTCTTCGTGTTCGCGTCGAGTCCCCTAGTCGACCCACTCCATCTCGGTCATGGCCTTTCCTACGTCTCGTAGCAGCTCCCCATTCCACTCTTCTATGTTTCTTATGGGTCCCTGTTCTTTTCCGTCTCTGATTTTACGGAATTTGTGCTAGTCTACTAGCAGGAACTTACCGTTTATTCCCTTCGTGACGGGGGCCTCTCCTAGAGATATACTGAGTATCCTGAGATCGCTCCCTAGGTCCTCGAAGCTGTTCTCCCAGGTGATTGTTCCGGCGCTCCGGTATAGCGTTAGGTCTGGTGTGGTGTCCCTATGGTCGCCCGCACCCACTCTAGTGTGTGAGGCCGGCTCGTTGAGAAGGGTCAGGCCGACCTTTTCTATGAGGTCGGCCAGATCTTTTCCCTTCTTGGACGAGTGTGCACATCCCCACTGCGTGTGTGGAGCGTTGGAATCACCTCCGATGACGAGCCTGTTGTCACCCGCAATGGTCATCGTTTCGGTAATAAAATCTTCGAAATTGTTTGTTTAGGCCCTTTTTGGACGGGCTGCTGCTGACGTTCAGGAGGAAAGTGCTGCTCTCCTTGCTGCGTGGCACGACTTCTATGAGGATGTGGCTAGTGTCCGTAATTTTTTTCATAATTCGCGGGATCGCGACCAGTCCTTTTTTGACCAGTGTGGCCACGACCATGTCCCTCCCCGTCCACTTTGTGCGTTGTTTGTGAGTGGCATAACCGGCAATTTTGGTGTGGTCGAATGTTTCCCGGAGAATGATTACGTCGGGATTTTTTCTTTTGGCGCTCGTTTTAATGTGTTGTGTCATCGTTGTTTTTTGTTTGAGAAGCTGCGGCAGTTCCACTGCCAGACGACGAGTCTTCCCCTTTTGGTGCCCTCCATCTTTACGAGATTTTCTTCTCCAGCTTTGTGAGCCGCTTGTTGTACTTTAGGGCCTGCGCCTTACTCTCTGCCTCCCTGTCACTAATGCGCGCCGCCAGCCTCTCGAAGATTTTCTCCATTTTGTCCGAGAGCGTGTTGAGCATGTCCTCAAGGACGTGTGTTTTTTTGTGCTTGGCCGGGGTCTCTTGACCTTTTGTTGGTCTCGGACTCCGGGAATTTTCGCTTGGCGCCCAGTGGGTGTGTTACATCTGCTAACATATCCACTTCCTCCTCCATGGCTTCGGTGGATGGGGTGAACACGGAGGCGAAGGCGGCTGGCGGGGGCTGCGATGGTGCCTGCCATTGTGATGAGTATTTCATTAAGTATTTTCTGTAGTTCGTCAAGTTTTTTGGATGATTCGCTATTTTGGTTTTTTTTCTTTTGCTTTTTGTAGCTCCTGTCTCAGTAGCTGGTTTTGCGTGCGATATTCCTTCACGCGTTCCTCTATGTGTTTGTATTTGCTCCTATCCTTACTGGTATTCCGGACCTTTCCGATTGGCGATTGGCCCAACGCCTGACCAGCTCACCTTTGCTGGTGTTGTCGGTTCTTGATTCTTCCTCTTCGTTTCGTGCTTCTTCCCCCTCGAGGCGGATATGGCCCACTCCTGGTCCTCTCTCTGTTCCTAGACCTGGACCTCGAGGTCGGTCGTCCCCGCGCTCCCGGCTTAGACCTGGATCTGCATCTGTTCCTGGACCTGGACCTCCAGGTCTGTCGTTCCCGTGCTCCCGGCCTGGGCATGGATCTGGATCTGCACCTGGATCTGGACTTGGATCTGGGTTCGGGAGATGGTAGTGTGTGGCTGCTTTCACCGTCGTCGGGGTCTTGTGAGCCGCCTACCCGCAAGATTTCTTTCTCGTTTCTTCTCGATGTCCATCTTTTTAGTTTGACCATGTACGGCGTCTCGTGTCTTGTATTCAGCCCTGCAAGTGGGGTCCGACGTGGGGTGAGCTTCTCCGCAGAGCTTGCATTTAACTGTGCAGTCGTGGTCTTTGGCCGGGTTTTTGACACCGCACGCCGGGCACAGCTTGTCGTCCGGGCTGGGGCACACATCGGGTCTATGTCCGAGCCTGCCGCACTCTTTCCAAAAGTCTATTTGTTTCCGATGGAGCGATACTCTCATCATGATGCTGTTGAAGTGCGCCCAGTCGGGAACCCTGTTGCCCTCGTACAGTAGTATCATAGCGGTCGTGCTGCCCAGTGTCTTGTCGTAGGCCAGGGAAGGGTTCCTCAGGTTCACCAGTGCGTGCATGACCTGGCCTTGTGTGTAATTCAGGGGCATGTTGCGGATTATCCCCTTGGCCATCTCTTCTGGTGCCGAGACGTACACGTTGGTCGTATGCTTCCTCCAGTTGATGGATAATTCCTAGACTTTGGCTCGATTTGTCACCGTCGTCTCATCCGGTGTGTTTATCACCAGAATATTTTGCGTGCGGTTGGGGCAGATCGTGATGATTTCGTCGCTGCGCACTCCTGCTTCATTGCGTATCGCCTCGTCTAAGCTGGTGCTGCATGGGTTTCTGATGTTCAGCCCGTCTCTCGGTCTGACAATTATCTTGATGTCGTCTCTAGGTAGCCTGGGCATCTTGTTTGCCGTAAAATCTTGCTCACTATGGATCTTCCCGCCTTTGCGCGTCGGGCTTCTCCAGCGGGTGCCTTGCTTGTCTGCCTCTTGGTTAGCGTTCGCGCGGCCCTTTCTTTTGTTCGTAACTTCGATCCATCCATCCGCGCCGCCGTCCTCGGCTTGGCTCGCCGGATCATTTCTTTCTTCTGGGGACTTGGTATTCTGGGTTTCCCCATTTCTGCTTCGTCTACCTCCATTTCGGAAGTGCTTCCGATCCTCTGGTTGACACTGTGACGCCGTTTTGCGCCTTGCGGGTGGCCGGTGGGGGTCCGCTATATGCCTAGTCGGCGTTAAGCTTAGCTGTGTTTCTTCGAAAAAGGTCGCTCACCCCGGGTCTGGGTGTCCCTGGGTTCGGGTAGATTTGCTCTATCCAATGGTTGTCGGTTTTTAGTCATTTGACTCGATAATCCCGCGGAAAACATTCATAAAAGCAGAGCCGTCGCGAAGTGTGTCCGCAGCGGTCTTATTTTTACACTTAATTGCATCACTTCTCTTTATTGTTACGTAGGTTGAAAAGATAGAACCACATATACAAGAGTTATTGAATTTCTCTTCCCCTACCGCGTCATAGCGACGCTTTATTTCCAATACCGAATCTAGCCTCGCTGTCCCCCCTCTGGTAATGTTTATAATGATGATGATGATGATGATGGTGGTGGTGGTGGTGGTGGTGGTGGTGGTTGATAAAGTGAAACAATCATTCGTTACGCCTTCATCTCAACAAACTGGCCGAATTATGGTTTTGTGCGTTACTTACGAATTGCGCAGTTTTTGAATGAGGTATTCTTAGGGCACAAGGGAGAAGCATGGCCGAAAGTTCCAGGCCGGTGTCAGTCAGTTCGCAGTGAAAAGCTGAATTATTAGAGGTAAATGTGATGCGGCTTTAATGGGGCCTAAAATGGTCGGTGTAAAGTGCGCAAAGCCTATATGTAAGAAAATTATGGTAACGCCTAATGAGGTGTATGTATTATGGGCGCGAAAAATACATTGCGAATATATGTCGGAGCAAACATTTGCAGGAAACTCTCCTGCCTTAACAGAGCCATTGAAACGCAAGGGCCTGGAGGTATGTACTATACAAAACTACTATAATAGCCTAGAAGGAGAGAGGATGCGTTACGAATTTATTCGGCTAATAACATGTAACAGAACATTGTTGAAGAAATCGAACTGCTTTTTTAGAGTAGAGAAGGAGAGAACTGCACCAAGAAACATTACCGGATGAAGAAGGATGCGCTGTCACTATGCTAGAAGAAAGTATTTTTCGCAGCATCTGCATCCCGACACTCTAGGAGGACATGGAGGAAGTTGAGGCTCTCACCACATCTGCAACTTGGTGGTTCATTAGCAAGCAGCAAAAAACTGTGGGTACCATAAACCGGTAATTTTTTGAGACCACAGAGTAAGGACATCAGCTCGTCGTTCTTTTTTGGTTGTGGAGGGCCAGGAGCCTAACTGTGGCCTAATTCTGTGAATATTATTTATTATAATGTCGCGCAAGCTCTGTCAGTGGTTTCTGTGTTTCATTCGTAGTAAAGGCTTGAGATCCACTGCAGGGACAACAGCGGTAGGAATAATAGCTTGTTATCTAACATATGGGGCAAGGAATCGGAATAGACGAAAAGACAAGGATGTTAGCCAGTTAGCAATTTGGCCAGCGCATGGGACCCTTTGTGCCCCTATAACTGGGCATCCAGCGTAGAATGACATGCTTCTGAGACATATACGTTTTACACGCTTACACGCTTACACGCTAAATACACGGTTTCTGTGTTTACGAAGTAACATTAAGGCTGCTAAGGCCCTTAGAAAGTACATAAAAATTAACGTTTCTTGAAGTTTCATTTTTCTTACATATTTTACAGCTGACAGCAGTGAAAAATGTTCAGCCATGACGATAGTTGTTCCCGAGCAAAAGACATCTGATTCCTAGAAGGATGAACTGATTGCTGCATAAAACCTGTCGGCATACGACTTCGAAGTGTCGGTATAAAACTGTATGGGCGATTACTTTTACTTAAAGTTCTAGGAAATGCATTTGAATATGTGCCTCTTGAGCGTCTTTTGCCAACTGTACGAACTACTTATCGCGTTCTGAGAAGGTGCCACTGGCATGGTGGCAATGACTTCGCTGGGACAATCAGGTTATGCTCAAGAATTGGAACTCCCATTTCCTCACTATTTTTCCTTCATAGAGAGAGAATGGTTCTCTGGCTGGTGGTCATTTTTTAAACAGCGTTGCACATTTCACATCGTTCATGGTTAGATAAGAGCGAAGGTTGTGATTTTCGTTCACATTAAGCGAGCACATGAAACTGGAGGAGGCCTTCTGAAGATGAAGCGCCCAATCCTTAGCTTCAACGCAGAGATTCTCTACGGAACTTGTGCTGAAGGCGAATTGCGCAGAGCTCACTATTGGCATGAAAACAGGGCTTTATTTCGGACCACATTTTTCCGTGCTTTTATATAATAATATTCCTTTTGTTGGTTCAGGTAATGTCTCGATTAGATATGTTTTTCTTCTCTGTTAAGAGCCACATTTCCTGTCCGAAGCTATCTCTTAGTGGTGGCTGTTGCAATATAAGTTAACACTTGTTGTCGGCACCTTGTGGCATTGTTAGCTTTAATTAATGTGACTTCAAGAACTATAGTATCGTTCAAGTTATATAGAACGCTGCTCCCTAGCTGGTCTTATGCTTCGGAACACAATACGACATTGAAGAACTAAAAGAAGAATGATGGCGGTCGGGTCTTTAATGGCAAACTTCCTGCCTTTCAGTTCAATATAGACGCTACATACAAGTCAGACAATATTCATTTATATTACTGGCCACCTAGCTACAGTGAGACTACTTAAAGGAGATGATTGCAACTGTAACCTGCATTGACCAGCCTCTCGCTGCGGTTTTTTCCTTGCGCTTATCCCCTTGCCAGATACTTTAACTACGCTTGACTCATTTCTTTTAACGTATAACTACTTTGCTGGAGATCTTCGAAGATGCCTTTGCTGTAGGTCATCTCTTCAGGCGAACAGTAATAACATGATAGATAACGAACCGCTCGAATGTTCACTTACCTCAAAGTTCAAATGAAAGAACATCATCCCCAACAGTGTCTCCGGATGGGCTAGATATCGTGATTATCAGTGCCATGGCTTCTATCTGGTCGACGTCACGACCTTTCCTGCAAACTTTTCCTAAGAACAGAGGCTAAATAAAAGCGTTAACGTGTGTGGCGAAAGTCAGTCACTACTTCACTTTTCCCTTTTCACGAAGGCAACATCAAACGTGCGCACCGCAACATTAATTGAGAACACTCATGTATATACAACACACGCATACAACATGAGGATTCTCTTTTACCACAATTTGAGCGATCAAAAGCACAGCTTCAGGTGACTGCTCCGTCAGCTTAAGTGGACTGCTTTTTAAGTAAGTCCGTTCGCTTCTGCCACTAATTACGGAACCTACTGATTGATGAATAAATGCAACCGTCCGCCGATAGAACTTTTCTCTAACCTCGTGTATTTCTTATGCACGCCTCATATTCTTTTATTCGACTTGTATATACGCCTTTATGATGTGACCCTTAAAATTGTCCGTCAAGAGAAGTCCATAATAGAATGCAGCGTTTCCTCTTTTCATAAGCGAGCTATGGTGACGATGATGATTTACTGGCATCCCCTTTGAAACTGCGTGGTGATAAATAGTCACCTAGCCTGGATGGGGTAATCAGGCGTGCTGTACATGCTTTTTATTCTAGCATTTTCTATACATCCCTTAGTCAAGTTTCTCTTGCTCAAAACTTCTGTATCCTGCTTGCACCTTAACATAGCCCTTTAACAGATTCGGTCATATCATTTTGTTTCTTGCTTTTTGTGAGTAGGTCTTACGTCAACGGGCGTCGTCAGCGTAACACTATAAACAAACAGGAAGGCCGACCCACTTTTTAGCAGTGCAGTGCTGCCGGAGTTAATATTACAGCAGGTATTGGGCTTCATTGGCATGACCAACTCAAGGTTAATATGGCTGGTAGCAAAGCTTCCACAGAAGCTCATACGTTCAAAACATAGCGGTTCATGCGGCTAAGCGCCAAATCAGACTTGCAAGCCATAATATTTAGGAAAAGAAATGGTGCTTCATCTTCGAAAAATCTGACTAAACGCTGCTCATTCGATTTATTTTCCGCTATCGTTACTGAGCTTTATTCATGTCCACGGCGAATATTTTTGGAGGCGTATGATGCTTTATTCACCTAAGACGTTTTTTTTATCTTTTCTTTAACATTTATGATCATTCTTCAGATGACCAATTTGAGCCTTTGATTACGCGCACTTTCCGCAAAAGAGAAGCTGGAGCAGGACGATCTACCCAGCATGCTATAAAGTTAGGAGCCATAGTGCACAGTCAATGCCAACATAATCAATTTTAACCTTTTTTGTAAGGCTCTAGCCACATAATGCCCGACTGGCTGATGTTACTTCAGTCACCGCTTTCGTTGGTCTTAACAACGGAACTGTATAAATAAGCAGTTACAGCCGGCGGTACTAAATACAGATTTGTAGGTTCTATTAGTGATGAACACTTTAAAAGCCGCGCTTCACTGCACCTTGCGACGACTCACAAACCGGACTCAGCGAAAACCCGTAGAGACTAGAACTTGTGCTCCCATGCTATCGCTATTGTGAGTCCAAAGCATAATCTTTTTACAGGTTTTACCTCAATAAAATTTGCTAGCAGCATTTTTTCTACTTCCCTGGGTTGAAATAAGGCTTTCGGATGTAATTTCAGCGCGAGAGGAAATAAGCGGGAGCTAAAAAAAAGCAGCAAACTAAAAAGTTCTCATACCACTCGCATTAACGCACGGCGTCGTCTACTACACTGCATCGGACAAGGAGACGCACCATCAAGGGGCGAGAGCACGCGAGTAAAAACGCGCGCGAAGCGGGGAGTGCAGCGGAGATGGCCCTACTTTTATTCATTGGGGATTTTAGTTGTAGCAAGTCACATGATACGGTGCTAATAATGGGGATAATTATTATTTATTGTCATCCACTTCGTAGCAGATCGGTGACAATGAGTCACCTAGCCTGCTTGATTTATTCAGGTATTCTATGTAAACAGCCGAGCAGCAGGAAACGAAGAAACATTTTATTGCGAGAAGCAGGTGTATTTATACACAGGCAGATCTGGCTTGCGCATGCATATCAACAATATTCTTGATGGCGTTGCCACTGGTCGCATCTGTCCTTTGAGGAAAAAAACACAAGATTTTACGAAAGCTTGCACAACTAACTAACAAGTCGATTTGCACAGCTTCCACTGAGCTGTCTATGTGTGGCGTTCTGGGAGAGGATACCGTTGCGGCTCTCTACGTGGTCCTGTGCTTGCACGAAGCGCTTCATGAGGTGCTTGTTGCTCGGTGGTGCATAGTTGAGGGGAGGACTGAGGGGTCACTACCGTACACTGGCTCTGCTGAGTGAAAGCTTGTCCTTATGTTGATCTCAGGTGCTCCCTCGTGCGTCGTAGATGCTGCCCTTTCTTTGTTGCATCGACATAAGAGCGCGGTGTACTTGCCGGGCCTATGACAACTGCTGGTGCCCTTGTCCTGTGTGTCATATCATAAACAGTGACCATGGAGCCCCTGAATATCCGATAGACTTTGCGTTGTTCTGTTGTAGAAGACGCGTTGTTTGAACCTTATTTCGTCGAGTCGCTTTCGAAGAGTTTCGGTTGGCGCTGTTTGTGGTTCGAGGTGGCAGTGAAGTACTGGCATTTTAGTCCTCTTCTGATGGCCTACGAGTCGCTGTGACGGCGACTTTAGGCGCTTGTTCCTTGGCATGTTCCTCCATTCTTGCATGGCACTGTAGAACTCCAGCGTTCCATACCGGCACTTATTGAGCAGTTTCTTTGCTTCTTGGACGGCCCTTTCAGTTATGCCGTTACCGCGAGAGTAATGCGGACTGGAAGTCTCGTGTACGAGGCGCAACTGTGTGGAAAAAAACACGGAAGCATGCACTATTGAGCGGCGGCCATTATCACTGCATACCTTTGCTGGGATGCCGTGAGTGGCGACAGTCTGCATGCACACGTTTGTCGCAGCTTCTGCTGCTGTTCAGCGCATCTGCTCGCTCTCGAAAAAAAGGAATATGAATCAACCATAAAAATGTACTTATCGCCCTCGTGCTAGAAAAGGTCGACTCCGACTACTTGCCACGGAAAAGTAGGTACATCGTGACGAAGCATGGGTAACGAGGAGTTCCTGGTGTTGTACTTTTTTACAAAGTAGGTAGGCAGGTTATCGCGAGAGCTGCAATATCCGCCGACATGCCAGGCCAGTACGCTACTTCTGTGGCTCTTGGCTTCATTTTTTTCTTCACCCCCGTGTGCCGCGTGGAGTAGACGAAGTACCTCTTGTCGTTTTGTGGGGAAAATGAAGACTTTGTTGCTTCTTAGAGAGAGACCGTCTTCGACATAGAGTTCGTCGCGATAATTCCAGTACGCGTGTACCGCCTAGGATACTTGTTGCTTGCTCTCGGGCCATTCGTTGCACAATTGTCATGCAGAATTTAGTCATTGTTGCATGTTTCAGTATATCTTCACGGATGCCCTGCAGTTGCCGATCAGAGACGGGAAGCGAAGAAAGAGCATGTACTTGAAAATCAAGCGATTCTTCTTTCAGCTGCGTCTTGTTCGTAAAGAGTGACAGCGCATCCGCTAGTAACAGCTCTTTTCCTGACTTGTAAGTCACTCTGATAGGGAACCTCTGAAGAGAGTCTCATACGATGCAAGCCTAAAAGGCATTAACACAGCTGTTTCTTAAATATTGACTCTAGGGGGCGACGACCACAGTCGATGATGACCTCTGGCTGCCGTAGCTCGTAGTCTTCAATCCTTGCGCACCCGTGAACCATGGCTAGCATTTCCTTCTGGATTTGCGCACATTTTGCGCTTCGGTAAGCGACCGTGACGAGTAGGCCACTGGGTGTCCGTTTCCAAAACAAGTGCCCCCACCCCTTTCTGGCTTGCATCTAGTGACAACATCAGCGCTATTCCTTTCAAAATGAACAAGAACAGGTGCTTTTCTTAGACAGGCGCGAAGGCCTTGCAAGCTTTCTTCAGTCTCTTCTGTCCAGAGCAATGCCCTGTTCTCCTTCAATAGTTCCGGGAGAGGCGCGGACAGTGAAGACATGTTGGGGATGAAGCGTGCCACGAAGTTAATCATCCCAAGAAAAACTTGTAGTTCCTTACAATTTTTCGGTGCGGGCACTCACAAAATGTCTTCCGCTCTCCCGGAATCCAGGCAAAGTCCTTGTGAGAGGATATGTCCCAAGTAGCGAACTTGCGCCTGCAAGAAATGGCACTTCATTATTGAGCTTTAGATTGTGCTCTCTGCAGCGTACAAGTAAAGCTGCTAGGTTATTGTCATGCCCTTCTCGAGGCTTTCTCCTGATTAGAATGTCATCCATTACAACGGCGACGCCACTCAAGTCTTCTACTACTTGGCGCATTGCCCATTGAAAAACTTCCGGGGCAGAGGCAATCTCAAAGGCCCTAACGATGCATCTAAAGTTGAAAAGAACTTAGCCCCGTGCAGGCGTGGAACAGCATCTTGTAATGTTGGCATATGATAGTGCTCTCTCAGTAAGGCCTTGTTCAAATCTGAGGGATCTAAATAAATGCGGACTTTGTCATTTCTAACCACTACGACGTTGTGGCTTGAGCAGGTAATAGGCTCAGTTAGCTTTGCAATGACAAGGTCGTGCTCCATTTTATCGAGTTCCTGTTTCAAGCGTTCTGGAAGAGCAACCGTCATCCTTCGGGCTGGTTTGACGCTGGCTCGTGCTCCTGGCTTGACTCAATGTGGTACGTAACACCCTTCAGTTCTCCGAAGTCTTGGAATACACCACCAAAACCGGCGCTTGGGTCCTGGCTTGGCAGTGCGTCGACTTAGCGTACGCGTTATATCAGTCTCAAGCGTTCTGCAATATTGCCACTGATTGTTACTGGTACGGTCTGGGGTACGATAAAAAATTCTGCTAGACAACTTTGAGCCTTGTAAGATGTAAGCAAGGTGATTTTCTTCAATACTGTTTGCTTGTGGACGAAGAACGCGCGCAAAGTGGTCGAGCACGGCTGTGCGGACTGTGTAGTTAGTTTTCGGAGCATCGTCTTAGGGATAATGCAGCAGTTGGCCCTGTGTCTATTTTGCAATAAACCGCTGCTCCTGCGATAATAATTGCCGCCCACCAACGGTCCTCACTGGGGATAGCAAATGCTTCTAACGTGTTCAGGAAGTATCTTCCTCGGTTCCTATAATAACCGGTTAGACCTCACGTGCCCTTGACATTGATCTTTGTTGTGTCCGACGGCACATTCGAGCGAAATGATTGCTTCTACCGCAGTTGTTGCAGCGTTTGCCCTGAGCCGCACATTTCCCATTTTGTGCCTTTTAACACCACAGGTGGAGTAAGGCGTTGCATTCGCTTTGATCGCAGCGACTGTCGCGTCGGCCGTTCTGGCTCCGATTTCCCGAAGTTGTACTTGTGCTAGTTCTCGCGTGCGGTACATTTCTACTGCTTTTGAAAACGAGGGGTTCTCCAAGAGGAGCTTCTACTGGAAGCCTTTATCTCTGATGCCGAGAACTCTGCTTCCTATCAGCCGTTAGTCGAGCTCGCTGAATTCGCATCTGCTCGCGAGAAGTCGCGGTTCCGTGCGCCAGTCATTAAAGGACTCTCCCTCTTGTTGGTCCCTGGAGCCAAATCAGAATTCGTTATAGGTTAGGTTCTCAGATGGCTTGTAATGGGACTCGAACTTTGCTAAAAGAATTTTGAGGTTACTTCTCATCTTCGCTGTCAAACTTAAAAGTATAGTACGTTCGTCTCGCGCCTTCGCCTATCGTCATCACAAAAGTTCCGGTTTGAACTTCCTTAGGCTGCTGGGCGAGTCCCGTCACCGCAGAAAAAAGGTCAAACTCAATTTTCCATATGGTCCAGTTATGAAACGTGTCTCCAGTCGTATCGAGAGGCACTGATGGCTGCAACAGAGTCGACGCCATTCTCCTAATGGGCGTTTGCGCTCGGTCCGAATATTCATTCATTGTCGACTGGCGGCGGCAGCAAAACAAACCGCCGTCCCCACTTCTGACACCATGTAAACAGCCGAGCAGCAAAAAATGAAGGAACGCTTTATTGCGAGAAGCAGGTGTATTCATACACAAGTAGCCCAGGCTTGCGCATGTGTATCAACAATAATCTTTATGGCATTGCCACTGCTTACATTCTATACACGTTGTTCATTCTTGCATTTTTGCATACATCTCCTCAATCTTCTTTTTCTGCCCAAAACATTCTTTATCTACACTTAAATTGTAGAACTGCAACATGGCGTGCCACCTGTTGTCATAATATGCGACTGCAATGCAAAGTGTGCACGCATCTACGCTACGCAGCGCGCGTCTGAAAACGCGTCACAAGTAGCACGATACGATGCGAATGATGACTATACTGGTTTATGCATCCCATTGAAACGCGGCGGTGACAAACAGTCACCTAGACAGCTTGAGCCAATAAGGTATACGCTGTGTTTCACAGCGAAGCTCTCTATGACTAGGAGTTGAAAAAAAATGTGTTTGAGATGTTGACAAAAACAAATTATCATGTGGGTCAATGCTGCTGATAGTCCAGAAATGATCCAAGCTCAATGGCACATACCCCTGTGGTCTTGCTGATCTGTAACGCGCCCTTCAATGGCCCTTCTCACACGTGCGACCCAAAGATTTTCGGGCACATACGTAAGAACGGACGTTTATGAAAAAATATTTTGTAATTTTTTTTTTAAATGGACAGTTAGAAAGTTACCAACCGGGCAAACGCGCTAGTGCCGCTACTCGCGCGTTTCTCGTCGTCTTCTTCAACAGCTGCCTCCATTGTGCAAAAAATTGGAGGACGCTTAAGCTTCGCCTTCAAGAGTGGAACGCGACAGCGTTCCCGTCGACCCGCCAAGGGGTGTAAGACAATGGGCTACGGCGCAGCGACTACGCGCCCCGCATCGGACGCGGTGAGCGTCGAGCAACGCAGCGTTCGGCGCGACAACGAAATGGGCGCCTGAGCAAGCGACGCACGCCTGAGCCTTAGAAACAGCCCGTTTCTAAGGCAACACCGCATTCACTAGAGGCGCTTTCGTACCGCTTTGAAGCATCGAACTCGTGGCTCAATACCTGCATGACATACCATAATTTTGCGACAAAAAATAGATTGCAGACTGTAGCTCTTGCAAACATTGACAGATGTCCAGCTTTCCACTTGTTCGCTTTTATCTGTGTTTCTCTTGTTTGATTTTGCCAATACTCATCGTTATTTTTGTAATATTCCAGCGGGACGCCTAGATATTTAACGGGTGTCGTCAGCCACTTGACATTGGCGAAAGTGACCGGGGTGGAAGGCCATTCTCCGTGCCAGAAGCCAAGACACTTTCCCCAGTTTATCATGCTTCCAGTTACCTTGCCAAAACCCTTCACTACAGCTATAGCTGCAGCTACACCGACACACCGACGACACCGGCTTTTCTGCGACACGAGCTCCTTAACGCTGTCGCGTTAAAAAACTGTCATCATCAGCAATGGTTTGAGCGTCGTCGTCTTCCACAGCGGGCGCCATCGCCTCTCATGATTTCAGCGTAGAGTTTCACTTTTCTGTCGCCCTAATGGGGAGGCCGCGTTTAGGGGGTATAGATGCGCGAAGAAACGTCAGTGTATACGTATTAAAAAAAATTAAAAGTAAAAATAAATAAAAAATAAACAAAATAAAATGTAAAATACAGAAATACAAAACAATAAAGACGAAACAAACAACGAAGTTATCTGTTTGTGCCTTAATCCACCCATATAGCACACAACCGTATAGAATTCAATAGAACTATTAAGCAAAGTAGCTTTGCTGGTCTTCCATCTCCACTTAGTGGAAGGGCCCTGAATTTTAATTCGTTCATTTTTTGCCCGCATTTTATTATTATTTCTATTCCTCAAACCTTCCCTATCTACCTTCTACTGCTATACCTATACACTGGTACGTCCCTTACCACCTGGTAAAATAATATGCCACTTCATTGCGAAGTTTGCACTCATCAACGCTACGCAGCGCAGAACTCGCATCGCTTGACAAGTGGCATGATGCGATGCAAATGATGATGATTGTCATAATGGTGGTGGTGATGTATTGGCATCCTTTTTTAAACGGAGCCATGACAAACTGTTATTTAGCCTGCTTGATTTAATGAGGTATGCGATTTCATACATGTCCTTAATACTATTTGTCTTCCTCAAGACTTCTCAGTCTACCTTGTATACCTACTACCTCAGTCTACCTCAGTCTACCTCAGTCTACCTATGCAACTGCTACATAACGTGCCACGTGGTGTAACGTTATGCAACTGCAATGAGAAATGTGCATGTGTCGGCGCTACGCGCCGCGCATATGGCATTTTTACGCTGCAAGGAAGTAGCGCTTTTGTGTGGAACAGCTGTATTTGAAGATGCTATGTACTAGAAATAGAGTATCGGCCCCAAGCCGAGGATCGCCGAACTCCTTTCAGAATGAAGGTGCAAGTTACAAAATTATCCTACCGCGTCTACCAACTGGTAACGATGTTCTGAATTCCATTTTTCTTCGTACGGGCTTGAGTCGCAGACCATACCGATCTCCTGGCTTCCGAGACGCTCTCCTTGTAGTAGTGAATACTGCCGATGTTTTAGGAGTTGGCCAGTATGAAGTGAGCCATGTGGGGATGGTTACCTGCGCTACTAGTGCAGCGAAACAGAATCTTGTCGCCTGTAGTGAGTTCCGCATCGAAGGATTGAAGTGCTTGGTGATAGATCCGGAGACTAATAACATCAAGCTTAAGTTACTATGGCTTCCTTTCTCACATTGAACATCGACGTGTTAAGAGGAAGCTTTAGCTCGGGTGCTCCTATCTAAATACATGTAAAAGGAGAATTCGTTTTTCTCGGCAACCACTGCACCAAATTTGACTAGGTTTGTTGCACTTAAAAGACAAACCTAAAATCTAGTGACTGTTGGTTTCGAATTTTTGAGTTAGGTCATCAATTTTTTATTAAAAATTGTCAAAAATCGAACATTTTCAAAAAACGAAACTATCAAGTTTAGAACTCTGTAACTCAACCACTAAAAATGATAATACAATTCTGTGAATTGCATCTAATAGTACATCTAAAGCGGACAAAATTGATATGTTACACATGAATATAAAAGAATTTAATCATAGGAAAATACAACTTTTGCAAAACCGTTGTAACCAACGTAACAAATTCACGTAAGATGTAAAATGACATATTGAATTTGTCCGCTTTGAATGACCTAATAGATGCCGTTTACAGAACCGCGATATCAGTTTTTGATGCAGAGCTATGAATTTGTAAACTTCGTGCTTCTATTTTTTTCAAACGGTCAAATATTTGAAAATCGTTTTAAGAAAATTCAAGCCCTAAATCGAAATTCGGCTTCCAACAGTCACTAGAATTTTACTTTCTCTTTCAAATGGAACAAATTTCATCAAAATCGGTCCGGGGGTTATCTCACAAAAACGTTTTTGCGTTTTACATGTATTTGAATAGGCCGCGTCGGAGTTGGGCCCGAGCTAAAGCTTCCTCTTAAAGAGGCATTCCAGGCATTTGGTCAGGTGAAGTCTGTGGAAAAAATTGTGGAAGTTCACTGGTATGGAACAGTGGGTGAAAAAGAACCTGCAGATTTCCTTAGTGTTCAAGGATACTGTCAGCTTAAGCTAAATACCGCACATTATGTTAATTTATGAATACCAGTGTCTGGTACTTGGTTGCAAGTGTGCGGGACACGTCCGTCGACAATGTAGAACGCCGAGATGCTTGTAGGCCCACAGATTCAGTCACTCAGTGGATGCCTGCGTGTCAACCTACGCCAACAAGCTTCGTTCTGGGCAATATAGGGCAGAAGAGCCACAACTGAATGCTACAGAGGTAATAGAAATGATATCAGGGACGAAGAACAGGAGCCTCCAAAGCCAATTTCGAGCAACCACAGCAGCTAAAGTAACACTAACGAAACTATAGGTGAGGATAACTCGGTTTGCCCACACGTCCTAGGAAACCTAAAAACGCCCCCCCCCCTGATAATCGCAAGGAAGAAGAGGCGCTGGACAGCAATGAGGCAAGGATACGTCCGGCTTCATGCAACGACGAAACAACAGAAAGTGGCGTGCAGGCACCTGGGCAAGTGCCTTCGAGTGCTCAGCGAAATCGCTTCTCTTGTGTAGACGTGCGGCGCCGGTTTTGTCAGCGTAGTCAAGAGAATGTCAAAAATAAGTCCAAAGAGAGCAATACCACAGATTTACCTGTGGCCAAGTGCGTTTAATAAACAAAAGCTTTAGGTGAGCAAAAATTTGGAGGGCGCTTGAGCTTCGCCTTCAAGTGTGGAACGCGATAGCACTATCGCACTTCGTTAGCACCGCCCACTCATTCACTTGGCATGCTCTTCAGTCGCACAAAGACGAAACGTACGCCTGTGCAAGTGGAAAGAACCAAAGAACTCGGTGTCTCCGACGGAAAAACGATCTACGCGAGCCAAACGTCGTGATCGACAGGGACAGCCAGGCCGCTACGCGCCATGCAAGTGGCCGCGATCATGGGGCTGACGCCTCGATTGGATCGTCCTCCACCTCACTTGGGAACACCACGCAGACGCATGACTCCTCGCCAGCAGCGCGGCCCACATTGCAGGGGACGCTTTCCCACCAGACGTGCTAGGCGCAGCGATTACGTCAGAGGCGTCCCGCATCGGACGCTACTCCTAGGAATCGCGCTGTGAGCGGAAAGAGGAGCCGCGTCGCCTAAACATGAGGGTTCGAGTGACGCAGGCTGGAAGTTGGAAGGGGAGAGAGAGCGAGAAAATTTATTAAACGCAAGGATATTTGGGCATCCTCCCACCGGTCCCCGCATGGCTCCAATGCGCTCAAACGAGACGAAGGCGAAAAGCGGGCGAGTGGCGCGCCACCTGTCGGGGCAGTGCCATACATTGCGAGGAGGGTGTCTTCTGTATTTGCCGCAAGATGGCTCTGCGTGTGCGCCAAGTGCAGGAGAAATGTAGCGGAAACGTACTTCGCTACGCGTTTGACTGCGACTTCTGCAATTTACATGCTCATAATTACCGATATACACCGCAGTATAACTTTCTACGGGACGTTTATAAGGCAACACCGCATTCACTAGTGACGCTTTTGTCGCACTTTGAACCATCGAACTCATGGCGGAGTGGTAGCGTCTCCGGCTCAAGCTCTGGAGAACCTGGTTCGACTCCCACCCAGCACAACTTGAAACTAGTTTTTGTTTATGAATTGCCTTCCGCCATTTTTCGCTCACGGCCAACGCCACCAACGCCGACGACACTGGCTTTTCCATGACACGAGCTCCTTAACGCTGTCGCGGTAAAGTGACTACCCCATTCACCCTTCCCTTATGTGTAGCTATGCTCAACGTGCGTGGAATGCAGGAAATAGGGCGTCAGCAGCCGTTACTCCAAGCGGTTATACCGCATGAAATTGATGCTTGTGCACTGCAAGTGACCAAGCTTTCGTCTGCTTGTGATGTCAACCTTGCGCTGTAAATTTTTCAACCAGATTTACGAGGTGAAGGTTAGCGAAGCATGTGGTGCTTCCGCTCGATGCTTTTTTTTTGTTAGAAAGCAGTTATATAACTTTTGCTTGTCGGTACGTGTTGATGGGGCAGGCCGCTTTATATATTGTGACCTACGTTTTCTTTGCCATAATTGGCGGTTTATTTGCGTTTATGTACCCTCAAAAGTTAGTGATAGGAAGGCTTTCTTCCTCTATTGTGCTCCACTCCTAGGTAATGAAAGAGATTTGGTAGTGTTGGGAGGCTTGCACTATGTTTCTGATTCAAGAGATGACCCATAACTCACGAATCGTTATGACCGAAGTGCTACTGTGCTACAGCAATTATTGACGCATTGACGCAAGACACATGGGTGCCTACACGCCATGTTGGGTGCTGTTTACGCACTTTCCAGGCGTCTCTCATGCTCGACTTGATCTTGTGTACGTTTTGACGTATCTCTTGTTTCACATTCATAGCTACGCCACAAAGCCTGTATTTTTCGGAGACCATTGTTCAGTAGCTGTTTCGGGAGGTCACCGAATGTTACGCAAGTTTTCCCAAAACTGAGAATTGTGGAAACTTAACGTACAACTCTTACAAGAGGAATGTTTTTTAAATGAAGTGATAGAATTACAACTAGAGATGACACATTGTCGGCAGCTTCCACTGTTTGTTCAATGGGAGATGATCAAAGAGTAAAAAAATGAGGCGATTGCTCTTTCAGGTGAGCTGTCTCAAAGAAAAAAAAAGTTGAAAACCATCAACTTTATGATCTACTTCACTGGCTGCACGCTATCGAAAGCCAAGAACCAGGGTTTTGTTGCGACGAGATAAATGCAGTTGAAGCACCAATACAGAAATATGAGACGGAAATGTACAAATTAGCCGTGCTACGTTCCCGCACAACTAATATCAAGCTTAGTGCCCCACAAAAAGGCCTCTCAGTGATGGAAAAGCGGCACATGTTTCACACGCAGATATTACACTTTGCGTCTGTTGGTTTCATATGCATGAAGACATCGCAAATAATGACCGCATTTGAAGCTCATTTTACGCATGTTTTCGCTGCAGTTAGGCCTCAGAACGGTTGCGAAGGAAAAAGATGATGAATTTATTTCCCTTAAGCCACACATACAAGAAGATGATCGATTCAGCGTCGATGGCCCAAACCCTCGAGAAGAAATAGTTTCCCGTCGAACCTCTGCAGAAAAAAACAAAACGCCTGGCCCTGAAGGCCTTAGTGCAAAATTGTATATAACATTGCACATATTCCTGTGCCCTTTTCCTGAGCAGCACTTCAAGGAAGTCTATGCACACGGTGACCTTCTTCTGTCGTTCTAAAAGGCCGCGAAGCCTTTCTCTCAAAGAGCACTGATAATGAAGTAATAAAGCGAGTAAACATATATAGGCCGATATCGTAATACAGCGTCGGGTACAAAAAATTGCCAAAAGATCTGACAAGTAGGTTGTAGACAGACATTGCTAAATTAGTAGGTGCCCATCAAACATGCGGAATGCAACGACGCTTTACACAGAGAAATGCTCATATCGCACGTTCAGTCATAGAGTGCGATATGAGCCAACTGGGAGAAACGCGTTGATAGTGAAGCGTAGACGGTACTTTTTATGTCTCGTGTTTTCTCCCCGTTGGCTTGGTAAAGACTGTGTTCGACGAATTTCTTCCCGTGCTGCTCCACGTGTGGTTCTTGTTTGCTCATTTGATCTTTTGTGGCAGATATGATTCCTGAGTGGTCGATGGATTGCTGTATTGTAGTTCTAAGGTTTCGTGTGTGATTTGACTTGATTGACCTACATAAGGCAGGCTTGTTGCGAAAATAAACTTAGTTTTGGTTGGCGCCGGCCCTGCCGTTTGTGTTCTTGTTCAGTCCTGGTCTTTTACGCCTTGCCTTTACCTATTCAAGCATGAACCAACTAGACCAAGCAAGAGTTTTACCTTTAATAATGTTCAGCACAAGTTTTGTTCCCACTACTGCGACATAAGTTTAGTCAGAGGAGGTATTACACAATCGTATAAGTCTTTGTTATAAACATTGTACAACAAAATTAATTGTCAGCCGTACCCTCTCAGATTGATACAGACACAGTCATCTGTTCGTAAGGGTTGTTCACTATCGCCTGTTCTATTCGCTATATACTTGGAACCGCTTTGCTTAAGCGTGCTTTACGACTGAAGCATCGAAGGTTACAGGTACGCAGAAGAGGAAAATAAAGTGCTAGCTTATGTGGATGACGTTGCCTTTTCTTTTCGGCGTCGATAGGCTCAGTATTTCTGAGGCAATAAACACTACCCTCGGTTCCTTTTTCAAGGCAGGAGCTAGTGTAAATTTTGATAAAAGCAGGAGTTTTTGGCTTTGCGTGTGGGCGCTGACTCCCGCAATATTCTCGAATATATTTTCTAATCAGTCTTCGCTGCGTTATCTTGATGTGCCTCTCAATAACATTCGTAAGAGGGGACCGCATTGGACGTCCACGATAACCCCTATCTGTCAAAAGGTAACAACTTGGCAGGGACGTGACCTCTCCATTTTTGTGAGAGCTAAGGCATGTAATATATTTCTTGTTTCTAAGCTTCTTCATATTCTCCAGGTCTTGCACGGCTCTCACATCCATCTTCCGGCATTTCATAGAACATTGGCACGTTTTATTTGGCGTTCATCATGGGAAGCGATGAGAAGGGACATCATTTTTCTACCACTTGAGAAGTGAGGCCTCATACCCCTGACAAACGGACACTCTAAAGTCCTTTAGGTGAGGGTACACCTACTGGAAAAGCCTTCAAGCGCAGTGGCACGCGATTAAGGAGTACCATCCCTAATGCAAAGTTCCTTTGCGGGAAAGCTGATTGCGCATCTACTTTTTGAGCGGAAAACGAGTTACTCTCGCACACAGCGCGCACAATTCGTCAATAGAAGGAAACCTGCCACACAAGTACGGTGCCCCATAACTATATTGTGACCTTGAGAAAATATTTTAATTTTCAGTGGTAGTGCGATTTGTCCAACGGTGAAGATTTACTCTAGGTAGAGTCTCGAACGCTCGCATCACGTTGCTAGTGCCGCCAGGTTGAATTACAGCAGTGTCATTTCCTGCGTCGTCATTGGTGTGTGAGCAGCGCGAAACCATCGTTCGTTGCACATGTAGGCCCACCTTCCACGGTTGGCGGCTCGACGGGACACTTCCGCAGAAGTCAAAATGAAGCATGCTCATGATGAGTGGGCGTGTTATGTTTTCCACTTTCGCATTTGCAGCGCTTATCACATCTTCAAGAGATCCGAGATCGGCAAGCGTCATAGCGACCTGAACTCTTCTTTCATCGCTAGCGTTAGGCTGCACCATGATGCAAATGCTCAGTTCTGTAACGCGATCACAATTGTGCGAATAACACATTGAATAAGACGCATCACGCCTGCACGCACGAATAAAGGGACAATAAACACGTGAAAAAGGACGACGGAAACGTGGCAAGCACCAGAATAAACAGCATGCACAGCTATTCCAGTACACCGTAGCATAGCAAAACACCAACTGTAGATAGTTGCTGGAATAATTTAAATTGCTGCTAAGAGCGCAAAAACGCAAATAAGCTAAACTAATATGCCCATTTTAAGCCATCAACAACGCAAAAAAATTTTTGTGAAGTTCTACAGTAGCTAAATGTAATCCAAATACGCATCCTCGTAAAAATGTTTTCTTTGTTGCTGCTTTAACAAGCAGCGCTATTTCCTTTCTTTTATTGCCGGTTGTTCGCACAACATGCAGTTTCCACACATTATAGTATAACAATTGCAATACATAAAAAAGAAAAGAGTCACACCGTACAACAAAGCCGTCTGTCCATATTGGACAGGCGTTGTCAACTTAAAATTCCTTCATGGCTGTCAGAGGTTCTAACCTCCACAGCCATTCCGGAACACATTGTTGCATTTTCTGTACTTCTATAAATCGCGACATACATTCTCCGACATAAACGCGAGCGGGCCTAGCGTCAGGATCACAATAGTACCCTGCCATACGAGCCCGCGATATACAATGGAGAGCGTTCAACATAATAAAGTCATATGGAACCCCGTCATTATCCTTAATTGTCAGATACCTTATCCCTTGGAGGTCCACCAGTAACTCTTTTTTCAGGGTTCGCTTTAAGACGTCCCAGAAAAAAAAGCCCTCCCAACATTCCAAGAAAACGTGATCTATGGTTTCCTGCTTTTTGCAGATCAAGCAATGCGTTCCCCATGATACGATACAACCTCGCTCTTCCATGAAAGTCTTCACGGAGAGCATTCTGGTGTGAAGCTTAAAAAAAAAGGTTTTTACCCCTGGTGGCACCTGCATGCGTTTTACCCGTTTAAGTACATCAAGTCCTGGCCCTCCACTGTATATGGCTCTGTATAACGGCACTGGGAAAACAATGTCGCACACATCTTTATACAATCGTTTGCTTTTCACTTCGCAAAGGTAATCCATTGAAAATCGAACAGAAAGATATCTTACGCTGTCGACCACTTCCTTAAAGTAGCCATGAAGTAATCCGGTAACGCTTGCCGTACTAACAACATGTGCCGGCAAAGCGCCGCTCAACCTGAGCTGACATACGAGTACGGTGCGCAGAAAAGGATGGCGCACATCACGAAAAAACAAGAATCGGTTTATCAGTTGTCTAACAAAAAGATGAGCCAAACCCACACCCCCGTCCTAGCTCTTCTAAACAAATTTGTTCGGCTGCACCTTTCCCATGTTGACCCCCAGATGAAAACAGCAAACACTCTGTGCAGCCTTTGCACATTTGCTCTCGAGCAATACAACGCTTGTATGACATAATATAACTTGGTTACCAAAAACATATTACAGACTGTCGCCCTTGCAAAAATAGACAGCTTCGCACCCTTCCATCTGTCCGCCTTTTCTTTCGTTTCATCGGCTTGGCTCCTCCAATATTCATCGCTACTATTGTAGCTATTGAGAGGAACACCCAGATACCTCGTCGGCGTTTTGACCCAGTTGAGGTTCGTGATGTTGTCCGGTGCAGACACCCATTTCCCGTGCCACAGGCCTTGGGATTTGCCCCAATTTATTCTACTACCCATGACATCACATAAATGTTTCACTGCCGATACTGTTTCCGTTACACTTCGTTTGTTTGTGCAACACACTGCAATGTCATCTGCATATGCGAGCAACTTCACCTCTGTCGCTGCTAATCTGAAACCACGTATTTTGTCATTTCCGTTAATTACTACACACATTGCTTCTATATAGATGGCAAATAACAGCGGGCTGAGGGAACAGCCTTGGCGTACTGAACGCATAATGTTAATGGGGACCCCCAGAGACTTATTGACAATTAATCTTGTTGTGCAATTCTGCTACGCCAAGGCCACGCCCTCACTGATGATGGAATTGACATTAACATGATCCAAGATGACAAACAAAATAACGTGAGTTACACAATCGAACGCTTTCTTGCAATCGAGCTAAAGAACTGCAACGCCACCACCGGTGACGTCACATCACTCGAGCACGCACCGCATCTGATGGATGTTCGAAAAAATGGACCGCCCCTTGATGCCGCAAGTTTAGTGGTCTCCGACAATTTCCTTAATGACGCCTTGAAGTCTCGCAGCTAAGATCTCCATAAAGATCTTGTAATCAATGTTTGTTAGTGATATAGGTCTATATCATGACACGAATCTTAGTTTGTTTGATCTCTCTTAGGGATTAGTATTGTGTGCGCTTTTCCAAAGGAAGGGGGCAATAATTTCTTCTCGTATGCGTCATTAAATACGGCTGCTAACAATGGGGCCAGTTCTCTCTTGAAAGCCTTATATAACGCCGCACAGAGTCCATCAGGCCCAGGTGACTTGCCCGAGTTCAAATCGCCGATTGCCTTTTCAACTTCGTGCTGTAATGTGCGGTAATGTTGCCTTCCAATCGTTCTTTAGCGTCATCTCCCAGTCTCGGCATCCGCTGAAGAAAATCGGCTCTGAAATTCTCTACATTTGCTGCCTGAAATGCAAAGAGCGACTGGTAGTACTGAAAGAAGGCGCGTCCTATGCTTCCGTTGTCGTCAACAACAACCCCGTTCATTCAAATCTTATCGACATGGTTTCGCCGTCCGTGTGCCTTCTCGAGTCCAAGCGCCCTTTTTATGGGCGTCTTCCCCGCCGCTAATACATCTGCTCGTGATCGCACGATGGCACCTTGATAACGTTCTTTGTCGAACTGTTCAAGCATTTCCTTGACGCTCCGCATATCGTCTTTGTACAGACCAGGCTCTCTGCACTCAAGCCTTATCAGCAGCTGAAGTAGTGTTGTCAAACCCTTTTCTTTATATTCCCTCTCAAATTTGAGGCAGCTTGACCTTTCTAAGGCTTTCATTTGAACTTCTTGTTTATAACATTCCCACTTTTCCGATATTGTTTCAGCTGCATCTTCGCGTAGTTCATGAACGGCATCCCGTACTGCCTTTACAAAAGATTCATCATTTAATAACAAGGCATTCATTTTCCACATCTCCCAATTAAACGCATGTTTGCGTTTCCCTATACCGACATTAGATATTACGAGACAATGATGTGAGCACGATACGGGTACTACAGGATAACCGTGGCATCTTGGAATTGTATCCAGCGAAATGTCGATTCGGTCCAACCGCGCATGGATACTGCCCTGAAAACGTGTAAAGGTCGCGTCACGCCCCCCTTCCAGACACTCAAAAACGTCATCGAGTTCATTTTCACTAATTAGTTTTGACAAGACTTCACTGCTTCTGTCACGCACACCGGCATAATTGGCTCTGTCTTTAACGCTCATTACACAATTGAAGTCTCGTAGCAGCATAACGCGCTTATCGCATCGAACATACTGCGAAAGGTTCGAAAAGAAACGGGCACTGTCTTCTACTGAATTGGGCGCATATACGCAAATGACGCGGAACTGAAAATCGCACAAAACAATATCGCAAAAAACAATCCTTCCAGACTGACAAGAAAAGGTACTTTGAATCTGCAGTCCAGGCAGTTTCTTCACAAAAAGAAAGCACCCCCCAGCCGTGTCTAACGCATGGCTTACCACCGCAATATACCTAGTCGTGAAACGGCGCACCATGCTCCCGGTCTCCTCCTCCCCGTCAACCTTAGTTTCCTGGACGGCTTGTACGTCGACATTGTGGTCAGCGACCAACCTTAGGACCTGACTTTGCCTAGGACTAGCCGCCAACCCTCTCACGTTTAAAGTGGCAATATTAAGGGACGGTATCTGAGCCATGTTGAGCTAAAGTGAAAAGTACGCCCGGAGCATGGTGCTTACCGCTCACGACTAGCCCTCGGCTAGCCGCCTCCGGGACCTCCCGGTTTCCCGGCGTTGCTTGTGGCCGGTACTTTGTCCGCAGGCTTTCTCTCAGGTGGGACATTCGGCTTCGGTTTCAAGCCCATCCGCCTCCCAAGAGGTGTCTTTGTAGGCGGCCCTTCGTTGGTACTGGTCGCACCCTCGTTCCGGTCCTTAGTCTGGTCGTGGGGTCGCTTGACTGGGGCACCAAGAGTCGCGCTCCGGTCGCCAGCGTGAACGACCTCGTCCTGCTGCATTCCCGTCGTGCCGTTGCCGAGCGGGTCTTCACTACTGCTCCGCGTACACTGGCCCATAGCGGTCGCTACCTGTACCATCACACTCGGCTTCGGGGTAGTCTCGGCCACCTTGCTGTCTACGGCCAAACTCGTCGTCCCACTGGCTGTCGCTGCCGAGACCGGGTCTTGAGTTCCTTTAGCAGCGTCCTCCGCCTCGGCCACGTCCATGACGTGCTCTGCCGCAACGTCACAAGTTACTGGGCCTGTTACAGTGGCATAAGATCTTACGCAGACAGCGTCGCCGTGGCCGAAACGTCTGCATAGAGAACAGCGGGGGACCCTGCACTCACGGCGGACATGTCCCGTGTCGTGGCAGCGCAGGAACTGCATCGGTCGACCGGGCACGACGACCAAAGCCAACTCTCCGCCCACGCGGATCTGATGGGGCAGGTCCTCCACTTTCATGCCGCTTTTCAATTTGAGAATGACAGTCCTGGTGGTTGAGGTCTTCGCTCCCATGCCTTCGACGCGCCACCGCTCCCGGCTCACCTCCTCCACCTTGCCGAAAGCCGCGAATACCGTCCGAACGTCCTCGTCGGCAACGCCGTACAGCAGCCAGTGAAGCCTTAGCTTCACCTGTTGATCCTGCGGGTCGACGATGATGCACCGTCGTCCCTTCACTTGGAGTTCCTTAAAGTCCAGAAGCCTTTCTTTGGCAGTCGCATCGCTGAGGGTCACTGCCCAGACTTGGTTGATCTGGTACGCCCCTATGTAAACCACATCAGGCAGCAGGCCCGTCGGCAGAAGGGCGTCCCGGAAATCTTCCACCTTATAAGGTCTGGCGCGAACATCACCGTGCAAAAAGATGGTGTTAAGCACCACTTGTCCTTTAGGCAGTGGCGGCAAAATAAAGGCATACTCCTTATCGTCGTTTAGCCTGTTCCCGCGGCCAAAAGTGGCCGCTGTCGCTGCTCCACTGGAGCCCATGATTCTGCTGACCGCTCAGCTCGGCTGCCGGAAGCAGAATGCGCAGCGCTATTTGCTTTCTGCGTTCATTGAGAAACTACCTAAGGAAGATAGTGCGTTGCCGTGTGTCATCGGCGCTAACTCCTTTCTTCGAAGGGTCCTTCCGAGGGGCAAAAGGGGTTTACTGCAAAAGACTTTAGTTTTGCCCGTGTTTCAGGGGTATTATTATTGTGCATTTTTTGTGCGAGAATTGGTCATCCGACTAGTTTACCTTAAAAAAGTCAGTCATGCATTCCTTCTCCAAGTTAGTCTAACACATCTTGCTTCATACCTTTCTTTCCTTTTGTGACGAAACACTTTGATCGAGAACTGCCGTTATGGGGCTTCCTAAAAAGTTCTCAACACCGTTTCAACTTTAAAAGCAAGATTAATCCTTGAGTATTTGTTTCGCGTTGATACAACGCTGCTATATCTAGCACTTATATTCTTATATTCATTATTTTCTCTGAACTCAAGTATCGAAAGCCGTATCTGTCTCGATTCGGTCAATATGTTTCTTGCCGTTTCCGTAGAATGCGTACTACGCCCGCAGCGAAAACATTTTTCGTTAAGCTGCACAATGCCAGTTAGAACATGACTTCAGGAAAAAGGATTAGGCGTACCCTGGAATACACATTGTAGACTTTGCGATCATTCCGAGACAACAGTGCATTGCTTTATTCTTTGTCGTGAGAAATTTCTTTTTTGGGACATTTTACAATGGTGTAGAAAAAGTGACCTTCGTGTCACGTCTTACGGTATCCGATTCCTTCCATTCAAGAAGACAGCCAGCAATACACCGTATAATTTGTTTGTTGTTAGGACTCTATTGTCACGTGGTAGTGGCGTTAAAAAACACAGTAGCAATACTGTGAAAGACAAAATTTACCTTTATTGGGCAAACCTGTGCCCCACACTTAAAGCACCACAACAGTGGAGAACACAGTCGGTGATCGTCGAAAATCTGATCAGCGGGTAAAGCGCGTCGACTCTGATGCATGAGTCGTTGAATGTTCCAGAGTAATTGCTGGGACCCGCGTGCCTTCCACAACGTTCTGCAGAATTCGCGTCGCGTATACATGCAATCAGGTTAACGAGTTTCGGCTACACCAGACAGTGGATAGAAGCATCGATAACATTCTAAAAATTTCCCATACCCGTAGAAGCGTCCTGCGTGGAGCGATAACATTTCTAAGATGGTAAACGTGTTCACCCGTAAAAGATAAACAAGTTCACGTGTCAAAAGACGTCGTACCGATGCTACAAACATAACAGGATAGTGAAACACAATAAGACACTTATTAAACAAAGTAACAAAGCAACAAAGAAACAAAGTCCAAGGTGACGCAGTCCAAGAAAGTCCAAAGTTCAGTTATGCGAAGACCCCAAAGTTCATTAGCGCTGGTGGAACGGCTTAAGTCGCACAACATAAACTACTTCAAGTCATGCGCGGCGCCGCTGTGACAGCAAAATGCCGTCTGGCACGACCTCATAGTCGAGTGCGCCAATCCGTCGGATGATCTTCTATGGCGCGAAATTGCGGTTTAAAAGTTTCTCGCTAGCTGCTCACCGGCGTATATGGGTCCAAACCCAAACACGGTCGCCGGGCTGGTACTCGACGTAGCGTCGTCGAAAGTTGTAGTGCGGGCTCTGGGTCCTCTGCTGGTTCTTGATGCGCAGGCGGGCGAGCTGTTGGGCTTCTTCGGCGCGCTGCAGATTGGTGGCGACGTTAACATTATCTTCGTCGCAGACGTGCGGCAGCATGGCGTCGAGAGTAGTCGTCGGATTCCTGCCGTAAACCAGCTTGAATGGCGTAATCTGTGTTGTTTCTTGTAGCACCATGTTGTAAGCGAACGTTACGTACAGCAGGACGGCATCGCAGGTTTTGTGTTGACGTCGGCGTACATTGCTAACATGTCAGCGAGGGACGTATTCAGGTGCTCCGTGATACCATTCCTCTTCGGGTGGTAGACAGTTGTCCGCCTATGACTTGTCTGGCTGTACTGCAGAATGGCTTGGGTGAGCTCTGCTGTAAAGGCCGTTCCTCTGTCGGTGATGAGAACTCCTGGGGCACCATGTCGCAACAGGATGTTCTCAACGAAAAATTTCGCCACTTGGGCAGCGCTACCTTTCGGCATAGCTTTATTTGCAGCGAAGCGCGCGAGGTAGGCCGTCGCCACGACGATCCACTTATTTCCTGGTGTTGACGTCCGAAACGGCCCCAAGAAATCCATCTCGACCTGCTGAAAAGGTCGGTAAGGAGGCTCGATCGACTGTAGTAATCCCGCTGGCCATATCGGCGGTGTCTTGCGTCGCTCACAGTCTCGGCATGTCTTGACGTAACGGGCGACGTCGGTGGTCAGGAGCGGCCAGTAATACATTTCCTGTATCCTCAATAGCGTCCGGGGAAACCCAAGGCGCCCAGCGGCCGGATTGTCATGTAAGGCGTGCAGTACTTGTGGACACAGTGCTGACGGAACAAGAAGGTAGTTGGTGCGGACTGATGAGAATTTCTTATTCACGAGTAGGTTGTTTTTAATTGTGAACGAAGACAATCTGCGCCTAAATAACTTAGGGACAACGTCGGTATTCCCTTCTAAATTCTCGACGATGCCTTTTAGGTCCGGGTCTGCTCGTTGTTGTTCAACGAAGTCTACGCGCTTATTATACCAAGGAAGGCATCGTCATCTTTGTCGTCTTGCGGAGGCGGGTCAATGATGGCGCGTGATAGGCAATCGTGATCAGAGTGCTTTCGTCTGGACTTGTAGATTACAGTGATGTCAAATTCTCGCAGTCTGATGCTCCATCGTGCCATTCGTCCTGAAGGGTCCTTTAAATTAGCTAGCCAACACAACGCGGGATGGTCGCTGACGACTTTGAATGGCATGCCATTTAGGTAAGGGCGGAATTTTGCTGTAGCCCAAATGATGGCGAGGCATTCCTTTTCTGTTGTACAATAATTGCCTTCCGCGTTTTGATAGCCACCGGCTAGCGTAAACTATCACCCGTTCAAATCCAACTGTGCTCTCGAATAGGACCGCACCAAAGCCTAGGCTACTGGCGTCACTGTGGCTTTCGGTATCGGTGTCCTCGTCGACGAGCGCAAGTACCGGCGGCAACTGCGTGCATCTTTTGAGTTCTTGAGATGCGTCGGCCTGCGGCGTTTCCTACTTGAACTCGACATCACATTTAGTCCAATGTGTCAGCAGCTCGGCGATACGTGAGAAGTCCTTGATAAAGCGCCTGCAGTAGGCACACATGCCAAGGAAGTTACGCACTGCCTTCTTGTAGATGGGCTGCGAAAATTTTGTGATGGCAGCTGTCTTATGTGGGTCGGGACTGACACCACATTTGCTCTTGACGTGGCTAAGAAACAGTAGCTCTTCGTAAGCGAAGCGGCTCTTTGCCGGCTTCAGAGTAAGGCCTGATGACTTGATGGCCTCTAGCACTGTCGCAAGCAGCGTAAGGTGATCGTCGAAATTTCCGGCGAAGACGACGACGTCATCGGTGTAAACAAGACCGGTCTGGCACGTTAATCCTGCTGAAACCGCGTACATCACGCGCTGGAATGTTGCAGGCGCCGAGCACATTCCAAACGACATAACCTTGAACTCATAGAGGCCGTCTGGCGTGATGAACGCGGTCTTTTTGCAATCTCTTTCGTCGACTTCTACTTGCCAGTAGCCAAATACTTCAGGAGTCAAATACTTCTCGTCCATTCACCAGAAGTATTTAGCGTTGCAGAGCCGATCCATTGCGTCGTGTATCCGTGGGAGGGGGTATACGCTCTTCTTCGTGATCTTGTTCGGTCGACGATAATCGACGCAGTCGCGCATGGTTCCGTCCTTTTCATTCACCAAGACTACAGGAGATGACCACGGGCTTTTCGACGGCTGGATGAAGTCGTTGCGCAGTATTTCGTCGGCTTTTTGCCTAATAGCTTCGCGTTCTCCCGTCCATACTCGGTAAGGGCTCTGGCAGATGGGTCGAACGTACACTTCGGTTATTATGTGATGCTTTGCGACTGGTGTTCGTCGAATCGTCGATGATATCGAAAAACACTCTTTGTATCGCCGCAGAATTCTGTGCTGTTGCTGCTTGCTCATGGGAAGATTTGGATTGATGTCGAAGTCTGGTTCGGGAACTATGTTCGTCGCGGTAGATGCCCCAGAATCCGAGAGGACAAGCGGATAGCTGGTTTCGAGAATTTCCTCCACGTACGCCACTGTCGGGCTCTTGTTGATGTGCTTGAACACCTGGCTGAAGTTGGTTAGCGTCACTTCAGCTTTCGCTCCGTTCAGTCGAGCCATCCCTCTTGCGACGCAAATTTCACGGTCGAGCAATAGACGTTCGTCGCCTTCGATGACGGCTTCTACGTCAGCGGCTGTTTCGGTGCCGACCGAAATAACAATGCGTGAGCAAGGCGGGATGCTCACTTGATCTTCGAGCACACTCAAGGCGTGGTGACTACGAGGGCACTCCTGCGGTATCGCTTGACCTTCCGACACGTTACTGACTTCGGCTTTAGGTCGATGATGGCACCGTGTTGGTTCATGAAGTCCATGCCTAGAATGACGTCTCGTAAACACTGCTGGAGGATAATGAACGTCGCAGGGTAAGTCCGGTCACGAATGGTAATTCTTGCCCTGCAGACTCCAGTCGGCGTTATGTAGTGCCCTCCAGAAGTCTGAATTAGCGGACGTTCCCATGCACTCCTAACTTTCTTCAACGGGCTGGTGATGGGTCCACCCTTGACGGAGTATTCGGCTTCTGTGTCCACTAAGGCGGTGACTGTGTGGCTGTCGAGAAGCACATCGAGATCGGCGGTTCGTTGGCTTGTGTTGCAGTTAGGTCTTGGCGTCGGATCACGGCTGTGTCGTGCTGAACTGACGATGGAAGGTCGCGTCGTCAAATCATTTTTGTCGGTGTATTCTTGATTTTATGGTTTCGTCAGGATGGCGGCGTCTCGCTGATATATCGCCGAGATCGTCTTTTCGGCGTCATCGTCGGCGGCGGATGATCTTCGTCAGTTCGACGAACAGCAACCGCACCTCCATTGGTTGCTGCTTTTAGTTTTCCGGATATGGGCTCACGGGCAGGCCCTGACTGGGCCAGTGAATGAACGGCGCTGCGGCAACAGTTAGCGGCCTGGTGACTGAGAACGGGACGGTCGTCGGGGGCTCCACTGAGTGGCGGCAAGGCACTCGGCGATATCGCGAGGTTGTTCACAAAGCTTTGGTCACGGCACATTAACGGCGAACCCTCGCACTCCCATCTCGTGGCGTGGGTATAGGCTGTAAATGTCACCCGCTTCTACGCAGTGGTAACAGAGCGGGCGGTGGTGAGGAGCGCGCCAGATGTCTGTCCTCCTTGGAATGCTGCGTGGGGCGATGGGTTGACGTGCTGGCGGCGGCGGTTGTGGAGGACGTAACTGTGGCGTCACTTGGCCCTGACGCGGGCTCAGAGGGGGCACGTGACAGCGGGCTACAGCGGCGTACGTCATCGCTTGCGGCTGACTCTACGGCGATTCAGGGGCCACTCCGAGTGATTGTTGGAGCTCCTCGCGTGCGACGTCGGTAATCGGAGCCACTTGAGGCTGTGATGAAGGGAACAGCTTCTGTGGTTCCTCCCGCACGACCGCTCGGGTAGTCTCGCGCAGGTCGTCGGTGTCCAGTAACTGAACTCTCGCCTAGTTTGTCAAGTTCGTGAGGCGGTTATATTGCTGGTTCCGCATTTTCAATGTCTTCTCGATGCTGGTGGCCTCGCGAAGAAACTCGTCGCCGGTCCGCATTGGGCTTCGTATAATTCCGGCGAAAAGTTCCTCCTTCACACCATGCATGAGTAGGCGGACTTTCTTCTCTTCGAACATTTCCGTGTCGGCGTGGCGGAATAGACGGCTCATTTCCTCCGTGAAGATCGCGGTGGTTTTATTAGGCAGCTGCACTCGGTTTTCTAGTAGCGCTTGGGCTCGTTCTCGGCGTGCGACACTTGGGAATGTCTGCAGGAAGCCGCTTCGGAACTTGTCACACGTCGTTAAGGCGGCTTCTCTGTCCTCAAACCACCTCGTGGCGGCGGCTTCTAATGCAAAAAAGACATGTCGAAGTTTGTCGTCACTGTTCCAGCTGTTAAATGCAGCCACCCTCTCATACGTCTTAAGGCAGGTTTCCGGGTCCTCGAATGTTGAACCGCGGAATGTCGTAGGCACCCTGGGCTGCTCCAGCACGAAGGAGGACGCTGCGGCTACCATTGCAATTGACTGGGCGACGATCTTCCTGGTCGTCTCAGGCAACCTTACTGTTCTTGGCAACGTTGGTGTTGTCTTCCACGTTCGGGCTTGGGTCACGGCTTTGTGGGGGTGTCCGGTACATGAACACAAAGCAGCTTGGTGGTGACGTTAAAGAACACAGTAGCAATAGCGTCAAAGACAAAACTAACTTTTATTGCGCGAGTCTGGGCCCACAAAAACAGGCTACACCTAAAGCACAACGACAGCTGCGAACACCGTCGGCGATTGTCGAAAATCTGATCAGCGGGTCAAGCGCGCCGGCTTTTAAACATCAGTCGTTCAATGTCCCAGAGTAATCGCCGGGACCCTCGTGCCTTCGACACTTTTACACCACTCGCGTCGCGCACACATGCAGTGAGGTTACACAAGGTTCGGCGACAGTAGCATTCGATAACATTCTAGAAACTTCCGACCCATGTAGGCGCGTCCTGCACTGAGCGATAACAATTCTTAGATTGTAAATGTGCTCACCCATAAAAGATAAGCGAGTTCACGTGTCACTATTCATTAGGGAGAAGCCAAATGATCGCCAGACATGCCCAGCCAACTCGCTCTACGAGGTCTGTCTCTTGAGAAGAGACTGCTCAAGAGAGTAGTGTGGTTACAACCTTCGATCCCGTTCTTGAATGGTATTTGCGTCTGGTTGCTTGTGCTTGTTTTCCCGAATTTCGAACTTTCATCGGACTGCGTAGCATGTGTGCATTTGTTTTTCATGTGTGTCCAAATGCAATGTAACCATTTTTGAATAGAACTACTCACAATTCCATCCAGAATGGATAAAAAAGCACTGGCGTGACTCAGTGGTACAGTAGCTGACTCCCGCGCAGCGGGCCCGCGTTCGATGCAGGCGGGCACTTGGTATTTCTTTCTTCTCATTCCTGGCGATAGCCACGTTTCTTTGAATCATGAACAGTATTTGCGATGACAAAGAGGCGAGCAGGGTGAAAACGACGACGACGACTAGAGGCTAGCGCGTGCTGGTCGATACGTCGGCTTTTAGCGAGTTCCAGGCGGTGGCACACTTTTATAACTGCATCCACCGCCGCCACGTTGTTGAAAACGAGCAAGTTGAAGGCGTCATCGGCAATGCCTTTGAGGATGTGGGAAAGCTTGTCTGACTCATTCATTTGTGCGTCAACTTTGGGGCACAGAGCCAAGACGTCTTGAATGTACGTGACGTAGGGCTCTGTTGATGTCTGCAGACGGCCGGAAAGCAGCCGGATACATGACATTTGGGGATAAAAGTTAATGGAGAATACCTTAGTAACTTGCGATTCGCTGATGATATTGCCTTGCTTAGTAACTCAGGGGACCAATTGCAATGCATGCTCACTGACCTGGAGAGGCAAAGTAGAAGAGTGGGTCTAAAAATTAATATGCAGAAAACTAAAGCAATGCCTAACAGTCTCGGGAGAGAACAGCAATTTACAATAGGCAGCGAGGCACTGGAAGTCGTAAGGGAATACATCTACTTAGGGCAGGTTGTGACGGCGGATCCGGAGTATGAGACGGAAATAATCAGAAGAATAAGAATGGGCTGGAGTGCGTTTGGCAGGCATTCCCAAATCATGAACAGCAGGTTGCCGTTATTCCTCAAGAGAAAAGTATATAATAGCTGTGTCTTAGCAGTATTCACGTACGGGGCAGAAACTTGGAGGCTTAAGAAAAGGGGTTCTACTTAAATTGAGGACGGCGCAACGAGCTATGGAAAGAAGAATGATAGGTGTAACGTTAAGGGATAAGAAAAGAGCAGATTGGGTGAGGGAACAAACGCGAGTTAATGACATCTTAGCTGAAATCAAGTAAAAGAAGTGGGCATGGGCAGGACATGTAATGAGGAGGGAAGATAACCGATGGTCATTAAGGGTTACGGACTGGATCCCAAGGGAAGGGAAGCGTAGTAGGTGCCGGCAGAAAGTTAGGTGGGCGGATGAGATTAAGAAGTTTGCAGGGACGGCATGACCACAATCAGTACATGACCGGGGTTGTTGGAGAAGTATGGGAGAGGCCTTTGCCCTGCAGTGGGCGTAACCAGGCTGATAATGATGATGATGATGACGTGACATTTGAATGTCATGTATCTAGTTTTGCTCAGCCGCCTGAGGCGTGATAAATTAGAAATAGAATTTCAGAATTGTATTAAAGACGCTAGAGTTCTTCTAGCGATTGTTTCTGCTCAAAGAATGTTTGCTCCCATGCCCAATCGCATAAACCTTTCCTGACATTATGAATGCTCATGACACAGCAAAAATGACATGTCTGTTTGAATCAATTTGCTTGGAAGACTCGTGATCAAGAGTTTATAAAATTAAGATATTGTTGCGTGGATTTAGACATGCGGTACCATATTTCATCGAAAGCAATTATGGACTGAAAATTAAGCAGAATACAGGCGTAAATTACGGATAACACAAGATTTGTTTGCGTTTAGTGCACGCATTCTAAGATCTCTGGGATTATCTGCAGAGTACTTCCTATTAGGACTGTACTGCAGGTCGACCTCCCTTCCTTTTCTTCTCATTATACATTTATTCTTCTGTCTCTTTCTCTAATGTTACTGATATGAAACAAAAAGCATACACTTCGCAACTTTATGTAAACATGCCGCGAGAAGGCGCGGAGACACATTAAAGCAGAAAAAGAAAGCTCCACCCTCAGAACAATCTGTAGAAATGACGAACATAAACGGCTTCTTTGGATACTTCTTTTTTGAAAGAAGTATCTTTTTTGAAATAAGTATATTTATTGCAAAACAATGGAATTAGAGTCCATTGCAAAACATGGTAGGTTGTCAGCCATTTCGGCGTAATCTTGCCGGCTGGATAAAATGTTTCGGCTCCATAGATGGACCGCACTTTCGAGCGCACAGAAAGCGTTCCCACCTGTTCTAAATTTCGCAAGGTAATAACAATGACGTTCGCAGCAGGTGTCAGCAACAAGAGTCCGGTGCTTTGCTAACACTAGCAGCTGTATGGCACTAAGACCATTCTGCCGAAGCTGTGAATTGAAAACATTGTTATAATGAACGTTACAATAGGAAATGTCGTTTGACAGCTATGCGTAGCGGCTTTTTAGGATATATTTTACTGCTGCATATTTATTTGTAGCGTTTGATGCTTCAACTATTCCGAAGCGGTAATTACGGAGAGAGTCAAAATCCACGATAAGGATATTGCTACGGAACAGTATTTGCGATGACAAAGAGGCGAGCAGGGTGAAAACGACGATGACGATTAGAGGCTAGCGCGTGTTGTTTCCCCTTTTCCAAGTGCGGCGTATTTCTATTGTAAATATACTTGTATATAGGTGTTCGTGTGCGTCTTCCTACGTAACATATCTGGTGGAGGTGGACGTTCCCTGTACCTCATCACAGAGCTTCGCAGTGGGCGGTACGTCGAGCCTTCCTTCATGGCCCCCGCCGACGACAACTCAACTCTGCCGGCTCCGACACCTGCTGCCACTTCGACGACCTATATCATTCTCCCCGCTCCCCGTGATCCTGGCGTATTCTTGGGCAAAGATGGCGAAGACGTCGGGTACTCGATCAGCCTGTACAAACAAGTCAGCCGCAATAAACGTTGGGACCCTACTATCATGCACGCTAACGTAGTATTTTATCTCGGTGGCACACCTCGTGTTTGGTTTCGGACGCACGAACATGAGCTCACCAGTTGGGATTCGCCTAAGCAACAGCTCCGAGACTTGTTCGGCAACCCCTACGGTGACCAACTTGCCGCGCAGAAGGCGCTTTCCGGCCGTCTGCAGACATCAACAGAGCCCTACGTCACGTACATTTAAGACGTCTTGGCTCTGTGCAACAAAGTTGACGCACACATGAATGAGTCAGACAAGCTTTCCCACATCCTCAAAGGCATTGCCGATGACGCCTTCAAATTGTTCGTTTTCAACAACGTGGCGACGGTGGATGCAGTTATAAAGGAGTGCCACCGCCTGGAACTCGCTAAAAGCCGACGTATCGACCAGCAGCTTGCCCGTTTGCCCAACACCCCAGTGACTTCTTCCTGTGCTGACGCTCCTCGTCCCAACAACACTGGCGATGTTACCAGAATCGTCCGGCGTGAGATCGAGGCCTGATATCCGGCCTGAGATCCAGCTGCATTCGATTCCAGCCCCTCCAATGCACCTGCAGTATGGGTTTCCCTGATCCAGGCAGTTGTCCGCTATGAGTTCGCTAACATAGGTCTTCACAACATCTGTTCGGCCCATTGCCCTGATACCCACCCGGTTTCATCGATTCCGCCCCATCCCGCATCTTCTTATCCACCACGTTTCCGCAACCAATCTGAATGATGCACTGCTGACGACAAGCCCATTTGTTTTCCCTGCCATCGAATCAGGCACATTTCTCGGCACTGTCACAGTCACTGGAGTTCTCCGACCCGGTTTGCTTATACTGCCTACTCTCGCTCCCCAAGTGGCCATTCTCGTCCTTATGCCGCCCACTATGATAATGCCGCCACTGATTATCCTGCGCGGAACCGCCCCTATTCTCGTTCGCCTTCGCCCCAACGACGACAATGTCGCACCCCCCAGCCCCGTCGCTCCTATTCGCCGACTCCCTTCGGACGCCGCTCCCAGCCGGAAACTAGACGATGCAGCGCCTCGAGGTGACGCTGTATTGCTCCCTACGCTGCCAAATCCTCTACTGGCCTTGCCCACTCATCTGAACCTTCTCGACGTGCAAGTCGATGGTGTTTATGTGTCTGCTCTTTTAGACATTGGGACGCATTTGTCGGTAATGAGCGCGGACCTTCGTAGCCAGCTGAGAAAAATAATCACGCCCGCCACGACGCCTGTTGTCCGTCTCACCGATGGCGTCTCCTTCGCCGATCGCTCCACTATCGTGCTATACACAGTCATCGACCACTGTCCCCACGACATCATCTTCGGCTTAGACTTACTCTCCGCACATTCTGCTCTCATCGATTGTTCCGCCAGTACTCTCCGCTTTGACCTGCCTGTTCTGGATCCCGCTGAACCACACCCAAGTCGACTCAGTTCCGTTGACTTCGTTCGCTTGCCACCTTCGGCACTGACTTAAGTTCACTTAGTGTCATCCACACCAATGCCCGACGGTCACCACATCGCGGCTCCTATGCAAGACGTCCTACTTACACACGGGATCACAGTACCTCATACAGTTTTATCTATTACCGCGAATCGTGTCTGCCTGCCAGTGGTCAATTTTGGCTTCCCGACACAATGGCTGCCGCGCGGGATGTCTCTGTCCCAGGTTTGCTCGTTTGAGGATCACTCAGTAGCATGTATTGCAGTAGACGACAATTCAGCTGATCCTCCTCTACCGTCGCAGTCGGCAACTTGTACCATCATCGACTTACAGAAAATGATTGCGCCCGACATGCCTTCCGAGCACGCTCGTGAGCTCTACGGCGTTCTGTTTTCCTACCACAATATTTTTGTTATTAACGATCGTCCTTTGTCCAAAACTATGGCTGTTAAACATCGCATTAATACCGGCAATTCCCCTCCTATTCATCGACGCCCGTATTGAGTGTCACCGGCAGAGCGGCAAGTTATTCACGCCGAAGTTCGCAAAATGCTTGCCAAGAACATTATTGAACCATGGTGCAGTCCACGGGCGTCACCTGTTGTAGTGGTAAAAAAGAAGGATGGATCATGGCACTTTTGCGTGGATTATTGGCACTTTAACAGTGTTACGAAAAAGGACGTGTGTCCCCTAACTCGGATTGATGATGCTCTTGACTGCCTCCCATGGTGCTCGCTATTTCTCCTCTATTGACGTTCGCTCCGGCTATTGCCAGATTGCAGCGGATGGTCTGGACAGCGAGAAGACTCCTTTTGTAACACACGACGGCGTTTATTAATTCAATGTGATTCCGTTCGGTGTATGTAACGCTCCTGCCTCTTTTGAACGCATAATGGACTCCTTTCTTCACGGTTTCAAGTGGTCCACGTGCCTGTGCTACTTGGACGACATTATCGTATTCTCCCCAACGTTCGCTACGCACTTCGAGCGCCTCTCAGCACTCCTGGACGTTTTTCGTCGGGACTGTCTGCAACTCAACGCATCGAAGTGTAAATTCGGCCGTCGCCAGATTACCGCCCTTGGACATCTCGTTGACGCGAACGGAGTGCGACCGGACCCAGGCAAGATTCATGCTTTTACGCATTTCCCTGTTCCAAAGTGTGTCAAGTATGTGCGCAGCTTCATCGGCCTTTGTTCGTACTTCCGCCGTTTCGTGAAAAATTTCGCGGCCATAGCACGACTACTAACCGAGCTTTTGAAAAGAGACGCCTTTTTGCAGTGGGGCGATAACGAGTCCTCTGCATTCTCGCTCCTAATCTACCTTCTCACAACGCCTCCCGTTCTGGCCCATTTCGATCCTTCTTTGCCTACCGAAGTCCGTACTGATACCAGCGGTCACGGAATTGGCGTAATACTGGCACAACGCCAGAGCGGCAACGACCGTGTTATCGCTTACGCCAGCAGGCTCCTCTTGCCCGCGGAGCGCAACTATTCCATCACTGAGCATGAGTGCCTGGCCCTTGTTTGGGCGGTTGCGAAGTTCCACCCATACTTATATGGCCGACCCTTTTCCGTTGTCACAGATCATCACGCGCTTTGCTGGTCGTGCTCGTTTAAAGATCCTACAGGAAGACTTGGTCGCTGGACCTTACGCCTCCAAGAATATTCGTACTCTGTCACCTGCAAATCTGGCCGACTACACAATGACGCTGACTGTCTGTCTCGCTACCCGGTAGGCGAGCCTGACGATGCCAACAGTAGTACCGCCAATGGCATTTTCTCTGTGTCTGCTTTTGCTAACATCGTTATGAGCAGTACCGAGACCTATCACTGCGAGCATTCATCGAGCGTCTGCGCTCTACAACTACCGACGCATCCCTTCTCCGATATGCCCTCCAGGGCGGCATTCTGTACCGAATGAACTTCCCCCTGACGGATCTGATCTTCTTCTTGCCGCGCCAAAACATCTAAGACAGACTGTGCTCTCTGAGATGTATGAAGCACCGACTGCAGGACATCTTGGGGTAACCCGCACGTACGACCGCGTGCGCCGCCGCTTCTATTGGCGTGGTCTCGCTCGCTCCGTCCGATGCTATGTTGTTGCCCCTGCCAGCGTCGGAAAGCACCTCAGATTCTACCTTCCAGTCATCTCCAGCTGATCCCCTCCCTGTGGAACCGTTATTTCGTGTTGAATTAGACATCCTCGGTCCCTTTCCCACGTCATCCTCTGGGAACAAATGGGTAGCCGTCGCGACTGATTACGCCACCCGATACGCTATCATGCGGGCTCTCCCTACCAGTTGCGCCACTGACGTCGCGGACTTTCTCTTGCGTGACATTATCTTGCTTTTCGGCGCCCCTCGACAGCTGCTTACTGACCGTGGTCGTAACTTCCTCTCGAAAGTTATCGCCGACATTGCGCGCTCCTGCTCCATTCAACACAAGCTGACTACGTCATACCATCCTCAAACCAATGGCCTGACAGAGCGGTTAAACCGTACTCTTACCAATATGCTGTCCAAGTACGTTTCCAAGGACCACCACGATTAGGACATTGCCCTTCCTTACGTTACATTTGCATATAATTCTTCCCGGCATGACACCGCCAGATTTTCTCCATTTTATCTGCTGTACGGTCGCGAACCGACATTGCCCGTTGACACGGTACTTCCTCCTGCTGCGATCTCAACATGCGAGTATGCACGCGATGCCATCGCCCTCGCCGACCGTGAACGCCAGCTCGCCCGTACTCGACTGACGGCCTCGCAAATCACTCAGCAGCGTCAGTACGACGCCCGCCACCGTGACGTACAGTTTTCTCCTTGTGCGCTCGTGCTCCTGTTGGCGCCCTCTCGTCACGTCGGACTTTCAGAGAAACTCCTTTCGCGATACACAGGGCCCTGCCGTGTGCTGCGCCAGGTGACGCCTGTGACGTACGAAATTGCTCCTGTGCGTTCAACCTCGTCCTCTACTCTGGCATCTAGTGATGTTGTGCACGTCAGTAGGCTCAAGGCCTACTACACTGCTTCCGAGTCCGGCGTTTAGTCGCTCCGGCACGGCGCTTTTTCGCCGGGGGTAGTACTATGGAACAGTATTTGCGATGAGAAAGATGTGAGCAGGGTGAAGACGACGACGACGATTAGAGGCGAGCTCGGGTTGTTGCCTCTTGGCCAAGTGCGACGTATTTTCTTGTAAATATACTTATATATAGCTTTTCGTCTCCGTCTTCCTACGTAACAATATTCAGAAAAAAAACTATATATATCGACTGCAGAATCACTGTGCTTTGGGCAAGTGGGAACAAATTCAGAATGCGGTCGCAATTGCTGCTGCCTTACGAATATGTTTAGCTCCACTCGAGTGTAGTCGTGGCCGGCTGTCCTCAGGAACGGCTTACATAGCGGCGTCACCAGAAATTTTGTTCGGGGCGGCTCACGTTTCTGCTATGCCATGATAACTGCATTGCCGTTGCTAAATATACTGCAACCAAATTCTTGAGCGCTACGCACTGTGAAAACATGTAAAATATGCATTTTTTCATCGAACATATTCGAATGTCCCAAAAACATCTTGCGAGAAATAACTGATATGAATGCTTCCACCTTGTTGGTTTATTTAAAAGAAAATATCACAAAAACTTCAGAACTATATCCGTTCAAAACCAGCAAAGGACTGCGTCCTGCTGATATGCAAAATCGTGAAGGCCATGAAATGAATAAGTTGAGGACAAATACTTTAATGAAACTTTCTAATTCATAAACCTTCCTTACATTTTTACACATATGCAACGACCAGGAAAAAATTTCGATGACGCTGTCCTTCATTCCAATGTATTGCGCAGGAGCATCTGTCCCGGGTCGTGTACCAAATGGCAAGAAACGTTTAGTCGCAACACAGAGCATGCATAAAAAGCAGTTCTACAAAGTATACATTAGCAATGCGAAGGTTCAATGGAATATACAAATGCGAAGATACAGCTTGGTAAAGGGAAAAACTGTCATTGGAAAGAAAGTTCACTGCATGTAAACACAAGGTCGCAACAAGATAATTAAACATACGTGTAAGTCTGCAACCAATCTACGTATTTAAACAAAAGTCACTGTATATATTGCATTAAACATGGCAAATAAACATGTTGCGCAATCAGAGATTCACACACTAGAGAATCCTAAGCGCCCCCCCCCCCGCTCACTTCATTCCTCCACTCTCCCCGATGCTTCACGCGTCACGGAAGGTGGTGCGCTTTCTCCCTGCTTTTCTCCCTTGCGCACACAAGACTGATCCACCACCTTCGTCTCACTTAAACCCACCCCCCCTTACGCTTTCACTCGCATCCACAGCATGCGGCGCGCGGTGATGATGTTATCGCCCTTAAAGTTTGATGAATAAACGCGCGAAGATGCACCGACGAAGATAAATGAATATTTATTGACGTTTCGGCTCCCCATACGGGAGTCTTGTTCACAGTAAAACCCGTAACAGAGATACAACGTATTTAAATACATTACAGTACGCGACGAAAGCAGCGAGTGTACACCATCGGAAATGTGCCGTCGTGCTTATTCAGCGTGTGCCCCGTGGTCTGTAGGTGGAAGGATTCTAGATGCAGGCGTGATGCACGCGTTATTTCCTTTGCCAGGACACATGAACATGCCTAGTGAATAATGTCACTGTTTACGCGATGTTAAGACGTACATAAACAGCAGCTGAGAATTCCGAGAGGCTGTTGCCACTTCGTCATCTTCACCGTCGACGTCAGTGTCCTCTTTTCCCACCGTAACGAAATCGTGGCTTGTGAATTCCCCATGTTGAGCAAGGGCACTCGAGGCCAGGTGCCGTTTCTTGACGTCATACTCAGGCTGTTTCACAGGTTTCTTGAAGTTACCTGCCTCACCAATATACTTGTAATCACTGTTCTTGCACATTATGAAGTAGAATACACCAGGGAAATTTTCCTGTTACAATTTGTCACTTACGTTTACATAAACGTTTCTTAGTTTGCGGGTTGCCATGAGCGTAATTTTGACGTCGTGCCTGTATCCGGCCCTTTTGGTATGGCAGCTCACTTCTTAGAAGACGACGTAGTATGCTGTCTTTTAGGGAGTGACACTTCTTTCCTTGCCGGGGACAAGAAGGACGGAGGGTAGCCACAGGTTCTTAAATGATCACAGATGCTCGCATTATCACACGTGCACTCCTCCTGTCATGCGGAAACGAGTTTTGCTCGCTGGAAGAGCGTAGAAGGAACATACCATTTGTGTGAAAGCGGATGTATCGAGTTAAAATGCAGGTACCGGCCTGTATGTGTGCGCTTCTGTAGACGTTGAATAGAGGCCAGAGTCACCGCGCTTCACAATACCATCAGGAAACGGTCGACAACCGTATGCTTCTTGCTAGACAGTAAACTGAATCGCCTGTACCTCGCCGTTAAGAAGAGCAGCGAAGGCAGCGAGAACATCCTTGTGAACTAGGCAGAAGCAATCATCTACATATCCCAGGAAAACCTTTGCAGAAGGGCTAAAAGTTGCAAACGCCCGACATTCGACATCCTCCATGACTAGATTCGCAGCAGAAACTGGTAAAGATGCACCCATAGCCATAGCATGCGTTTGCAGGTAAAAAGGCTGTTGGTAGACGAAGTATGTATTCGACAAACAGAACCCAAGAAGACATGACAGGTCTGAAACGTCAATCACACATATCGCGCAGCGACATATCGGGCAGTGAGCTTCGAGGGCAGGGGTGCAAAGCTTTACAGCCACTTCAACTGGAAAGCTTGTGAATAGTGACTTAACTTCAAATAAGACCATGACGTCATCATAAGCAGGAACAGCGTGCCGTATTTTCCCCCAATAAGGTCGCCAGAATTGCGTAGGCGAGTGCTGCTTTTTCCAACGGGTAGCAATATGATTCGGTATAAGAAATCGGAATGCTTGTACAGAGCCGAGCAAGTGTAGTCCGCAATGGGTCGCATAGGAACACCTTCCTTGTGTATCTTTCGTACGCCACAACGTGCAAGAGCTCATTCGTTGCAACAAAGTACTCGGTAATAGAGTGATTTATGATGGGGCGGGACAAAATCGAAGTCATCAGCTAGAAGCTCCTGAAAGCACCTTTGCATTTTTTCTGTGGGATCACGCGTCAGGCGAGTATAGGTATTGGCGTCACTATCCAGCCAGTATTTTTTTTGTGTATTCATCACTCTGAAGCAAAACAGTTGTGTTTCCTTTGTCAGTCGGAAAAATTATGATGTCTGGATTGCTTCGAAGCCGGTCGACAGCCTCATGTTCCTCTAGCAATAGCGTGGAGTTTGAAGAAGGGTTTAGAAACATAGAAAGCACGTTATTGACATGCGTGTAAGCTTCATCACGTCTAGTGGCGTCAACGTGGCTTACCAGCCTTCTCAACAACACGAATCAGCTGCTTCGTATTTTTTATGGGCCATGTGCTAAAGATTAGACCAAGGTTCAGTACTGAGAGTTCCGCTCTTTCAAGCATATAGGAAGGGAGATTGTGTACAGACTCTCTTGCTAATCTTTGGGACGTACCGTTTCAGGATGGTCGCAGCCTTTCCAGTGCATGACGCCATTATTTAGTGTTGCCACGCTTGCTTGAAAGTAAGCTTGTAGTTGTATTTGAAGCTAATTCGGCCGGGCACATGAACTCTAGTCGGTGACCGTATCCAGCTTTTCTGGACACAAGGGTTTAGTTCGCGTGAGCGCCACCACGTGGCGTACTGACTGGCATACTAACTTTTCAAACTTCCCGCAGTGGCGCGGTGATGACGTCAGCAAAACAAAAATAATATATTTAAAATCTATCTCTGTGAATTGAACTTCGCTACAATGCTAGTGCCGCCATATTATAACTGTTCTTGACAAAGCATAACCTCTGGTCGCCTGGAGCTGCCTTATCATCCTAAGACCGTTTAGTTGCCATGAGCGATGGTTCATTCTGGGCTTTTGATATTGTTATATTTTTCTTTTATTTTTCTATTTTCCTTTTTTATTTTTCATGCTACGGAGTAAACAAGCTAGGGTAACCGTCAGAAGCACTCCATGGTAGCCTTTCTTCAGTCGCCACACATTCTTAACGTCCGAACTTCGCACAGCGTCTACGAGAGACGCCGTCGTGGACGGCTTTCGCTTGTGACGTATCGCTTTTGTTAAGATGGCCCCAATTATTTACCTAGTGACTCTGCTATCTGCGCTGATAAGCTACCGCAGAAACTGCAAATTGCTATGTGCTGTAGTATTAAGATGCGTACATGGATATGTTGGCTTTGAACCTGAAGGCAAAGGGCACCACACAAGTATGGATCAAACTCTATCTGGGTCGTCATCCGTTAGCATGCTATGGCCGAAGCTGCTCCCAATATTACGTCACATTTACCGGCCACCGGGCAAGGTAACCTTAGGGTATAACATATATAGTACTTGCACTTGGTTCCCAATGGAGTCTGCTGACACGGTTTTCCGCGCGCGTGAAGGAAGTCCGCTATTTAAAATTACTGTGCAGTAATATATGTGGGTTTTGTCTGTTCTCCATATTCTACGATGCTGCCGTTCCGCCTTTATCATATAGATGCAATGTTGACTAGCCGATATCGAACGCCAATGGGCTACGTACATGCTCAAAGACCTAGCGCACCGCTCCTGACATATACTTTTACTCGAGAGTTGTGTGACTGCCAAGGACATCCTTAAGCAATGCTACACAATAAATTATGGCTGTTTGCATCCCAAAACCACGATGTGATTATGACGCACGTCGTAGTCGGAGATTCCGGAATGATTTGGACCACTTGGTGTTCTTTACCGTGCGCCTAAACGTAAGTATACGTGTGTTTTCGCAGCTCACACTCGTCGAATTACCGATGCCGTGGCTAGGATTCGATCCCGCGGCCTCGCGCTTAGTAGCCGAACCCCATAGCCATTCAGCAACTACGGCGGTTGACGAATGTTGGCAGTTGGAGGAAGGGGACAGTCGGCACGTGAGACAATTTGTTCCCACCCTCATTGTCCGATAAGCGGCACCAGCCACCGAAGAATGACACCGTAGAGTGCATTCTGTTTAATGTGGTGCAGTCGACGTCCAAAATTTCTGACCCGAAACACCGTGTAATGACTGACGACCAGGCATCTCGCTTATATATGCAGTCGCCTGACAGCTGCCGTTGGCCAGAACACCTAGTTGACCTGTCCTCAACAACAGTTGCCGACTTTCTCGCTTTAGTTCGCAGCATCGGGTTTCAGCTGAATTGCTTCAACAACCAAATTATTTGTGTAAAAATTTGGCCACCCTGTCAACGTTATTGTTTTATTTTTAGGTCAACTTTTATATTTAAGCTAATGCTGTCCTGAGATTTCGAGTGGTTTCACCTTTCCCGAAAGCCCCGCATGTTTGTCGGCGATTGTTCATATTTTGGCGGATCTTTAATAGACGTCGAAACCATAGCACGGCCTCGTGACCACGCTGCTCAAAAAGTAATTTTTCTGAGGCCTTGCGCAAGCTTCTGCCTTCTTGTCATTCGTCAACGTCCTGATTTGCATGTCCCGTGTATCCCATTTTGACGACTAAGATCCCACGGTAGTTTGCAATGACATAATGGCGGTAGGATTCAAGCGATTTGAGTCTGTTCTACCATAGACACGACAGCCAATATTGCTCACTGTGAATGAAAATATTCCATTAGTCAGCGCCATCGTTAAACATATAAATTCCCAGTATAAAAATTATGCGGATCCCGCACACTGTGCGAATCGACGTGAGTGAAGCCTTCTGTGTAGTTTGCTTTCATTGACGTAATTAGCGGTAATGCTGACTGTGATGTATGATTTCTTCAGAGTATAGTGCAATACGAGAGTAGTGAGTAGATGCCAAATGTTACCTTGCGTGCACTACTGTTCTTTTTCTGCGTAGCACACAACATACAGCGAGCCGTCTTTGCTTGATGCGTTGTTGTGCGCCATTGCTTGTAACCTGTGAGAGGGTTGAGCATTGTCATTGCTTCACATGACAGATCGCATCGCGGCAGACGTGTTAGCAGAATTATCGTGCTCTACGTGCAAGACCACTATGCGATTACGAGGCACGGCGCAGTAGCGTACTCCAGATTTATTTTGATACCCTCGTGCTCTTTCACGTGCTCCTAAATCAAAGTGCACGACCATTTTTTATTTCGCTCCCACCGAAATTAGGCGCCCGCAGCGGGGATCGAACTAGCGACCACTAGGAATGCCATGGTCTCCAAGATACGGCGGCGGGCACAGAATTGTGGACTTGACGTGCCACCACTACAGTAGTGTCACCAATATGGTTATTAATGGCGCCTTTGCGTCTGCAGGCGCCGCGTCATTTGTCGACTTGACAAAATTGTATGGTGTTTATTTTTTAGATATAGCATGAACGTACAGAACTGTGCCTTCAGTTTGCCCGTAATCGCTGTCGTGTCTGCAGTAGTAGAGTTTCGTTGTCTTTTCACGTCGCCTTTTTTCTGCGCCGTCCTTCCCCCGCGTATGAGAACTGCGAGCGAAGAATGCTAAGGCTGTTATTCACTCATTTCGTGAATACGTCGGTTCTACCCATTCTGCGCCTCCTCTTCCTGCCCCCTCTCACACAATTCTATCTAGCTCTCTTCAGGACTTGTGTGTTAGGATAAGGGTAAGCGTTGCAGTTCCTGCAATACTTTTTCCGGGGGCGACGGATAATTACAGCTGTTAAGAGGGTAATGTGACGACGCCCAGGGAGCTCCTGAGCCCACTATGAACATGTCACGCGATGGAAAGGTCCAAACGAATTTTTTTAACTGCTTTTCCTCATTTCCGCGCTCCTTCCATGTGTATGCGCGCTCTGAACCCGGCGTGCAAGATAGCACCAGCACTAATGAAAATCTCGAAGGAAGAAACAAAGCAAGCTTCACATTAAAAAAAGTTGTCTTTACTTGTTGGCGTACAGTGGCGTATTGTCGTGGCGCCAACGCGTCCTTTGCAGGATTTCTGTGCTGCGAGAGCCAACTGGCCAACCTGCCCACTAGATTTTCTGGCTTCAGGAGCAATCTCATCCTATTGCCAAGATGCGAATGGTGCATCCAGTTTACTACAGACCTACAAGATTGCTTTTTCACCTGTTAATTACTTGCGCCCTCCACAGCTATACTGTGGAGGTATTTTCTTTTTACCACACTCCTATAGTAAGTGAACTTGTTTGCGAATTATATTCTTTATAATGTTGTATTTTTGCTATCATTGTCGTACGTATTTTTGACAGAGAACTCAGGCACCCTCTAAGGAAAAGCGTTCAATTTTTGCCTGAGTACGCGCCCGCCATTGTGAAGCAAATAGACGTAACTTAACTCATTTTCTCAGATATAAACGCTGACAAAAATATCAACAAGTGCCATATTGCTCGACCTTCTGTCCCGATTCGCAAGTTTTTTTTTTTTTTTGGAAGGGGGCTGTTATTTTGAACCGTAGACACGTGCATCGGACATCTCTCATGCGTTCGTTTTTTTCTCAAGCACCCGATGTAAACTGTTATCGCCGCAACTTCACGACGCCCTTGTGGCATGCCACCATGGCGTGTCGCACAACAATGTCCAGGCTGATTCATCTGAGTTTGCATATACTATTTTATGCGTCATACTTCGCCACATTCATTTTTCAAACTATGGCAGAGATCAAAAAGGCCGTCCAACGCACTGGACCCCTTTCCTCTGTTTATTCCCACAATGTGTACGTCTATCGCTGCGGTTACCAAACATGACCAACGCTATGCTGCCACTCAAGCCTTTCTGGCGACCTGATCAACTGAAGTCGCAGGCTTTCTTCAACACTTTTCTCAAAGCTGTTTCTCCAGTGTCATCTCTTACGCTACTCGTTCGTGCTAGACGCAACACAAACACGGAGATACCTTAATGAAGTATCAATTCGACGCTAGTTGACATGCCATCGATGTAAATTTCCGCTGATGACCGGGATAGGGGCGTGGTACTTTCTTTGGTGACATTATTGATCTACAGCCTTGCTCAACAACAGCGCTCGTCATTCATCGCTTTTTTTTGTCAACAGGAGCATGCTGTATTTCCTGTGAATATACTTTCGGCTTTAGGTGTGACCCTGCACGCATGCTCATTTTGTTACGCTCCCAGGAACCGTTGCCGTCATGCTACCGCCACATTCTGAGCTTCGCCGTCACCAGAGAGCACATAAAGTTGTCTTGACAAATAAGCCACCGCGATCCGAGCCCATGCATTCACATGATTCTGCATTTTGGAGCTGGGCATGCCAACCATTTCGCTACTACATCCCCCAACGACTTTCTGTTTGTCTGCCTTCCGATTTCTCGTTTTCGTCGAAGGCGCAGGCAGAATGGACGCAGAAACGAAAAACAAGCAAAGATTGCTTGAGCCGCTAGCTGAAGCTGACACATGATCCTAACTTTGGCAGGCCACTCTCATTGGAGCGCATGTGGAGTTGCGGCTGCGTGCAGTGCGTCGCCTTAGCTTTATTGTAAATTGGCGTACCACAAGGCGGAGTCTTGAGCCCCACTCTGTTTAACCTCGCCCTGATCTACATGATTCATACCCTTCCGCGATTCGTCCATATCACGATCTATGCAGAGGATATATCTATTTGATCGTTAGGAGCGACGCGTCCCCAGCTGCGCGCCAGACACCAAAAAGTGGCCCCACTAAAATCAGGTTATCTGCGAGCACTAAGTCTGGAGGTGTCCTTCGAGAAGTGCTCTATGGTCGCCTTCACGGGCAAAGCAGTGACACCGTACGTTGTCCGAATTAATGGAAAGCCTAGTGCCTACGAGAAGATGCACCGCGTTCTAGGAGTGATTATAGATCGAGACCTCTCCTGCAGTCATGTTGTCTTCTTCCTAAAAACGAAACTAGTCATGATAACCCACGTGCTCAGATTTCTTGCAAGGGGTGCGTCTGTGAGTGCGATGCTCCAACTCTATAACGCACTGTTCCTGGGTCTCCTACTCTATAGCTTACCTGTACTGGGTGGAACCGGTAAGGCTGTGCCTCCGCGCCTTCCGCTTCAGGCAAGCTCTAGCTCGGCGAATTTGTCTTCGACTTCCCAGGTATGCATCCACGGTAGCCATAATAGCCATTGCACAAGACCACCCTATCAATACGTATATTCAAGCCGACGCTTTAACGATGCACATCAGGCACTTCGCCCCACTTCCATGGCGTCATCTCACTTCCCTTCCTGCCGATTGACCTCGTTCAGCGTTTAGCAGGATTATTGCCGCCAACCAAGGAACATTACCGTCAAATTTCATGCCTGCAACAAGACCATGTCTACAACTGGGGTGACTCCATCCACTCCAGGCCCTTCTTGTCCTTCCCGGCATCAAAAAGAAAAAAACGGAGATGTGATCTCTTGCCCCCAAGGAAGCCGTGCTTTCTTTCCTACCTGACAAGTACAATTAATGGATCCACGTTAACACTAACGGTTATGTCTTCTCTAAATGTTCAGCTGGAGCAGTGGTAATTCCCGCAAAATCTGTCAATGTCAAACTCAAGACATCTCACATTACATCATCGACGGCTGCAGGACTCGCAGCTATCCGTGCAGCTCTGAAGTTTATTGGTCATGAATCATCACATTCATGGTCCATTTTTTGTGACTCGAAGGCAGCCGCCGCAGGGACGTCTGCGTCGGCAGGCGTTTGGCGGGTTGCGACACCACGTACCCGAGCACATGGCGGTTGGCCCCTCCCGCGTGTAGCTGTGCGCGGCTGAGCCGTGTCTGCGAAAAGGGGGATCCTGGGGGCTGAGCCGATGCCGGGTGTTTGGCCTTTAAGGCCCCCCGGCATAGGCAACACACCTCTTTGGCCTCTGCTTCACATAGGCGGCACCTCCAGATTTATCGACCTGGAGGAAATCGGCAGTCGCCTTTTCCTGTCCTATTCTTCAAGCTTTTGCTTTTTCTCTTGCTGTTTCTTCATTCCTGTTTGCTTATCACTTCTTCTCACTTCCATATTCTGGGCGCCAAGTGTTAGCCTGGTGTAATTGTCCAACCTTGGATATATTATAATAGGTTATAGGCGCGATGCATGGCTGGCATCTGCAGGAATTCTTCTGATATTGTAGGGTCCCATTGTTGGGCTCGGTGGTGGGTGGCCACCATCGAAGCTAAGTTTTATAACTTAGCATGGCAAATGCCTTTCCCCCGCTGCCTGATTGCACCCTGAAGAGGGGGCACACAGATGTAAGTTTAAATTTTTTATGCAACCGAAACAGTCTTTTCCCAAATACCACGTCGTTCACTGTCAACATGAAACTAAGACAGTCGGAATGATCTTAGCATTTCGTGTTAGCAAATTTATAACTGAAGCAATAGGCCCAGGTTACAAAGTAACGAAGATGGCAAGTGGCGATCCTCTTCTGGAAGTTCACGACAACCCACACTACAAGCTCTCGAAACTTGTAGCTTTTGGGGACATTCCCGTTTCAGTAGGCCCACATAGGACGGTGAATACAGTGCGTGGGCTCATCCCGGAAGATGACCCTCTTGAGCTTTCCGAGAGTGAACGTCTAGAAGGATGGCAAGAAGAGAGCGTCGTCAAGGTGCAGAGAATAAAAATTAGGCGAGATGATAAAGAAATACACACTAGGCACATAATCATTACATTTTGAGCAAGCATTCTTCCTGAATCCATCGAAACCAGTTACTGTAAGCTTCGTGTTAGAACGTACATCCCGAATCCGCGTCGATGTTTCAAGTGTCAGCGTTTTAGGCATGGATCGCAAACCTACAGAGGGCGGCCTACTTGTGCTATGCGTAGCTTCGTCGAACACTCTTCCGACGTTTGCACTACAGCACCCCACTGTGCCAACTATGAATGAGACCACCCTGCTTACTCGCGATCCTGCCCCTCGTGGAATAAAGAAAAAGAAATATTAGACCTCAAGGTCAAATTAAATCTGTCATTCTCAGAGGCACGTAAGCGCTTCTATTTACGCAATCAGTGCAGTCCTTCCTACACCGATGTGGCGCAACGGGAAGCAGCGCTACATCATTCGGCTGCCGCTCAAGTCACACGGAGTGTGATGGTGGTCATGCAACCAGCACCCCCCCTCCCTCTGGAACAGCCAGCGCTGTTCCGACCCTTGCAAAGGAGGGCCAGCAGACTCTTGGGCCTGTTGGACCCAGGGCCACTGCCGTTGCAGATCGGCCCAACACTCCCGTGAAAGTGCACGCTGCGCTGAAAGTATCCACCGCCTCAGATGAGGTGATGGATACGAACACGCCTCCGTGTCTCAGACGCCCAACGAACGGCGCAGCTCCCTCGAGTGCGCCGCGAATAAAGAACAAAAATTACCAGTGGCTTGCTAGGCTATGCCAGGATATACGTAGCGTGATGTAAGGTTCAGCTGGTTATTCTTACCTTTCCTGGGTTCTAGGATTAGCTTGGTTATCATCCATACTGCTGCTTCAATGACACACACATGGTATACGCATTATGTGACATATGTATATTTATTTTTGCTTAACGTCTGGTTGCTTCGCTTTTGCGACAAAGACGGCTCGGTGGTCGGTGTCGTAACACGCTGCCGTCTCTATGCGCCCAACGCAGTATTTGGAATTGATTGTGTGTCTCTGATACACAAAATCAATGGTGGCTCCCCATTGGGTCGTCTGTACTATAGTGCTCATGTGCCGCAGTCTTTCATACACGTCGCACACATATCCAAAGGGATTGTTTACGAAGTCCGTCTCGAAGATCCAAGTCGCACTGGCGCTTTCGCGAAGTTTAACCGTATAGTCAGTCAATCGACGAGCCTTGACGTCATCGACGGCGTCTTGTTGTTGCTGCTGCTGAGGTGGTTGGGCACGTCGCTCAGCCTCCTGGCGACGCGGCTTTGCTAGACGTTCCTCCTTTTGCTGCGGTGTCTCCGCAGCACGTTTAGCTTTGTGTTCGTTCTTCCTACGCTCAACCGCTAATTGCCAGGTAACTACTTCGGGATCCGAGGAGTCAAGATTCTCCGCTCTTCTGCGCCGCTGAGCATCAATTTTGCTCTCCTTCACCATGGCTATACCACACTGGCAAACGCCCCGCTATATGTATAGCCCAACCGATACCTCTGCGCATGCGCACAAAATAAGAGGCGCTATCAAGCGGCTGCGGAGCGGCATCAGACTTCGCTACTGAGCAACGGAGGCCCACAGCTGGGCACGTGCCGGCGCCAGTGCGTCTAACGCGGCTGCGACGTCACTCCTCTGGAATGCGCAGACCGGCGGGGCGCACCTGGCGCTGGCGGAGCGCGCGGCGGTGGCGGCTCCGGCGTGCCAGCTGTGCGCCGTGTGACATCACTACTCGCGCATGCGCAGCACGGCTCTCCAGGAGCCACGCCAAACTGCTCAACCTCCGCCAGTATAGCTCACGCTAAAGAATCTTGTATCAAGGGGCGGTCTCGTGAGCTAATATAATTTAATCTCTTAGACACACAGCACAAAACACATATATTATGGATATACATATATTACAATGGGATGTCAGGGGTTTACTCCACAACCTAGACGATATTAAGGAGGTTTGACAAAGGTACACTCCAAAGGTGCTGTGTGTCCAAGAAAAAGATCTTAATCCTTCAGGTCGATTTCATAATAAGACCCGCACGCCTCGCTTCAACGCGAACTACGGTGCGAGAACAGCGCACCCGCAGCTATCAGCACTCGGGGCCCTGTGGTCCCACCACAGGTCGCTTTCCTAATAAGGCCTGCACATCTCGCCTCAACGCGAACTACGGGGCGAGAATAGCGCACCCGCAGGTATCAGCATTAGGGGCCCTGTGCCCCCATCACAGTTAGCTTGCATAATACGGCCCGCACGCCTCGCTTCAACGCGAACTACTGTGCGAGAACAGCGCACCCGCAGCTATCAGCACTCAGGGTCCTGTGCCCCCACCACAGCTCGCTTTCATAATAAGGCCCGCACGTCTCGCTTCAACGCGAACTACGGGGCGCGAACAGCGCACACGCAGCTATCAGCACTCTGGGCCCTGTGCCCCCACCACAGCTTGCTTTCATAATAAGGCCCGCACGTCTCGCCTCAACGCGTACTACGGGGCGACAACAGCACACACGCAGCTATCAGCACTCGGGGCCCTGTGCCCCCACCACAGGTCGCTTTCATAATAATGCGCGCACGTCTCGCCTCAACGCGAACTACGGGGCGAGAACAGTGCACCCGCATCTATCAGTACTCGGGGCCCTATGCCCCCATCACAGGTCGCTTGCATAATAAGGCTCGCACGTCACCCTTCAACGCGAACTACGGGGCGAGAACAGGGCACACGCAGCTATCAGCACTCGGGGCACTGTGCCCCCACCGCAGGTCGCATTCATAATAAGGCCCGCACGTCTCGCCTCAACGCGAACTACGGGGCGAGAAGAGCGCACCCGCAGCTATCAGCACTCGGGGCCCTGTGCCCCCACCACAGGTCGCTTTCATAATAAGGCCCGCACGTCTCACCTCAACGCGAACTACGGGGCGAGAACAGCGCACCCGCAGCTATCAGTACTCGGGGCCCTGTGCCCCCATCACAGTTAGCTTGCATAATACGGCCCGCACGCCTCGCTTCAACGCGAACTACGGTGCGAGAACAGCGCCCGCAGCTATCAGCACTTGGGGCCCTATGCCCCCATCACAGGTCGCTTGCATAATAAGGCTGGCACGTCACGCTTCAACGCGAACTACAGGGCGAGAACAGCGCACACGCACCTATCAGCACTAGGGGCCCTGTGCCCCCATCACAGTTAGCTTGCATAATACGGCCCGCACGCCTCGCTTCAACGCGAACTACGGTGCGAGAACAGCGCCACCGCAGCTATCAGCACTCGGGGCCCTGTGCCCCATCACAGGTCTCTTTCAGAATAAGGCCCGCACGTCTCTCTTTAACGCGAAGTACGGGGCGACAACAGCGCAAACGCAGCTATCAGCACTCGGGGCCCTGTGGTCCCACCACAGGTCGCTTTCCTAATAAGGCCCGCACATCTAGCCTCAACGCGAACTACGGGGCGAGAACAGCGCACCCGCAGGTATCAGCACTAGGGGCCCTGTGCCCCCACCACAGCTCGCTTTCATAATAAGGCCCGCACGTCTCGCCTCAACGCGAACTACGGGGCGAAAACAGCGCACACGCAGCTATCAGCACTCTGGGCCCTGTGCCCCCACCACAGCTCGCTTTCATAATAAGGCCCGCACGTCTCGCCTCAATGCGAACTGCGGGGCGAGAACAGCGCAACCGTAGCTATCAGCACTCAGGGCCCTGTGCCACCACCACAGCTCGCTTTCATAATAAGGCCCGCACGTCTCGCTTCAACGCGAACTACGGGGCGAGAATAGCGCACTCGCAGCTATCAGCACTCAGGGCCCTGTGCCCCCACCACAGCTCGCTTTCATAATAAGGCCCGCACGTCTCGCCTCAACGCGAACTACGGGGCGAGAACAGCGCACCAGCAGCTATCAGCAGTCAGGGCCCTGTGCCCCCATCACAGGTCGCTTGCATAATAAGGCCCGCACGTCTCGCCTCAACGCGAACTACGGGGCGAGAACAGCGCACCCGCAGCTATCAGTACTCGGGGCCCTGTGCCCCATCACAGGTCGCTTTCAGAATAAGGCCCGCACGTCTCTCTTTAACGCGAACTACGGGGCGAGAACAGCGCACCCGTAGCTATCAGCACTCTGGGCCCTGTGCCCCCACCACAGCTCGCTTTCATAATAAGGCCCGCACGTCTCTTCTCAACGCGAACTACGGGGCGACAACAGCACACACGCAGCTATCAGCACTCGGGGCCCTGTGCCTCCACCACAGGTCGCTTTCATAATAAGGCCCGCACGTCTCGCCTCAACGCGAACTACGGGGCGAGAACAGCGCACCCGCAGCTATCAGTACTCGGGACCCTGTGCCCCCATCACAGGTCGCTTGCATAATAAGGCTCGCACGTCACGCTTCAACGCGAACTACGGGGCGAGAACAGCGCACACGCAGCTATCAGCACTCGGGGCCCTGTGCCCCCACCGCAGGTCGCACTCATAATAAGGCCCGCACGCCTCGCCTCAACGCGAACTACGGGGCGAGAAGAGCGCACCCGCAGCTATCAGCACTCGGGGCCCTGTGCCACCATCCCAGGTCGCTTGCCTAATAAGGCCTGCACGCCTCGCTTCAACACGAACTACGGGGCGAGAACAGCACACACGCAGCTATCAGCACTCGGGGCCCTGTGCCCCCACCACAGGTCGCTTTCATAATAAGGCCCGCACGTCTCGCCTCAACGCGAACTACAGGGCGAGAACAGCGCACCCGCAGCTATCAGTACTCGGGGCCCTGTGCCCCCATCACAGGTCGCTTGCATAATAAGGCCCGCACGCCTCGCTTCAACACGAACTACGGGGCGACAACAGCACACACGCAGCTATCAGCACTCGGGGCCCTGTGGTCCCACCACAGGTCGCTTTCCTAATAAGGCCCGCACATCTCAGCCTCAACGCGAACTACGGGGCGAGAACAGCGCACCCGCAGGTATCAGCACTAGGGGCCCTGTGCCCCCATCACAGTTAGCTTGCATAATACGGCCCGCACGCCTCGCTTCAACGCGAACTACGGTGCGAGAACAGCGCACCCGCAGCTATCAGCACTCGGGGCCCTGTGCCCCCACCGCAGGTCGCATTCATAATAAGGCCCGCACGCCTCGCTTCAACGCGAACTACGGGGCGAGAACAGCGCACACGCAGCTATCAGCACTCGGGGCCCTGTGCTCCCACCACAGGTCGCTTTTATAATAGGGCCCGCACGTCTCGCTTCAACGCGAACTACGTGGCGAGAACAGCGCACACGCAGCTATCAGCACTCTGGGCCCTGTGCCCTTACCACAGCTCGCTTTCATAATAAGGCCCGCACGTCTCGCCTCAACGCGAACTACGGGGCGAGAACAGCGCACCCGTAGCTATCAGCACTCAGGGCCCTGTGCCCCCACCACAGCTCGCTTTCATAATAAGGCCCGCACGTCTCGCTTCAACGCGAACTACAGGGCGAGAACAGCGCACACGCAGCTATCAGCACTCTGGGCCCTGTGCCCCCACCACAGCTCGCTTTCATAATAAGGCCAGCACGTCTCGCCTCCACGCGAACTACGGGGCGAGAACAGCGCACCCGTAGCTATCAGCACTCTGGGCTCTGTGCCCCCACCACAGGTCGCTTTCATAATAAGGCCCGCACGTCTCTTCTCAACGCGAACTACGGGGCGACAACAGCACACACGCAGCTATCAGCACTCGGGGCCCTGTGCCCCCCCCACAGGTCGCTTTCATAATAAGGCCCGCACGTCTCGCCTCAACGCGAACTACGGGGCGAGAACAGCGCACCCGCAGCTATCAGTACTCGGGGCCCTGTGCCCCCATCACAGGTCGCTTGCATAATAAGGCCCGCACGCCTCGCTTCAACACGAACTACGGGGCGACAACAGCACACACGCAGCTATCAGCACTCGGGGCCCTGTGGTCCCACCACAGGTCGCTTTCCTAATAAGGCCCGCACATGTCGCCTCAACGCGAACTACGGGGCGAGAACAGCGCACCCGCAGGTGTCAGCACTAGGGGCCCTGTGCCCCCATCACAGTTAGCTTGCATAATACGGCCCGCACGCCTCGCTTCAACGCGAACTACGGTGCGAGAACAGAGCGCCCGCAGCTATCAGCACTCGGGGCCCTATGCCCCATCACAGGTCGCTTGCATAATAAGGCTCGCACGTCACGCTTCAACGCGAACTACGGGGCGAGAACAGCGCACACGCAGCTATCAGCACTCGGGGCCCTGTGCCCCCACCCCAGCTCGCTTTCATAATAAGGCCCGCACGTCTCGCCTCAACGCGAACTGCGGGGCGAGAACAGCGCACCCGTAGCTATCAGCACTCAGGGCCCTGTGCCCCCACCACAGCTCGCTTTCATAATAAGGCCCGCACGTCACGCTTCAACGCGAACTACGGGGCGAGAACAGCGCACACGCAGCTATCAGCACTCTGGGCCCTGTGCCCCCACCACAGCTCGCTTTCATAATAAGGCCCGCACGTCTCGCCTCAACGCGAACTATGGGGCGAGAACAGCGCACCCGTAGCTATCAGCACTCAGGGCCCTGTGCCCCCACCACAGCTCGCTTTCATAGTAAGGCCCGGACGTCTCGCTTCAACGCGAACTACGGGGCGCGAACAGCGCACACGCAGCTATCAGCACCCTGGACCCTGTGCCCCCACCACAGCTCGCTTTCATAATAAGGCCCGCACGTCTCGCCTCAACGCGAACTACGGGGCGAGAACAGCGCACCAGCAGCTATCAGCACTCAGGGCCCTGTGCCCCCATCACAGCTCGCTTGCATAATAAGGCCCGCACGTCTCGCCTCAACGCGAACTGCGGGGCGACAGCAGCACACACGCAGCTATCAGCACTCGGGGCCCTGTGCCTCCACGACAGGTCGCTTTCATAGTAAGGCCCGCACGTCTAGCCTCAACGCGAACTACGGGGCGAGAACAGCGCACCCGCAGCTATCAGTACTCGGGGCCCTGTGCCCCCATCACAGGTCGCTTGCATAATATGGCTCGCACGTCACGCTTCAACGCGAACTACGGGGCGAGAACAGCGCACACGCAGCTATCAGCACTCGGGGCCCTGTGCCCCCACCGCAGGTCGCATTCATAATAAGGCCCGCACGTCTCGCCTCAACGCGAACTACGGGGCGAGAAGAGCGCACCCGCAGCTATCAGCACTCGGGGCCCTGTGCCCCCATCACAGGTCGCTTGCATAATAAGGCCCGCACGCCTCGCTTCAACACGAACTACGGGGCGACAACAGCACACACGCAGCTATCAGCACTCTGGGCCCTGTGCCCCCAGCACAGGTCGCTTTCATAATAAGGCCCGTACGTCTCACCTCAACGCGAACTACGGGACGAGAACAGCGCACCCGCAGCTATCAGTACTCGGGGCCCTGTGCCCCCATCACAGGTCGCTTGCATAATAAGGCCCGCACGCCTCGCTTCAACACGAACTACGGGGCGACAACAGCGCAAACGCAGCTATCAGCACTCGGGGCCCTGTGGTCCCACCACAGGTCGCTTTCCTAATAAGGCCCGCACATCTCGCCTCAACGCGAACTACGTGGCGAGAACAGCGCACACGCAGCTATCAGCACTCTGGGCCCTGTGCCCTTACCACAGCTCGCTTTCATAATAAGGCCCGCACGTCTCGCCTCAACGCGAACTACGGGGCGAGAACAGCGCACCCGTAGCTATCAGCACTCAGGGCCCTGTGCCCCCACCACAGCTCGCTTTCATAATAAGGCCCGCACGTCTCGCTTCAACGCGAACTACAGGGCGAGAACAGCGCACACGCAGCTATCAGCACTCTGGGCCCTGTGCCCCCACCACAGCTCGCTTTCATAATAAGGCCAGCACGTCTCGCCTCCACGCGAACTACGGGGCGAGAACAGCGCACCCGTAGCTATCAGCACTCTGGGCTCTGTGCCCCCACCACAGGTCGCTTTCATAATAAGGCCCGCACGTCTCTTCTCAACGCGAACTACGGGGCGACAACAGCACACACGCAGCTATCAGCACTCGGGGCCCTGTGCCCCCCCCACAGGTCGGTTTCATAATAAGGCCCGCACGTCTCGCCTCAACGCGAACTACGGGGCGAGAACAGCGCACCCGCAGCTATCAGTACTCGGGGCCCTGTGCCCCCATCACAGGTCGCTTGCATAATAAGGCCCGCACGCCTCGCTTCAACACGAACTACGGGGCGACAACAGCACACACGCAGCTATCAGCACTCGGGGCCCTGTGGTCCCACCACAGGTCGCTTTCCTAATAAGGCCCGCACATGTCGCCTCAACGCGAACTACGGGGCGAGAACAGCGCACCCGCAGGTATCAGCACTAGGGGCCCTGTGCCCCCATCACAGTTAGCTTGCATAATACGGCCCGCACGCCTCGCTTCAACGCGAACTACGGTGCGAGAACAGAGCGCCCGCAGCTATCAGCACTCGGGGCCCTATGCCCCATCACAGGTCGCTTGCATAATAAGGCTCGCACGTCACGCTTCAACGCGAACTACGGGGCGAGAACAGCGCACACGCAGCTATCAGCACTCGGGGCCCTGTGCCCCCACCCCAGCTCGCTTTCATAATAAGGCCCGCACGTCTCGCCTCAACGCGAACTGCGGGGCGAGAACAGCGCACCCGTAGCTATCAGCACTCAGGGCCCTGTGCCCCCACCACAGCTCGCTTTCATAATAAGGCCCGCACGTCACGCTTCAACGCGAACTACGGGGCGAGAACAGCGCACACGCAGCTATCAGCACTCTGGGCCCTGTGCCCCCACCACAGCTCGCTTTCATAATAAGGCCCGCACGTCTCGCCTCAACGCGAACTATGGGGCGAGAACAGCGCACCCGTAGCTATCAGCACTCAGGGCCCTGTGCCCCCACCACAGCTCGCTTTCATAGTAAGGCCCGGACGTCTCGCTTCAACGCGAACTACGGGGCGCGAACAGCGCACACGCAGCTATCAGCACCCTGGACCCTGTGCCCCCACCACAGCTCGCTTTCATAATAAGGCCCGCACGTCTCGCCTCAACGCGAACTACGGGGCGAGAACAGCGCACCAGCAGCTATCAGCACTCAGGGCCCTGTGCCCCCATCACAGCTCGCTTGCATAATAAGGCCCGCACGTCTCGCCTCAACGCGAACTACGGGGCGACAGCAGCACACACGCAGCTATCAGCACTCGGGGCCCTGTGCCTCCACGACAGGTCGCTTTCATAGTAAGGCCCGCACGTCTAGCCTCAACGCGAACTACGGGGCGAGAACAGCGCACCCGCAGCTATCAGTACTCGGGGCCCTGTGCCCCCATCACAGGTCGCTTGCATAATATGGCTCGCACGTCACGCTTCAACGCGAACTACGGGGCGAGAACAGCGCACACGCAGCTATCAGCACTCGGGGCCCTGTGCCCCCACCGCAGGTCGCATTCATAATAAGGCCCGCACGTCTCGCCTCAACGCGAACTACGGGGCGAGAAGAGCGCACCCGCAGCTATCAGCACTCGGGGCCCTGTGCCCCCATCACAGGTCGCTTGCATAATAAGGCCCGCACGCCTCGCTTCAACACGAACTACGGGGCGACAACAGCACACACGCAGCTATCAGCACTCTGGGCCCTGTGCCCCCAGCACAGGTCGCTTTCATAATAAGGCCCGTACGTCTCACCTCAACGCGAACTACGGGACGAGAACAGCGCACCCGCAGCTATCAGTACTCGGGGCCCTGTGCCCCCATCACAGGTCGCTTGCATAATAAGGCCCGCACGCCTCGCTTCAACACGAACTACGGGGCGACAACAGCGCAAACGCAGCTATCAGCACTCGGGGCCCTGTGGTCCCACCACAGGTCGCTTTCCTAATAAGGCCCACACATCTCGCCTCAACGCGAACTACGGGGCGAGAACAGCGCACCCGCAGGTATCAGCACTCGGGGCCCTGTGCCCCCACCACAGGTCGCTTTCATAATAATGCGCGCACGTCTCGCCTCAACGCGAACTACGGGGCGAGAACAGTGCACCCGCATCTATCAGTACTCGGGGCCCTGTGCCCCCATCACAGGTCGCTTGCATAATAAGGCTCGCACGTCACCCTTCAACGCGAACTACGGGGCGAGAACAGGGCACACGCAGCTATCAGCACTCGGGGCCCTGTGCCCCCACCGCAGGTCGCATTCATAATAAGGCCCGCACGTCTTGCCTCAACGCGAACTACGGGGCGAGAACAGCGCACCCGCAGGTATCAGCACTAGGGGCCCTGTGCCCCCATCACAGTTAGCTTGCATAATACGGCCCGCACGCCTCGCTTCAACGCGAACTACGGTGCGAGAACAGCGCACCCGCAGCTATCAGCACTCGGGGCCCTGTGCCCCATCACAGGTCGCTTTCAGAATAAGGCCCGCACGTCTCTCTTTAACGCGAACTACGGGGCGACAACAGCGCAAACGCAGCTATCAGCACTCGGGGCCCTGTGGTCCCACCACAGGTCGCTTTCCTAATAAGGCCCGCACATCTAGCCTCAACGCGAACTACGGGGCGAGAACAGCGCACCCGCAGGTATCAGCACTAGGGGCCCTGTGCCCCCACCACAGCTCGCTTTCATAATAAGGCCCGCACGTCTCGCCTCAACGCGAACTACGGGGCGAAAACAGCGCACACGCAGCTATCAGCACTCTGGGCCCTGTGCCCCCACCACAGCTCGCTTTCATAATAAGGCCCGCACGTCTCGCCTCAACGCGAACTGCGGGGCGAGAACAGCGCACCCGTAGCTATCAGCACTCAGGGCCCTGTGCCCCCACCACAGCTCGCTTTCATAATAAGGCCCGCACGTCTCGCTTCAACGCGAACTACGGGGCGAGAATAGCGCACTCGCAGCTATCAGCACTCTGGGCCCTGTGCCCCCACCACAGCTCGCTTTCATAATAAGGCCCGCACGTCTCGCCTCAACGCGAACTACGGGGCGAGAACAGCGCACCAGCAGCTATCAGCAGTCAGGGCCCTGTGCCCCCATCACAGGTCGCTTGCATAATAAGGCCCGCACGTCTCGCCTCAACGCGAACTACGCGGCGAGAACAGCGCACCCGCAGCTATCAGTACTCGGGGCCCTGTGCCCCATCACAGGTCGCTTTCAGAATAAGGCCCGCACGTCTCTCTTTAACGCGAACCACGGGGCGACAACAGCGCAAACGCAGCTATCAGCACTCGGGGCCCTGTGGTCCCACCACAGGTCGCTTTCCTAATAAGGCCCGCACATCTAGCCTCAACGCGAACTACGGGGCGAGAACAGCGCACCCGCAGGTATCAGCACTAGGGGCCCTGTGCCCCCATCACAGTTAGCTTGCACAATACGGCCCGCACGCCTCGCTTCAACGCGAACTACGGTGCGAGAACAGCGCACCCGCAGCTATCAGCACTCGGGGCCCTGTGCCTCCACCGCAGGTCGCATTCATAATAAGGCCCGCACGCCTCGCTTCAACGCGAACTACGGGCGAGAACAGCGCACACGCAGCTATCAGCACTCGGGGCCCTGTGCTCCCACCACAGGTCGCTTTCCTAATAAGGCCCGCACATCTCGCCTCAACGCGAACTACGGGGCGAGAACAGCGCACCCGCAGGTATCAGCACTAGGGGCCCTGTGCCCCCATCACAGTTAGCTTGCATAATACGGCCCGCACGCCTCGCTTCAACTCGAACTACGGTGCGAGAACAGAGCGCCCGCAGCTATCCGCACTCGGGGCCCTATGCCCATCACAGGTCGCTTGCATAATACGGCTCGCACGTCACGCTTCAACGCGAACTACGGGGCGAGAACAGCTCACACGCAGCTATCAGCACTCGGGGCCCTGTGCCCCCACCCCAGCTCGCTTTCATAGTAAGGCCCGCACGTCTCGCCTCAACGCGAACTGCGGGGCGAGAACAGCGCACCCGTAGCTATCAGCACTCAGGGCCCTGTGCCCCCGCCACAGCTCGCTTTCATAGTAAGGCCCGAACGTCTCGCTTCAACGCGAACTACGGGGCGCGAACAGCGCACACGCAGCTATCAGCACCCTGGACCCTGTGCCCCCACCACAGCTCGCTTTCACAATAAGGCCCGCACGTCTCGCCTCAACGCGAACTACGGGGCGAGAACAGCGCACCAGCAGCTATCAGCACTCAGGGCCCTGTGCCCCCATCACAGCTCGCTTGCATAATAAGGCCCGCACGTCTCGCCTCAACGCGAACTACGGGGCGACAACAGCACACACGCAGCTATCAGCACTCGGGGCCCTGTGCCTCCACGACAGGTCGCTTTCATAGTAAGGCCCGCACGTCTAGCCTCAACGCGAACTACGGGGCGAGAACAGCGCACCCGCAGCTATCAGTACTCGGGGCCCTGTGCCCCCATCACAGGTCGCTTGCATAATATGGCTCGCACGTCACGCTTCAACGCGAACTATGGGGCGAGAACAGCGCACACGCAGCTATCAGCACTCGGGGCCCTGTGCCCCCACCGCAGGTCGCATTCATAATAAGGCCCGCACGTCTCGCCTCAACGCGAACTACGGGGCGAGAAGAGCGCACCCGCAGCTATCAGCACTCGGGGCCCTGTGCCCCCATCACAGGTCGCTTGCATAATAAGGCCCGCACGCCTCGCTTCAACACGAACTACGGGGCGACAACAGCACACACGCAGCTATCAGCACTCGGGGCCCTGTGCCCCCAGCACAGGTCGCTTTCATAATAAGGCCCGTACGTCTCACCTCAACGCGAACTACGGGACGAGAACAGCGCACCCGCAGCTATCAGTACTCGGGGCCCTGTGCCCCCATCACAGGTCGCTTGCATAATAAGGCCCGCACGCCTCGCTTCAACACGAACTACGGGGCGACAACAGCGCAAACGCAGCTATCAGCACTCGGGGCCCTGTGGTCCCACCACAGGTCGCTTTCCTAATAAGGCCCGCACATCTCGCCTCAACGCGAACTACGGGGCGAGAACAGCGCACCCGCAGGTATCAGCACTAGGGGCCCTGTGCCCCCATCACAGTTAGCTTGCATAATACGGCCCGCACGCCTCACTTCAACGCAAACTACGGTGCGAGAACAGCGCACCCGCAGCTATCAGCACTCGGGGCCCTATGCCCCCATCACAGGTCGCTTGCATAATAAGGCTCGCACGTCACGCTTCAACGCGAACTACTGGGCGAGAACAGCGCACACGTAGCTATCAGCACCCGGGGCCCTGTGCCCCCACCGCAGGTCGCATTCATAATAAGGCCCGCATGCCTCGCTTCAACGCGAGCTACGGGGCGAGAACAGCGCACACGCAGCTATCAGCACTCTGGGCCCTGTGCCTCCACCACAGCTCGCTTTCATAATAAGGCCCGCACGTCTCGCCTCAACGCGAACTGCGGGGCGAGAACAGCGCACCCGTAGCTATCAGCACTCAGGGCCCTGTGCCCCCACCACAGCTCGCTTTCATAATAAGGCCCGCACGTCTCGCTTCAACGCGAACTACGGTTCGAGAACAGCGCACACGCAGCTATCAGCACTCTGGGCCATGTGCCCCCACCACAGCTCGCTTTCATAATAAGGCCCGCACGTCTCGCCTCAACGCGAACTAGGGGGCGAGAACAGCGCACCCGTAGCTATCAGCACTCAGAGCCCTGTGCCCCCACCACAGCTCGCTTTCATAATAAGGCCCGCTGGTCTCGCTTCAACGCGAACTACGGGGCGCGAACAGCGCACACGCAGCTATCAGCACTCTGGACCCTGTGCCCCCACCACAGCTCGCTTTCATAATAAGGCCCGCACGTCTCGCCTCAACGCGAACTACGGGGCGAGAACAGCGCACCAACAGCTATCAGCACTCAGGGCCCTGTGCCCCCATCACAGGTCGCTTGCATAATGAGGCCCGCACGTCTCGTCTCAACGCGAACTACGGGGCGAGAACAGCGCACCCGCCGCTATCAGTACTCGGGGCCCTGTGCCCCCATCACAGGTCGCTTTCAGAATAAGGCCCGCACGTCTCGCTTTAACGCGAACTACGGGGCGACAACAGCGCAAACGCAGCTATCAGCACTCGGGGCCCTGTGGTCCCACCACAGGTCGCTTTCCTAATAAGGCCCCCACATCTCGCCTCAACGCGAACTACGGGGCGAGAACAGCGCACCCGCAGGTATCAGCACTAGGGGCCCTGTGCCCCCATCACAGTTAGCTTGCATAATACGGCCCGCACGCCTCGCTTCAACGCGAACTACGGTGCGAGAACAGCGCACCCGCAGCTATCAGCACTCGGGGCCCTGTGCCCCCACCGCAGGTCGCATTCATAATAAGGCCCGCACGCCTCGCTTCAACGCGAACTACGGGGCGAGGACAGCGCACACGCAGCTATCAGCACTCGGGGCCCTGTGCTCCCACCGCAGGTCGCTTTTATAATAGGGCCCGCACGTCTCGCTTCAACGCGAACTACGGGGCGAGAACAGCGCACACGCAGCTATCAGCACTCTGGGCCCTGTGCCCCCACCACAGCTCGCTTTCATAGTAAGGCCCGGACGTCTCGCTTCAACGCGAACTACGGGGCGCGAACCGCGCACACGCAGCTATCAGCACCCTGGACCCTGTGCCCCCACCACAGCTCGCTTGCATAATAAGGCCCGCACGTCTCGCCTCAACGCGAACTACGGGGCGACAACAGCACACACGCAGCTATCAGCACTCGGGGCCCTGTGCCTCCACGACAGGTCGCTTTCATAGTAAGGCCCGCACGTCTAGCCTCAACGCGAACTACGGGGCGAGAACAGCGCACCCGCAGCTATCAGTACTCGGGGCCCTGTGCCCCCATCACAGGTCGCTTGCATAATATGGCTCGCACGTCACGCTTCAACGCGAACTACGGGGCGAGAACAGCGCACACGCAGCTATCAGCACTCGGGGCCCTGTGCCCCCACCGCAGGTCGCACTCATAATAAGGCCCGCACGCCTCGCCTCAACGCGAACTACGGGGCGAGAAGAGCGCACCCGCAGCTATCAGCACTCGGGGCCCTGTGCCACCATCCCAGGTCGCTTGCCTAATAAGGCCTGCACGCCTCGCTTCAACACGAACTACGGGGCGAGAACAGCACACACGCAGCTATCAGCACTCGGGGCCCTGTGCCCCCACCACAGGTCGCTTTCATAATAAGGCCCGCACGTCTCGCCTCAACGCGAACTACAGGGCGAGAACAGCGCACCCGCAGCTATCAGTACTCGGGGCCCTGTGCCCCCATCACAGGTCGCTTGCATAATAAGGCCCGCACGCCTCGCTTCAACACGAACTACGGGGCGACAACAGCACACACGCAGCTATCAGCACTCGGGGCCCTGTGGTCCCACCACAGGTCGCTTTCCTAATAAGGCCCGCACATCTCAGCCTCAACGCGAACTACGGGGCGAGAACAGCGCACCCGCAGGTATCAGCACTAGGGGCCCTGTGCCCCCATCACAGTTAGCTTGCATAATACGGCCCGCACGCCTCGCTTCAACGCGAACTACGGTGCGAGAACAGCGCACCCGCAGCTATCAGCACTCGGGGCCCTGTGCCCCCACCGCAGGTCGCATTCATAATAAGGCCCGCACGCCTCGCTTCAACGCGAACTACGGGGCGAGAACAGCGCACACGCAGCTATCAGCACTCGGGGCCCTGTGCTCCCACCACAGGTCGCTTTTATAATAGGGCCCGCACGTCTCGCTTCAACGCGAACTACGTGGCGAGAACAGCGCACACGCAGCTATCAGCACTCTGGGCCCTGTGCCCTTACCACAGCTCGCTTTCATAATAAGGCCCGCACGTCTCGCCTCAACGCGAACTACGGGGCGAGAACAGCGCACCCGTAGCTATCAGCACTCAGGGCCCTGTGCCCCCACCACAGCTCGCTTTCATAATAAGGCCCGCACGTCTCGCTTCAACGCGAACTACAGGGCGAGAACAGCGCACACGCAGCTATCAGCACTCTGGGCCCTGTGCCCCCACCACAGCTCGCTTTCATAATAAGGCCAGCACGTCTCGCCTCCACGCGAACTACGGGGCGAGAACAGCGCACCCGTAGCTACCAGCACTCTGGGCTCTGTGCCCCCACCACAGGTCGCTTTCATAATAAGGCCCGCACGTCTCTTCTCAACGCGAACTACGGGGCGACAACAGCACACACGCAGCTATCAGCACTCGGGGCCCTGTGCCCCCCCCACAGGTCGCTTTCATAATAAGGCCCGCACGTCTCGCCTCAACGCGAACTACGGGGCGAGAACAGCGCACCCGCAGCTATCAGTACTCGGGGCCCTGTGCCCCCATCACAGGTCGCTTGCATAATAAGGCCCGCACGCCTCGCTTCAACACGAACTACGGGGCGACAACAGCACACACGCAGCTATCAGCACTCGGGGCCCTGTGGTCCCACCACAGGTCGCTTTCCTAATAAGGCCCGCACATGTCGCCTCAACGCGAACTACGGGGCGAGAACAGCGCACCCGCAGGTATCAGCACTAGGGGCCCTGTGCCCCCATCACAGTTAGCTTGCATAATACGGCCCGCACGCCTCGCTTCAACGCGAACTACGGTGCGAGAACAGAGCGCCCGCAGCTATCAGCACTCGGGGCCCTATGCCCCATCACAGGTCGCTTGCATAATAAGGCTCGCACGTCACGCTTCAACGCGAACTACGGGGCGAGAACAGCGCACACGCAGCTATCAGCACTCGGGGCCCTGTGCCCCCACCCCAGCTCGCTTTCATAATAAGGCCCGCACGTCTCGCCTCAACGCGAACTGCGGGGCGAGAACAGCGCACCCGTAGCTATCAGCACTCAGGGCCCTGTGCCCCCACCACAGCTCGCTTTCATAATAAGGCCCGCACGTCACGCTTCAACGCGAACTACGGGGCGAGAACAGCGCACACGCAGCTATCAGCACTCTGGGCCCTGTGCCCCCACCACAGCTCGCTTTCATAATAAGGCCCGCACGTCTCGCCTCAACGCGAACTATGGGGCGAGAACAGCGCACCCGTAGCTATCAGCACTCAGGGCCCTGTGCCCCCACCACAGCTCGCTTTCATAATAAGGCCCGCACGTCTCGCCTCAACGCGAACTATGGGGCGAGAACAGCGCACCCGTAGCTATCAGCACTCAGGGCCCTGTGCCCCCACCACAGCTCGCTTTCATAGTAAGGCCCGGACGTCTCGCTTCAACGCGAACTACGGGGCGCGAACAGCGCACACGCAGCTATCAGCACCCTGGACCCTGTGCCCCCACCACAGCTCGCTTTCATAATAAGGCCCGCACGTCTCGCCTCAACGCGAACTACGGGGCGAGAACAGCGCACCAGCAGCTATCAGCACTCAGGGCCCTGTGCCCCCATCACAGCTCGCTTGCATAATAAGGCCCGCACGTCTCGCCTCAACGCGAACTGCGGGGCGACAGCAGCACACACGCAGCTATCAGCACTCGGGGCCCTGTGCCTCCACGACAGGTCGCTTTCATAGTAAGGCCCGCACGTCTAGCCTCAACGCGAACTACGGGGCGAGAACAGCGCACCCGCAGCTATCAGTACTCGGGGCCCTGTGCCCCCATCACAGGTCGCTTGCATAATATGGCTCGCACGTCACGCTTCAACGCGAACTACGGGGCGAGAACAGCGCACACGCAGCTATCAGCACTCGGGGCCCTGTGCCCCCACCGCAGGTCGCATTCATAATAAGGCCCGCACGTCTCGCCTCAACGCGAACTACGGGGCGAGAAGAGCGCACCCGCAGCTATCAGCACTCGGGGCCCTGTGCCCCCATCACAGGTCGCTTGCATAATAAGGCCCGCACGCCTCGCTTCAACACGAACTACGGGGCGACAACAGCACACACGCAGCTATCAGCACTCTGGGCCCTGTGCCCCCAGCACAGGTCGCTTTCATAATAAGGCCCGTACGTCTCACCTCAACGCGAACTACGGGACGAGAACAGCGCACCCGCAGCTATCAGTACTCGGGGCCCTGTGCCCCCATCACAGGTCGCTTGCATAATAAGGCCCGCACGCCTCGCTTCAACACGAACTACGGGGCGACAACAGCGCAAACGCAGCTATCAGCACTCGGGGCCCTGTGGTCCCACCACAGGTCGCTTTCCTAATAAGGCCCGCACATCTCGCCTCAACGCGAACTACGTGGCGAGAACAGCGCACACGCAGCTATCAGCACTCTGGGCCCTGTGCCCTTACCACAGCTCGCTTTCATAATAAGGCCCGCACGTCTCGCCTCAACGCGAACTACGGGGCGAGAACAGCGCACCCGTAGCTATCAGCACTCAGGGCCCTGTGCCCCCACCACAGCTCGCTTTCATAATAAGGCCCGCACGTCTCGCTTCAACGCGAACTACAGGGCGAGAACAGCGCACACGCAGCTATCAGCACTCTGGGCCCTGTGCCCCCACCACAGCTCGCTTTCATAATAAGGCCAGCACGTCTCGCCTCCACGCGAACTACGGGGCGAGAACAGCGCACCCGTAGCTATCAGCACTCTGGGCTCTGTGCCCCCACCACAGGTCGCTTTCATAATAAGGCCCGCACGTCTCTTCTCAACGCGAACTACGGGGCGACAACAGCACACACGCAGCTATCAGCACTCGGGGCCCTGTGCCCCCCCCACAGGTCGGTTTCATAATAAGGCCCGCACGTCTCGCCTCAACGCGAACTACGGGGCGAGAACAGCGCACCCGCAGCTATCAGTACTCGGGGCCCTGTGCCCCCATCACAGGTCGCTTGCATAATAAGGCCCGCACGCCTCGCTTCAACACGAACTACGGGGCGACAACAGCACACACGCAGCTATCAGCACTCGGGGCCCTGTGGTCCCACCACAGGTCGCTTTCCTAATAAGGCCCGCACATGTCGCCTCAACGCGAACTACGGGGCGAGAACAGCGCACCCGCAGGTATCAGCACTAGGGGCCCTGTGCCCCCATCACAGTTAGCTTGCATAATACGGCCCGCACGCCTCGCTTCAACGCGAACTACGGTGCGAGAACAGAGCGCCCGCAGCTATCAGCACTCGGGGCCCTATGCCCCATCACAGGTCGCTTGCATAATAAGGCTCGCACGTCACGCTTCAACGCGAACTACGGGGCGAGAACAGCGCACACGCAGCTATCAGCACTCGGGGCCCTGTGCCCCCACCCCAGCTCGCTTTCATAATAAGGCCCGCACGTCTCGCCTCAACGCGAACTGCGGGGCGAGAACAGCGCACCCGTAGCTATCAGCACTCAGGGCCCTGTGCCCCCACCACAGCTCGCTGTCATAATAAGGCCCGCACGTCACGCTTCAACGCGAACTACGGGGCGAGAACAGCGCACACGCAGCTATCAGCACTCTGGGCCCTGTGCCCCCACCACAGCTCGCTTTCATAATAAGGCCCGCACGTCTCGCCTCAACGCGAACTATGGGGCGAGAACAGCGCACCCGTAGCTATCAGCACTCAGGGCCCTGTGCCCCCACCACAGCTCGCTTTCATAGTAAGGCCCGGACGTCTCGCTTCAACGCGAACTACGGGGCGCGAACAGCGCACACGCAGCTATCAGCACCCTGGACCCTGTGCCCCCACCACAGCTCGCTTTCATAATAAGGCCCGCACGTCTCGCCTCAACGCGAACTACGGGGCGAGAACAGCGCACCAGCAGCTATCAGCACTCAGGGCCCTGTGCCCCCATCACAGCTCGCTTGCATAATAAGGCCCGCACGTCTCGCCTCAACGCGAACTACGGGGCGACAGCAGCACACACGCAGCTATCAGCACTCGGGGCCCTGTGCCTCCACGACAGGTCGCTTTCATAGTAAGGCCCGCACGTCTAGCCTCAACGCGAACTACGGGGCGAGAACAGCGCACCCGCAGCTATCAGTACTCGGGGCCCTGTGCCCCCATCACAGGTCGCTTGCATAATATGGCTCGCACGTCACGCTTCAACGCGAACTACGGGGCGAGAACAGCGCACACGCAGCTATCAGCACTCGGGGCCCTGTGCCCCCACCGCAGGTCGCATTCATAATAAGGCCCGCACGTCTCGCCTCAACGCGAACTACGGGGCGAGAAGAGCGCACCCGCAGCTATCAGCACTCGGGGCCCTGTGCCCCCATCACAGGTCGCTTGCATAATAAGGCCCGCACGCCTCGCTTCAACACGAACTACGGGGCGACAACAGCACACACGCAGCTATCAGCACTCTGGGCCCTGTGCCCCCAGCACAGGTCGCTTTCATAATAAGGCCCGTACGTCTCACCTCAACGCGAACTACGGGACGAGAACAGCGCACCTGCAGCTATCAGTACTCGGGGCCCTGTGCCCCCATCACAGGTCGCTTGCATAATAAGGCCCGCACGCCTCGCTTCAACACGAACTACGGGGCGACAACAGCGCAAACGCAGCTATCAGCACTCGGGGCCCTGTGGTCCCACCACAGGTCGCTTTCCTAATAAGGCCCACACATCTCGCCTCAACGCGAACTACGGGGCGAGAACAGCGCACCCGCAGGTATCAGCACTCGGGGCCCTGTGCCCCCACCACAGGTCGCTTTCATAATAATGCGCGCACGTCTCGCCTCAACGCGAACTACGGGGCGAGAACAGTGCACCCGCATCTATCAGTACTCGGGGCCCTGTGCCCCCATCACAGGTCGCTTGCATAATAAGGCTCGCACGTCACCCTTCAACGCGAACTACGGGGCGAGAACAGGGCACACGCAGCTATCAGCACTCGGGGCCCTGTGCCCCCACCGCAGGTCGCATTCATAATAAGGCCCGCACGTCTTGCCTCAACGCGAACTACGGGGCGAGAACAGCGCACCCGCAGGTATCAGCACTAGGGGCCCTGTGCACCCATCACAGTTAGCTTGCATAATACGGCCCGCACGCCTCGCTTCAACGCGAACTACGGTGCGAGAACAGCGCACCCGCAGCTATCAGCACTCGGGGCCCTGTGCCCCATCACAGGTCGCTTTCAGAATAAGGCCCGCACGTCTCTCTTTAACGCGAACTACGGGGCGACAACAGCGCAAACGCAGCTATCAGCACTCGGGGCCCTGTGGTCCCACCACAGGTCGCTTTCCTAATAAGGCCCGCACATCTAGCCTCAACGCGAACTACGGGGCGAGAACAGCGCACCCGCAGGTATCAGCACTAGGGGCCCTGTGCCCCCACCACAGCTCGCTTTCATAATAAGGCCCGCACGTCTCGCCTCAACGCGAACTACGGGGCGAAAACAGCGCACACGCAGCTATCAGCACTCTGGGCCCTGTGCCCCCACCACAGCTCGCTTTCATAATAAGGCCCGCACGTCTCGCCTCAACGCGAACTGCGGGGCGAGAACAGCGCACCCGTAGCTATCAGCACTCAGGGCCCTGTGCCCCCACCACAGCTCGCTTTCATAATAAGGCCCGCACGTCTCGCTTCAACGCGAACTACGGGGCGAGAATAGCGCACTCGCAGCTATCAGCACTCTGGGCCCTGTGCCCCCACCACAGCTCGCTTTCATAATAAGGCCCGCACGTCTCGCCTCAACGCGAACTACGGGGCGAGAACAGCGCACCAGCAGCTATCAGCAGTCAGGGCCCTGTGCCCCCATCACAGGTCGCTTGCATAATAAGGCCCGCACGTCTCGCCTCAACGCGAACTACGCGGCGAGAACAGCGCACCCGCAGCTATCAGTACTCGGGGCCCTGTGCCCCATCACAGGTCGCTTTCAGAATAAGGCCCGCACGTCTCTCTTTAACGCGAACCACGGGGCGACAACAGCGCAAACGCAGCTATCAGCACTCGGGGCCCTGTGGTCCCACCACAGGTCGCTTTCCTAATAAGGCCCGCACATCTAGCCTCAACGCGAACTACGGGGCGAGAACAGCGCACCCGCAGGTATCAGCACTAGGGGCCCTGTGCCCCCATCACAGTTAGCTTGCACAATACGGCCCGCACGCCTCGCTTCAACGCGAACTACGGTGCGAGAACAGCGCACCCGCAGCTATCAGCACTCGGGGCCCTGTGCCTCCACCGCAGGTCGCATTCATAATAAGGCCCGCACGCCTCGCTTCAACGCGAACTACGGGGCGAGAACAGCGCACACGCAGCTATCAGCACTCGGGGCCCTGTGCTCCCACCACAGGTCGCTTTCCTAATAAGGCCCGCACATCTCGCCTCAACGCGAACTACGGGGCGAGAACAGCGCACCCGCAGGTATCAGCACTAGGGGCCCTGTGCCCCCATCACAGTTAGCTTGCATAATACGGCCCGCACGCCTCGCTTCAACTCGAACTACGGTGCGAGAACAGAGCGCCCGCAGCTATCCGCACTCGGGGCCCTATGCCCCATCACAGGTCGCTTGCATAATACGGCTCGCACGTCACGCTTCAACGCGAACTACGGGGCGAGAACAGCTCACACGCAGCTATCAGCACTCGGGGCCCTGTGCCCCCACCCCAGCTCGCTTTCATAGTAAGGCCCGCACGTCTCGCCTCAACGCGAACTGCGGGGCGAGAACAGCGCACCCGTAGCTATCAGCACTCAGGGCCCTGTGCCCCCACCACAGCTCGCTTTCATAGTAAGGCCCGAACGTCTCGCTTCAACGCAAACTACGGGGCGCGAACAGCGCACACGCAGCTATCAGCACCCTGGACCCTGTGCCCCCACCACAGCTCGCTTTCACAATAAGGCCCGCACGTGTCGCCTCAACGCGAACTACGGGGCGAGAACAGCGCACCAGCAGCTATCAGCACTCAGGGCCCTGTGCCCCCATCACAGCTCGCTTGCATAATAAGGCCCGCACGTCTCGCCTCAACGCGAACTACGGGGCGACAACAGCACACACGCAGCTATCAGCACTCGGGGCCCTTTGCCTCCACGACAGGTCGCTTTCATAGTAAGGCCCGCACGTCTAGCCTCAACGCGAACTACGGGGCGAGAACAGCGCACCCGCAGCTATCAGTACTCGGGGCCCTGTGCCCCCATCACAGGTCGCTTGCATAATATGGCTCGCACGTCACGCTTCAACGCGAACTATGGGGCGAGAACAGCGCACACGCAGCTATCAGCACTCGGGGCCCTGTGCCCCCACCGCAGGTCGCATTCATAATAAGGCCCGCACGTCTCGCCTCAACGCGAACTACGGGGCGAGAAGAGCGCACCCGCAGCTATCAGCACTCGGGGCCCTGTGCCCCCATCACAGGTCGCTTGCATAATAAGGCCCGCACGCCTCGCTTCAACACGAACTACGGGGCGACAACAGCACACACGCAGCTATCAGCACTCGGGGCCCTGTGCCCCCAGCACAGGTCGCTTTCATAATAAGGCCCGTACGTCTCACCTCAACGCGAACTACGGGACGAGAACAGCGCACCCGCAGCTATCAGTACTCGGGGCCCTGTGCCCCCATCACAGGTCGCTTGCATAATAAGGCCCGCACGCCTCGCTTCAACACGAACTACGGGGCGACAACAGCGCAAACGCAGCTATCAGCACTCGGGGCCCTGTGGTCCCACCACAGGTCGCTTTCCTAATAAGGCCCGCACATCTCGCCTCAACGCGAACTACGGGGCGAGAACAGCGCACCCGCAGGTATCAGCACTAGGGGCCCTGTGCCCCCATCACAGTTAGCTTGCATAATACGGCCCGCACGCCTCACTTCAACGCAAACTACGGTGCGAGAACAGCGCACCCGCAGCTATCAGCACTCGGGGCCCTATGCCCCCATCACAGGTCGCTTGCATAATAAGGCTCGCACGTCACGCTTCAACGCGAACTACTGGGCGAGAACAGCGCACACGTAGCTATCAGCACCCGGGGCCCTGTGCCCCCACCGCAGGTCGCATTCATAATAAGGCCCGCATGCCTCGCTTCAACGCGAGCTACGGGGCGAGAACAGCGCACACGCAGCTATCAGCACTCTGGGCCCTGTGCCTCCACCACAGCTCGCTTTCATAATAAGGCCCGCACGTCTCGCCTCAACGCGAACTGCGGGGCGAGAACAGCGCACCCGTAGCTATCAGCACTCAGGGCCCTGTGCCCCCACCACAGCTCGCTTTCATAATAAGGCCCGCACGTCTCGCTTCAACGCGAACTACGGTTCGAGAACAGCGCACACGCAGCTATCAGCACTCTGGGCCATGTGCCCCCACCACAGCTCGCTTTCATAATAAGGCCCGCACGTCTCGCCTCAACGCGAACTAGGGGGCGAGAACAGCGCACCCGTAGCTATCAGCACTCAGAGCCCTGTGCCCCCACCACAGCTCGCTTTCATAATAAGGCCCGCTGGTCTCGCTTCAACGCGAACTACGGGGCGCGAACAGCGCACACGCAGCTATCAGCACTCTGGACCCTGTGCCCCCACCACAGCTCGCTTTCATAATAAGGCCCGCACGTCTCGCCTCAACGCGAACTACGGGGCGAGAACAGCGCACCAACAGCTATCAGCACTCAGGGCCCTGTGCCCCCATCACAGGTCGCTTGCATAATGAGGCCCGCACGTCTCGTCTCAACGCGAACTACGGGGCGAGAACAGCGCACCCGCCGCTATCAGTACTCGGGGCCCTGTGCCCCCATCACAGGTCGCTTTCAGAATAAGGCCCGCACGTCTCGCTTTAACGCGAACTACGGGGCGACAACAGCGCAAACGCAGCTATCAGCACTCGGGGCCCTGTGGTCCCACCACAGGTCGCTTTCCTAATAAGGCCCCCACATCTCGCCTCAACGCGAACTACGGGGCGAGAACAGCGCACCCGCAGGTATCAGCACTAGGGGCCCTGTGCCCCCATCACAGTTAGCTTGCATAATACGGCCCGCACGCCTCGCTTCAACGCGAACTACGGTGCGAGAACAGCGCACCCGCAGCTATCAGCACTCGGGGCCCTGTGCCCCCACCGCAGGTCGCATTCATAATAAGGCCCGCACGCCTCGCTTCAACGCGAACTACGGGGCGAGGACAGCGCACACGCAGCTATCAGCACTCGGGGCCCTGTGCTCCCACCGCAGGTCGCTTTTATAATAGGGCCCGCACGTCTCGCTTCAACGCGAACTACGGGGCGAGAACAGCGCACACGCAGCTATCAGCACTCTGGGCCCTGTGCCCCCACCACAGCTCGCTTTCATAGTAAGGCCCGGACGTCTCGCTTCAACGCGAACTACGGGGCGCGAACCGCGCACACGCAGCTATCAGCACCCTGGACCCTGTGCCCCCACCACAGCTCGCTTGCATAATAAGGCCCGCACGTCTCGCCTCAACGCGAACTACGGGGCGACAACAGCACACACGCAGCTATCAGCACTCGGGGCCCTGTGCCTCCACGACAGGTCGCTTTCATAGTAAGGCCCGCACGTCTAGCCTCAACGCGAACTACGGGGCGAGAACAGCGCACCCGCAGCTATCAGTACTCGGGGCCCTGTGCCCCCATCACAGGTCGCTTGCATAATATGGCTCGCACGTCACGCTTCAACGCGAACTACGGGGCGAGAACAGCGCACACGCAGCTATCAGCACTCGGGGCCCTGTGCCCCCACCGCAGGTCGCATTCATAATAAGGCCCGCACGTCTCGCCTCAACGCGAACTACGGGGCGAGAAGAGCGCACCCGCAGCTATCAGCACTCGGGGCCCTGTGCCCCCATCACAGGTCGCTTGCATAATAAGGCCCGCACGCCTCGCTTCAACACGAACTACGGGGCGACAACAGCACACACGCAGCTATCAGCACTCGGGGCCCTGTGCCCCCAGCACAGGTCGCTTTCATAATAAGGCCCGTACGTCTCACCTCAACGCGAACTACGGGGCGAGAACAGCGCACCCGCAGCTATCAGTACTCGGGGCCCTGTGCCCCCATCACAGGTCGCTTGCATAATAAGGCCCGCACGCCTCGCTTCAACACGAACTACGGGGCGACAACAACGCAAACGCAGCTATCAGCACTCGGGGCCCTGTGGTCCCACCACAGGTCGCTTTCCTAATAAGGCCCGCACATCTCGCCTCAACGCGAACTACGGGGCGAGAACAGCGCACCCGCAGGTATCAGCACTAGGGGCCCTGTGCCCCCATCACAGTTAGCTTGCATAATACGGCCCGCACGCCTCGCTTCAACGCAAACTACGGTGCGAGAACAGCGCACCCGCCGCTATCAGCACTCGGGGCGCTATGCCCCCATCACAGGTCGCTTGCATAATAAGGCTCGCACGGCACGCTTCAACGCGAACTACTGGGCGAGAACAGCGCACACGTAGCTATCAGCACCCGGGGCCCTGTGCCCCCCCCGCAGGTCGCATTCATAATAAGGCCCGCACGCCTCGCTTCAACGCGAACTACGGGGCGCCAACAGCACACACGCAGCTATCAGCACTCGGGGCCCTGTGGTCCCACCACAGGTCGCTTTCCTGATAAGGCCCGCACATCTCGCCTCAATACGAACTACGGGGCGAGAACAGCGCACCCGCAGGTATCAGCACTAGCGGCCCTGTGCCCCCATCACAGTTAGCTTGCATAATACGGCCCGCACGCCTCGCTTCAACGCGAACTACGGTGCGAGAACAGAGCGCCCGCAGCTATCAGTACTCGGGGCCCTGTGCCCCCATCACAGGTCGCTTGCATAATAAGGCTCGCACGTCACGCTTCAACGCGAACTACGGGGCGAGAACAGCGCACACGCAGCTATCAGCACTCGGGGCCCTGTGCCCCCACTGCAGGTCGCATTCATAATAAGGCCCGCACGTCTCGCCTCAACGCGAACTACGGGGCGAGAAGAGCGCACCCGCAGCTATCAGCACTCGGGGCCCTGTGCCCCCACCACAGCTCGCTTTCATAGTAAGGCCCGGACGTCTCGCTTCAACGCGAACTGCGGGGCGCGAACAGCGCACACGCAGCTATCAGCACCCTGGACCCTGTGCCCCCACCACAGCTCGCTTTCACAATAAGGCCCGCACGTCTCGCCTCAACGCGAACTACGGGGCGAGAACAGCGCACCAGCAGCTATCAGCACTCAGGGCCCTGTGCCCCCATCACAGCTCGCTTGCATAATAAGGCCCGCACGTCTCGCCTCAACGCGAACTACGGGGCGACAACAGCACACACGCAGCTATCAGCACTCGGGGCCCTGTGCCTCCACGACAGGTCGCTTTCATAGTAAGGCCCGCACGTCTAGCCTCAACGCGAACTACGGGGCGAGAACAGCGCACCCGCAGCTATCAGTACTCGGGGCCCTGTGCCCCCATCACAGGTCGCTTGCATAATAAGGCCCGCACGTCTCGCCTCAACGCGAACTACGGGGCGAGAAGAGCGCACCCGCAGCTATCAGCACTCGGGGCCCTGTGCCCCCATCACAGGTCGCTTGCATAATAAGGCCCGCACGCCTCGCTTCAACACGAACTACGGGGCGACAACAGCACACACGCAGCTATCAGCACTCGGGGCCCTGTGCCCCCAGCACAGGTCGCTTTCATAATAAGGCCCGTACGTCTCACCTCAACGCGAACTACGGGACGAGAACAGCGCACCCGCAGCTATCAGTACTCGGGGCCCTGTGCCCCCATCACAGGTCGCTTGCATAATAAGGCCCGCACGCCTCGCTTCAACACGAACTACAGGGCGACAACAGCGCAAACGCAGCTATCAGCACTCGGGGCCCTGTGCTCCCACCGCAGGTCGCTTTTATAATAGGGCCCGCACGTCTCGCTTCAACGCGAACTACGGGGCGAGAACAGCGCACACGCAGCTATCAGCACTCTGGGCCCTGTGCCCCCACCACAGCTCGCTTTCATAGTAAGGCCCGGACGTCTCGCTTCAACGCGAACTACGGGGCGCGAACCGCGCACACGCAGCTATCAGCACCCTGGACCCTGTGCCCCCACCACAGCTCGCTTTCATAATAAGGCCCGCACGTCTCGCCTCAACGCGAACTACGGGGCGAGAACAGCGCACCAGCAGCTATCAGCACTCAGGGCCCTGTGCCCCCATCACAGCTCGCTTGCATAATAAGGCCCGCACGTCTCGCCTCAACGCGAACTACGGGGCGACAACAGCACACACGCAGCTATCAGCACTCGGGGCCCTGTGCCTCCACGACAGGTCGCTTTCATAGTAAGGCCCGCACGTCTAGCCTCAACGCGAACTACGGGGCGAGAACAGCGCACCCGCAGCTATCAGTACTCGGGGCCCTGTGCCCCCATCACAGGTCGCTTGCATAATATGGCTCGCACGTCACGCTTCAACGCGAACTACGGGGCGAGAACAGCGCACGCGCAGCTATCAGCGCTCGGGGCCCTGTGCCCCCACCGCAGGTCGCATTCATAATAAGGCCCGCACGTCTCGCCTCAACGCGAACTACGGGGCGAGAAGAGCGCACCCGCAGCTATCAGCACTCGGGGCCCTGTGCCCCCACCACAGCTCGCTTTCATAATAAGGCCCGCACGTCTCGCTTCAACGCGAACTACGGTTCGAGAACAGCGCACACGCAGCTATCAGCACTCTGGGCCATGTGCCCCCACCACAGCTCGCTTTCATAATAAGGCCCGCACGTCTCGCCTCAACGCGAACTAGGGGGCGAGAACAGCGCACCCGTAGCTATCAGCACTCAGAGCCCTGTGCCCCCACCACAGCTCGCTTTCATAATAAGGCCCGCTGGTCTCGCTTCAACGCGAACTACGGGGCGCGAACAGCGCACACGCAGCTATCAGCACTCTGGACCCTGTGCCCCCACCACAGCTCGCTTTCATAATAAGGCCCGCACGTCTCGCCTCAACGCGAACTACGGGGCGAGAACAGCGCACCAACAGCTATCAGCACTCAGGGCCCTGTGCCCCCATCACAGGTCGCTTGCATAATGAGGCCCGCACGTCTCGTCTCAACGCGAACTACGGGGCGAGAACAGCGCACCCGCCGCTATCAGTACTCGGGGCCCTGTGCCCCCATCACAGGTCGCTTTCAGAATAAGGCCCGCACGTCTCGCTTTAACGCGAACTACGGGGCGACAACAGCGCAAACGCAGCTATCAGCACTCGGGGCCCTGTGGTCCCACCACAGGTCGCTTTCCTAATAAGGCCCCCACATCTCGCCTCAACGCGAACTACGGGGCGAGAACAGCGCACCCGCAGGTATCAGCACTAGGGGCCCTGTGCCCCCATCACAGTTAGCTTGCATAATACGGCCCGCACGCCTCGCTTCAACGCGAACTACGGTGCGAGAACAGCGCACCCGCAGCTATCAGCACTCGGGGCCCTGTGCCCCCACCGCAGGTCGCATTCATAATAAGGCCCGCACGCCTCGCTTCAACGCGAACTACGGGGCGAGGACAGCGCACACGCAGCTATCAGCACTCGGGGCCCTGTGCTCCCACCGCAGGTCGCTTTTATAATAGGGCCTGCACGTCTCGCTTCAACGCGAACTACGGGGCGAGAACAGCGCACACGCAGCTATCAGCACTCTGGGCCCTGTGCCCCCACCACAGCTCGCTTTCATAGTAAGGCCCGGACGTCTCGCTTCAACGCGAACTACGGGGCGCGAACCGCGCACACGCAGCTATCAGCACCCTGGACCCTGTGCCCCCACCACAGCTCGCTTTCATAATAAGGCCCGCACGTCTCGCCTCAACGCGAACTACGGGGCGAGAACAGCGCACCAGCAGCTATCAGCACTCAGGGCCCTGTGCCCCCATCACAGCTCGCTTGCATAATAAGGCCCGCACGTCTCGCCTCAACGCGAACTACGGGGCGACAACAGCACACACGCAGCTATCAGCACTCGGGGCCCTGTGCCTCCACGACAGGTCGCTTTCATAGTAAGGCCCGCACGTCTAGCCTCAACGCGAACTACGGGGCGAGAACAGCGCACCCGCAGCTATCAGTACTCGGGGCCCTGTGCCCCCATCACAGGTCGCTTGCATAATATGGCTCGCACGTCACGCTTCAACGCGAACTACGGGGCGAGAACAGCGCACACGCAGCTATCAGCACTCGGGGCCCTGTGCCCCCACCGCAGGTCGCATTCATAATAAGGCCCGCACGTCTCGCCTCAACGCGAACTACGGGGCGAGAAGAGCGCACCCGCAGCTATCAGCACTCGGGGCCCTGTGCCCCCATCACAGGTCGCTTGCATAATAAGGCCCGCACGCCTCGCTTCAACACGAACTACGGGGCGACAACAGCACACACGCAGCTATCAGCACTCGGGGCCCTGTGCCCCCAGCACAGGTCGCTTTCATAATAAGGCCCGTACGTCTCACCTCAACGCGAACTACGGGGCGAGAACAGCGCACCCGCAGCTATCAGTACTCGGGGCCCTGTGCCCCCATCACAGGTCGCTTGCATAATAAGGCCCGCACGCCTCGCTTCAACACGAACTACGGGGCGACAACAACGCAAACGCAGCTATCAGCACTCGGGGCCCTGTGGTCCCACCACAGGTCGCTTTCCTAATAAGGCCCGCACATCTCGCATGAGGATATGAGGATAATGAATACCTTCTTCCGCAAGCGGGATAGCCGAAAGTGGACGTGGAGGAGCCCGAACGGCGAGACTAGAAATGAAATAGACCTCATACTCTGCGCTAACCCTGGCATCATACAAGATGTGGACGTGCTCGGCAAGGTGCGCTGCAGTGACCACAGGATGGTAAGAACTCGAATTCGCCTAGACCTGAGGAGGGAACGGAAGAAACTGGTACATAAGAAGCCGATCAATGAGTTAGCGGTAAGAGGGAAAATAGAGCAATTCCAGATCAAGCTACAGAACAGGTATTCAGCTTTAACTCAGGAAGAGGACCTTAGTGTTGAAGCAATGAACGACAATCTAGTGGGCATCATTAAGGAGTGTGCAATGGAAGTCGGTGGTAACTCCGTTAGGCAGGATACCAGCAAACTATCGCAGGAGACGAAAGATCTGATCAAGAAACGCCAATGTATGAAAGCATCTAACCCTACAGCTAGAATAGAACTGGCAGAACTTTCGAAGTTAATCAACAAGCGTAAGACAGCTGACATAAGGAAGTATAATATGGATAGAATTGAACATGCTCTCAGGAGCGGAGGATGCCTAAAAACAGTGAAGAAGAAACTAGGAATTGGCAAGAATCAGATGTATGCGTTAAGAGACAAAGCCGGCAATATCATTACTAATATGGATGAGATAGTTCAAGTGGCTGAGGAGTTCTATAGAGATTTATACAGTACCAGTGGCACCCACGACGATAATGGAAGAGAAAATAGCCTAGAGGAATTCGAAATCCCGAAGGTAACGCCGGAAGAAGTAAAGAAAGCCTTAGGAGATATGCAAAGGGGGAAGGCAGCTGGGGAAGATCAGGTAACAGCAGATTTGTTGAAGGATGGTGGACAGATTGTTCTAGAGAAACTGGCCACCCTGTATACGCAATGCCTCATCACCTCGAGCGTACCGGAATCTTGGAAGAACGCTAACATAATCCTAATCCATAAGAAAGGGGACGCCAAAGAGTTGAAAAATTATAGACCGATCAGCTTACTGTCCGTTGCCTACAAAGTATTTACTAAGGTAATTGCAAATAGAATCAGGAACACCTTAGACTTCTGTCAACCAAAGGACCAGGCAGGATTCCGTAAAGGCTACTCAACAATAGACCATATTCACACTATCAATCAAGTGATAGAGAAATGTGCAGAATATAAGCAACCGTTGTATATAGCTTTCATTGATTACGAGAAAGCGTTTGATTCAGTCGAAACCTCAGCAGTCATGGAGGCATTACGGAATCAGGGTGTAGATGAGCCATATGTAAAAATACTGGAAGATATCTATAGCGGCTCCACAGCCACCGTAGTCCTCCATAAAGCAAGCAACAAAATCCCAATAAAGAAAGGCGTCAGGCAGGGAGATACGATATCTCCAATGCTATTCACAGCGTGTTTACAGGAGGTATTCAGAGACCTGGATTGGGAAGAATTGGGGATAAAATTAATGGAGAATACCTTAGTAACTTGCGATTCGCTGATGATATTGCCTTGCTTAGTAACTCAGGGGACCAATTGCAATGCATGCTCACTGACCTGGAGAGGCAAAGCAGAAGAGTGGGTCTAAAAATTAATATGCAGAAAACTAAAGTAATGCTTAACAGTCTCGGGAGAGAACAGCAATTTACAATAGGCAGCGAGGCACTGGAAGTCGTAAGGGAATACATCTACTTAGGGCAGGTAGTGACGGCGGATCCGGATCATGAGACGGAAATAATCAGAAGAATAAGAAAGGGCTGGAGTGCGTTTGGCAGGCATTCCCAAATCATGAACAGCAGGTTGCCGTTATCCCTCAAGAGAAAAGTATATAATAGCTGTGTCTTACCAGTACTCACCTACGGGGCAGAAACCTGGAGGCTTACGAAAAGGGTTCTACTCAAATTGAGGACGACACAACGAGCTATGGAAAGAAGAATGATAGGTGTAACGTTAAGGGATAAGAAAAGAGCAGATTGGGTGAGGGAACAAACGCGAGTTAATGACATCTTAGTTGAAATCAAGAAAAAGAAATGGGCATGGGCAGGACATGTAATGAGGAGAGAAGATAACCGATGGTCATTAAGGGTTACGGACTGGATCCCAAGAGAAGGGAAGCGTAGCAGGGGGCGGCAGAAAGTCAGGTGGGCGGATGAGATTAAGAAGTTTGCAGGGACGGCATGGCCACAATTAGTACATGACCGGGGTTGTTGGAGAAGTATGGGAGAGGCCTTTGCCCTGCAGTGGGCGTAACCAGGCTGATGATGATGATGATGATGATCTCGCCTCAACGCGAACTACGGGGCGAGAACAGCGCACCCGCAGGTATCAGCACTAGGGGCCCTGTGCCCCCATCACAGTTAGCTTGCATAATACGGCCCGCACGCCTCGCTTCAACGCAAACTACGGTGCGAGAACAGCGCACCCGCAGCTATCAGCACTCGGGGCGCTATGCCCCCATCACAGGTCGCTTGCATAATAAGGCTCGCACGTCACGCTTCAACGCGAACTACTGGGCGAGAACAGCGCACACGTAGCTGTCAGCACCCGGGGCCCTGTGCCCCCCCCGCAGGTCGCATTCATAATAAGGCCCGCACGCCTCGCTTCAACGCGAACTACGGCGCGCCAACAGCACACACGCAGCTATCAGCACTCGGGGCCCTGTGGTCCCACCACAGGTCGCTTTCCTAATAAGGCCCGCACATCTCGCCTCAATGCGAACTACGGGGCGAGAACAGCGCACCCGCAGGTATCAGCACTAGCGGCCCTGTGCCCCCATCACAGTTAGCTTGCATAATACGGCCCGCACGCCTCGCTTCAACGCGAACTACGGTGCGAGAACAGAGCGCCCGCAGCTATCAGTACTCGGGGCCCTGTGCCCCCATCACAGGTCGCTTGCATAATAAGGCTCGCACGTCACGCTTCAACGCGAACTACGGGGCGAGAACAGCGCACACGCAGCTATCAGCACTCGGGGCCCTGTGCCCCCACTGCAGGTCGCATTCATAATAAGGCCCGCACGTCTCGCCTCAACGCGAACTACGGGGCGAGAAGAGCGCACCCGCAGCTATCAGCACTCGGGGCCCTGTGCCCCCACCACAGCTCGCTTTCATAGTAAGGCCCGGACGTCTCGCTTCAACGCGAACTGCGGGGCGCGAACAGCGCACACGCAGCTATCAGCACCCTGGACCCTGTGCCCCCACCACAGCTCGCTTTCACAATAAGGCCCGCACGTCTCGCCTCAACGCGAACTACGGGGCGAGAACAGCGCACCAGCAGCTATCAGCACTCAGGGCCCTGTGCCCCCATCACAGCTCGCTTGCATAATAAGGCCCGCACGTCTCGCCTCAACGCGAACTACGGGGCGACAACAGCACACACGCAGCTATCAGCACTCGGGGCCCTGTGCCTCCACGACAGGTCGCTTTCATAGTAAGGCCCGCACGTCTAGCCTCAACGCGAACTACGGGGCGAGAACAGCGCACCCGCAGCTATCAGTACTCGGGGCCCTGTGCCCCCATCACAGGTCGCTTGCATAATAAGGCCCGCACGTCTCGCCTCAACGCGAACTACGGGGCGAGAAGAGCGCACCCGCAGCTATCAGCACTCGGGGCCCTGTGCCCCCATCACAGGTCGCTTGCATAATAAGGCCCGCACGCCTCGCTTCAACACGAACTACGGGGCGACAACAGCACACACGCAGCTATCAGCACTCGGAGCCCTGTGCCCCCAGCACAGGTCGCTTTCATAATAAGGCCCGTACGTCTCACCTCAACGCGAACTACGGGACGAGAACAGCGCACCCGCAGCTATCAGTACTCGGGGCCCTGTGCCCCCATCACAGGTCGCTTGCATAATAAGGCCCGCACGCCTCGCTTCAACACGAACTACAGGGCGACAACAGCGCAAACGCAGCTATCAGCACTCGGGGCCCTGTGCTCCCACCGCAGGTCGCTTTTATAATAGGGCCCGCACGTCTCGCTTCAACGCGAACTACGGGGCGAGAACAGCGCACACGCAGCTATCAGCACTCTGGGCCCTGTGCCCCCACCACAGCTCGCTTTCATAGTAAGGCCCGGACGTCTCGCTTCAACGCGAACTACGGGGCGCGAACCGCGCACACGCAGCTATCAGCACCCTGGACCCTGTGCCCCCACCACAGCTCGCTTTCATAATAAGGCCCGCACGTCTCGCCTCAACGCGAACTACGGGGCGAGAACAGCGCACCAGCAGCTATCAGCACTCAGGGCCCTGTGCCCCCATCACAGCTCGCTTGCATAATAAGGCCCGCACGTCTCGCCTCAACGCGAACTACGGGGCGACAACAGCACACACGCAGCTATCAGCACTCGGGGCCCTGTGCCTCCACGACAGGTCGCTTTCATAGTAAGGCCCGCACGTCTAGCCTCAACGCGAACTATGGGGCGAGAACAGCGCACCCGCAGCTATCAGTACTCGGGGCCCTGTGCCCCCATCACAGGTCGCTTGCATAATATGGCTCGCACGTCACGCTTCAACGCGAACTACGGGGCGAGAACAGCGCACGCGCAGCTATCAGCACTCGGGGCCCTGTGCCTCCACCGCAGGTCGCATTCATAATAAGGCCCGCACGTCTCGCCTCAACGCGAACTACGGGGCGAGAAGAGCGCACCCGCAGCTATCAGCACTCGGGGCCCTGTGCCCCCATCACAGGTCGCTTGCATAATAAGGCCCGCACGCCTCGCTTCAACACGAACTACGGGGCGACAACAGCACACACGCAGCTATCAGCACTCTGGGCCCTGTGCCCCCACCACAGCTCGCTTTCATAGTAAGGCCCGGACGTCTCGCTTCAACGCGAACTACGGGGCGCGAACCGCGCACACGCAGCTATCAGCACCCTGGACCCTGTGCCCCCACCACAGCTCGCTTTCATAATAAGGCCCGCACGTCTCGCCTCAACGCGAACTACGGGGCGAGAACAGCGCACCAGCAGCTATCAGCACTCAGGGCCCTGTGCCCCCATCACAGCTCGCTTGCATAATAAGGCCCGCACGTCTCGCCTCAACGCGAACTACGGGGCGACAACAGCACACACGCAGCTATCAGCACTCGGGGCCCTGTGCCTCCACGACAGGTCGCTTTCATAGTAAGGCCCGCACGTCTAGCCTCAACGCGAACTACGGGGCGAGAACAGCGCACCCGCAGCTATCAGTACTCGGGGCCCTGTGCCCCCATCACAGGTCGCTTGCATAATATGGCTCGCACGTCACGCTTCAACGCGAACTACGGGGCGAGAACAGCGCACACGCAGCTATCAGCACTCGGGGCCCTGTGCCCCCACCGCAGGTCGCATTCATAATAAGGCCCGCACGTCTCGCCTCAACGCGAACTACGGGGCGAGAAGAGCGCACCCGCAGCTATCAGCACTCGGGGCCCTGTGCCCCCATCACAGGTCGCTTGCATAATAAGGCCCGCACGCCTCGCTTCAACACGAACTACGGGGCGACAACAGCACACACGCAGCTATCAGCACTCGGGGCCCTGTGCCCCCAGCACAGGTCGCTTTCATAATAAGGCCCGTACGTCTCACCTCAACGCGAACTACGGGGCGAGAACAGCGCACCCGCAGCTATCAGTACTCGGGGCCCTGTGCCCCCATCACAGGTCGCTTGCATAATAAGGCCCGCACGCCTCGCTTCAACACGAACTACGGGGCGACAACAACGCAAACGCAGCTATCAGCACTCGGGGCCCTGTGGTCCCACCACAGGTCGCTTTCCTAATAAGGCCCGCACATCTCGCCTCAACGCGAACTACGGGGCGAGAACAGCGCACCCGCAGGTATCAGCACTAGGGGCCCTGTGCCCCCATCACAGTTAGCTTGCATAATACGGCCCGCACGCCTCGCTTCAACGCAAACTACGGTGCGAGAACAGCGCACTCGCAGCTATCAGCACTCGGGGCGCTATGCCCCCATCACAGGTCGCTTGCATAATAAGGCTCGCACGTCACGCTTCAACGCGAACTACTGGGCGAGAACAGCGCACACGTAGCTATCAGCACCCGGGGCCCTGTGCCCCCCCCGCAGGTCGCATTCATAATAAGGCCCGCACGCCTCGCTTCAACGCGAACTACGGGGCGCCAACAGCACACACGCAGCTATCAGCACTCGGGGCCCTGTGGTCCCACCACAGGTCGCTTTCCTAATAAGGCCCGCACATCTCGCCTCAATGCGAACTACGGGGCGAGAACAGCGCACCCGCAGGTATCAGCACTAGCGGCCCTGTGCCCCCATCACAGTTAGCTTGCATAATACGGCCCGCACGCCTCGCTTCAACGCGAACTACGGTGCGAGAACAGAGCGCCCGCAGCTATCAGTACTCGGGGCCCTGTGCCCCCATCACAGGTCGCTTGCATAATAAGGCTCGCACGTCACGCTTCAACGCGAACTACGGGGCGAGAACAGCGCACACGCAGCTATCAGCACTCGGGGCCCTGTGCCCCCACTGCAGGTCGCATTCATAATAAGGCCCGCACGTCTCGCCTCAACGCGAACTACGGGGCGAGAAGAGCGCACCCGCAGCTATCAGCACTCGGGGCCCTGTGCCCCCACCACAGCTCGCTTTCATAGTAAGGCCCGGACGTCTCGCTTCAACGCGAACTGCGGGGCGCGAACAGCGCACACGCAGCTATCAGCACCCTGGACCCTGTGCCCCCACCACAGCTCGCTTTCACAATAAGGCCCGCACGTCTCGCCTCAACGCGAACTACGGGGCGAGAACAGCGCACCAGCAGCTATCAGCACTCAGGGCCCTGTGCCCCCATCACAGCTCGCTTGCATAATAAGGCCCGCACGTCTCGCCTCAACGCGAACTACGGGGCGACAACAGCACACACGCAGCTATCAGCACTCGGGGCCCTGTGCCTCCACGACAGGTCGCTTTCATAGTAAGGCCCGCACGTCTAGCCTCAACGCGAACTACGGGGCGAGAACAGCGCACCCGCAGCTATCAGTACTCGGGGCCCTGTGCCCCCATCACAGGTCGCTTGCATAATATGGCTCGCACGTCACGCTTCAACGCGAACTACGGGGCGAGAACAGCGCACACGCAGCTATCAGCACTCGGGGCCCTGTGCCCCCACCGCAGGTCGCATTCATAATAAGGCCCGCACGTCTCGCCTCAACGCGAACTACGGGGCGAGAAGAGCGCACCCGCAGCTATCAGCACTCGGGGCCCTGTGCCCCCATCACAGGTCGCTTGCATAATAAGGCCCGCACGCCTCGCTTCAACACGAACTACGGGGCGACAACAGCACACACGCAGCTATCAGCACTCGGGGCCCTGTGCCCCCAGCACAGGTCGCTTTCATAATAAGGCCCGTACGTCTCACCTCAACGCGAACTACGGGGCGAGAACAGCGCACCCGCAGCTATCAGTACTCGGGGCCCTGTGCCCCCATCACAGGTCGCTTGCATAATAAGGCCCGCACGCCTCGCTTCAACACGAACTACGGGGCGACAACAACGCAAACGCAGCTATCAGCACTCGGGGCCCTGTGGTCCCACCACAGGTCGCTTTCCTAATAAGGCCCGCACATCTCGCCTCAACGCGAACTACGGGGCGAGAACAGCGCACCCGCAGGTATCAGCACTAGGGGCCCTGTGCCCCCATCACAGTTAGCTTGCATAATACGGCCCGCACGCCTCGCTTCAACGCAAACTACGGTGCGAGAACAGCGCACCCGCAGCTATCAGCACTCGGGGCGCTATGCCCCCATCACAGGTCGCTTGCATAATAAGGCTCGCACGTCACGCTTCAACGCGAACTACTGGGCGAGAACAGCGCACACGTAGCTGTCAGCACCCGGGGCCCTGTGCCCCCCCCGCAGGTCGCATTCATAATAAGGCCCGCACGCCTCGCTTCAACGCGAACTACGGGGCGCCAACAGCACACACGCAGCTATCAGCACTCGGGGCCCTGTGGTCCCACCACAGGTCGCTTTCCTAATAAGGCCCGCACATCTCGCCTCAATGCGAACTACGGGGCGAGAACAGCGCACCCGCAGGTATCAGCACTAGCGGCCCTGTGCCCCCATCACAGTTAGCTTGCATAATACGGCCCGCACGCCTCGCTTCAACGCGAACTACGGTGCGAGAACAGAGCGCCCGCAGCTATCAGTACTCGGGGCCCTGTGCCCCCATCACAGGTCGCTTGCATAATAAGGCTCGCACGTCACGCTTCAACGCGAACTACGGGGCGAGAACAGCGCACACGCAGCTATCAGCACTCGGGGCCCTGTGCCCCCACTGCAGGTCGCATTCATAATAAGGCCCGCACGTCTCGCCTCAACGCGAACTACGGGGCGAGAAGAGCGCACCCGCAGCTATCAGCACTCGGGGCCCTGTGCCCCCACCACAGCTCGCTTTCATAGTAAGGCCCGGACGTCTCGCTTCAACGCGAACTGCGGGGCGCGAACAGCGCACACGCAGCTATCAGCACCCTGGACCCTGTGCCCCCACCACAGCTCGCTTTCACAATAAGGCCCGCACGTCTCGCCTCAACGCGAACTACGGGGCGAGAACAGCGCACCAGCAGCTATCAGCACTCAGGGCCCTGTGCCCCCATCACAGCTCGCTTGCATAATAAGGCCCGCACGTCTCGCCTCAACGCGAACTACGGGGCGACAACAGCACACACGCAGCTATCAGCACTCGGGGCCCTGTGCCTCCACGACAGGTCGCTTTCATAGTAAGGCCCGCACGTCTAGCCTCAACGCGAACTACGGGGCGAGAACAGCGCACCCGCAGCTATCAGTACTCGGGGCCCTGTGCCCCCATCACAGGTCGCTTGCATAATAAGGCCCGCACGTCTCGCCTCAACGCGAACTACGGGGCGAGAAGAGCGCACCCGCAGCTATCAGCACTCGGGGCCCTGTGCCCCCATCACAGGTCGCTTGCATAATAAGGCCCGCACGCCTCGCTTCAACACGAACTACGGGGCGACAACAGCACACACGCAGCTATCAGCACTCGGAGCCCTGTGCCCCCAGCACAGGTCGCTTTCATAATAAGGCCCGTACGTCTCACCTCAACGCGAACTACGGGACGAGAACAGCGCACCCGCAGCTATCAGTACTCGGGGCCCTGTGCCCCCATCACAGGTCGCTTGCATAATAAGGCCCGCACGCCTCGCTTCAACACGAACTACAGGGCGACAACAGCGCAAACGCAGCTATCAGCACTCGGGGCCCTGTGCTCCCACCGCAGGTCGCTTTTATAATAGGGCCCGCACGTCTCGCTTCAACGCGAACTACGGGGCGAGAACAGCGCACACGCAGCTATCAGCACTCTGGGCCCTGTGCCCCCACCACAGCTCGCTTTCATAGTAAGGCCCGGACGTCTCGCTTCAACGCGAACTACGGGGCGCGCACCGCGCACACGCAGCTATCAGCACCCTGGACCCTGTGCCCCCACCACAGCTCGCTTTCATAATAAGGCCCGCACGTCTCGCCTCAACGCGAACTACGGGGCGAGAACAGCGCACCAGCAGCTATCAGCACTCAGGGCCCTGTGCCCCCATCACAGCTCGCTTGCATAATAAGGCCCGCACGTCTCGCCTCAACGCGAACTACGGGGCGACAACAGCACACACGCAGCTATCAGCACTCGGGGCCCTGTGCCTCCACGACAGGTCGCTTTCATAGTAAGGCCCGCACGTCTAGCCTCAACGCGAACTATGGGGCGAGAACAGCGCACCCGCAGCTATCAGTACTCGGGGCCCTGTGCCCCCATCACAGGTCGCTTGCATAATATGGCTCGCACGTCACGCTTCAACGCGAACTACGGGGCGAGAACAGCGCACGCGCAGCTATCAGCACTCGGGGCCCTGTGCCTCCACCGCAGGTCGCATTCATAATAAGGCCCGCACGTCTCGCCTCAACGCGAACTACGGGGCGAGAAGAGCGCACCCGCAGCTATCAGCACTCGGGGCCCTGTGCCCCCATCACAGGTCGCTTGCATAATAAGGCCCGCACGCCTCGCTTCAACACGAACTACGGGGCGACAACAGCACACACGCAGCTATCAGCACTCTGGGCCCTGTGCCCCCACCACAGCTCGCTTTCATAGTAAGGCCCGGACGTCTCGCTTCAACGCGAACTACGGGGCGCGAACCGCGCACACGCAGCTATCAGCACCCTGGACCCTGTGCCCCCACCACAGCTCGCTTTCATAATAAGGCCCGCACGTCTCGCCTCAACGCGAACTACGGGGCGAGAACAGCGCACCAGCAGCTATCAGCACTCAGGGCCCTGTGCCCCCATCACAGCTCGCTTGCATAATAAGGCCCGCACGTCTCGCCTCAACGCGAACTACGGGGCGACAACAGCACACACGCAGCTATCAGCACTCGGGGCCCTGTGCCTCCACGACAGGTCGCTTTCATAGTAAGGCCCGCACGTCTAGCCTCAACGCGAACTACGGGGCGAGAACAGCGCACCCGCAGCTATCAGTACTCGGGGCCCTGTGCCCCCATCACAGGTCGCTTGCATAATATGGCTCGCACGTCACGCTTCAACGCGAACTACGGGGCGAGAACAGCGCACACGCAGCTATCAGCACTCGGGGCCCTGTGCCCCCACCGCAGGTCGCATTCATAATAAGGCCCGCACGTCTCGCCTCAACGCGAACTACGGGGCGAGAAGAGCGCACCCGCAGCTATCAGCACTCGGGGCCCTGTGCCCCCATCACAGGTCGCTTGCATAATAAGGCCCGCACGCCTCGCTTCAACACGAACTACGGGGCGACAACAGCACACACGCAGCTATCAGCACTCGGGGCCCTGTGCCCCCAGCACAGGTCGCTTTCATAATAAGGCCCGTACGTCTCACCTCAACGCGAACTACGGGGCGAGAACTGCGCACCCGCAGCTATCAGTACTCGGGGCCCTGTGCCCCCATCACAGGTCGCTTGCATAATAAGGCCCGCACGCCTCGCTTCAACACGAACTACGGGGCGACAACAACGCAAACGCAGCTATCAGCACTCGGGGCCCTGTGGTCCCACCACAGGTCGCTTTCCTAATAAGGCCCGCACATCTCGCCTCAACGCGAACTACGGGGCGAGAACAGCGCACCCGCAGGTATCAGCACTAGGGGCCCTGTGCCCCCATCACAGTTAGCTTGCATAATACGGCCCGCACGCCTCGCTTCAACGCAAACTACGGTGCGAGAACAGCGCACTCGCAGCTATCAGCACTCGGGGCGCTATGCCCCCATCACAGGTCGCTTGCATAATAAGGCTCGCACGTCACGCTTCAACGCGAACTACTGGGCGAGAACAGCGCACACGTAGCTATCAGCACCCGGGGCCCTGTGCCCCCCCCGCAGGTCGCATTCATAATAAGGCCCGCACGCCTCGCTTCAACGCGAACTACGGGGCGCCAACAGCACACACGCAGCTATCAGCACTCGGGGCCCTGTGGTCCCACCACAGGTCGCTTTCCTAATAAGGCCCGCACATCTCGCCTCAATGCGAACTACGGGGCGAGAACAGCGCACCCGCAGGTATCAGCACTAGCGGCCCTGTGCCCCCATCACAGTTAGCTTGCATAATACGGCCCGCACGCCTCGCTTCAACGCGAACTACGGTGCGAGAACAGAGCGCCCGCAGCTATCAGTACTCGGGGCCCTGTGCCCCCATCACAGGTCGCTTGCATAATAAGGCTCGCACGTCACGCTTCAACGCGAACTACGGGGCGAGAACAGCGCACACGCAGCTATCAGCACTCGGGGCCCTGTGCCCCCACTGCAGGTCGCATTCATAATAAGGCCCGCACGTCTCGCCTCAACGCGAACTACGGGGCGAGAAGAGCGCACCCGCAGCTATCAGCACTCGGGGCCCTGTGCCCCCACCACAGCTCGCTTTCATAGTAAGGCCCGGACGTCTCGCTTCAACGCGAACTGCGGGGCGCGAACAGCGCACACGCAGCTATCAGCACCCTGGACCCTGTGCCCCCACCACAGCTCGCTTTCACAATAAGGCCCGCACGTCTCGCCTCAACGCGAACTACGGGGCGAGAACAGCGCACCAGCAGCTATCAGCACTCAGGGCCCTGTGCCCCCATCACAGCTCGCTTGCATAATAAGGCCCGCACGTCTCGCCTCAACGCGAACTACGGGGCGACAACAGCACACACGCAGCTATCAGCACTCGGGGCCCTGTGCCTCCACGACAGGTCGCTTTCATAGTAAGGCCCGCACGTCTAGCCTCAACGCGAACTACGGGGCGAGAACAGCGCACCCGCAGCTATCAGTACTCGGGGCCCTGTGCCCCCATCACAGGTCGCTTGCATAATAAGGCCCGCACGTCTCGCCTCAACGCGAACTACGGGGCGAGAAGAGCGCACCCGCAGCTATCAGCACTCGGGGCCCTGTGCCCCCATCACAGGTCGCTTGCATAATAAGGCCCGCACGCCTCGCTTCAACACGAACTACGGGGCGACAACAGCACACACGCAGCTATCAGCACTCGGGGCCCTGTGCCCCCAGCACAGGTCGCTTTCATAATAAGGCCCGTACGTCTCACCTCAACGCGAACTACGGGACGAGAACAGCGCACCCGCAGCTATCAGTACTCGGGGCCCTGTGCCCCCATCACAGGTCGCTTGCATAATAAGGCCCGCACGCCTCGCTTCAACACGAACTACAGGGCGACAACAGCGCAAACACAGCTATCAGCACTCGGGGCCCTGTGCTCCCACCGCAGGTCGCTTTTATAATAGGGCCCGCACGTCTCGCTTCAACGCGAACTACGGGGCGAGAACAGCGCACACGCAGCTATCAGCACTCTGGGCCCTGTGCCCCCACCACAGCTCGCTTTCATAGTAAGGCCCGGACGTCTCGCTTCAACGCGAACTACGGGGCGCGAACCGCGCACACGCAGCTATCAGCACCCTGGACCCTGTGCCCCCACCACAGCTCGCTTTCATAATAAGGCCCGCACGTCTCGCCTCAACGCGAACTACGGGGCGAGAACAGCGCACCAGCAGCTATCAGCACTCAGGGCCCTGTGCCCCCATCACAGCTCGCTTGCATAATAAGGCCCGCACGTCTCGCCTCAACGCGAACTACGGGGCGACAACAGCACACACGCAGCTATCAGCACTCGGGGCCCTGTGCCTCCACGACAGGTCGCTTTCATAGTAAGGTCCGCACGTCTAGCCTCAACGCGAACTACGGGGCGAGAACAGCGCACCCGCAGCTATCAGTACTCGGGGCCCTGTGCCCCCATCACAGGTCGCTTGCATAATATGGCTCGCACGTCACGCTTCAACGCGAACTACGGGGCGAGAACAGCGCACACGCAGCTATCAGCACTCGGGGCCCTGTGCCCCCACCGCAGGTCGCATTCATAATAAGGCCCGCACGTCTCGCCTCAACGCGAACTACGGGGCGAGAAGAGCGCACCCGCAGCTATCAGCACTCGGGGCCCTGTGCCCCCATCACAGGTCGCTTGCATAATAAGGCCCGCACGCCTCGCTTCAACACGAACTACGGGGCGACAACAGCACACACGCAGCTATCAGCACTCGGGGCCCTGTGCCCCCAGCACAGGTCGCTTTCATAATAAGGCCCGTACGTCTCACCTCAACGCGAACTACGGGGCGAGAACAGCGCACCCGCAGCTATCAGTACTCGGGGCCCTGTGCCCCCATCACAGGTCGCTTGCATAATAAGGCCCGCACGCCTCGCTTCAACACGAACTACGGGGCGACAACAACGCAAACGCAGCTATCAGCACTCGGGGCCCTGTGGTCCCACCACAGGTCGCTTTCCTAATAAGGCCCGCACATCTCGCCTCAACGCGAACTACGGGGCGAGAACAGCGCACCCGCAGGTATCAGCACTAGGGGCCCTGTGCCCCCATCACAGTTAGCTTGCATAATACGGCCCGCACGCCTCGCTTCAACGCAAACTACGGTGCGAGAACAGCGCACCCGCAGCTATCAGCACTCGGGGCGCTATGCCCCCATCACAGGTCGCTTGCATAATAAGGCTCGCACGTCACGCTTCAACGCGAACTACTGGGCGAGAACAGCGCACACGTAGCTATCAGCACCCGGGGCCCTGTGCCCCCCCCCGCAGGTCGCATTCATAATAAGGCCCGCACGCCTCGCTTCAACGCGAACTACGGGGCGCCAACAGCACACACGCAGCTATCAGCACTCGGGGCCCTGTGGTCCCACCACAGGTCGCTTTCCTAATAAGGCCCGCACATCTCGCCTCAATGCGAACTACGGGGCGAGAACAGCGCACCCGCAGGTATCAGCACTAGCGGCCCTGTGCCCCCATCACAGTTAGCTTGCATAATACGGCCCGCACGCCTCGCTTCAACGCGAACTACGGTGCGAGAACAGAGCGCCCGCAGCTATCAGTACTCGGGGCCCTGTGCCCCCATCACAGGTCGCTTGCATAATAAGGCTCGCACGTCACGCTTCAACGCGAACTACGGGGCGAGAACAGCGCACACGCAGCTATCAGCACTCGGGGCCCTGTGCCCCCACTGCAGGTCGCATTCATAATAAGGCCCGCACGTCTCGCCTCAACGCGAACTACGGGGCGAGAAGAGCGCACCCGCAGCTATCAGCACTCGGGGCCCTGTGCCCCCACCACAGCTCGCTTTCATAGTAAGGCCCGGACGTCTCGCTTCAACGCGAACTGCGGGGCGCGAACAGCGCACACGCAGCTATCAGCACCCTGGACCCTGTGCCCCCACCACAGCTCGCTTTCACAATAAGGCCCGCACGTCTCGCCTCAACGCGAACTACGGGGCGAGAACAGCGCACCAGCAGCTATCAGCACTCAGGGCCCTGTGCCCCCATCACAGCTCGCTTGCATAATAAGGCCCGCACGTCTCGCCTCAACGCGAACTACGGGGCGACAACAGCACACACGCAGCTATCAGCACTCGGGGCCCTGTGCCTCCACGACAGGTCGCTTTCATAGTAAGGCCCGCACGTCTAGCCTCAACGCGAACTACGGGGCGAGAACAGCGCACCCGCAGCTATCAGTACTCGGGGCCCTGTGCCCCCATCACAGGTCGCTTGCATAATAAGGCCCGCACGTCTCGCCTCAACGCGAACTACGGGGCGAGAAGAGCGCACCCGCAGCTATCAGCACTCGGGGCCCTGTGCCCCCATCACAGGTCGCATGCATAATAAGGCCCGCACGCCTCGCTTCAACACGAACTACGGGGCGACAACAGCACACACGCAGCTATCAGCACTCGGGGCCCTGTGCCCCCAGCACAGGTCGCTTTCATAATAAGGCCCGTACGTCTCACCTCAACGCGAACTACGGGACGAGAACAGCGCACCCGCAGCTATCAGTACTCGGGGCCCTGTGCCCCCATCACAGGTCGCTTGCATAATAAGGCCCGCACGCCTCGCTTCAACACGAACTACAGGGCGACAACAGCGCAAACGCAGCTATCAGCACTCGGGGCCCTGTGCTCCCACCGCAGGTCGCTTTTATAATAGGGCCCGCACGTCTCGCTTCAACGCGAACTACGGGGCGAGAACAGCGCACACGCAGCTATCAGCACTCTGGGCCCTGTGCCCCCAACACAGCTCGCTTTCATAGTAAGGCCCGGACGTCTCGCTTCAACGCGAACTACGGGGCGCGAACCGCGCACACGCAGCTATCAGCACCCTGGACCCTGTGCCCCCACCACAGCTCACTTTCATAATAAGGCCCGCACGTCTCGCCTCAACGCGAACTACGGGGCGAGAACAGCGCACCAGCAGCTATCAGCACTCAGGGCCCTGTGCCCCCATCACAGCTCGCTTGCATAATAAGGCCCGCACGTCTCGCCTCAACGCGAACTACGGGGCGACAACAGCACACACGCAGCTATCAGCACTCGGGGCCCTGTGCCTCCACGACAGGTCGCTTTCATAGTAAGGCCCGCACGTCTAGCCTCAACGCGAACTACGGGGCGAGAACAGCGCACCCGCAGCTATCAGTACTCGGGGCCCTGTGCCCCCATCACAGGTCGCTTGCATAATATGGCTCGCGCGTCACGCTTCAACGCGAACTACGGGGCGAGAACAGCGCACACGCAGCTATCAGCACTCGGGGCCCTGTGCCCCCACCGCAGGTCGCATTCATAATAAGGCCCGCACGTCTCGCCTCAACGCGAACTACGGGGCGAGAAGAGCGCACCCGCAGCTATCAGCACTCGGGGCCCTGTGCCCCCATCACAGGTCGCTTGCATAATAAGGCCCGCACGCCTCGCTTCAACACGAACTACGGGGCGACAACAGCACACACGCAGCTATCAGCACTCGGGGCCCTGTGCCCCCAGCACAGGTCGCTTTCATAATAAGGCCCGTACGTCTCACCTCAACGCGAACTACGGGGCGAGAACAGCGCACCCGCAGCTATCAGTACTCGGGGCCCTGTGCCCCCATCACAGGTCGCTTGCATAATAAGGCCCGCACGCCTCGCTTCAACACGAACTACGGGGCGACAACAACGCAAACGCAGCTATCAGCACTCGGGGCCCTGTGGTCCCACCACAGGTCGCTTTCCTAATAAGGCCCGCACATCTCGCCTCAACGCGAACTACGGGGCGAGAACAGCGCACCCGCAGGTATCAGCACTAGGGGCCCTGTGCCCCCATCACAGTTAGCTTGCATAATACGGCCCGCACGCCTCGCTTCAACGCAAACTACGGTGCGAGAACAGCGCACCCGCAGCTATCAGCACTCGGGGCGCTATGCCCCCATCACAGGTCGCTTGCATAATAAGGCTCGCACGTCACGCTTCAACGCGAACTACTGGGCGAGAACAGCGCACACGTAGCTATCAGCACCCGGGGCCCTGTGCCCCCACCGCAGGTCGCATTCATAATAAGGCCCGCATTCCTCGCTTCAACGCGAACTACGGGGCGCCAACAGCACACACGCAGATATCAGCACTCGGGGCCCTGTGGTCCCACCACAGGTCGCTTTCCTAATAAGGCCCGCACATCTCGCCTCAATGCGAACTACGGGGCGAGAACAGCGCACCCGCAGGTATCAGCACTAGGGGCCCTGTGCCCCCATCACAGTTAGCTTGCATAATACGGCCCGCACGCCTCGCTTCAACGCGCACTACGGTGCGAGAACAGAGCGCCCGCAGCTATCAGTACTCGGGGCCCTGTGCCCCCATCACAGGTCGCTTGCATAATAAGGCTCGCACGTCACGCTTCAACGCGAACTACGGGGCGAGAACAGCGCACACGCAGCTATCAGCACTCGGGGCCCTGTGCCCCCACTGCAGGTCGCATTCATAATAAGGCCCGCACGTCTCGCCTCAACGCGAACTACGGGCGAGAAGAGCGCACCCGCAGCTATCAGCACTCGGGGCCCTGTGCCACCATCCCAGGTCGCTTGCCTAATAAGGCCTGCACGCCTCGCTTCAACACGAACTACGGGGCGACAACAGCACACACGCAGCTATCAGCACACGGGGCCCTGTGCCCCCACCACAGGTCGCTTTCATAATAAGGCCCGCACGTCTCGCCTCAACGCGAACTACGGGGCGAGAACAGCGCACCCGCAGCCATCAGTACTCGGGGCCCTGTGCACCCATCACAGGTCGCTTGCATAAGGCCCGCACGCCTCGCTTCAACACGAACTACGGGGCGACAACAGCACACACGCAGCTATCAGCACTCGGGGCCCTGTGGTCCCACCACAGGTCGCTTTCCTAATAAGGCCCGCACATCTCGCCTCAACGCGAACTACGGGGCGAGAACAGCGCACCCGCAGGTATCAGCACTAGGGGCCCTGTGCCCCCATCACAGTTATCTTGCATAATACGGCCCGCACGCCTCGCTTCAACGCGAACTACGGTGCGAGAACAGAGCGCCCGCAGCTATCAGCACTCGGGGCCCTATGCCCCATCACAGGTCGCTTGCATAATAAGGCTCGCACGTCACGCTTCAACGCGATCTACGGGGCGAGAACAGCGCACACGCAGCTATCAGCACTCGGGGCCCTGTGCCCCCACCCCAGCTCGCTTTCATAATAAGGCCCGCACGTCTCGCCTCAACGCGAACTGCGGGGCGAGAACAGCGCACCCGTAGCTATCAGCACTCAGGGCCCTGTGCCCCCACCACAGCTCGCTTTCATTGTAAGGCCCGGACGTCTCGCTTCAACGCGAACAGCGGGGCGCGAACAGCGCACACGCAGCTATCAGCACCCTGGACCCTGTGCCCCCACCACAGCTCGCTTTCACAATAAGGCCCGCACGTCTCGCCTCAACGCGAACTACGGGGCGAGAACAGCGCACCAGCAGCTATCAGCACTCAGGGCCCTGTGCCCCCATCACAGCTCGCTTGCATAGTAAGGCCCGCACGTCTAGCCTCAACGCGAACTACGGGGCGAGAACAGCGCACCCGCAGCTATCAGTACTCGGGGCCCTGTGCCCCCATCACAGGTCGCTTGCATAATATGGCTCGCACGTCACGCTTCAACGCGAACTACGGGGCGAGAACAGCGCACACGCAGCTATCAGCACTCGGGGCCCTGTGCCCCCGCCGCAGGTCGCTTGCATAATAAGGCCCGCACGCCTCGCTTCAACACGAACTACGGGGCGACAACAGCACACACGCAGCTATCAGCACTCGGGGCCCTGTGCCCCCAGCACAGGTCGCTTTCATAATAAGGCCCGTACGTCTCACCTCAACGCGAACTACGGGACGAGAACAGCGCACCCGCAGCTATCAGTACTCGGGGCCCTGTGCCCCCATCACAGGTCGCTTGCATAATAAGGCCCGCACGCCTCGCTTCAACACGAACTACAGGGCGACAACAGCGCAAACGCAGCTATCAGCACTCGGGGCCCTATGCCCCCATCACAGGTCGCTTGCATAATAAGGCTCGCACGTCACGCTTCAACGCGAACTACTGGGCGAGAACAGCGCACACGTAGCTATCAGCACCCGGGGCCCTGTGCCCCCACCGCAGGTCGCATTCATAATAAGGCCCGCATGCCTCGCTTCAACGCGAACTACGGGGCGAGAACAGCGCACACGCAGCTATCAGCACTCGGGGCCCTGTGCTCCCACCACAGGTCGCTTTTATAATAGGGCCCGCACGTCTCGCTTCAACGCGAGCTACGGGGCGAGAACAGCGCACACGCAGCTATCAGCACTCTGGGCCCTGTGCCCCCACCACAGCTCGCTTTCATAATAAAACCCGCACGTCTCGCCTCAACGCGAACTGCGGGGCGAGAACAGCGCACCCGTAGCTATCAGCATTCAGGGCCCTGTGCCCCCACCACAGCTCGCTTTCATAATAAGGCCCGCACGTCTCGCTTCAACGCGAACTACGGTTCGAGAACAGCGCACACGCAGCTATCAGCACTCTGGGCCATGTGCCCCCATCACAGGTCGCTTGCATAATAAGGCCCGCACGTCTCGTCTCAACGCGAACTACGGGGTGAGAACAGCGCACCCGCCGGTATCAGTACTCGGGTCCCTGTGCCCCCATCACAGGTCGCTTTCAGAATAAGGCCCGCACGTCTCGCTTTAACGCGAACTACGGGGCGACAACAGCGCAAACGCAGCTATCAGCACTCGGGGCCCTGTGGTCCCACCACAGGTCGCTTTCCTAATAAGGCCCCCACATCTCGCCTCAACGCGAACTACGGGGCGAGAACAGCGCACCCGCAGGTATCAGCACTAGGGGCCCTGTGCCCCCATCACAGTTAGCTTGCATAATACGGCCCGCACGCCTCGCTTCAACGCGAACTACGGTGCGAGAACAGCGCACCCGCAGCTATCAGCACTCGGGGCCCTGTGCCCCCACCGCAGGTCGCATTCATAATAAGGCCCGCACGCCTCGCTTCAACGCGAACTACGGGGCGAGGACAGCGCACACGCAGCTATCAGCACTCGGGGCCCTGTGCTCCCACCGCAGGTCGCTTTTATAATAGGGCCCGCACGTCTCGCTTCAACGCGAATTACGGGGCGAGAACAGCGCACACGCAGCTATCAGCACCCTGGACCCTGTGCCCCCACCACAGCTCGCTTTCATAATAAGGCCCGCACGTCTCGCCTCAAAGCGAACTACGGGGCGAGAACAGCGCACCAGCAGCTATCAGCACTCAGGGCCCTGTGCCCCCATCACAGCTCGCTTGCATAATAAGGCCCGCACGTCTCGCCTCAACGCGAACTACGGGGCGACAACAGCACACACGCAGCTATCAGCACTCGGGGCCCTGTGCCCCCACCGCAGGTCGCATTCATAATAAGGCCCGCACGTCTCGCCTCAACGCGAACTACGGGGCGAGAAGAGCGCACCCGCAGCTATCAGCACTCGGGGCCCTGTGCCCCCATCACAGGTCGCTTGCATAATAAGGCCCGCACGCCTCGCTTCAACACGAACTACGGGGCGACAACAGCACACACGCAGCTATCAGCACTCGGGGCCCTGTGCCCCCAGCACAGGTCGCTTTCATAATAAGGCCCGTACGTCTCACCTCAACGCGAACTACGGGGCGAGAACAGCGCACCCGCAGTTATCAGTACTCGGGGCCCTGTGCCCCCATCACAGGTCGCTTGCATAATAAGGCCCGCACGCCTCGCTTCAACACGAACTACGGGGCGACAACAACGCAAACGCAGCTATCAGCACTCGGGGCCCTGTGGTCCCACCACAGGTCGCTTTCCTAATAAGGCCCGCACATCTCGCCTCAACGCGAACTACGGGGCGAGAACAGCGCACCCGCAGGTATCAGCACTAGGGGCCCTGTGCCCCCATCACAGTTAGCTTGCATAATACGGCCCGCACGCCTCGCTTCAACGCAAACTACGGTGCGAGAACAGCGCACCCGCAGCTATCAGCACTCGGGGCCCTATGCCCCCATCACAGGTCGCTTGCATAATAAGGCTCGCACGTCACGCTTCAACGCGAACTACTGGGCGAGAACAGCGCACACGTAGCTATCAGCACCCGGGGCCCTGTGCCCCCACCGCAGGTCGCATTCATAATAAGGCCCGCATGCCTCGCTTCAACGCGAACTACGGGGCGAGAACAGCGCACACGCAGCTATCAGCACTCGGGGCCCTGTGCTCCCACCACAGGTCGCTTTTATAATAGGGCCCGCACGTCTCGCTTCAACGCGAACTACGGGGCGAGAACAGCGCACACGCAGCTATCAGCACTCTGGGCCCTGTGCCCCCACCACAGCTCGCTTTCATAATAAGGCCCGCACGTCTCGCCTCAACGCGAACTGCGGGGCGAGAACAGCGCACCCGTAGCTATCAGCACTCAGGGCCCTGTGCCCCCACCACACCTCGCTTTCATAATAAGGCCCGCACGTCTCGCTTCAACGCGAACTACGGGGCGAGAACAGCGCACACGCAGCTATCAGCACTCTGGGCCATGTGCCCCCACCACAGCTCGCTTTCATAATAAGGCCCGCACGTCTCGCCTCAACGCGAACTAGGGGGCGAGAACAGCGCACCCGTAGATATCAGCACTCAGAGCCCTGTGCCCCCACCACAGCTCGCTTTCATAATAAGGCCCGCAGGTCTCGCTTCAACGCGAACTACGGGGCGCGAACAGCGTACACGCAGCTATCAGCACTCTGGACCCTGTGCCCCCACCACAGCTCGCTTTCATAATAAGGCCCGCACGTCTCGCCTCAACGCGAACTACGGGGCGAGAACAGCGCACCAACAGCTATCAGCACTCAGGGCCCTGTGCCCCCATCACAGGTCGCTTGCATAATAAGGCCCGCACGTCTCGTCTCAACCCGAACTACGGGGCAAGAACAGCGCACCCGCCGCTATCAGTACTCGGGGCCCTGTGCCCCCATCACAGGTCGCTTTCAGAATAAGGCCCGCACGTCTCGCTTTAACGCGAACTACGGGGCGACAACAGCGCAAACGCAGCTATCAGCACTCGGGGCCCTGTGGTCCCACCACAGGTCGCTTTCCTAATAAGGCCCCCACATCTCGCCTCAACGCGAACTACGGGGCGAGAACAGCGCACCCGTAGCTATCAGCACTCAGGGCCCTGTGCCCCCACCACAGCTCGCTTTCATAATAAGGCCCGCACGTCTCGCTTCAACGCGAACTACGGGGCGCGAACAGCGCACACGCAGCTATCAGCACTCTGGGCCCTGTGCCCCCATCACAGTTAACTTGCATAATACGGCCCGCACGCCTCGCTTCAACGCGAACTACGGTGCGAGAACAGCGCACCCGCAGCTATCAGCACTCGGGGCCATGTGCCCCCACCGCAGGTCGCATTCATAATAAGGCCCGCACGCCTCGCTTCAACGCGAACTACGGGGCGAGGACAGCGCACACGCAGCTATCAGCACTCGGGGCCCTGTGCTCCCACCGCAGGTCGCTTTTACAATAGGGCCCGCACGTCTCGCTTCAACGCGAACTACGGGGCGAGAACAGCGCACACGCAGCTATCAGCACTCTGGGCCCTGTGCCCCCACCACAGCTCGCTTTCATAATAAGGCCCGCACGTCTCGCCTCAACGCGAACTACGGGGCGAGAACAGCGCACCCGTAGCTTTCAGCACTCAGGGCCCTGTGCCCCCACCACAGTTCGCTTTCATAATAAGGCCCGCACGTCTCGCGTCAACGCGAACTACGGGGCGAGAACAGCGCACACGCAGCTATCAGCACTCGGGGCCCTGTGCCTCCACCACAGGTCGCTTTCATAATAAGGCCCGCACGTCTCGCCTCAACGCGAACTACGGTGCGAGAACAGCGCACCCGCAGCTATCAGCACTCGGGGCCCTGTGCCCCCACCGCAGGTCGCATTCATAATAAGGCCCGCACGCCTCGCTTCAACGCGAACTACGGGGCGAGGACAGCGCACACGCAGCTATCAGCACTCGGGGCCCTGTGCCCCCACCACAGCTCGCTTTCATAATAAGGCCTGCACGTCTCGCCTCAACGCGATCTACGGGGCGAGAACAGCGCACCCGTAGCTATCAGCACTCAGGGCCCTGTGCCCCCACCACAGCTCGCTTTCATAATAAGGCCCGCACGTCTCGCTTCAACGCGAACTACGGGGCGCGAACAGTGCACACGCAGCTATCAGCACTCTGGGCCCTGTGCCCCCACCACAGCTCGCTTTCATAATAAGGCCCGCACGTCTCGCCTTAACGCGAACTACGGGGCGACAACAGCACACACGCAGCTATCAGCACTCGGGGCCCTGTGCCTCCACCACAGGTCGCTTTCATAATAAGGCCCGCACGTCTCGCCTCAACGCGAACTACGGGGCGAGAACAGCGCACCCGCAGCTATAGGTACTCGGGGCCCTGTGCCCCCATCACAGGTCGCTTTCATAATATGGCCCGCACGTCTCGCTTTAACGCGAACTACGGGGCGACAACAGCGCAAACGCAGCTATCAGCACTCGGGGCCCTGTGGTCCCACCACAGGTCGCTTTCCTAGTAAGGCCCGCACATCTCGCCTCAACGCGAACTACGGGGCGAGAACAGCGCACCCGCAGGTATCAGCACTAGGGGCCCTGTGCCCCCATCACAGTTAGCTTGCATAATACGGCCCGCACGCCTCGCTTCAACGCGAACTACGGTGCGAGAACAGCGCACCCGCAGCTATCAGCACTCGGGGCCCTATGCCCCCATCACAGGTCGCTTGCATAATAAGGCTCGCACGTCACGCTTCAACGCGAACTACGGGGCGAGAACAGCGCACACGCAGCTATCAGCACTCGGGGCCCTGTGTTCCCACCACAGGTCGCTTTTATATAAAGGGCCCGCACGTCTCGCTTCAACGCGAACGACGGGGCGAGAACAGCGCACACGCAGCTATCAGCCTCTGGGCGCTGTGCCCCCACCACAGCTCGCTTTCATAATTAGGCCCGCACGTCTCGCCTCAACGCGAACTGCGGGGCGAGAACAGCGCACCCGTAGCTATCAGCACTCAGGGCCCTGTGCCCCACCACAGCTCGCTTTCATGATAAGGCCCGCACGTCTCGCTTCAACGCGAACTACGGGGCGAGAACAGCGCACACGCACCTATCAGGCCTCTGGGCCCTGTGCCCCCACCACAGCTCGCTTTCATAATAAGGCCCGCACGTCTCGCTTCAACGCGAACTGCGGGGCGCGAACAGCGCACACGCAGCTATCAGCACTCTGGACCCTGTGCCCCCACCGCAGGTCGCATTCATAATAAGGCCCGCATGTCTCGCCTCAACGCGAACTACGGGGCGAGAAGAGCGCACCCGCAGCTATCAGCACTCGGGGCCCCGTGCCCCCATCACAGGTCGCTTGCATAATAAGGCCTGCACGCCTCGCTTCAACACGAACTACGGGGCGACAACAGCACACACGCAGCTATCAGCACTCGGGGCCCTGTGCCCCCACCAATGGTCGCTTTCATAATAAGGCCCGCACGTCTCGCCTCAACGCGAACTACGGGGCGAGAACAGCGCACCCGCAGCTATCAGTACTCGGGGCCCTGTGCCCCCATCACAGGTCGCTTTCATAATAAGGCCCGCACGTCTCGCTTTAACCCGAACTACGGGGCGACAACAGCGCAAACGCAGCTATCAGAACTCGGGGCCCTGTGGTCCCACCACAGGTCGCTTTCCTAATAAGGCCCGCACATCTCGCCTCAACGCGAACTACGGGGCCAGAACAGCGCACCCGCAGGTATCAGCACTAGGGGCCCTGTGCCCCCATCACAGTTAGCTTGCATAATACGGCCCGCACGCCTCGCTTCAACGCGAACTACGGTGCGAGAACAGAGCGCCCGCAGCTATCAGCACTCGGGGCCCTATGCCCCCATCACAGGTCGCTTGCATAATAAGGCTCGCACGTCTCACCTCAACGCGAACTACGGGACGAGAACAGCGCACCCGCAGCTATCAGTACTCGGGGCCCTGTGCCCCCATCACAGGTCGCTTGCATAATAAGGCCCGCACGCCTCGCTTCAACACGAACTACGGGGCGACAACAGCGCAAACGCAGCTATCAGCACTCGGGGCCCTGTGGTCCCACCACAGGTCGCTTTCCTAATAAGGCCCACACATATCGCCTCAACGCGAACTACGGGGCGAGAACAGCGCACCCGCAGGTATCAGCACTCGGGGCCCTGTGCCCCCACCACAGGTCGCTTTCATAATAAGGCCCGCACGTCTCGCCTCAACGCGAACTACGGGGCGAGAACAGCGCACCCGCAGCTATAGGTACTCGGGGCCCTGTGCCCCCATCACAGGTCGCTTTCATAATATGGCCCGCACGTCTCGCTTTAACGCGAACTACGGGGCGACAACAGCGCAAACGCAGCTATCAGCACTCGGGGCCCTGTGGTCCCACCACAGGTCGCTTTCCTAGTAAGGCCCGCACATCTCGCCTCAACGCGAACTACGGGGCGAGAACAGCGCACCCGCAGGTATCAGCACTAGGGGCCCTGTGCCCCCATCACAGTTAGCTTGCATAATACGGCCCGCACGCCTCGCTTCAACGCGAACTACGGTGCGAGAACAGCGCACCCGCAGCTATCAGCACTCGGGGCCCTATGCCCCCATCACAGGTCGCTTGCATAATAAGGCTCGCACGTCACGCTTCAACGCGAACTACGGGGCGAGAACAGCGCACACGCAGCTATCAGCACTCGGGGCCCTGTGTTCCCACCACAGGTCGCTTTTATATAAAGGGCCCGCACGTCTCGCTTCAACGCGAACGACGGGGCGAGAACAGCGCACACGCAGCTATCAGCCTCTGGGCGCTGTGCCCCCACCACAGCTCGCTTTCATAATTAGGCCCGCACGTCTCGCCTCAACGCGAACTGCGGGGCGAGAACAGCGCACCCGTAGCTATCAGCACTCAGGGCCCTGTGCCCCACCACAGCTCGCTTTCATGATAAGGCCCGCACGTCTCGCTTCAACGCGAACTACGGGGCGAGAACAGCGCACACGCACCTATCAGGCCTCTGGGCCCTGTGCCCCCACCACAGCTCGCTTTCATAATAAGGCCCGCACGTCTCGCTTCAACGCGAACTGCGGGGCGCGAACAGCGCACACGCAGCTATCAGCACTCTGGACCCTGTGCCCCCACCGCAGGTCGCATTCATAATAAGGCCCGCATGTCTCGCCTCAACGCGAACTACGGGGCGAGAAGAGCGCACCCGCAGCTATCAGCACTCGGGGCCCCGTGCCCCCATCACAGGTCGCTTGCATAATAAGGCCTGCACGCCTCGCTTCAACACGAACTACGGGGCGACAACAGCACACACGCAGCTATCAGCACTCGGGGCCCTGTGCCCCCACCAATGGTCGCTTTCATAATAAGGCCCGCACGTCTCGCCTCAACGCGAACTACGGGGCGAGAACAGCGCACCCGCAGCTATCAGTACTCGGGGCCCTGTGCCCCCATCACAGGTCGCTTTCATAATAAGGCCCGCACGTCTCGCTTTAACCCGAACTACGGGGCGACAACAGCGCAAACGCAGCTATCAGAACTCGGGGCCCTGTGGTCCCACCACAGGTCGCTTTCCTAATAAGGCCCGCACATCTCGCCTCAACGCGAACTACGGGGCGAGAACAGCGCACCCGCAGGTATCAGCACTAGGGGCCCTGTGCCCCCATCACAGTTAGCTTGCATAATACGGCCCGCACGCCTCGCTTCAACGCGAACTACGGTGCGAGAACAGAGCGCCCGCAGCTATCAGCACTCGGGGCCCTATGCCCCCATCACAGGTCGCTTGCATAATAAGGCTCGCACGTCACGCTTCAACGCGAACTACGGGGCGAGAACAGCGCACACGCAGCTATCAGCACTCGGGGCCCTGTGCCCCCACCCCAGCTCGCTTACATAATAAGGCCCGCACGTCTCGCCTCATCGCGAACTGCGGGGCGAGAACAGCGCACCCGTAGCTATCAGCACTCAGGGCCCTGTGCCCCCACCACAGCTCGCTTTCATAATAAGGCCCGCACGTCTCGCTTCAACGCGAACTACGGGGCGAGAACAGCGCACACGCAGCTATCGGCACTCTGGGCCCTGTGCCCCCACCACAGCTCGCTTTCATAATAAGGCCCGCACGTCTCGCCTCAACGCGAACTACGGGGCGAGAACAGCGCACCCGTAGCTATCAGCACTCAGGGCCCTGTGCCCCCACCACAGCTCGCTTTCATAATAAGCCCCGCACGTCTCGCCTGATCGCGAACTGCGGGGCGAGAACAGCGCACCCGTAGCTATCAGCACTCGGGGCCCTGTGCCCCCATCACAGGTTGCTTTCAGAATAAGGCCCGCACGTCTCGCTTTAACGCGAACTACGGGGCGACAACAGCGCAAACGCAGCTATCAGCACTCGGGGCCCTGTGGTCCCACCACAGGTCGCTTTCCTAATAAGGCCCGCACATCTCGCCTCAATGCGAACTACGGGGCGAGAACAGCGCACCCGCAGGTATCAGCACTAGGGGCCCTGTGCCCCCATCACAGTTAGCTTGCATAATACGGCCCGCACGCCTCACTTCAACGCGAACTACGGTGCGAGAACAGCGCACCTGCAACTATCAGCACTCGGGGCCCTGTGCCCCCACCGCAGGTCGCATTCATAATAAGGCCCGCACGCCTCGCTTCAACGCGAACTACGGGGCGAGAATCGCGCACACGCAGCTATCAGCACTCGGGGCCCTGTGCTCCCACCGCAGGTCGCTTTTATAATAGGGCCCGCACGTCTCGCTTCAACACGAACTACGGGGCGGGAACAGCGCACACGCAGCTATCAGCACTCTGGGCCCTGTGCCCCTACCACAGCTCGCTTTCATAATAAGGCCCGCACGTCTCGCCTCAACGCGAACTACGGGGCGAGAACAGCGCACCCGTAGCTTTCAGCACTCAGGGCCCTGTGCCCCCACCACAGCTCGCTTCCATAATAAGGCCCGCACGTCTCGCTTCAACGCGAACTACGGGGCGAGAACAGCGCACACGCAGCTATCAGCACTCTGGGCCCTGTGCCCCCACCACAGCTCGCTTTCATAATAGGCCCGCACGTCTCGCCTCAACGCGAACTACGGGGCGAGAACAGCGCACCCGTAGCTATCAGCACTCAGGGCCCTGTGCCTCCACCACAGGTCGCTTTCATAATAAGGCCCGCACGTCTCGCTTCAACGCGAACTACGGGGCGCGAACAGCGCACACGCAGCTATCAGCACTCTGGGCCCTGTGCCCCCACCACAGCTCGCTTTCATCATAAGGCCCGCACGTCTCGCCTCAACGCGAACTACGGGGCGACAACAGCACACACGCAGCTATCAGCACTCGGGGCCCTGTGCCTCCACCACAGGTCGCTTTCATAATAATGCCCGCACGTCTCGCCTCAACGCGAACTACGGTGCGAGAACAGCGCACCCGCAGCTATCAGCACTCGGGGCCCTATGCCCCCATCACAGGTCGCTTGCATAATAAGGCTCGCATGTCACGCTTCAACGCGAACTACGGGGCGAGAACAGCACACACGCAGCTATCAGCACTCGGGGCCCTGTGCTCCCACCACAGGTCGCTTTTATATAAAGGGCCCGCACGTCTCGCTTCAACGCGAACTACGGGGCGAGAACAGCGCACACGCAGCTATCAGCCTCTGGGCGCTGTGCCCCCACCACAGCTCGCTTTCATAATTAGGCCCGCACGTCTCGCCTCAACGCGAACTACGGGGCGAGAACAGCGCACACGCACCTATCAGGACTCTGGGCCCTGTGCCCCCACCGCAGCTCGCTTTCATAATAAGGCCCGCACGTCTCGCTTCAACGCGAACTACGGGGCGCGAACAGCGCACACGCAGCTATCAGCACTCTGGATCCTGTGCCCCCACCGCAGGTCGCATTCATAATAAGGCCCGCACGTCTCGCCTCAACGCGAACTACGGGGCGAGAAGAGCGCACCCGCAGCTATCAGCACTCGGGGCCCCGTGCCCCCATCACAGGTCGCTTGCATAATAAGGCCTGCACGCCTCGCTTCAACACGAACTACGGGGCGACAACAGCACACACGCAGCTATCAGCACTCGGGGCCCTGTGCCCCCACCAATGGTCGCTTTCATAATAAGGCCCGCACGTCTCGCCTCAACGCGAACTACGGGGCGAGAACAGCGCACCCCCAGCTATCAGCACTAGGGGCCCTGTGCCCCCATCACAGTTAGCTTGCATAATACGGCCCGCACGCCTCGCTTCAACGCGAACTACGGTGCGAGAACAGAGCGCCCGCAGCTATCAGCACTCGGGGCCCTATGCCCCCATCACAGGTCGCTTGCATAATAAGGCTCGCACGTCACGCTTCAACGCGAACTACAGGGCGAGAACAGCGCACACGCAGCTATCAGCACTCGGGGCCGTGTGCCCCCACCCCAGCTCGCTTTCATAATAAGGCCCGCACGTCTCGCCTCATCGCGAACTACGGTGCGAGAACAGCGCACCCGCAGCTATCAGCACTCGGGGCCCTATGCCCCCATCACAGGTCGCTTGCATAATAAGGCTCGCACGTCACGCTTCAACGCGAACTACGGGGCGAGAACAGCGCACACGCAGCTATCAGCACTCGGGGCCCTGTGCCCCCACCCCAGCTCGCTTTCATAATAAGGCCCGCACGTCTCGCCTCATCGCGAACTGCGGGGCGAGAACAGCGCACACGCAGCTATCAGCACTCTGGGCCCTGTGCCCCCACCACAGCTCGCTTTCATAATAAGGCCCGCACGTCTCGCCTCAACTTGAACTACGGTGCGAGAACAGCGCACCCGCAGCTATCAGCACTCGGGGCCCTATGCCCCCATCACAGGTCGCTTGCATAATAAGGCTCGCACGTCACGCTTCAACGCGAACTACGGGGCGAGAACAGCGCACACGCAGCTATCAGCACTCGGGGCCCTGTGCCCCCACCCCAGCTCGCTTTCATAATAAGGCCCGCACGTCTCACCTCATCGCGAACTGCGGGGCGAGAACAGCGCACACGCAGCTATCAGCACTCAGGGCCCTGTGCCCCCACCACAGCTCGCTTTCATAATAAGCCCCGCACGTCTCGCTTCAACGCGAACTATGGGGCGCGAACAGCGCACACGCAGCTATCAGCACTCGGGGCCCTGTGCCCCCAACCCAGCTCGCTTTCATAATAAGGCCCGCACGTCTCGCCTGATCGCGAACTGCGGGGCGAGAACAGCGCACCCGTAGCTATCAGCACTAGGGGCCCTGTGCCCCCATCACAGGTTGCTTTCAGAATAAGGCCCGCACGTCTCGCTTTAACGCGAACTACGGGGCGACAACAGCGCAAACGCAGCTATTAGCACTCGGGGCCCTGTGGTCCCACCACAGGTCGCTTTCCTAATAAGGCCCGCACATCTCGCCTCAACGCGAACTACGGGGCGAGAACAGCGCACCCGCAGGTATCAGCACTAGGGGCCCTGTGCCCCCATCACAGTTAGCTTGCATAATACGGCCCGCACGCCTCGCTTCAACGCGAACTACGGTGCGAGAACAGCGCACCTGCAGCTATCAGCACTCGGGGCCCTGTGCCCCCACCGCAGGTCGCATTCATAATAAGGCCCGCACGCCTCGCTTCAACGCGAACTACGGGGCGAGAACAGCGCACACGCAGCTATCAGCACTCGGGGCCCTGTGCTCCCACCGCAGGTCGCTTTTATAATAGGGCCCGCACGTCTCGCTTCAACACGAACTACGGGGGGGGAACAGCGCACACGCAGCTATCAGCACTCTGGGCCCTGTGCCCCCACCACAGCTCGCTTTCATAATAAGGCCCGCACGTCTCGCCTCAACGCGAACTACGGGGCGAGAACAGCGCACCCGTAGCTTTCAGCACTCAGGGCCCTGTGCCCCCACCACAGCTCGCTTCCATAATAAGGCCCGCACGTCTCGCTTCAACGCGAACTACGGGGCGCGAACAGCGCACACGCAGCTATCAGCACTCTGGGCCCTGTGCCCCCACCACAGCTCGCTTTCATAATAAGGCCCGCACGTCTCGCCTCAACGCGAACTACGGGGCGACAACAGCACACACGCAGCTATCAGCACTCTGGGCCCTGTGCCTCCACCACAGGTCGCTTTCATAATAATGCCCGCACGTCTCGCCTCAACGCGAACTACGGGGCGGGAACAGCGCACCCGTAGCTATCAGCACTCAGGGCCCTGTGCCCCCACCACAGCTCGCTTTCATAATAAGGCCCGGACGTCTCGCTTCAACGCGAACTAGGGGGCGCGAACAGCGCACACGCAGCTATCAGCACTCTGGACCCTGTGCCACCACCACAGCTCGCTTTCATAATAAGGCCCGCACGTCTCGCCTCAACGCGAACTACGGGGCGAGAACAGCGCACCCGCCGCTATCAGTACTCGGGGCCCTGTGCCCCCATCACAGGTTGCTTTCAGAATAAGGCCCGCACGTCTCGCTTTAACGCGAACTACGGGGCGACAACAGCGCACCTGCAGCTATCAGCACTCGGGGCCCTGTGCCCCCACCGCAGGTCGCATTCATAATAAGGCCCGCACGCCTCGCTTCAACGCGAACTATGGGGCGAGAACAGCGCACACGCAGCTATCAGCACTCGGGGCCCTGTGCTCTCACCGCATGTCGCTTTTATAATAGGGCCCGCACGTCTCGCTTCAACACGAACTACGGGGCGGGAACAGCGCACACGCAGCTATCAGCACTCTGGGCCCTGTGCCCCCACCACAGCTCGCATTCATAATAAGACCCGCACGTCTCGCTTCAACGCGAACTACGGGGCGAGAACAGCGCACACGCAGCTATCAGCACTCTGGGCCCTGTGCCCCCACCACAGCTCGTTTTCATAATAAGGCCCGCACGTCTCGCCTCAACGCGAACTACGGGGCGAGAACAGCGCTCCCGTAGCTATCAGCACTCAGGGCCCTGTGCCCCCACCACAGCTCGCTTTCATAATAAGGCCCGCACGTCTCGCTTCAACGCGAACTACGGGGCGCGAACAGCGCACACGCAGCTATCAGCACTCTGGGCCCTGTGCCCCCACCACAGCTCGCTTTCATAATAAGGCCCGCACGTCTCGCCTCAACGCGAACTACGGCGCGACAACAGCACACACGCAGCTATCAGCACTCGGGGCCCTGTGCCTCCACCACAGGTCGCTTTCATAATAAGGCCCGCACGTCTCGCCTCAACGCGAACTACGGGGCGAGAACAGCGCACCCGCAGCTATCAGTACTCGGGGCCCTGTGCCCCCATCACAGGTCGCTTGCATAATAAGGCCCGCACGCCTCGCTTCAACACGAACTACGGGGCGACAACAGCACACACGCAGCTATCAGCACTTGGGGCCCTGTGCCCCCACCACAGGTCGCTTTCATAATAAGGCCCGCACGTCTCGCCTCAACGCGAACTACGGGCGAGAACAGCGCACCCGCAGCTATCAGTACTCGGGGCCCTGTGCCCCCATCACAGGTCGCTTTCATAATAAGGCCCGCACGTCTCGCTTTAACGCGAACTACGGGGCGACAACAGCGCAAACGCAGCTATCAGCACTCGGGGCCCTGTGGTCCCACCACAGGTCGCTTTCCTAATAAGGCCCGCACATCTCGCCTCAACGCGAACTACGGGGCGAGAACAGCGCACCCGCAGGTATCAGCACTAGGGGCCCTGTGCCCCCATCACAGTTAGCTTGCATAATACGGCCCGCACGCCTCGCTTCAACGCGAACTACGGTGGGAGAACAGCGCACCCGCAGCTATCAGCACTCGGGCCCTATGCCCCCATCACAGGTCGCTTGCATAATAAGGCTCGCACGTCACGCTTCAACGCGAACTACGGGGCGAGAACAGCGCACACGCAGCTATCAGCACCCGGGGCCCTGTGCCCCCACCGCAGGTCGCATTCATAATAAGGCCCGCATGCCTCGCTTCAACGCGAACTACGTAGCGAGAACAGCGCACACGCAGCTATCAGCACTCGGGGCCCTGTGCTCCCACCACAGGTCGCTTTTATAATAGGGCCGGCACGTCTCGCTTCAACGCGAACTACGGGGCGAGAACAGCGCACACGCAGCTATCAGCACTCTGGGCCCTGTGCCCCCACCACAGCTCGCTTTCATAATAAGGCCCGCACGTCTCGCCTCAACGCGAACTGCGGGGCGAGAACAGCGCACCCGTAGCTATCAGCACTCAGGGCCCTGTGCCCCCACCACAGCTCGCTTTCATAATAAGGCCCGCACGTCTCGCTTCAACGCGAACTACGGGGCGCGAACCGCGCACACGCAGCTATCAGCACTCTGGACCCTGTGCCCCCAGCACAGCTCACTTTCATAATAAGGCCCGCACGTCTCGCCTGAACGCGAACTACGGGGCGAGAACAGCGCACCAGCAGCTATATGCACTCAGGGCCCTGTGCCCCCATCACAGGTCGCTTGCATAATAAGGCCCGCACGTCTCGCCTCAACGCGAACTACGGGGCGACAACAGCGCAAACGCAGCTATTAGCACTCGGGGCCCTGTGGTCCCACCACAGGTCGCTTTCCTAATAAGGCCCGCACATCTCGCCTCAACGCGAACTACGGGGCGAGAACAGCGCACCCGCAGGTATCAGCACTAGGGGCCCTGTGCCCCCATCACAGTTAGCTTGCATAATACGGCCCGCACGCCTCGCTTCAACGCGAACTACGGTGCGAGAACAGCGCACCTGCAGCTATCAGCACTCGGGGCCCTGTGCCCCCACCGCAGGTCGCATTCATAATAAGGCCCGCACGCCTCGCTTCAACGCGAACTACGGGGCGAGAACAGCGCACACGCAGCTATCAGCACTCGGGGCCCTGTGCTCCCACCGCAGGTCGCTTTTATAATAGGGCCCGCACGTCTCGCTTCAACACGAACTACGGGGCGGGAACAGCGCACACGCAGCTATCAGCACTCTGGGCCCTGTGCCCCCACCACAGCTCGCTTTCATAATAAGGCCCGCACGTCTCGCCTCAACGCGAACTACGGGGCGAGAACAGCGCACCCGTAGCTTTCAGCACTCAGGGCCCTGTGCCCCCACCACAGCTCGCTTCCATAATAAGGCCCGCACGTCTCGCTTCAACGCGAACTACGGGGCGAGAACAGCGCACACGCAGATATCAGCACTCTGGGCCCTGTGCCCCCACCACAGCTCGCTTTCATAATAGGCCCGCACGTCTCGCCTCAACGCGAACTACGGGGCGAGAAGAGCGCACCCGTAGCTATCAGCACTCAGGGCCCTGTGCCCCCACCACAGCTCGCTTTCATAATAAGGCCCGCACGTCTCGCTTCAACGCGAACTACGGGGCGCGAACAGCGCACACGCAGCTATCAGCACTCTGGGCCCTGTGCCCCCACCACAGCACGCTTTCATAATAAGGCCCGCACGTCTCGCCTCAACGCGAACTACGGGGCGACAACAGCACACACGCAGCTATCAGCACTCGGGGCCCTGTGCCTCCACCACAGGTCGCTTTCATAATAATGCCCGCACGTCTCGCCTCAACGCGAACTACGGGGCGGGAACAGCGCACCCGTAGCTATCAGCACTCAGGGCCCTGTGCCCCCACCACAGCTCGCTTTCATAATAAGGCCCGGACGTCTCGCTTCAACGCGAACTAGGGGGCGCGAACAGCGCACACGCAGCTATCAGCACTCTGGACCCTGTGCCACCACCACAGCTCGCTTTCATAATAAGGCCCGCACGTCTCGCCTCAACGCGAACTACGGGGCGAGAACAGCGCACCCGCCGCTATCAGTACTCGGGGCCCTGTGCCCCCATCACAGGTTGCTTTCAGAATAAGGCCCGCACGTCTCGCTTTAACGCGAACTACGGGGCGACAACAGCGCACCCGCAGCTATCAGCACTCGGGGCCCTGTGCCCCCACCGCAGGTCGCATTCATAATAAGGCCCGCACGCCTCGCTTCAACGCGAACTATGGGGCGAGAACAGCGCACACGCAGCTATCAGCACTCGGGGCCCTGTGCTCCCACCGCATGTCGCTTTTATAATATTGCCCGCACGTCTCGCTTCAACACGAACTACGGGGCGGGAACAGCGCACACGCAGCTATCAGCACTCTGGGCCCTGTGCCCCCACCACAGCTCGCATTCATAATAAGACCCGCACGTCTCGCTTCAACGCGAACTACGGGGCGAGAACAGCGCACACGCAGCTATCAGCACTCGGGCCCTGTGCCCCCACCACAGCTCGTTTTCATAATAAGGCCCGCACGTCTCGCCTCAACGCGAACTACGGGGCGAGAACAGCGCTCCCGTAGCTATCAGCACTCAGGGCCCTGTGCCCCCCCCCACAGCTCGCTTTCATAATAAGGCCCGCACGTCTCGCCTCAACGCGAACTACGGCGCGACAACAGCACACACGCAGCTATCAGCACTCGGGGCCCTGTGCCTCCACCACAGGTCGCTTTCATAATAAGGCCCGCACGTCTCGCCTCAACGCGAACTACGGGGCGAGAACAGCGCACCCGCAGCTATCAGTACTCGGGGCCCTGTGCCCCCATCACAGGTCGCTTGCATAATAAGGCCCGCACGCCTCGCTTCAACACGAACTACGGGGCGACAACAGCACACACGCAGCTATCAGCACTTGGGGCCCTGTGCCCCCACCACAGGTCGCTTTCATTATAAGGCCCGCACGTCTCGCCTCAACGCGAACTACGGGCGAGAACAGCGCACCCGCAGCTATCAGTACTCGGGGCCCTGTGCCCCCATCACAGGTCGCTTTCATAATAAGGCCCGCACGTCTCGCTTTAACGCGAACTACGGGGCGACCACAGCGCAAGCACAGCTATCAGCACTCGGGGCCCTGTGGTCCCACCACAGGTCGCTTTCCTAATAAGGCCCGCACATCTCGCCTCAACGCGAACTACGGGGCGAGAACAGCGCACCCGCAGGTATCAGCACTAGGGGCCCTGTGCCCCCATCACAGTTAGCTTGCATAATACGGCCCGCACGCCTCGCTTCAACGCGAACTACGGTGGGAGAACAGCGCACCCGCAGCTATCAGCACTCGGGGCCCTATGCCCCCATCACAGGTCGCTTGCATAATAAGGCTCGCACGTCACGCTTCAACGCGAACTACGGGGCGAGAACAGCGCACACGCAGCTATCAGCACCCGGGGCCCTGTGCCCCCACCGCAGGTCGCATTCATAATAAGGCCCGCATGCCTCGCTTCAACGCGAACTACGTAGCGAGAACAGCGCACACGCAGCTATCAGCACTCGGGGCCCTGTGCTCCCACCACAGGTCGCTTTTATAATAGGGCCGGCACGTCTCGCTTCAACGCGAACTACGGGGCGAGAACAGCGCACACGCAGCTATCAGCACTCTGGGCCCTGTGCCCCCACCACAGCTCGCTTTCATAATAAGGCCCGCACGTCTCGCCTCAACGCGAACTGCGGGGCGAGAACAGCGCACCCGTAGCTATCAGCACTCAGGGCCCTGTGCCCCCACCACAGCTCGCTTTCATAATAAGGCCCGCACGTCTCGCTTCAACGCGAACTACGGGGCGAGAACAGCGCACACGCAGCTATCAGGACCCTGGGCCCTGTGCCCCCACCACAGCTCGCTTTCATAATAAGGCCCGCACGTCTCGCCTCAACGCGAACTACGGGGCGAGAAAAGCGCACCCGTAGCTATCAGCACTCAGGGCCCTGTGCCCCCACCACAGCTCGCTTTCATAATAAGGCCCGCACGTCTCGCTTCAACGCGAACTACGGGGCGCGAACAGCGCACACGCAGCTATCAGCACTCTGGACCCTTTGCCCCCAGCACAGCTCGCTTTCATAATAAGGCCCGCACGTCTCGCCTGAACGCGAACTACGGGGCGAGAACAGCGCACCAGCAGCTATATGCACTCAGGGCCCTGTGCCCCCATCACAGGTCGCTTGCATAATAAGGCCCGCACTTCTCGCCTCAACGCGAATTACGGGGCGAGAACAGCGCACCCGCCGCTATCAGTACTCGGGGCCCTGTGCCCCCATCACAGGTCGCTTTCAGAATAAGGCCCGCAGGTTTCGCTTTAAGGCGAACTACGGGGCGACAACAGCGCAAACGCAGCTATCAGCACTCGGGGCCCTGTGGTCCCACCACAGGTCGCTTTCCTAATAAGGCCCCCACATCTCGCCTCAACGCGAACTACGGGGCGAGAACAGCGCACCTGCAGGTATCAGCACTAGGGGCCCTGTGCCCCCATCACAGTTAGCTTGCATAATACGGCCCGCACGCCTCGCTTCAACGCGAACTACGGTGCGAGAACAGCGCACCCGCAGCTATCAGCACTCGGGGCCCTGTGCCCCCACCGCAGGTCGCATTCATAATAAGGCCCGCACGCCTCGCTTCAACGCGAACTACGGGGCGAGAACAGCGCACACGCAGCTATCAGCACTCGGGGCCCTGTGCTCCCACCGCAGGTCGCTTTTATAATAGGGCCCGCACGTCTCGCTTCAACGCGAACTACGGGGCGAGAACAGCGCACATGCAGCTATCAGCACTCTGGGCCCTGTGCCCCCACCACAGCTCGCTTTCATAATAAGACCCGCACGTCTCGCCTCAACGCGAACTACGGGGCGAGAACAGCGTACCCGTAGCTTTCAGCACTCAGGGCCCTGTGCCCCCACCACAGCTCGCTTGCATAATAAGGCCCGCACGTCTCGCTTCAACGCGAACTACGGGGCGAGAACAGCGCACACGCAGCTATCAGCACTCTGGGCCCTGTGCCCCCACCACAGCTCGCTTTCATAATAAGGCCCGCACGTCTCGCCTCAACGCGATCTACGGGACGAGAACAGCGCACCCGTAGCTATCAGCACTCAGGGCCCTGTGCCCCCACCACAGCTCGCTTTCATAATAAGGCCTGCACGTCACGCTTCAACGCGAACTACGGGGCGCGAACAGCGCACACGCAGCTATTAGCACTCTGGGCCCTGTGCCCCCACCACAGCTCGCTTTCATAATAAGGCCCGCACGTCTCTCCTCAACGCGAACTACGGGGCGAGAACAGCGCACCCGCAGCTATCAGTACTCGGGGCCCTGTGCCCCCATCACAGGTCGCTTGCATAATAAGGCTCGCACGTCACGCTTCAACGCGAACTACGGGGCGAGAACAGCGCACACGCAGCTATCAGCACTCGCGGCCCTGTGCTCCCACCACAGGTCGCTTTTATAATAGGGCCCGCACGTCTCGCTTCAACGCGAACTACGGGGCGAGAACAGCGCACACGCAGCTATCAGCACTCTGGGCCCTGTGCCCCCACCACAGCTCGCTTTCATAATAAGACCCGCACGTCTCGCCTCAACGCGAACTACGGGGCGACAACAGCACACACGCAGCTATCAGCACTCGGGGCCCTGTGCCTCCACCACAGGTCGCTTTCATAATAATGCCCGCACGTCTCGCCTCAACGCGAACTACGGTGCGAGAACAGCGCACCCGCAGCTATCAGCACTCGGGGCCCTATGCCCCCATCACAGGTCGCTTGCATAATAAGGCTCGCCCGTCACGCTTCAACGCGAACTACGGGGCGAGAACAGCGCACACGCAGCTATCAGCACTCGGGGCCCTGTGCTCCCACCACAGGTCGCTTTTATATAAAGGGCCCGCACGTCTCGCCTCAACGCGAACTACGGGGCGAGAACAGCGCACCCGTAGCTATCAGCACTCAGGGCCCTGTGCCCCCACCACAGCTCGCTTTCATAATAAGGCCCGCACGTCTCGCTTCAACGCGAACTACGGGGCGCGAACAGCGCACACGCAGCTATCAGCACTCTGGACCCTGTGCCCCCAGCACAGCTCGCTTTCATAATAAGGCCCGCACGTCTCGCCTGAACGCGAACTACGGTGCGAGAACAGAGCGCCCGCAGCTATCAGCACTCGGGGCCCTATGCCCCCATCACAGGTCGCTTGCATAATAAGGCTCGCACGTCACGCTTCAACGCGAACTACGGGGCGAGAACAGCGCACACGCAGCTATCAGCACTCGGGGCCCTGTGCCCCCACCCCAGCTCGCTTTCATAATAAGGCCCGCACGTCTCGCCTCATCGCGAACTACGGTGCGAGAACAGCGCACCCGCAGCTATCAGCACTCGGGGCCCTATGCCCCCATCACAGGTCGCTTGCATAATAAGGCTCGCACGTCACGCTTCAACGCGAACTACGGGGCGAGAACAGCGCACACGCAGCTATCAGCACTCGGGGCCCTGTGCCCCCACCCCAGCTCGCTTTCATAATAAGGCCCGCACGTCTCGCCTCATCGCGAACTGCGGGGCGAGAACAGCGCACACGCAGCTATCAGCACTCTGGGCCCTGTGCCCCCACCACAGCTCGCTTTCATAATAGGGCCCGCACGTCTCGCCTCAACGCGAACTACGGTGCGAGAACAGCGCACCCGCAGCTATCAGCACTCGGGGCCCTATGCCCCCATCACAGGTCGCTTGCATAATAAGGCTCGCACGTCACGCTTCAACGCGAACTACGGGGCGAGAACAGCGCACACGCAGCTATCAGCACTCGGGGCCCTGTGCCCCCACCCCAGCTCGCTTTCATAATAAGGCCCGCACGTCTCGCCTCATCGCGAACTGCGGGGCGAGAACAGCGCACACGCAGCTATCAGCACTCTGGGCCCTGTGCCCCCACCACAGCTCGCTTTCATAATAAGGCCCGCACGTCTCGCCTCAACGCGAACTACGGGGCGAGAACAGCGCACCCGTAGCTATCAGCACTCAGGGCCCTGTGCCCCCACCACAGCTCGCTTTCATAATAAGCCCCGCACGTCTCGCTTCAACGCGAACTACGGGGCGCGAACAGCGCACACGCAGCTATCAGCACTCGGGGCCCTGTGCCCCCACCCCAGCTGGCTTTCATAATAAGGCCCGGACGTCTCGCCTGATCGCGAACTGCGGGGCGAGAACAGCGCACCCGTAGCTATCAGCACTAGGGGCCCTGTGCCCCCATCACAGGTTGCTTTCAGAATAAGGCCCGCACGTCTCGCTTTAACGCGAACTACGGGGCGACAACAGCGCAAACGCAGCTATTAGCACTCGGGGCCCTGTGGTCCCACCACAGGTCGCTTTCCTAATAAGGCCCGCACATCTCGCCTCAACGCGAACTACGGGGCGAGAACAGCGCACCCGCAGGTATCAGCACTAGGGGCCCTGTGCCCCCATCACAGTTAGCTTGCATAATACGGCCCGCACGCCTCGCTTCAACGCGAACTACGGTGCGAGAACAGCGCACCTGCAGCTATCAGCACTCGGGGCCCTGTGCCCCCACCGCAGGTCGCATTCATAATAAGGCCCGCACGCCTCGCTTCAACGCGAACTACGGGGCGAGAACAGCGCACACGCAGCTATCAGCACTCGGGGCCCTGTGCTCCCACCGCAGGTCGCTTTTATAATAGGGCCCGCACGTCTCGCTTCAACACGAACTACGGGGCGGGAACAGCGCACACGCAGCTATCAGCACTCTGGGCCCTGTGCCCCCACCACAGCTCGCTTTCATAATAAGGCCCGCACGTCTCGCCTCAACGCGAACTACGGGGCGAGAACAGCGCACCCGTAGCTTTCAGCACTCAGGGCCCTGTGCCCCCACCACAGCTCGCTTCCATAATAAGGCCCGCACGTCTCGCTTCAACGCGAACTACGGGGCCAGAACAGCGCACACGCAGCTATCAGCACTCTGGGCCCTGTGCCCCCACCACAGCTCGCTTTCATAATAGGCCCGCACGTCTCGCCTCAACGCGAACTACGGGGCGAGAACAGCGCACCCGTAGCTATCAGCACTCAGGGCCCTGTGCCCCCACCACAGCTCGCTTTCATAATAAGGCCCGCACGTCTCGCTTCAACGCGAACTACGGGGCGCGAACAGCGCACACGCAGCTATCAGCACTCTGGGCCCTGTGCCCCCACCACAGCTCGCTTTCATAATAAGGCCCGCACGTCTCGCCTCAACGCGAACTACGGGGCGACAACAGCACACACGCAGCTATCAGCACTCGGGGCCCTGTGCCTCCACCACAGGTCGCTTTCATAATAATGCCCGCACGTCTCGCCTCAACGCGAACTACGGGGCGGGAACAGCGCACCCGTAGCTATCAGCACTCAGGGCCCTGTGCCCCCACCACAGCTCGCTTTCATAATAAGGCCCGGACGTCTCGCTTCAACGCGAACTAGGGGGCGCGAACAGCGCACACGCAGCTATCAGCACTCTGGACCCTGTGCCACCACCACAGCTCGCTTTCATAATAAGGCCCGCACGTCTCGCCTCAACGCGAACTACGGGGCGAGAACAGCGCACCCGCCGCTATCAGTACTCGGGGCCCTGTGCCCCCATCACAGGTTGCTTTCAGAATAACGCCCGCACGTCTCGCTTTAACGCGAACTACGGGGCGACAACAGCGCACCTGCAGCTATCAGCACTCGGGGCCCTGTGCCCCCACCGCAGGTCGCATTCATAATAAGGCCCGCACGCCTCGCTTCAACGCGAACTATGGGGCGAGAACAGCGCACACGCAGCTATCAGCACTCGGGGCCCTGTGCTCCCACCGCATGTCGCTTTTATAATAGGGCCCGCACGTCTCGCTTCAACACGAACTACGGGGCGGGAACAGCGCACACGCAGCTATCAGCACTCTGGGCCCTGTGCCCCCACCACAGCTCGCATTCATAATAAGACCCGCACGTCTCGCTTCAACGCGAACTACGGGGCGAGAACAGCGCACACGCAGCTATCAGCACTCTGGGCCCTGTGCCCCCACCACAGCTCGTTTTCATAATAAGGCCCGCACGTCTCGCCTCAACGCGAACTACGGGGCGAGAACAGCGCTCCCGTAGCTATCAGCACTCAGGGCCCTGTGCCCCCACCACAGCTCGCTTTCATAATAAGGCCCGCACGTCTCGCTTCAACGCGAACTACGGGGCGCGAACAGCGCACACGCAGCTATCAGCACTCTGGGCCCTGTGCCCCCACCACAGCTCGCTTTCATAATAAGGCCCGCACGTCTCGCCTCAACGCGAACTACGGCGCGACAACAGCACACACGCAGCTATCAGCACTCGGGGCCCTGTGCCTCCACCACAGGTCGCTTTCATAATAAGGCCCGCACGTCTCGCCTCAACGCGAACTACGGGGCGAGAACAGCGCACCCGCAGCTATCAGTACTCGGGGCCCTGTGCCCCCATCACAGGTCGCTTGCATAATAAGGCCCGCACGCCTCGCTTCAACACGAACTACGGGGCGACAACAGCACACACGCAGCTATCAGCACTTGGGGCCCTGTGCCCCCACCACAGGTCGCTTTCATAATAAGGCCCGCACGTCTCGCCTCAACGCGAACTACGGGCGAGAACAGCGCACCCGCAGCTATCAGTACTCGGGGCCCTGTGCCCCCATCACAGGTCGCTTTCATAATAAGGCCCGCACGTCTCGCTTTAACGCGAACTACGGGGCGACAACAGCGCAAACGCAGCTATCAGCACTCGGGGCCCTGTGGTCCCACCGCAGGTCGCTTTCCAAATAAGGCCCGCACATCTCGCCTCAACGCGAACTACGGGGCGAGAACAGCGCACCCGCAGGTATCAGCACTAGGGGCCCTGTGTCCCCATCACAGTTAGCTTGCATAATACGGCCCGCACGCCTCACTTCAACGCGAACTACGGTGGGAGAACAGCGCACCCGCAGCTATCAGCACTCGGGGCCCTATGCCCCCATCACAGGTCGCTTGTATAATAAGGCTCGCACGTCACGCTTCAACGCGAACTACGGGGCGAGAACAGCGCACACGCAGCTATCAGCACCCGGGGCCCTGTGCCCCCACCGCAGGTCGCATTCATAATAAGGCCCGCATGCCTCGCTTCAACGCGAACTACGTAGCGAGAACAGCGCACACGCAGCTATCAGCACTCGGGGCCCTGTGCTCCCACCACAGGTCGCTTTTATAATAGGGCCGGCACGTCTCGCTTCAACGCGAACTACGGGGCGAGAACAGCGCACACGCAGCTATCAGCACTCTGGGCCCTGTGCCCCCACCACAGCTCGCTTTCATAATAAGGCCCGCACGTCTCGCCTCAACGCGAACTGCGGGGCGAGAACAGCGCACCCGTAGCTATCAGCACTCAGGGCCCTGTGCCCCCACCACAGCTCGCTTTCATAATAAGGCCCGCACGTCTCGCTTCAACGCGAACTACGGGGCGAGAACAGCGCACACGCAGCTATCAGCACCCTGGGCCCTGTGCCCCCACCACAGCTCGCTTTCATAATAAGGCCCGCACGTCTCGCCTCAACGCGAACTACGGGGCGAGAACAGCGCACCCGTAGCTATCAGCACTCAGGGCCCTGTGCCCCCATCACAGGTCGCTTGCATAATAAGGCCCGCACGTCTCGCCTCAACGCGAACTACGGGGCGAGAACAGCGCACCCGCCGCTATCAGTACTCGGGGCCCTGTGCCCCCATCACAGGTCGCTTTCAGAATAAGGCCCGCACGTCTCGCTTTAAGGCGAACTACGGGGCGACAACAGCGCAAACGCAGCTATCAGCACTCGGGGCCCTGTGGTCCCACCACAGGTCGCTTTCCTAATAAGGCCCCCACATCTCGCCTCAACGCGAACTACGGGGCGAGAACAGCGCACCTGCAGGTATCAGCACTAGGGGCCCTGTGCCCCCATCACAGTTAGCTTGCATAATACGGCCCGCACGCCTCGCTTCAACGCGAACTACGGTGCGAGAACAGCGCACCCGCAGCTATCAGCACTCGGGGCCCTGTGCCCCCACCGCAGGTCGCATTCATAATAAGGCCCGCACGCCTCGCTTCAACGCGAACTACGGGGCGAGAACAGCGCACACGCAGCTATCAGCACTCGGGGCCCTGTGCTCCCACCGCAGGTCGCTTTTATAATAGGGCCCGCACGTCTCGCTTCAACGCGAACTACGGGGCGAGAACAGCGCACACGCAGCTATCAGCACTCTGGGCCCTGTGCCCCCACCACAGCTCGCTTTCATAATAAGGCCCGCACGTCTCGCCTCAACGCGAACTACGGGGCGAGAACAGCGTACCCGTAGCTTTCAGCACTCAGGGCCCTGTGCCCCCACCACAGCTCGCTTTCATAATAAGGCCCGCACGTCTCGCTTCAACGCGAACTACGGGGCGAGAACAGCGCACACGCAGCTATCAGCACTCTGGGCCCTGTGCCCCCACCACAGCTCGCTTTCATAATAAGGCCCGCACGTCTCGCCTCAACGCGATCTACGGGGCGAGAACAGCGCACCCGTAGCTATCAGCACTCAGGGCCCTGTGCCCCCACCACAGCTCGCTTTCATAATAAGGCCTGCACGTCTCGCTTCAACGCGAACTACGGGGCGCGAACAGCGCACACGCAGCTATTAGCACTCTGGGCCCTGTGCCCCCACCACAGCTCGCTTTCATAATAAGGCCCGCACGTCTCTCCTCAACGCGAACTACGGGGCGAGAACAGCGCACCCGCAGCTATCAGTACTCGGGGCCCTGTGCCCCCATCACAGGTCGCTTGCATAATAAGGCTCGCACGTCACGCTTCAACGCGAACTACGGGGCGAGAACAGCGCACACGCAGCTATCAGCACTCGGGGCCCTGTGCTCCCACCACAGGTCGCTTTCCTAATAAGGCCCCCACATCTCGCCTCAACGCGAACTACGGGGCGAGAACAGCGCACCTGCAGGTATCAGCACTAGGGGCCCTGTGCCCCCATCACAGCTAGCTTGCATAATACGGCCCGCACGCCTCGCTTCAACGCGAACTACGGTGCGAGAACAGCGCACCCGCAGCTATCAGCACTCGGGGCCCTGTGCCGCCACCGCAGGTCGCATTCATAATAAGGCCCGCACGCCTCGCTTCAACGCGAACTACGGGGCGAGAACAGCGCACACGCAGCTATCAGCACTCGGGGCCCTGTGCTCCCACCGCAGGTCGCTTTTATAATAGGGCCCGCACGTCTCGCTTCAACGCGAACTACGGGGCGAGAACAGCGCACACGCAGCTATCAGCACTCTGGGCCCTGTGCCCCCACCACAGCTCGCTTTCATAATAAGGCCCGCACGTCTCGCCTCAACGCGAACTACGGGGCGAGAACAGCGTACCCGTAGCTTTCAGCACTCAGGGCCCTGTGCCCCCACCACAGCTCGCTTGCATAATAAGGCCCGCACGTCTCGCTTCAACGCGAACTACGGGGCGAGAACAGCGCACACGCAGCTATCAGCACTCTGGGCCCTGTGCCCCCACCACAGCTCGCTTTCATAATAAGGCCCGCACGTCTCGCCTCAACGCGATCTACGGGACGAGAACAGCGCACCCGTAGCTATCAGCACTCAGGGCCCTGTGCCCCCACCACAGCTCGCTTTCATAATAAGGCCTGCACGTCTCGCTTCAACGCGAACTACGGGGCGCGAACAGCGCACACGCAGCTATTAGCACTCTGGGCCCTGTGCCCCCACCACAGCTCGCTTTCATAATAAGGCCCGCACGTCTCTCCTCAACGCGAACTACGGGGCGAGAACAGCGCACCCGCAGCTATCAGTACTCGGGGCCCTGTGCCCCCATCACAGGTCGCTTGCATAATAAGGCTCGCACGTCACGCTTCAACGCGAACTACGGGGCGAGAACAGCGCACACGCAGCTATCAGCACTCGCGGCCCTGTGCTCCCACCACAGGTCGCTTTTATAATAGGGCCCGCACGTCTCGCTTCAACGCGAACTACGGGGCGAGAACAGCGCACACGCAGCTATCAGCACTCTGGGCCCTGTGCCCCCACCACAGCTCGCTTTCATAATAAGACCCGCACGTCTCGCCTCAACGCGAACTACGGGGCGACAACAGCACACACGCAGCTATCAGCACTCGGGGCCCTGTGCCTCCACCACAGGTCGCTTTCATAATAATGCCCGCACGTCTCGCCTCAACGCGAACTACGGTGCGAGAACAGCGCACCCGCAGCTATCAGCACTCGGGGCCCTATGCCCCCATCACAGGTCGCTTGCATAATAAGGCTCGCACGTCACGCTTCAACGCGAACTACGGGGCGAGAACAGCGCACACGCAGCTATCAGCACTCGGGGCCCTGTGCTCCCACCACAGGTCGCTTTTATATAAAGGGCCCGCACGTCTCGCTTCAAAGCGAACTACGGGGCGAGAACAGCGCACACGCAGCTATCAGCCTCTGGGCGCTGTGCCCCCACCACAGCTCGCTTTCATAATTAGGCCCGCACGTCTCGCCTCAACGCGAACTACGGGGCGAGAACAGCGCACACGCACCTATCAGGACTCTGGGCCCTGTGCCCCCACCACAGCTCGCTTTCATAATAAGGCCCGCACGTCTCGCTTCAACGCGAACTACGGGGCGCGAACAGCGCACACGCAGCTATCAGCACTCTGGACCCTGTGCCCCCACCGCAGGTCGCATTCATAATAAGGCCCGCACGTCTCGCCTCAACGCGAACTACGGGGCGAGAAGAGCGCACCCGCAGCTATCAGCACTCGGGGCCCCGTGCCCCCATCACAGGTCGCTTGCATAATAAGGCCTGCACGCCTCGCTTCAACACGAACTACGGGGCGACAACAGCACACACGCAGCTATCAGCACTCGGGGCCCTGTGCCCCCACCAATGGTCGCTTTCATAATAAGGCCCGCACGTCTCGCCTCAACGCGAACTACGGGGCGAGAACAGCGCACCCGTAGCTATCAGCACTCAGGGCCCTGTGCCCCCACCACAGCTCGCTTTCATAATAAGGCCCGCACGTCTCGCTTCAACGCGAACTACGGGGCGCGAACAGCGCACACGCAGCTATCAGCACTCTGGACCCTGTGCCCCCAGCACAGCTCGCTTTCATAATAAGGCCCGCACGTCTCGCCTGAACGCGAACTACGGGGCGAGAACAGCGCACCAGCAGCTATATGCACTCAGGGCCCTGTGCCCCCATCACAGGTCGCTTGCATAATAAGGCCCGCACGTCTCGCCTCAACGCGAACTACGGGGCGAGAACAGCGCACCCGCCGCTATCAGTACTCGGGGCCCTGTGCCCCCATCACAGGTCGCTTTCAGAATAAGGCCCGCACGTCTCGCTTTAAGGCGAACTACGGGGCGACAACAGCGCAAACGCAGCTATCAGCACTCGGGGCCCTGTGGTCCCACCACAGGTCGCTTTCCTAATAAGGCCCCCACATCTCGCCTCAACGCGAACTACGGGGCGAGAACAGCGCACCTGCAGGTATCAGCACTAGGGGCCCTGTGCCCCCATCACAGTTAGCTTGCATAATACGGCCCGCACGCCTCGCTTCAACGCGAACTACGGTGCGAGAACAGCGCACCCGCAGCTATCAGCACTCGGGGCCCTGTGCCCCCACCGCAGGTCGCATTCATAATAAGGCCCGCACGCCTCGCTTCAACGCGAACTACGGGGCGAGAACAGCGCACACGCAGCTATCAGCACTCGGGGCCCTGTGCTCCCACCGCAGGTCGCTTTTATAATAGGGCCCGCACGTCTCGCTTCAACGCGAACTACGGGGCGAGAACAGCGCACACGCAGCTATCAGCACTCTGGGCCCTGTGCCCCCACCACAGCTCGCTTTCATAATAAGGCCCGCACGTCTCGCCTCAACGCGAACTACGGGGCGAGAACAGCGTACCCGTAGCTTTCAGCACTCAGGGCCCTGTGCCCCCACCACAGCTCGCTTTCATAATAAGGCCCGCACGTCTCGCTTCAACGCGAACTACGGGGCGAGAACAGCGCACACGCAGCTATCAGCACTCTGGGCCCTGTGCCCCCACCACAGCTCGCTTTCATAATAAGGCCCGCACGTCTCGCCTCAACGCGATCTACGGGGCGAGAACAGCGCACCCGTAGCTATCAGCACTCAGGGCCCTGTGCCCCCACCACAGCTCGCTTTCATAATAAGGCCTGCACGTCTCGCTTCAACGCGAACTACGGGGCGCGAACAGCGCACACGCAGCTATTAGCACTCTGGGCCCTGTGCCCCCACCACAGCTCGCTTTCATAATAAGGCCCGCACGTCTCTCCTCAACGCGAACTACGGGGCGAGAACAGCGCACCCGCAGCTATCAGTACTCGGGGCCCTGTGCCCCCATCACAGGTCGCTTGCATAATAAGGCTCGCACGTCACGCTTCAACGCGAACTACGGGGCGAGAACAGCGCACACGCAGCTATCAGCACTCGGGGCCCTGTGCTCCCACCACAGGTCGCTTTCCTAATAAGGCCCCCACATCTCGCCTCAACGCGAACTACGGGGCGAGAACAGCGCACCTGCAGGTATCAGCACTAGGGGCCCTGTGCCCCCATCACAGTTAGCTTGCATAATACGGCCCGCACGCCTCGCTTCAACGCGAACTACGGTGCGAGAACAGCGCACCCGCAGCTATCAGCACTCGGGGCCCTGTTCCCCCACCGCAGGTCGCATTCATAATAAGGCCCGCACGCCTCGCTTCAACGCGAACTACGGGGCGAGAACAGCGCACACGCAGCTATCAGCACTCGGGGCCCTGTGCTCCCACCGCAGGTCGCTTTTATAAGAGGGCCCGCACGTCTCGCTTCAACGCGAACTACGGGGCGAGAACAGCGCACACGCAGCTATCAGCACTCTGGGCCCTGTGCCCCCACCACAGCTCGCTTTCATAATAAGGCCCGCACGTCTCGCCTCAACGCGAACTACGGGGCGAGAACAGCGTACCCGTAGCTTTCAGCACTCAGGGCCCTGTGCCCCCACCACAGCTCGCTTGCATAATAAGGCCCGCACGTCTCGCTTCAACGCGAACTACGGGGCGAGAACAGCGCACACGCAGCTATCAGCACTCTGGGCCCTGTGCCCCCACCACAGCTCGCTTTCATAATAAGGCCCGCACGTCTCGCCTCAACGCGATCTACGGGACGAGAACAGCGCACCCGTAGCTATCAGCACTCAGGGCCCTGTGCCCCCACCACAGCTCGCTTTCATAATAAGGCCTGCACGTCTCGCTTCAACGCGAACTACGGGGCGCGAACAGCGCACACGCAGCTATTAGCACTCTGGGCCCTGTGCCCCCACCACAGCTCGCTTTCATAATAAGGCCCGCACGTCTCTCCTCAACGCGAACTACGGGGCGAGAACAGCGCACCCGCAGCTATCAGTACTCGGGGCCCTGTGCCCCCATCACAGGTCGCTTGCATAATAAGGCTCGCACGTCACGCTTCAACGCGAACTACGGGGCGATAACAGCGCACACGCAGCTATCAGCACTCGCGGCCCTGTGCTCCCACCACAGGTCGCTTTTATAATAGGGCCCGCACGTCTCGCTTCAACGCGAACTACGGGGCGAGAACAGCGCACACGCAGCTATCAGCACTCTGGGCCCTGTGCCCCCACCACAGCTCGCTTTCATAATAAGACCCGCACGTCTCGCCTCAACGCGAACTACGGGGCGACAACAGCACACACGCAGCTATCTGCACTCGGGGCCCTGTGCCTCCACCACAGGTCGCTTTCATAATAATGCCCGCACGTCTCGCCTCAACGCGAACTACGGTGCGAGAAGAGCGCACCCGCAGCTATCAGCACTCGGGGCCCTATGCCCCCATCACAGGTCGCTTGCATAATAAGGCTCGCACGTCACGCTTCAACGCGAACTACGGGGCGAGAACAGCGCACACGCAGCTATCAGCACTCGGGGCCCTGTGCTCCCACCACAGGTCGCTTTTATATAAAGGGCCCGCACGTCTCGCTTCAACGCGAACTACGGGGCGAGAACAGCGCACACGCAGCTATCAGCCTCTGGGCGCTGTGCCCCCACCACAGCTCGCTTTCATAATTAGGCCCGCACGTCTCGCCTCAACGCGAACTACGGGGCGAGAACAGCGCACACGCACCTATCAGGACTCTGGGCCCTGTGCCCCCACCACAGCTCGCTTTCATAATAAGGCCCGCACGTCTCGCTTCAACGCGAACTACGGGGCGCGAACAGCGCACACGCAGCTATCAGCACTCTGGACCCTGTGCCCCCACCGCAGGTCGCATTCATAATAAGGCCCGCACGTCTCGCCTCAACGCGAACTACGGGGCGAGAAGAGCGCACCCGCAGCTATCAGCACTCGGGGCCCCGTGCCCCCATCACAGGTCGCTTGCATAATAAGGCCTGCACGCCTCGCTTCAACACGAACTACGGGGCGACAACAGCACACACGCAGCTATCAGCACTCGGGGCCCTGTGCCCCCACCAATGGTCGCTTTCATAATAAGGCCCGCACGTCTCGCCTCAACGCGAACTACGGGGCGAGAACAGCGCACCCGCAGCTATCAGCACTAGGGGCCCTGTGCCCCCATCACAGTTAGCTTGCATAATACGGCCCGCACTCCTCGCTTCAACGCGAACTACGGTGCGAGAACAGAGCGCCCGCAGCTATCAGCACTCGGGGCCCTATGCCCCCATCACAGGTCGCTTGCATAATAAGGCTCGCACGTCACGCTTCAACGCGAACTACGGGGCGAGAACAGCGCACACGCAGCTATCAGCACTCGGGGCCCTGTGCCCCCACCCCAGCTCGCTTTCATAATAAGGCCCGCACGTCTCGCCTCATCGCGAACTACGGTGCGAGAACAGCGCACCCGCAGCTATCAGCACTCGGGGCCCTATGCCCCCATCACAGGTCGCTTGCATAATAAGGCTCGCACGTCACGCTTCAACGCGAACTACGGGGCGAGAACAGCGCACACGCAGCTATCAGCACTCGGGGCCCTGTGCCCCCACCCCAGCTCGCTTTCATAATAAGGCCCGCACGTCTCGCCTCATCGCGAACTGCGGGGCGAGAACAGCGCACACGCAGCTATCAGCACTCTGGGCCCTGTGCCCCCACCACAGCTCGCTTTCATAATAAGGCCCGCACGTCTCGCCTCAACGCGAACTACGGGGCGAGAACAGCGCACCCGTAGCTATCAGCACTCAGGGCCCTGTGCCCCCACCACAGCTCGCTTTCATAATAAGCCCCGCACGCCTCGCTTCAACGCGAACTACGGGGCGCGAACAGCGCACACGCAGCTATCAGCACTCGGGGCCCTGTGCCCCCACCCCAGCTGGCTTTCATAATAAGGCCCGGACGTCTCGCCTGATCGCGAACTGCGGGGCGAGAACAGCGCACCCGTAGCTATCAGCACTAGGGGCCCTGTGCCCCCATCACAGGTTGCTTTCAGAATAAGGCCCGCACGTCTCGCTTTAACGCGAACTACGGGGCGACAACAGCGCAAACGCAGCTATTAGCACTCGGGGCCCTGTGGTCCCACCACAGGTCGCTTTCCTAATAAGGCCCGCACATCTCGCCTCAACGCGAACTACGGGGCGAGAACAGCGCACCCGCAGGTATCAGCACTAGGGGCCCTGTGCCCCCATCACAGTTAGCTTGCATAATACGGCCCGCACGCCTCGCTTCAACGCGAACTACGGTGCGAGAACAGCGCACCTGCAGCTATCAGCACTCGGGGCCCTGTGCCCCCACCGCAGGTCGCATTCATAATAAGGCCCGCACGCCTCGCTTCAACGCGAACTACGGGGCGAGAACAGCGCACACGCAGCTATCAGCACTCGGGGCCCTGTGCTCCCACCGCAGGTCGCTTTTATAATAGGGCCCGCACGTCTCGCTTCAACACGAACTACGGGGCGGGAACAGCGCACACGCAGCTATCAGCACTCTGGGCCCTGTGCCCCCACCACAGCTCGCTTTCATAATAAGGCCCGCACGTCTCGCCTCAACGCGAACTACGGGGCGAGAACAGCGCACCCGTAGCTTTCAGCACTCAGGGCCCTGTGCCCCCACCACAGCTCGCTTCCATAATAAGGCCCGCACGTCTCGCTTCAACGCGAAGTACGGGGCCAGAACAGCGCACACGCAGCTATCAGCACTCTGGGCCCTGTGCCCCCACCACAGCTCGCTTTCATAATAGGCCCGCACGTCTCGCCTCAACGCGAACTACGGGGCGAGAACAGCGCACCCGTAGCTATCAGCACTCAGGGCCCTGTGCCCCCACCACAGCTCGCTTTCATAATAAGGCCCGCACGTCTCGCTTCAACGCGAACTACGGGGCGCGAACAGCGCACACGCAGCTATCAGCACTCTGGGCCCTGTGCCCCCACCACAGCTCGCTTTCATAATAAGGCCCGCACGTCTCGCCTCAACGCGAACTACGGGGCGACAACAGCACACACGCAGCTATCAGCACTCGGGGCCCTGTGCCTCCACCACAGGTCGCTTTCATAATAATGCCCGCACGTCTCGCCTCAACGCGAACTACGGGGCGGGAACAGCGCACCCGTAGCTATCAGCACTCAGGGCCCTGTGCCCCCACCACAGCTCGCTTTCATAATAAGGCCCGGACGTCTCGCTTCAACGCGAACTAGGGGGCGCGAACAGCGCACACGCAGCTATCAGCACTCTGGACCCTGTGCCACCACCACAGCTCGCTTTCATAATAAGGCCCGCACGTCTCGCCTCAACGCGAACTACGGGGCGAGAACAGCGCACCCGCCGCTATCAGTACTCGGGGCCCTGTGCCCCCATCACAGGTTGCTTTCAGAATAACGCCCGCACGTCTCGCTTTAACGCGAACTACGGGGCGACAACAGCGCACCTGCAGCTATCAGCACTCGGGGCCCTGTGCCCCCACCGCAGGTCGCATTCATAATAAGGCCCGCACGCCTCGCTTAAACGCGAACTATGGGGCGAGAACAGCGCACACGCAGCTATCAGCACTCGGGGCCCTGTGCTCCCACCGCATGTCGCTTTTATAATAGGGCCCGCACGTCTCGCTTCAACACGAACTACGGGGCGGGAACAGCGCACACGCAGCTATCAGCACTCTGGGCCCTGTGCCCCCACCACAGCTCGCATTCATAATAAGACCCGCACGTCTCGCTTCAACGCGAACTACGGGGCGAGAACAGCGCACACGCAGCTATCAGCACTCTGGGCCCTGTGCCCCCACCACAGCTCGTTTTCATAATAAGGCCCGCACGTCTCGCCTCAACGCGAACTACGGGGCGAGAACAGCGCTCCCGTAGCTATCAGCACTCAGGGCCCTGTGCCCCCACCACAGCTCGCTTTCATAATAAGGCCCGCACGTCTCGCTTCAACGCGAACTACGGGGCGCGAACAGCGCACACGCAGCTATCAGCACTCTGGGCCCTGTGCCCCCACCACAGCTCGCTTTCATAATAAGGCCCGCACGTCTCGCCTCAACGCGAACTACGGCGCGACAACAGCACACACGCAGCTATCAGCACTCGGGGCCCTGTGCCTCCACCACAGGTCGCTTTCATAATAAGGCCCGCACGTCTCGCCTCAACGCGAACTACGGGGCGAGAACAGCGCACCCGCAGCTATCAGTACTCGGGGCCCTGTGCCCCCATCACAGGTCGCTTGCATAATAAGGCCCGCACGCCTCGCTTCAACACGAACTACGGGGCGACAACAGCACACACGCAGCTATCAGCACTTGGGGCCCTGTGCCCCCACCACAGGTCGCTTTCATAATAGGCCCGCACGTCTCGCCTCAACGCGAACTACGGGGCGAGAACAGCGCACCCGTAGCTATCAGCACTCAGGGCCCTGTGCCCCCACCACAGCTCGCTTTCATAATAAGGCCCGCACGTCTCGCTTCAACGCGAACTACGGGGCGCGAACAGCGCACACGCAGCTATCAGCACTCTGGGCCCTGTGCCCCCACCACAGCTCGCTTTCATAATAAGGCCCGCACGTCTCGCCTCAACGCGAACTACGGGGCGACAACAGCACACACGCAGCTATCAGCACTCGGGGCCCTGTGCCTCCACCACAGGTCGCTTTCATAATAATGCCCGCACGTCTCGCCTCAACGCGAACTACGGGGCGGGAACAGCGCACCCGTAGCTATCAGCACTCAGGGCCCTGTGCCCCCACCACAGCTCGCTTTCATAATAAGGCCCGGACGTCTCGCTTCAACGCGAACTAGGGGGCGCGAACAGCGCACACGCAGCTATCAGCACTCTGGACCCTGTGCCACCACCACAGCTCGCTTTCATAATAAGGCCCGCACGTCTCGCCTCAACGCGAACTACGGGGCGAGAACAGCGCACCCGCCGCTATCAGTACTCGGGGCCCTGTGCCCCCATCACAGGTTGCTTTCAGAATAACGCCCGCACGTCTCGCTTTAACGCGAACTACGGGGCGACAACAGCGCACCTGCAGCTATCAGCACTCGGGGCCCTGTGCCCCCACCGCAGGTCGCATTCATAATAAGGCCCGCACGCCTCGCTTCAACGCGAACTATGGGGCGAGAACAGCGCACACGCAGCTATCAGCACTCGGGGCCCTGTGCTCCCACCGCATGTCGCTTTTATAATAGGGCCCGCACGTCTCGCTTCAACACGAACTACGGGGCGGGAACAGCGCACACGCAGCTATCAGCACTCTGGGCCCTGTGCCCCCACCACAGCTCGCATTCATAATAAGACCCGCACGTCTCGCTTCAACGCGAACTACGGGGCGAGAACAGCGCACACGCAGCTATCAGCACTCTGGGCCCTGTGCCCCCACCACAGCTCGTTTTCATAATAAGGCCCGCACGTCTCGCCTCAACGCGAACTACGGGGCGAGAACAGCGCTCCCGTAGCTATCAGCACTCAGGGCCCTGTGCCCCCACCACAGCTCGCTTTCATAATAAGGCCCGCACGTCTCGCTTCAACGCGAACTACGGGGCGCGAACAGCGCACACGCAGCTATCAGCACTCTGGGCCCTGTGCCCCCACCACAGCTCGCTTTCATAATAAGGCCCGCACGTCTCGCCTCAACGCGAACTACGGCGCGACAACAGCACACACGCAGCTATCAGCACTCGGGGCCCTGTGCCTCCACCACAGGTCGCTTTCATAATAAGGCCCGCACGTCTCGCCTCAACGCGAACTACGGGGCGAGAACAGCGCACCCGCAGCTATCAGTACTCGGGGCCCTGTGCCCCCATCACAGGTCGCTTGCATAATAAGGCCCGCACGCCTCGCTTCAACACGAACTACGGGGCGACAACAGCACACACGCAGCTATCAGCACTTGGGGCCCTGTGCCCCCACCACAGGTCGCTTTCATAATAAGGCCCGCACGTCTCGCCTCAACGCGAACTACGGGCGAGAACAGCGCACCCGCAGCTATCAGTACTCGGGGCCCTGTGCCCCCATCACAGGTCGCTTTCATAATAAGGCCCGCACGTCTCGCTTTAACGCGAACTACGGGGCGACAACAGCGCAAACGCAGCTATCAGCACTCGGGGCCCTGTGGTCCCACCACAGGTCGCTTTCCTAATAAGGCCCGCACATCTCGCCTCAACGCGAACTACGGGGCGAGAACAGCGCACCCGCAGGTATCAGCACTAGGGGCCCTGTGCCCCCATCACAGTTAGCTTGCATAATACGGCCCGCACGCCTCACTTCAACGCGAACTACGGTGGGAGAACAGCGCACCCGCAGCTATCAGCACTCGGGGCCCTATGCCCCCATCACAGGTCGCTTGTATAATAAGGCTCGCACGTCACGCTTCAACGCGAACTACGGGGCGAGAACAGCGCACACGCAGCTATCAGCACCCGGGGCCCTGTGCCCCCACCGCAGGTCGCATTCATAATAAGGCCCGCATGCCTCGCTTCAACGCGAACTACGTAGCGAGAACAGCGCACACGCAGCTATCAGCACTCGGGGCCCTGTGCTCCCACCACAGGTCGCTTTTATAATAGGGCCGGCACGTCTCGCTTCAACGCGAACTACGGGGCGAGAACAGCGCACACGCAGCTATCAGCACTCTGGGCCCTGTGCCCCCACCACAGCTCGCTTTCATAATAAGGCCCGCACGTCTCGCCTCAACGCGAACTGCGGGGCGAGAACAGCGCACCCGTAGCTATCAGCACTCAGGGCCCTGTGCCCCCACCACAGCTCGCTTTCATAATAAGGCCCGCACGTCTCGCTTCAACGCGAACTACGGGGCGAGAACAGCGCACACGCAGCTATCAGCACCCTGGGCCCTGTGCCCCCACCACAGCTCGCTTTCATAATAAGGCCCGCACGTCTCGCCTCAACGCGAACTACGGGGCGAGAACAGCGCACCCGTAGCTATCAGCACTCAGGGCCCTGTGCCCCCACCACAGCTCGCTTTCATAATAAGGCCCGCACGTCTCGCTTCTACGCGAACTACGGGGCGCGAACAGCGCACACGCAGCTATCAGCACTCTGGACCCTGTGCCCCCAGCACAGCTCGCTTTCATAATAAGGCCCGCACGTCTCGCCTGAACGCGAACTACGGGGCGAGAACAGCGCACCAGCAGCTATAGGCACTCAGGGCCCTGTGCCCCCATCACAGGTCGCTTGCATAATAAGGCCCGCACGTCTCGCCTCAACGCGAACTACGGGGCGAGAACAGCGCACCCGCCGCTATCAGTACTCGGGGCCCTGTGCCCCCATCACAGGTCGCTTTCAGAATAAGGCCCGCACGTCTCGCTTTAACGCGAACTACGGGGCGACAACAGCGCAAACGCAGCTGTCAGCACTCGGGGCCCTGTGGTCCCACCACAGGTCGCTTTCCTAATAAGGCCCCCATATCTCGCCTCAACGCGAACTACGGGGCGAGAACAGCGCACCTGCAGGTATCAGCACTAGGGGCCCTGTGCCCCCATCACAGTTAGCTTGCATAATACGGCCCGCACGCCTCGCTTCAACGCGAACTACGGTGCGAGAACAGCGCACCCGCAGCTATCAGCACTCGGGGCCCTGTGCCCCCACCGCAGGTCGCATTCATAATAAGGCCCGCACGCCTCGCTTCAACGCGAACTACGGGGCGAGAACAGCGCACACGCAGCTATCAGCACTCGGGGCCCTGTGCTCCCACCGCAGGTCGCTTTTATAATAGGGCCCGCACGTCTCGCTTCAACGCGAACTACGGGGCGAGAACAGCGCACACGCAGCTATCAGCACTCTGGGCCCTGTGCCCCCACCACAGCTCGCTTTCATAATAAGGCCCGCACGTCTCGCCTCAACGCGAACTACGGGGCGAGAACAGCGTACCCGTAGCTTTCAGCACTCAGGGCCCTGTGCCCCCACCACAGCTCGCTTTCATAATAAGGCCCGCACGTCTCGCTTCAACGCGAACTACGGGGCGAGAACAGCGCACACGCAGCTATCAGCACTCTGGGCCCTGTGCCCCCACCACAGCTCGCTTTCATAATAAGGCCCGCACGTCTCGCCTCAACGCGATCTACGGGGCGAGAACAGCGCACCCGTAGCTATCAGCACTCAGGGCCCTGTGCCCCCACCACAGCTCGCTTTCATAATAAGGCCTGCACGTCTCGCTTCAACGCGAACTACGGGGCGCGAACAGCGCACACGCAGCTATTAGCACTCTGGGCCCTGTGCCCCCACCACAGCTCGCTTTCATAATAAGGCCCGCACGTCTCTCCTCAACGCGAACTACGGGGCGAGAACAGCGCACCCGCAGCTATCAGTACTCGGGGCCCTGTGCCCCCATCACAGGTCGCTTGCATAATAAGGCTCGCACGTCACGCTTCAACGCGAACTACGGGGCGAGAACAGCGCACACGCAGCTATCAGCACTCGGGGCCCTGTGCTCCCACCACAGGTCGCTTTTATAATAGGGCCCGCACGTCTCGCTTCAACGCGAACTACGGGCGAGAACAGCGCACCCGCAGCTATCAGTACTCGGGGCCCTGTGCCCCCATCACAGGTCGCTTTCATAATAAGGCCCGCACGTCTCGCTTTAACGCGAACTACGGGGCGACAACAGCGCAAACGCAGCTATCAGCACTCGGGGCCCTGTGGTCCCACCACAGGTCGCTTTCATAATAAGGCCCGCACGTCTCGCCTCAACGCGAACTACGGGGCGAGAACAGCGCACCCGCAGCTATCAGTACTCGGGGCCCTGTGCCCCCATCACAGGTCGCTTGCATAATAAGGCTCGCACGTCACGCTTCAACGCGAACTAAAGGGCGAGAACAGCGCACACGCAGCTATCAGCACTCGGGGCCCTGTGCCCCCACCGCAGGTCGCATTCATAATAAGGCCCGCACGTCTCGCCTCAACGCGAACTACGGGGCGAGAAGAGCGCACCCGCAGCTATCAGCACTCGGGGCCCTGTGCCCCCATCACAGTTAGCTTGCATAATACGGCCCGCACGCCTCGCTTCAACGCGAACTACGGTGCGAGAACAGCGCACCTGCAGCTATCAGCACTCGGGGCCCTGTGCCCCCAACGCAGGTCGCATTCATAATAAGGCCCGCACGCCTCGCTTCAACGCAAACTACGGGGCGAGAACAGCGCACCCGTAGCTTTCAGCACTCAGGGCCCAGTGCCCCCACCACAGCTCGCTTCCATAATAAGGCCCGCACGTCTCGCCTCAACGCGAACTGCGGGGCGAGAACAGCGCACCCGTAGCTATCAGCACTCAGGGCCCTGTGCCCCCACCACAGCTCGCTTTCATAATAAGGCCCGCACGTCTCGCTTCAACGCGAACTACGGGGCGAGAACAGCGCACACGCAGCTATCAGCACCCTGGGCCCTGTGCCCCCACCACAGCTCGCTTTCATAATAAGGCCCGCACGTCTCGCCTCAACGCGAACTACGGGGCGAGAACAGCGCACCCGTAGCTATCAGCACTCAGGGCCCTGTGCCCCCACCACAGCTCGCTTTCATAATAAGGCCCGCACGTCTCGCTTCAACGCGAACTACGGGGCGCGAACAGCGCACACGCAGCTATCAGCACTCTGGACCCTGTGCCCCCAGCACAGCTCGCTTTCATAATAAGGCCCGCACGTCTCGCCTGAACGCGAACTACGGGGCGAGAACAGCGCACCAGCAGCTATAGGCACTCAGGGCCCTGTGCCCCCATCACAGGTCGCTTGCATAATAAGGCCCGCACGTCTCGCCTCAACGCGAACTACGGGGCGAGAACAGCGCACCCGCCGCTATCAGTACTCGGGGCCCTGTGCCCCCATCACAGGTCGCTTTCAGAATAAGGCCCGCACGTCTCGCTTTAAGGCGAACTACGGGGCGACAACAGCGCAAACGCAGCTATCAGCACTCGGGGCCCTGTGGTCCCACCACAGGTCGCTTTCCTAATAAGGCCCCCACATCTCGCCTCAACGCGAACTACGGGGCGAGAACAGCGCACCTGCAGGTATCAGCACTAGGGGCCCTGTGCCCCCATCACAGTTAGCTTGCATAATACGGCCCGCACGCCTCGCTTCAACGCGAACTACGGTGCGAGAACAGCGCACCCGCAGCTATCAGCACTCGGGGCCCTGTGCCCCCACCGCAGGTCGCATTCATAATAAGGCCCGCACGCCTCGCTTCAACGCGAACTACGGGGCGAGAACAGCGCACACGCAGCTATCAGCACTCTGGGCCCTGTGCCCCCACCACAGCTCGCTTTCATAATAAGGCCCGCACGTCTCGCCTCAACGCGAACTACGGGGCGAGAACAGCGTACCCGTAGCTTTCAGCACTCAGGGCCCTGTGCCCCCACCACAGCTCGCTTTCATAATAAGGCCCGCACGTCTCGCTTCAACGCGAACTACGGGGCGAGAACAGCGCACACGCAGCTATCAGCACTCTGGGCCCTGTGCCCCCACCACAGCTCGCTTTCATAATAAGGCCCGCACGTCTCGCCTCAACGCGATCTACGGGGCGAGAACAGCGCACCCGTAGCTATCAGCACTCAGGGCCCTGTGCCCCCACCACAGCTCGCTTTCATAATAAGGCCTGCACGTCTCGCTTCAACGCGAACTACGGGGCGCGAACAGCGCACACGCAGCTATTAGCACTCTGGGCCCTGTGCCCCCACCACAGCTCGCTTTCATAATAAGGCCCGCACGTCTCTCCTCAACGCGAACTACGGGGCGAGAACAGCGCACCCGCAGCTATCAGTACTCGGGGCCCTGTGCCCCCATCACAGGTCGCTTGCATAATAAGGCTCGCACGTCACGCTTCAACGCGAACTACGGGGCGAGAACAGCGCACACGCAGCTATCAGCACTCGGGGCCCTGTGCTCCCACCACAGGTCGCTTTTATAATAGGGCCCGCACGTCTCGCTTCAACGCGAACTACGGGGCGAGAACAGCGCACACGCAGCTATCAGCACTCTGGGCCCTGTGCCCCCACCACAGCTCGCTTTCATAATAAGGCCCGCACGTCTCGTCTCAACGCGAACTACGGGGCGAGGACAGCACACCCGTAGCTATCAGCACTCAGGGCCCTGTGCCTCCACCACAGGTCGCTTTCATAATAAGGCCCGCACGTCTCGCCTCAACGCGAACTACGGGGCGAGAACAGCGCACCCGCAGCTATCAGTACTCGGGGCCCTGTGCCCCCATCACAGGTCGCTTGCATAATAAGGCTCGCACGTCACGCTTCAACGCGAACTAAAGGGCGAGAACAGCGCACACGCAGCTATCAGCACTCGGGGCCCTGTGCCCCCACCGCAGGTCGCATTCATAATAAGGCCCGCACGTCTCGCCTCAACGCGAACTACGGGGCGAGAAGAGCGCACCCGCAGCTATCAGCACTCGGGGCCCTGTGCCCCCATCACAGTTAGCTTGCATAATACGGCCCGCACGCCTCGCTTCAACGCGAACTACGGTGCGAGAACAGCGCACCTGCAGCTATCAGCACTCGGGGCCCTGTGCCCCCACCGCAGGTCGCATTCATAATAAGGCCCGCACGCCTCGCTTCAACGCGAACTACGGGGCGAGAACAGCGCACCCGTAGCTTTCAGCACTCAGGGCCCAGTGCCCCCACCACAGCTCGCTTCCATAATAAGGCCCGCACGTCTCGCTTCAACGCGAACTACGGGGCGAGAACAGCGCACACGCAGCTATCAGCACTCGGGGCCCTGTGCTCCCACCGCAGGTCGCTTTTATAATAGGGCCCGCACGTCTCGCTTCAACACGAACTACGGGGCGGGAACAGCGCACACGCAGCTATCAGCACTCTGGGCCCTGTGCCCCCACCACAGCTCGCTTTCATAATAAGGCCCGCACGTCTCGCCTCAACGCGAACTACGGGGCGAGAACAGCGCACCCGTAGCTTTCAGCACTCAGGGCCCAGTGCCCCCACCACAGCTCGCTTCCATAATAAGGCCCGCACGTCTCGCTTCAACGCGAACTACGGGGCGAGAACAGCGCACACGCAGCTATCAGCACTCTGGGCCCTGTGCCCCCACCACAGCTCGCTTTCATAATAGGCCCGCACGTCTCGCCTCAACGCGAACTACGGGGCGAGAACAGCGCACACGCAGCTATCAGCACCCGGGGCCCTGTGCCCCCACCGCAGGTCGCATTCATAATAAGGCCCGCATGCCTCGCTTCAACGCGAAATACGTAGCGAGAACAGCGCACACGCAGCTATCAGCACTCGGGGCCCTGTGCTCCCACCACAGGTCGCTTTTATAATAGGGCCGGCACGTCTCGCTTCAACGCGAACTACGGGGCGAGAACAGTGCACACGCAGCTATCAGCACTCTGGGCCCTGTGCCCCCACCACATCTCGCTTTCATAATAAGGCCCGCACGTCTCGCCTCAACGCGAACTGCGGGGCGAGAACAGCGCACCCGTAGCTATCAGCACTCAGGGCCCTGTGCCCCCACCACAGCTCGCTTTCATAATAAGGCCCGCACGTCTCGCTTCAACGCGAACTACGGGGCGAGAACAGCGCACACGCAGCTATCAGCACCCTGGGCCCTGTGCCCCCACCACAGCTCGCTTTCATAATAAGGCCCGCACGTCTCGCCTCAACGCGAACTACGGGGCGAGAACAGCGCACCCGTAGCTATCAGCACTCAGGGCCCTGTGCCCCCACCACAGCTCGCTTTCATAATAAGGCCCGCACGTCTCGCTTCAACGCGAACTACGGGGCGCGAACAGCGCACACGCAGCTATCAGCACTCTGGACCCTGTGCCCCCAGCACAGCTCGCTTTCATAATAAGGCCCGCACGTCTCGCCTGAACGCGAACTACGGGGCGAGAACAGCGCACCAGCAGCTATAGGCACTCAGGGCCCTGTGCCCCCATCACAGGTCGCTTGCATAATAAGGCCCGCACGTCTCGCCTCAACGCGAACTACGGGGCGAGAACAGCGCACCCGCCGCTATCAGTACTCGGGGCCCTGTGCCCCCATCACAGGTCGCTTTCAGAATAAGGCCCGCACGTCTCGCTTTAAGGCGAACTACGGGGCGACAACAGCGCAAACGCAGCTATCAGCACTCGGGGCCCTGTGGTCCCACCACAGGTCGCTTTCCTAATAAGGCCCCCACATCTCGCCTCAACGCGAACTACGGGGCGAGAACAGCGCACCTGCAGGTATCAGCACTAGGGGCCCTGTGCCCCCATCACAGTTAGCTTGCATAATACGGCCCGCACGCCTCGCTTCAACGCGAACTACGGTGCGAGAACAGCGCACCCGCAGCTATCAGCACTCGGGGCCCTGTGCCCCCACCGCAGGTCGCATTCATAATAAGGCCCGCACGCCTCGCTTCAACGCGAACTACGGGGCGAGAACAGCGCACACGCAGCTATCAGCACTCGGGGCCCTGTGCTCCCACCGCAGGTCGCTTTTATAATAGGGCCCGCACGTCTCGCTTCAACGCGAACTACGGGGCGAGAACAGCGCACACGCAGCTATCAGCACTCTGGGCCCTGTGCCCCCACCACAGCTCGCTTTCATAATAAGGCCCGCACGTCTCGCCTCAACGCGAACTACGGGGCGAGAACAGCGTACCCGTAGCTTTCAGCACTCAGGGCCCTGTGCCCCCACCACAGCTCGCTTTCATAATAAGGCCTGCACGTCTCGCTTCAACGCGAACTACGGGGCGCGAACAGCGCACACGCAGCTATTAGCACTCTGGGCCCTGTGCCCCCACCACAGCTCGCTTTCATAATAAGGCCCGCACGTCTCTCCTCAACGCGAACTACGGGGCGAGAACAGCGCACCCGCAGCTATCAGTACTCGGGGCCCTGTGCCCCCATCACAGGTCGCTTGCATAATAAGGCTCGCACGTCACGCTTCAACGCGAACTACGGGGCGAGAACAGCGCACACGCAGCTATCAGCACTCGGGGCCCTGTGCTCCCACCGCAGGTCGCTTTTATAATAGGGCCCGCACGTCTCGCTTCAACACGAACTACGGGGCGGGAACAGCGCACACGCAGCTATCAGCACTCTGGGCCCTGTGCCCCCACCACAGCTCGCTTTCATAATAAGGCCCGCACGTCTCGCCTCAACGCGAACTACGGGGCGAGAACAGCGCACCCGTAGCTTTCAGCACTCAGGGCCCAGTGCCCCCACCACAGCTCGCTTCCATAATAAGGCCCGCACGTCTCGCTTCAACGCGAACTACGGGGCGAGAACAGCGCACACGCAGCTATCAGCACTCTGGGCCCTGTGCCCCCACCACAGCTCGCTTTCATAATAGGCCCGCACGTCTCGCCTCAACGCGAACTACGGGGCGAGAACAGCGCACACGCAGCTATCAGCACCCGGGGCCCTGTGCCCCCACCGGAGGTCGCATTCATAATAAGGCCCGCATGCCTCGCTTCAACGCGAACTACGTAGCGAGAACAGCGCACACGCAGCTATCAGCACTCGGGGCCCTGTGCTCCCACCACAGGTCGCTTTTATAATAGGGCCGGCACGTCTCGCTTCAACGCGAACTACGGGGCGAGAACAGCGCACACGCAGCTATCAGCACTCTGGGCCCTGTGCCCCCACCACAGCTCGCTTTCATAATAAGGCCCGCACGTCTCGCCTCAACGCGAACTGCGGGGCGAGAACAGCGCACCCGTAGCTATCAGCACTCAGGGCCCTGTGCCCCCACCACAGCTCGCTTTCATAATAAGGCCCGCACGTCTCGCTTCAACGCGAACTACGGGGCGAGAACAGCGCACACGCAGCTATCAGCACCCTGGGCCCTGTGCCCCCACCACAGCTCGCTTTCATAATAAGGCCCGCACGTCTCGCCTCAACGCGAACTACGGGGCGAGAACAGCGCACCCGTAGCTATCAGCACTCAGGGCCTGTGCCCCCACCACAGCTCGCTTTCATAATAAGGCCCGGACGTCTCGCTTCAACGCGAACTACGGGGCGCGAACAGCGCACACGCAGCTATCAGCACTCTGGACCCTGTGCCACCACCACAGCTCGCTTTCATAATAAGGCCCGCACGTCTCGCCTCAACGCGAACTACGGGGCGAGAACAGCGCACCCGCCGCTATCAGTACTCGGGGCCCTGTGCCCCCATCACAGGTTGCTTTCAGAATAAGGCCCGCACGTCGCGCTTTAACGCGAACTACGGGGCGACAACAGCGCAAACGCAGCTATCAGCGCTCGGGGCCCTGTGGTCCCACCACAGGTCGCTTTCCTAACAAGGCCCGCACATCTCGCCTAAACGCGAACTACGGGGCGAGAACAGCGCACCCGCAGGTATCAGCACTAGGGGCCCTGTGCCCCCATCACAGTTAGCTTGCATAATACGGCCCGCACGCCTCGCTTCAACGCGAACTACGGTGCGAGAACAGCGCACCTGCAGCTATCAGCACTCGGGGCCCTGTGCCCCCACCGCAGGTCGCATTCATAATAAGGCCCGCACGCATCGCTTCAACGCGAACTACGGGGCGAGAACAGCGCACACGCAGCTATCAGCACTCGGGGCCCTGTGCTCCCACCGCAGGTCGCTTTTATAATAGGGCCCGCACGTCTCGCTTCAACACGAACTACGGGGCGGGAACAGCGCACACGCAGCTATCAGCACTCTGGGCCCTGTGCCCCCACCACAGCTCGCTTTCATAATAAGGCCCGGACGTCTCGCTTCAACGCGAACTACGGGGCGCGAACAGCGCACACGCAGCTATCAGCACTCTGGACCCTGTGCCACCACCACAGCTCGCTTTCATAATAAGGCCCGCACGTCTCGCCTCAACGCGAACTACGGGGCGAGAACAGCGCACCCGCCGCTATCAGTACTCGGGGCCCTGTGCCCCCATCACAGGTTGCTTTCAGAATAAGGCCCGCACGTCTCGCTTTAACGCGAACTACGGGGCGACAACAGCGCAAACGCAGCTATCAGCGCTCGGGGCCCTGTGGTCCCACCAGAGGTCGCTTTCCTAATAAGGCCCGCACATCTCGCCTCAACGCGAACTACGGGGCGAGAACAGCGCACCCGCAGGTATCAGCACTAGGGGCCCTGTGCCCCCATCACAGTTAGCTTGCATAATACGGCCCGCACGCCTCGCTTAAACGCGAACTACGGTGCGAGAACAGCGCACCTGCAGCTATCAGCACTAGGGGCCCTGTGCCAACACCGCAGGTCGCATTCATAATAAGGCCCGCACGCCTCGCTTCAACGCGAACTATGGGGCGAGAACAGCGCACACGCAGCTATCAGCACTCGGGGCCCTGTGCCCCCACCACAGCTCGCTTTCATAATAAGGCCCGCACGTCTCGCCTCAACGCGAACTACGGGGCGAGAACAGCACACCCGTAGCTATCAGCACTCAGGGCCCTGTGCCCCCACCACAGCTCGCTTTCATAATAAGGCCCGCACGTCTCGCTTCAACGCGAACTACGGGGCGCGAACAGCGCACACGCAGCTATCAGCACTCTGGGCCCTGTGCCCCCACCACAGCTCGCTTTCATAATAAGGCCCGCACGTCTCGCCTCAACGCGAACTACGGGGCGACAACAGCACACACGCAGCTATCAGCACTCGGGGCCCTCTGCCTCCACCACAGGTCGCTTTCATAATAAGGCCCGCACGTCTCGCCTCAACGCGAACTACGGGGCGAGAACAGCGCACCCGCAGCTATCAGTACTCGGGGCCCTGTGCCCCCATCACAGGTCGCTTGCATAATAAGGCTCGCACGTCACGCTTCAACGCGAACTAAAGGGCGAGAACAGCGCACACGCAGCTATCAGCACTCGGGGCCCTGTGCCCCCACCGCAGGTCGCATTCATAATAAGGCCCGCACGTCTCGCCTCAACGCGAACTACGGGGCGAGAAGAGCGCACCCGCAGCTATCAGCACTCGGGGCCCTGTGCCCCCATCACAGTTAGCTTGCATAATACGGCCCGCACGCCTCGCTTCAACGCGAACTACGGTGCGACAACAGCGCACCTGCAGCTATCAGCACTCGGGGCCCTGTGCCCCCACCGCAGGTCGCATTCATAATAAGGCCCGCACGCCTCGCTTCAACGCGAACTACGGGGCGAGAACAGCGCACACGCAGCTATCAGCACTCAGGGCCCTGTGCTCCCACCGCAGGTCGCTTTTATAATAGGGCCCGCACGTCTCGCTTCAACACGAACTACGGGGCGGGAACAGCGCACACGCAGCTATCAGCACTCTGGGCCCTGTGCCCCCACCACAGCTCGCTTTCATAATAAGGCCCGCACGTCTCGCCTCAACGCGAACTACGGGGCTAGAACAGCGCACCCGTAGCTTTCAGCACTCAGGGCCCAGTGCCCCCACCACAGCTCGCTTCCATAATAAGGCCCGCACGTCTCGCTTCAACGCGAACTACGGGGCGAGAACAGCGCACACGCAGCTATCAGCACTCTGGCCCCTGTGCCCCCACCACAGCTCGCTTTCATAATAGGCCCGCACGTCTCGCCTCAACGCGATCTACGGGGCGAGAACAGCGCACCCGTAGCTATCAGCACTCAGGGCCCTGTGCCCCCCCACAGCTCGCTTTCATAATAAGGCCCGCACGTCTCGCTTCAACGCGAACTACGGGGCGCGAACAGCGCACACGCAGCTATCAGCACTCTGGGCCCTGTGCCCCCACCACAGCTCGCTTTCATAATAAGGCCCGCACGTCTCGCTTCAACGCGAACTACGGGGCGAGAACAGCGCACACGCAGCTATCAGCACTCTGGGCCCTGTGCCCCCACCACAGCTCGCTTTCATAATAGGCCCGCACGTCTCGCCTCAACGCGAACTACGGGGCGAGAACAGCGCACCCGTAGCTATCAGCACTCAGGGCCCTGTGCCCCCACCACAGCTCGCTTTCATAATAAGGCCCGCACGTCTCGCTTCAACGCGAACTACGGGGCGCGAACAGCGCACACGCAGCTATCAGCACTCTGGGCCCTGTGCCCCCAGCACAGCTCGCTTTCATAATAATGCCCGCACGTCTCGCCTCAACGCGAACTACGGGGCGAGAACAGCGCACCCGTAGCTATCAGCACTCAGGGCCCTGTGCCCCCACCACAGCTCGCTTTCATAATACGGCCCGGACGTCTCGCTTCAACGCGAACTACGGGGCGCGAACAGCGCACACGCAGCTATCAGCACTCTGGACCCTGTGCCACCACCACAGCTCGCTTTCATAATAAGGCCCGCACGTCTCGCCTCAACGCGAACTACGGGGCGAGAACAGCGCACCCGCCGCTGTCAGTACTCGGGGCCCTGTGCCCCCATCACAGGTTGCTTTCAGAATAAGGCCCGCACGTCTCGCTTTAACGCGAACTACGGGGCGAGAACAGCGCACCCGTAGCTATCAGCACTAAGGGCCCTGTGCCCCCACCACAGCTCGCTTTCATAATAAGGCCCGCACGTCTCGCTTCAACGCGAACTGCGGGGCGCGAACAGCGCACACGCAGCTATCAGCACTCTGGGCCCTGTGCCCCCACCACAGCTCGCTTTCATAATAAGGCCCGCACGTCTCGCCTCAACGCGATCTACGGGGCGACAACAGCACACACGCAGCTATCAGCACTCGGGGCCCTGTGCCTCCACCACAGGTCGCTTTCATAATAATGCCCGCACGTCTCGCCTCAACGCGAACTACGGGGCGAGAACAGCGCACCCGTAGCTATCAGCACTCAGGGCCCTGTGCCCCCACCACAGCTCGCTTTCATAATAAGGCCCGGACGTCTCGCTTCAACGCGAACTACGGGGCGCGAACAGCGCACACGCAGCTATCAGCACTCTGGACCCTGTGCCACCACCACAGCTCGCTTTCATAATAAGGCCCGCACGTCTCGCCTCAACGCGAACTACGGGGCGAGAACAGCGCACCCGCCGCTATCAGTACTCGGGGCCCTGTGCCCCCATCACAGGTTGCTTTCAGAATAAGGCCCGCACGTCTCGCTTTAACGCGAACTACGGGGCGACAACAGCGCAAACGCAGCTATCAGCGCTCGGGGCCCTGTGGTCCCACCACAGGTCGCTTTCCTAACAAGGCCCGCACATCTCGCCTCAACGCGAACTACGGGGCGAGAACAGCGCACCCGCAGGTATCAGCACTAGGGGCCCTGTGCCCCCATCACAGTTAGCTTGCATAATACGGCCCGCACGCCTCGCTTCAACGCGAACTACGGTGCGAGAACAGCGCACCTGCAGCTATCAGCACTCGGGGCCCTGTGCCCCCACCGCAGGTCGCATTCATAATAAGGCCCGCACGCATCGCTTCAACGCGAACTACGGGGCGAGAACAGCGCACACGCAGCTATCAGCACTCGGGGCCCTGTGCTCCCACCGCAGGTCGCTTTTATAATAGGGCCCGCACGTCTCGCTTCAACACGAACTACGGGGCGGGAACAGCGCACACGCAGCTATCAGCACTCTGGGCCCTGTGCCCCCACCACAGCTCGCTTTCATAATAAGGCCCGGACGTCTCGCTTCAACGCGAACTACGGGGCGCGAACAGCGCACACGCAGCTATCAGCACTCTGGACCCTGTGCCACCACCACAGCTCGCTTTCATAATAAGACCCGCACGTCTCGCCTCAACGCGAACTACGGGGCGAGAACAGCGCACCCGCCGCTATCAGTACTCGGGGCCCTGTGCCCCCATCACAGGTTGCTTTCAGAATAAGGCCCGCACGTCTCGCTTTAACGCGAACTACGGGGCGACAACAGCGCAAACGCAGCTATCAGCGCTCGGGGCCCTGTGGTCCCACCAGAGGTCGCTTTCCTAATAAGGCCCGCACATCTCGCCTCAACGCGAACTACGGGGCGAGAACAGCGCACCCGCAGGTATCAGCACTAGGGGCCCTGTGCCCCCATCACAGTTAGCTTGCATAATACGGCCCGCACGCCTCGCTTAAACGCGAACTACGGTGCGAGAACAGCGCACCTGCAGCTAAAAGCACTCGGGGCCCTGTGCCCCCACCGCAGGTCGCATTCATAATAAGGCCCGCACGCCTCGCTTCAACGCGAACTATGGGGCGAGAACAGCGCACACGCAGCTATCAGCACTCGGGGCCCTGTGCCCCCACCACAGCTCGCTTTCATAATAAGGCCCGCACGTCTCGCCTCAACGCGAACTACGGGGCGAGAACAGCACACCCGTAGCTATCAGCACTCAGGGCCCTGTGCCCCCACCACAGCTCGCTTTCATAATAAGGCCCGCACGTCTCGCTTCAACGCGAACTACGGGGCGCGAACAGCGCACACGCAGCTATCAGCACTCTGGGCCCTGTGCCCCCACCACAGCTCGCTTTCATAATAAGGCCCGCACGTCTCGCCTCAACGCGAACTACGGGGCGACAACAGCACACACGCAGCTATCAGCACTCGGGGCCCTCTGCCTCCACCACAGGTCGCTTTCATAATAAGGCCCGCACGTCTCGCCTCAACGCGAACTACGGGGCGAGAACAGCGCACCCGCAGCTATCAGTACTCGGGGCCCTGTGCCCCCATCACAGGTCGCTTGCATAATAAGGCTCGCACGTCACGCTTCAACGCGAACTAAAGGGCGAGAACAGCGCACACGCAGCTATCAGCACTCGGGGCCCTGTGCCCCCACCGCAGGTCGCATTCATAATAAGGCCCGCACGTCTCGCCTCAACGCGAACTACGGGGCGAGAAGAGCGCACCCGCAGCTATCAGCACTCGGGGCCCTGTGCCCCCATCACAGTTAGCTTGCATAATACGGCCCGCACGCCTCGCTTCAACGCGAACTACGGTGCGACAACAGCGCACCTGCAGCTATCAGCACTCGGGGCCCTGTGCCCCCACCGCAGGTCGCATTCATAATAAGGCCCGCACGCCTCGCTTCAACGCGAACTACGGGGCGAGAACAGCGCACACGCAGCTATCAGCACTCGGGGCCCTGTGCTCCCACCGCAGGTCGCTTTTATAATAGGGCCCGCACGTCTCGCTTCAACACGAACTACGGGGCGGGAACAGCGCACACGCAGCTATCAGCACTCTGGGCCCTGTGCCCCCACCACAGCTCGCTTTCATAATAAGGCCCGCACGTCTCGCCTCAACGCGAACTACGGGGCTAGAACAGCGCACCCGTAGCTTTCAGCACTCAGGGCCCAGTGCCCCCACCACAGCTCGCTTCCATAATAAGGCCCGCACGTCTCGCTTCAACGCGAACTACGGGGCGAGAACAGCGCACACGCAGCTATCAGCACTCTGGGCCCTGTGCCCCCACCACAGCTCGCTTTCATAATAGGCCCGCACGTCTCGCCTCAACGCGATCTACGGGGCGAGAACAGCGCACCCGTAGCTATCAGCACTCAGGGCCCTGTGCCCCCACCACAGCTCGCTTTCATAATAAGGCCCGCACATCTCGCTTCAACGCGAACTACGGGGCGCGAACAGCGCACACGCAGCTATCAGCACTCTGGGCCCTGTGCCCCCACCACAGCTCGCTTTCATAATAAGGCCCGCACGTCTCGCTTCAACGCGAACTGCGGGGCGAGAACAGCGCACACGCAGCTATCAGCACTCTGGGCCCTGTGCCCCCACCACAGCTCGCTTTCATAATAGGCCCGCACGTCTCGCCTCAACGCGAACTACGGGGCGAGAACAGCGCACCCGTAGCTATCAGCACTCAGGGCCCTGTGCCCCCACCACAGCTCGCTTTCATAATAAGGTCCGCACGTCTCGCTTCAACGCGAACTACGGGGCGCGAACAGCGCACACGCAGCTATCAGCACTCTGGGCCCTGTGCCCCCACCACAGCTCGCTTTCATAATAAGGCCCGCACGTCTCGCCTCAACGCGAACTACGGGGCGACAACAGCACACACGCAGCTATCAGCACTCGGGGCCCTGTGCCTCCACCACAGGTCGCTTTCATAATAATGCCCGCACGTCTCGCCTCAACGCGAACTACGGGGCGAGAACAGCGCACCCGTAGCTATCAGCACTCAGGGCCCTGTGCCCCCACCACAGCTCGCTTTCATAATAAGGCCCGGACGTCTCGCTTCAACGCGAACTACGGGGCGCGAACAGCGCACACGCAGCTATCAGCACTCTGGACCCTGTGCCACCACCACAGCTCGCTTTCATAATAAGGCCCGCACGTCTCGCCTCAACGCGAACTACGGGGCGAGAACAGCGCACCCGCCGCTATCAGTACTCGGGGCCCTGTGCCCCCACCACAGCTCGCTTTCATAATAAGGCCCGCACGTCAAGCTTCAACGCGAACTACGGGGCGACAACAGCGCAAACGCAGCTATCAGCGCTCGGGGCCCTGTGGTCCCACCACAGGTCGCTTTCCTAATAAGGCCCGCACATCTCGCCTCAACGCGAACTACGGGGCGAGAACAGCGCACCCGCAGGTATCAGCACTAGGGGCCCTGTGCCCCCATCACAGTTAGCTTGCATAATACGGCCCGCACGCCTCGCTTCAACGCGAACTACGGGGCGAGAACAGCGCACACGCTGCTATCAGCACTCGGGGCCCTGTGCTCCCACCGCAGGTCGCTTTTATAATAGGGCCCGCACGTCTCGCTTCAACACGAACTACGGGGCGGGAACAGCGCACACGCAGCTATCAGCACTCTGGGCCCTATGCCCCCACCACAGCTCGCTTTCATAATAAGGCCCGGACGTCTCGCTTCAACGCGAACTACGGGGCGCGAACAGCGCACACGCAGCTATCAGCACTCTGGGCCCTGTGCCCCCACCACAGCTCGCTTTCATAATAAGGCCCGCACGTCTCGTCTCAACGCGAACTACGGGGCGAGGACAGCACACCCGTAGCTATCAGCACTCAGGGCCCTGTGCCCCCACCACAGCTCGCTTTCATAATAAGGCCCACACGTCTCGCTCCAACGCGAACTACGGGGCGAGAACAGCGCACACGCAGCTATCAGCACTCGGGGCCCTGTGCCCCCACCACAGCTCGCTTTCATAATAAGGCCCGCACGTCTCGCCTCAACGCGAACTACGGGGCGAGAACAGCACACCCGTAGCTATCAGCCCTCAGGGCCCTGTGCCCCCACCACAGCTCGCTTTCATAATAAGGCCCGCACGTCAAGCTTCAACGCGAACTACGGGGCGCGAACAGCGCACACGCAGCTATCAGCACTCTGGGCCCTGTGCCCCCACCACAGCTCGCTTTCATAATAAGGCCCGCACGTCCCGCCTCAACGCGAACTACGGGGCGAGAACAGCGCACCCGCAGCTATCAGTACTCGGGGCCCTGTGCCCCCATCACAGGTCGCTTGCATAATAAGGCTCGCACGTCACGCTTCAACGCGAACTAAAGGGCGAGAACAGCGCACACGCAGCTATCAGCACTCGGGGCCCTGTGCCCCCACCGCAGGTCGCATTCATAATAAGGCCCGCACGTCTCGCCTCAACGCGAACTACGGGGCGAGAAGAGCGCACCCGCAGCTATCAGCACTCGGGGCCCTGTGCCCCCATCACAGTTAGCTTGCATAATACGGCCCGCACGCCTCGCTTCAACGCGAACTACGGTGCGAGAACAGCGCACCTGCAGCTATCAGCACTCGGGGCCCTGTGCCCCCAGCGCAGGTCGCATTCATAATAAGGCCCGCACGCCTCGCTTCAACGCGAACTACGGGGCGAGAACAGCGCACACGCAGCTATCAGCACTCGGGGCCCTGTGCTCCCACCGCAGGTCGCTTTTATAATAGGGCCCGCACGTCTCGCTTCAACACGAACTACGGGGCGGGAACAGCGCACACGCAGCTATCAGCACTCTGGGCCCTGTGCCCCCACCACAGCTCGCTTTCATAATAAGGCCCGCACGTCTCGCCTCAACGCGAACTACGGGGCGAGAACAGCGCACCCGTAGCTTTCAGCACTCAGGGCCCAGTGCCCCCACCACAGCTCGCTTCCATAATAAGGTCCGCAGGTCTCGCTTCAACGCGAACTACGGGGCGAGAACAGCGCACACGCAGCTATCAGCACTCTGGGCCCTGTGCCCCCACCACAGCTGGCTTTCATAATAGACCCGCACGTCTCGCCTCAACGCGAACTACGGGGCGAGAACAGCGCACCCGTAGCTATCAGCACTCAGGGCCCTGTGCCGCCACCACAGCTCGCTTTCATAATAAGGCCCGCACGTCTCGCTTCAACGCGAACTACGGGGCGCGAACAGCGCACACGCAGCTATCAGCACACTGGGCCATGTGCCCCCACCACAGCTCGCTTTCATAATAAGGCCCGCACGTCTCGCCTCAACGCGAACTACGGGGCGACAACAGCACACACGCAGCTATCAGCACTCGGGGCCCTGTGCCTCCACCACAGGTCGCTTTCATAATGATGCCCGCACGTCTCGCCTCAACGCGAACTACGGGGCGAGAACAGCGCACCCGTAGCTATCAGCACTCAGGGCCCTGTGCCCCCACCACAGCTCGCTTTCATAATAAGGCCCGGACGTCTCGCTTCAACGCGAACTACGGGGCGCGAACAGCGCACACGCAGCTATCAGCACTCTGGACCCTGTGCCACCATGACAGCTCGCTTTCATAATAAGGCCCGCACGTCTCGCCTCAACGCGAACTACGGGGCGAGAACAGCGCACCCGACGCTATCAGTACTCGGGGCCCTGTGCCCCCATCACAGGTTGCTTTCAGAATAAGGCCCGCACGTCTCGCTTTAACGCGAACTACGGGGCGACAACAGCGCAAACGCAGCTATCAGCGCTCGGGGCCCTGTGGTCCCACCACAGGTCGCTTTCCTAATAAGGCCCGCACATCTCGCCTCAACGCGAACTACGGGGCGAGAACAGCGCACCCGCAGGTATCAGCACTAGGGGCCCTGTGCCCCCATCACAGTTAGCTTGCATAATACGGCCCGCACGCCTCGCTTCAACGCGAACTACGGTGCGAGAACAGCGCACCTGCAGCTATCAGCACTCGGGGCCCTGTGCCCCCACCGCAGGTCGCATTCATAATAAGGCCCGCACGCCTCGCTTCAACGCGAACTACGGGGCGAGAACAGCGCACACGCAGCTATCAGCACTCGGGGCCCTGTGCTCCCACCGCAGGTCGCTTTTATAATAGGGCCCGCACGTCTCGCTTCAACACGAACTACGGGGCGGGAACAGCGCACACGCAGCTATCAGCACTCTGGGCCCTGTGCCCCCACCACAGCTCGCTTTCATAATAAGGCCCGCACGTCTCGCTTCAACGCGAACTACGGGGCGAGAACAGCGCACACGCAGCTATCAGCACTCTGGGCCCTGTGCCCCCACCACAGCTCGCTTTCATAATAAGGCCCGCACGTCTCGCCTCAACGCGAACTACGGGGCGAGAAGAGCGCTCCCGTAGCTATCAGCACTCAGGGCCCTGTGCCCCCACCACGACTCGCTTTCATAATAAGGCCCGCACGTCTCGCTTCAACGCGAACTACGGGGCGCGAACAGCGCACACGCAGCTATCAGCACTCTGGGCCCTGTGCCCCCACCACAGCTCGCTTTCATAATAAGGCCCGCACGTCTCGCCTCAACGCGAACTACGGCGCAACAACAGCACACACGCAGCTATCAGCACTCGGGGCCCTGTGCCTCCACCACAGGTCACTTTCATAATAAGGCCCGCACGTCTCGCCTCAACGCGAACTACGAGGCGAGAACAGCGCACCCGCAGCTATCAGTACTCGGGGCCCTGTGCCCCCATCACAGGTCGCTTGCATAATAAGGCCCGCACGCCTCGCTTCAACACGAACTACGGGGCGACAACAGCACACACGCAGCTATCAGCACTTGGGGCCCTGTGCCCCCACCGCAGGTCGCTTTCATAATAAGGCCCGCACGTCTCGCTTCAACGCGAACTACGGGGCGAGAACAGCGCACACGCAGCTATCAGCACTCGGGGCCCTGTGCTCCCACCGCAGGTCGCTTTTATAATAGGGCCCGCACGTCTCGCTTCAACACGAACTACGGGGCGGGAACAGCGCACACGCAGCTATCAGCACTCTGGGCCCTGTGCCCCCACCACAGCTCGCTTTCATAATAGGCCCGCACGTCTCGCCTCAACGCGAACTACGGGGCGAGAACAGCGCACCCGTAGCTATCAGCACTCAGGGCCCTGTGCCCCCACCACAGCTCGCTTTCATAATAAGGTCCGCACGTCTCGCTTCAACGCGAACTACGGGGCGCGAACAGCGCACACGCAGCTATCAGCACTCTGGGCCCTGTGCCCCCACCACAGCTCGCTTTCATAATAAGGCCCGCACGTCTCGCCTCAACGCGAACTACGGGGCGACAACAGCACACACGCAGCTATCAGCACTCGGGGCCCTGTGCCTCCACCACAGGTCGCTTTCATAATAATGCCCGCACGTCTCGCCTCAACGCGAACTACGGGGCGAGAACAGCGCACCCGTAGCTATCAGCACTCAGGGCCCTGTGCCCCCACCACAGCTCGCTTTCATAATAAGGCCCGGACGTCTCGCTTCAACGCGAACTACGGGGCGCGAACAGCGCACACGCAGCTATCAGCACTCTGGACCCTGTGCCACCACCACAGCTCGCTTTCATAATAAGGCCCGCACGTCTCGCCTCAACGCGAACTACGGGGCGAGAACAGCGCACCCGCCGCTATCAGTACTCGGGGCCCTGTGCCCCCACCACAGCTCGCTTTCATAATAAGGCCCGCACGTCAAGCTTCAACGCGAACTACGGGGCGACAACAGCGCAAACGCAGCTATCAGCGCTCGGGGCCCTGTGGTCCCACCACAGGTCGCTTTCCTAAGAAGGGCCGCACATCTCGCCTCAACGCGAACTACGGGGCGAGAACAGCGCACCCGCAGGTATCAGCACTAGGGGCCCTGTGCCCCCATCACAGTTAGCTTGCATAATACGGCCCGCACGCCTCGCTTCAACGCGAACTACGGGGCGAGAACAGCGCACACGCTGCTATCAGCACTCGGGGCCCTGTGCTCCCACCGCAGGTCGCTTTTATAATAGGGCCCGCACGTCTCGCTTCAACACGAACTACGGGGCGGGAACAGCGCACACGCAGCTATCAGCACTCTGGGCCCTGTGCCCCCACCACAGCTCGCTTTCATAATAAGGCCCGCACGTCAAGCTTCAACGCGAACTACGGGGCGCGAACAGCGCACACGCAGCTATCAGCACTCTGGGCCCTGTGCCCCCACCACAGCTCGCTTTCATAATAAGGCCCGCACGTCTCGCCTCAACGCGAACTACGGGGCGACAACAGCACACACGCAGCTATCAGCACTCGGGGCCCTGTGCCTCCACCACAGGTCGCTTTCATAATAAGGCCCGCACGTCCCGCCTCAACGCGAACTACGGGGCGAGAACAGCGCACCCGCAGCTATCAGTACTCGGGGCCCTGTGCCCCCATCACAGGTCGCTTGCATAATAAGGCTCGCACGTCACGCTTCAACGCGAACTAAAGGGCGAGAACAGCGCACACGCAGCTATCAGCACTCGGGGCCCTGTGCCCCCACCGTAGGTCGCATTCATAATAAGGCCCGCACGTCTCGCCTCAACGCGAACTACGGGGCGAGAAGAGCGCACCCGCAGCTATCAGCACTCGGGGCCCTGTGCCCCCATCACAGTTAGCTTGCATAATACGGCCCGCACGCCTCGCTTCAACGCGAACTACGGTGCGAGAACAGCGCACCTGCAGCTATCAGCACTCGGGGCCCTGTGCCCCCACCGCAGGTCGCATTCATAATAAGGCCCGCACGCCTCGCTTCAACGCGAACTACGGGGCGAGAACAGCGCACACGCAGCTATCAGCACTCGGGGCCCTGTGCTCCCACCGCAGGTCGCTTTTATAATAGGGCCCGCACGTCTCGCTTCAACACGAACTACGGGGCGGGAACAGCGCACACGCAGCTATCAGCACTCTGGGCCCTGTGCCCCCACCACAGCTCGCTTTCATAATAAGGCCCGCACGTCTCGCCTCAACGCGAACTACGGGGCGAGAACAGCGCACCCGTAGCTTTCAGCACTCAGGGCCCAGTGCCCCCAGCACAGCTCGCTTCCATAATAAGGTCCGCACGTCTCGCTTCAACGCGAACTACGGGGCGAGAACAGCGCACACGCAGCTATCAGCACTCTGGGCCCTGTGCCCCCACCACAGCTGGCTTTCATAATAGACCCGCACGTCTCGCCTCAACGCGAACTACGGGGCGAGAACAGCGCACCCGTAGCTATCAGCACTCAGGGCCCTGTGCCCCCACCACAGCTCGCTTTCATAATAAGGCCCGCACGTCTCGCCTCAACGCGAACTACGAGGCGAGAACAGCGCACCCGCAGCTATCAGTACTCGGGGCCCTGTGCCCCCATCACAGGTCGCTTGCATAATAAGGCCCGCACGCCTCGCTTCAACACGAACTACGGGGCGCGAACAGCGCACACGCAGCTATCAGCACACTGGGCCATGTGCCCCCACCACAGCTCGCTTTCATAATAAGGCCCGCACGTCTCGCCTCAACGCGAACTACGGGGCGACAACAGCACACACGCAGCTATCAGCACTCGGGGCCCTGTGCCTCCACCACAGGTCGCTTTCATAATGATGCCCGCACGTCTCGCCTCAACGCGAACTACGGGGCGAGAACAGCGCACCCGTAGCTATCAGCACTCAGGGCCCTGTGCCCCCACCACAGCTCGCTTTCATAATAAGGCCCGGACGTCTCGCTTCAACGCGAACTACGGGGCGCGAACAGCGCACACGCAGCTATCAGCACTCTGGACCCTGCGCCACCATGACAGCTCGCTTTCATAATAAGGCCCGCACGTCTCGCCTCAACGCGAACTACGGGGCGAGAACAGCGCACCCGCCGCTATCAGTACTCGGGGCCCTGTGCCCCCATCACAGGTTGCTTTCAGAATAAGGCCCGCACGTCTCGCTTTAACGCGAACTACGGGGCGACAACAGCGCAAACGCAGCTATCAGCGCTCGGGGCCCTGTGGTCCCACCACAGGTCGCTTTCCTAATAAGGCCCGCACATCTCGCCTCAACGCGAACTACGGGGCGAGAACAGCGCACCCGCAGGTATCAGCACTAGGGGCCCTGTGCCCCTATCACAGTTAGCTTGCATAATACGGCCCGCACGCCTCGCTTCAACGCGAACTACGGTGCGAGAACAGCGCACCTGCAGCTATCAGCACTCGGGGCCCTGTGCCCCCACCGCAGGTCGCATTCATAATAAGGCCCGCACGCCTCGCTTCAACGCGAACTACGGGGCGAGAATAGCGCACACGCAGCTATCAGCACTCGGGGCCCTGTGCTCCCACCGCAGGTCGCTTTTATAATAGGGCCCGCACGTCTCGCTTCAACACGAACTACGGGGCGGGAACAGCGCACACGCAGCTATCAGCACTCTGGGCCCTGTGCCCCCACCACAGCTCGCTTTCATAATAAGGCCCGCACGTCTCGCTTCAACGCGAACTACGGGGCGAGAACAGCGCACACGCAGCTATCAGCACTCTGGGCCCTGTGCCCCCACCACAGCTCGCTTTCATAATAAGGCCCGCACGTCTCGCCTCAACGCGAACTACGGGGCGAGAAGAGCGCTCCCGTAGCTATCAGCACTCAGGGCCCTGTGCCCCCACCACAGCTCGCTTTCATAATAAGGCCCGCACGTCTCGCTTCAACGCGAACTACGGGGCGCGAACAGCGCACACGCAGCTATCAGCACTCTGGGCCCTGTGCCCCCACCACAGCTCGCTTTCATAATAAGGCCCGCACGTCTCGCCTCAACGCGAACTACGGCGCGACAACAGCACACACGCAGCTATCAGCACTCGGGGCCCTGTGCCTCCACCACAGGTCACTTTCATAATAAGGCCCGCACGTCTCGCCTCAACGCGAACTACGAGGCGAGAACAGCGCACCCGCAGCTATCAGTACTCGGGGCCCTGTGCCCCCATCACAGGTCGCTTGCATAATAAGGCCCGCACGCCTCGCTTCAACACGAACTACGGGGCGACAACAGCACACACGCAGCTATCAGCACTTGGGGCCCTGTGCCCCCACTGCAGGTCGCTTTCATAATAAGGCCCGCACGTCTCGCCTCAACGCGAACTACGGGCGAGGACAGCACACCCGCAGCTATCAGTACTCGGGGCCCTGTGCCCCCATCACAGGTCGCTTTCATAATAAGGCCCGCACGTCTCGCTTTAACGCGAACTACGGGGCGACAACAGCGCAAACGCAGCTATCAGCGCTCGGGGCCCTGGGGTCCCACCACAGGTCGCTTTCCTAATAAGGCCCGCACATCTCGCCTCAACGCGAGCTACGGGGCGAGAACAGCGCACCCGCAGCTATCAGCACCCGGGGCCCTGTGCCCCCACCGCAGGTCGCATTCATAATAAGGCCCGCATGCCTCGCTTCAACGCGAACTACGTCGCGAGAACAGCGCACACGCAGCTATCAGCACTCGGGGCCCTGTGCTCCCACCACAGGTCGCTTTTATAATAGGGCCGGCACGTCTCGCTTCAACGCGAACTACGGGGCGAGAACAGCGCACACGCAGCTATCAGCACTCTGGGCCCTGTGCCCCCACCACAGCTCGCTTTCATAGTAAGGCCCGCACGTCTCGCCTCAACGCGAACTGCGGGGCGAGAACAGCGCACCCGTAGCTATCAGCACTCAGGGCCCTGGGCCCCCACCACAGCTCGCTTTCATAATAAGGCCCGCACGTCTCGCTTCAACGCGAACTACGGGGCGCGAACAGCGCACACGCAGCTATCAGCACTCTGGACCCTGTGCCCCCACCACAGCTCGCTTTCATAATAAGACCCGCACGTCTCGCCTGAACGCGAACTACGGGGCGGGAACAGCGCACCAGCAGCTATCAGCACTGAGGGCCCTGTGCCCCCATCACAGGTCGCTTGCATAATAAGGCCCGCACGTCTCGCCTCAACGCGAACTACGGGGCGAGAACAGCGCACCCGCCGCTATCAGTACTCGGGGCCCTGTGCCCCCATCACAGGTCGCTTTCAGAATAAGGCCCGCACGTCTCGCTTTAAGGCGAACTACGGGGCGACAACAGCGCAAACGCAGCTATCAGCACTCGGGGCCCTGTGGTCCCACCACAGGTCGCTTTCCTAATAAGGCCCCCACATCTCGCCTCAACGCGAACTACGGGGCGAGAACAGCGCACCTGCAGGTATCAGCACTAGGGGCCCTGTGCCCCCATCACAGTTAGCTTGCATAATACGACCCGCACGCCTCGCTTCAACGCGAACTACGGTGCGAGAACAGCGCACCCGCAGCTATCAGCACTCGGGGCCCTGTGCCCCCACCGCAGGTCGCATTCATAATAAGGCCCGCACGCCTCGCTTCAACGCGAACTACGGGGCGAGAACAGCGCACACGCAGCTATCAGCACTCGGGGCCCTGTGCTCCCACCGCAGGTCGCTTTTATAATAGGGCCCGCACGTCTCGCTTCAACGCGAACTACGGGGCGAGAACAGCGCACCCGCAGCCATCAGTACTCGGGGCCCTGTGCCCCCATCACAGGTCGCTTGCATAATAAGGCTCGCACGTCACGCTTCAACGCGAACTACGGGGCGAGAACAGCGCACACGCAGCTATCAGCACTCTGGGCCCTGTGCCCCCACCACAGCTCGCTTTCATAATAAGGCCCGCACGTCTCGCCTCAACGCGAACTACGGGGCGAGGACAGTGCACACGTAGCTATCAGCACTCAGGGCCCTGTGCCCCCACCACAGCTCGCTTTCATAATAAGGCCCGCACGTCTCGCTTCAACGCGAACTACGGGGCGAGAACAGCGCACACGCAGCTATCAGCACTCGGGGCTCTGTGCCCACACCACAGCTCGCTTTCATAATAAGGCCCGCACGTGTCGCCTCAACGCGAACTACTGGGCGAGAACAGCGCAACCGTAGCTTTCAGCACTCAGAGCCCAGTGCCCCCACCACAGCTCGCTTCCATAATAAGGCCCGCACGTCTCGCTTCAACGCGAACTACGGGGCGAGAACAGCGCACACGCAGCTATCAGCACTCTGGGCCCTGTGCCCCCACCACAGCTCGCTTTCATAATAGGCCCGCACGTCTCGCCTCAACGCGAACTACGGGGCGAGAACAGCGCACCCGTAGCTATCAGCACTCAGGGCCCTGTGCCCCCACCACAGCTCGCTTTCATAATAAGGCCCGCACGTCTCGCTTCAACGCGAACTACGGGGCGCGAACAGCGCACACGCAGCTATCAGCACTCTGGGCCCTGTGCCCCCACCACAGCTCGCTTTCATAATAAGGCCCGCACGTCTCGCTTCAACGCGAACTACGGGGCGAGAACAGCGCACACGCAGCTATCAGCACTCTGGGCCCTGTGCCTCCACCACAGGTCGCTTTCATAATAAGGCCCGCACGTCTCGCCTCAACGCGAACTACGGGGCGAGAACAGCGCACCCGCAGCTATCAGTACTCGGGGCCCTGTGCCCCCATCACAGGTCGCTTGCATAATAAGGCTCGCACGTCACGCTTCAACGCGAACTAAAGGGCGAGAACAGCGCACACGCAGCTATCAGCACTCGGGGCCCCGTGCCCCCACCGCAGGTCGCATTCATAATAAGGCCCGCACGTCTCGCCTCAACGCGAACTACGGGGCGAGAAGAGCGCACCCGCAGCTATCAGCACTCGGGGCCCTGTGCCCCCATCACAGTTAGCTTGCATAATACGGCCCGCACGCCTCGCTTCAACGCGAACTACGGTGCGAGAACAGCGCACACGCAGCTATCAGCACTCGGGGCCCTGTGCCCCCACCGCAGGTCGCATTCATAATAAGGCCCGCACGCCTCGCTTCAACGCGAACTACGGGGCGAGAACAGCGCACACGCAGCTATCAGCACTCGGGGCCCTGTGCCCCCATCACAGTTAGCTTGCATAATACGGCCCGCACGCCTCGCTTCAACGCGAACTACGGTGCGAGAACAGCGCACCTGCAGCTATCAGCACTCGGGGCCCTGTGCCCCCACCGCAGGTCGCATTCATAATAAGGCCCGCACGCCTCGCTTCAACGCGAACTACGGGGCGAGAACAGCGCACACGCAGCTATCAGCACTCGGGGCCCTGTGCTCCCACCGCAGGTCGCTGTTATAATAGGGCCCGCACGTCTCGCTTCAACACGAACTACGGGGCGGGAACAGCGCACACGCAGCTATCAGCACTCTGGGCCCTGTGCCCCCACCACAGCTAGCTTTCATAATAAGGCCCGCACGTCTCGCCTCAACGCGAACTACGGGGCGAGAACAGCGCACCCGTAGCTTTCAGCACTCAGGGCCCAGTGCCCCCACCACAGCTCGCTTCCATAATAAGGCCCGCACGTCTCGCTTCAACGCGAACTACGGGGCGAGAACAGCGCACACGCAGCTATCACCACTCTGGGCCCTGTGCCCCCACCACAGCTCGCTTTCATAATAGACCCGCACGTCTCGCCTCAACGCGAACTACGGGGCGAGAACAGCGCACCCGTAGCTATCAGCACTCAGGGCCCTGTGCCCCCACCACAGCTCGCTTTCATAATAAGGCCCGCACGTCTCGCTTCAACGCGAACTACGGGGCGCGAACAGCGCACACGCAGCTATCAGCACTCTGGGCCTTGTGCCCCCACCACAGCTCGCTTTCATAATAAGGCCCGCACGTCTCGCTTCAACGCGAACTACGGGGCGAGAACAGCGCACACGCAGCTATCAGCACTCTGGGCCCTGTGCCCCCACCACAGCTCGCTTTCATAATAGGCCCGCACGTCTCGCCTCAACGCGAACTACGGGGCGAGAACAGCGCACCCGTAGCTATCAGCACTCAGGGCACTGTGCCCCCACCACAGCTCGCTTTCATAAGAAGGCCCGCACGTCTCGCTTCAACGCGAACTACGGGGCGCGAACAGCGCACACGCAGCTATCAGCACACTGGCCCCTGTGCCCCCACCACAGCTCGCTTTCATATTAAGGCCCGCACGTCTCGCCTCAACGCGAACTACGGGGCGACAACAGCACACACGCAGCTATCAGCACTCGGGGCCCTGTGCGTCCACCACAGGTCGCTTTCATAATAATGCCCGCACGTCTCGCCTCAACGCGAACTACGGGGCGAGAACAGCGCACCCGTAGCTATCAGCACTCAGGGCCCTGTGCCCCCACCACAGCTCGCTTTCATAATAAGGCCCGGACGTCTCGCTTCAACGCGAACTACGGGGCGCGAACAGCGCACACGCAGCTATCAGCACTCGGGGCCCTGTGCTCCCACCGCGGGTCGCTTTTATAATAGGGCCCGCACGTCTCGCTTCAACACGAACTACGGGGCGGGAACAGCGCACCCGCCGCTATCAGTACTCGGGGCCCTGTGCCCCCATCACAGGTTGCTTTCAGAATAAGGCCCGCACGTCTCGCTTTAACGCGAACTACGGGGCGACAACAGCGCAAACGCAGCTATCAGCGCTCGGGGCCCTGTGGTCCCACCACAGGTCGCTATCCTAATAAGGCCCGCACATCTCGCCTCAACGCGAACTACGGGGCGAGAACAGCGCACCCGCAGGTATCAGCACTAGGGGCCCTGTGCCCCCATCACAGTTAGCTTGCATAATACGGCCCGCACGCCTCGCTTCAACGCGAACTACGGTGCGAGAACAGCGCACCTGCAGCTATCAGCACTCGGGGCCCTGTGCCCCCATCACAGGTTGCTTTCAGAATAAGGCCCGCACGTCTCGCTTTAACGCGAACTACGGGGCGACAACAGCGCAAACGCAGCTATCAGCGCTCGGGGCCCTGTGGTCCCACCACAGGTCGCTTTCCTAATAAGGCCCGCACATCTCGCCTCAACGCGAACTACGGGGCGAGAACAGCGCACCCGCAGGTATCAGCACTAGGGGCCCTGTGCCCCCATCACAGTTAGCTTGCATAATACGGCCCGCACGCCTCGCTTCAACGCGAACTACGGTGCGAGAACAGCGCACCTGCAGCTATCAGCACTCGGGGCCCTGTGCCCCCACCGCAGGTCGCATTCATAATAAGGCCCGCACGCCTCGCTTCAACGCGAACTACGGGGCGAGAACAGCGCACACGCAGCTATCAGCACTCGGGGCCCTGTGCTCCCACCGCAGGTCGCTTTTATAATAGGGCCCGCACGTCTCGCTTCAACACGAACTACGGGGCGGGAACAGCGCACACGCAGCTATCAGCACTCTGGGCCCTGTGCCCCCACCACAGCTCGCTTTCATAATAAGGCCCGCACGTCTCGCTTCAACGCGAACTACGGGGCGAGAACAGCGCACACGCAGCTATCAGCACTCTGGGCCCTGTGCCCCCACCACAGCTCGCTTTCATAATAAGGCCCGCACGTCTCGCCTCAACGCGAACTACGGGGCGAGAACAGCGCTCCCGTAGCTATCAGCACTCAGGGCCCTGTGCCCCCACCACAGCTCGCTTTCATAATAAGGCCCGCACGTCTCGCTTCAACGCGAACTACGGGGCGCGAACAGCGCACACGCAGCTATCAGCACTCTGGGCCCTGTGCCCTCACCACAGCTCGCTTTCATAATAAGGCCCGCACGTCTCGCCTCAACGCGAACTACGGCGCGACAACAGCACACACGCAGCTATCAGCACTCGGGGCCCTGTGCCTCCACCACAGGTCGCTTTCATAATAAGGCCCGCACGTCTCGCCTCAACGCGAACTACGAGGCGAGAACAGCGCACCCGCAGCTATCAGTACTCGGGGCCCTGTGCCCCCATCACAGGTCGCTTGCATAATAAGGCCCGCACGCCTCGCTTCAACACGAACTACGGGGCGACAACAGCACACACGCAGCTATCAGCACTTGGGGCCCTGTGCCCCCACCGCAGGTCGCTTTCATAATAAGGCCCGCACGTCTCGCCTCAACGCGAACTACGGGCGAGAACAGCGCACCCGCAGCTATCAGTACTCGGGGCCCTGTGCCCCCATCACAGGTCGCTTTCATAATAAGGCCCGCACGTCTCGCTTTAACGCGAACTACGGGGCGACAACAGCGCAAACGTAGCTATCAGCAATCGGGGCCCTGTGGTCCCACCACAGGCCGCCTTCCTAATAAGGCCCGCACATCTCGCCTCAACGCGAACTACGGGGCGAGAACAGCGCACCCGCAGGTATCAGCACTAGGGGCCCTGTGCCCCCATCACAGTTAGCTTGCATAATACGGCCCGCACGCCTCGCTACAACGCGAACTACGGTGGGAGAACAGCGCACCCGCAGCTATCAGCACTCGGGGCCCTATGCCCCCATCACAGGTCGCTTGCATAATAAGGCTCGCACGTCACGCTTCAACGCGAACTACAGGGCGAGAACAGCGCACACGCAGCTATCAGCACCCGGGGCCCTGTGCCCCCACCGCAGGTCGCATTCATAATAAGGCCCGCATGCCTCGCTTCAACGCGAACTACGTCGCGAGAACAGCGCACACGCAGCTATCAGCACTCGGGGCCCTGTGCTCCCACCACAGGTCGCTTTTATAATAGGGCCGGCACGTCTCGCTTCAACGCGAACTACGGGGCGAGAACAGCGCACCTGCAGGTATCAGCACTAGGGGCCCTGTGCCCCCCTCACAGTTAGCTTGCATAATACGGCCCGCACGCCTCGCTTCAACGCGAACTACGGTGCGAGAACAGCGCACCCGCAGCTATCAGCACTCGGGGCCCTGTGCCCCCACCGCAGGTCGCATTCATAATAAGGCCCGCACGCCTCGCTTCAACGCGAACTACGGGGCGAGAACAGCGCACACGCAGCTATCAGCACTCGGGGCCCTGTGCTCCCACCGCAGGTCGCTTTTATAATAGGGCCCGCACGTCTCGCTTCAACGCGAACTACGGGGCGAGAACAGCGCACACGCAGCTATCAGCACTCTGGGCCCTGTGCCCCCACCACAGCTCGCTTTCATAATAAGGCCCGCACGTCTCGCCTCAACGCGAACTACGGGGCGAGAACAGCGCACCCGTAGCTTTCAGCACTCAGGGCCCTGTGCCCCCACCACAGCTCGCTTTCATAATAAGGCCCGCACGTCTCGCTTCAACGCGAACTACGGGGCGAGAACAGCGCACCCGCAGCTATCAGTACTCGGGGCCCTGTGCCCCCATCACAGGTCGCTTGCATAATAAGGCTCGCACGTCACGCTTCAACGCGAACTAAAGGGCGAGAACAGCGCACACGCAGCTATCAGCACTCGGGGCCCCGTGCCCCCACCGCAGGTCGCATTCATAATAAGGCCCGCACGTCTCGCCTCAACGCGAACTACGGGGCGAGAAGAGCGCACCCGCAGCTATCAGCACTCGGGGCCCTGTGCCCCCATCACAGTTAGCTTGCATAATACGGCCCGCACGCCTCGCTTCAACGCGAACTACGGTGCGAGAACAGCGCACCTGCAGCTATCAGCACTCGGGGCCCTGTGCCCCCACCGCAGGTCGCATTCATAATAAGGCCCGCACGCCTCGCTTCAACGCGAACTACGGGGCGAGAACAGCGCACACGCAGCTATCAGCACTCGGGGCCCTGTGCTCCCACCGCAGGTCGCTGTTATAATAGGGCCCGCACGTCTCGCTTCAACACGAACTACGGGGCGGGAACAGCGCACACGCAGCTATCAGCACTCTGGGCCCTGTGCCCCCACCACAGCTAGCTTTCATAATAAGGCCCGCACGTCTCGCCTCAACGCGAACTACGGGGCGAGAACAGCGCACCCGTAGCTTTCAGCACTCAGGGCCCAGTGCCCCCACCACAGCTCGCTTCCATAATAAGGCCCGCACGTCTCGCTTCAACGCGAACTACGGGGCGAGAACAGCGCACACGCAGCTATCAGCACTCTGGGCCCTGTGCCCCCACCACAGCTCGCTTTCATAATAGACCCGCACGTCTCGCCTCAACGCGAACTACGGGGCGAGAACAGCGCACCCGTAGCTATCAGCACTCAGGGCCCTGTGCCCCCACCACAGCTCGCTTTCATAATAAGGCCCGCACGTCTCGCTTCAACGCGAACTACGGGGCGCGAACAGCGCACACGCAGCTATCAGCACTCTGGGCCTTGTGCCCCCACCACAGCTCGCTTTCATAATAAGGCCCGCACGTCTCGCTTCAACGCGAACTACGGGGCGAGAACAGCGCACACGCAGCTATCAGCACTCTGGGCCCTGTGCCCCCACCACAGCTCGCTTTCATAATAGGCCCGCACGTCTCGCCTCAACGCGAACTACGGGGCGAGAACAGCGCACCCGTAGCTATCAGCACTCAGGGCACTGTGCCCCCACCACAGCTCGCTTTCATAAGAAGGCCCGCACGTCTCGCTTCAACGCGAACTACGGGGCGCGAACAGCGCACACGCAGCTATCAGCACACTGGCCCCTGTGCCCCCACCACAGCTCGCTTTCATATTAAGGCCCGCACGTCTCGCCTCAACGCGAACTACGGGGCGACAACAGCACACACGCAGCTATCAGCACTCGGGGCCCTGTGCGTCCACCACAGGTCGCTTTCATAATAATGCCCGCACGTCTCGCCTCAACGCGAACTACGGGGCGAGAACAGCGCACCCGTAGCTATCAGCACTCAGGGCCCTGTGCCCCCACCACAGCTCGCTTTCATAATAAGGCCCGGACGTCTCGCTTCAACGCGAACTACGGGGCGCGAACAGCGCACACGCAGCTATCAGCACTCGGGGCCCTGTGCTCCCACCGCGGGTCGCTTTTATAATAGGGCCCGCACGTCTCGCTTCAACACGAACTACGGGGCGGGAACAGCGCACCCGCCGCTATCAGTACTCGGGGCCCTGTGCCCCCATCACAGGTTGCTTTCAGAATAAGGCCCGCACGTCTCGCTTTAACGCGAACTACGGGGCGACAACAGCGCAAACGCAGCTATCAGCGCTCGGGGCCCTGTGGTCCCACCACAGGTCGCTATCCTAATAAGGCCCGCACATCTCGCCTCAACGCGAACTACGGGGCGAGAACAGCGCACCCGCAGGTATCAGCACTAGGGGCCCTGTGCCCCCATCACAGTTAGCTTGCATAATACGGCCCGCACGCCTCGCTTCAACGCGAACTACGGTGCGAGAACAGCGCACCTGCAGCTATCAGCACTCGGGGCCCTGTGCCCCCATCACAGGTTGCTTTCAGAATAAGGCCCGCACGTCTCGCTTTAACGCGAACTACGGGGCGACAACAGCGCAAACGCAGCTATCAGCGCTCGGGGCCCTGTGGTCCCACCACAGGTCGCTTTCCTAATAAGGCCCGCACATCTCGCCTCAACGCGAACTACGGGGCGAGAACAGCGCACCCGCAGGTATCAGCACTAGGGGCCCTGTGCCCCCATCACAGTTAGCTTGCATAATACGGCCCGCACGCCTCGCTTCAACGCGAACTACGGTGCGAGAACAGCGCACCTGCAGCTATCAGCACTCGGGGCCCTGTGCCCCCACCGCAGGTCGCATTCATAATAAGGCCCGCACGCCTCGCTTCAACGCGAACTACGGGGCGAGAACAGCGCACACGCAGCTATCAGCACTCGGGGCCCTGTGCTCCCACCGCAGGTCGCTTTTATAATAGGGCCCGCACGTCTCGCTTCAACACGAACTACGGGGCGGGAACAGCGCACACGCAGCTATCAGCACTCTGGGCCCTGTGCCCCCACCACAGCTCGCTTTCATAATAAGGCCCGCACGTCTCGCTTCAACGCGAACTACGGGGCGAGAACAGCGCACACGCAGCTATCAGCACTCTGGGCCCTGTGCCCCCACCACAGCTCGCTTTCATAATAAGGCCCGCACGTCTCGCCTCAACGCGAACTACGGGGCGAGAACAGCGCTCCCGTAGCTATCAGCACTCAGGGCCCTGTGCCCCCACCACAGCTCGCTTTCATAATAAGGCCCGCACGTCTCGCTTCAACGCGAACTACGGGGCGCGAACAGCGCACACGCAGCTATCAGCACTCTGGGCCCTGTGCCCTCACCACAGCTCGCTTTCATAATAAGGCCCGCACGTCTCGCCTCAACGCGAACTACGGCGCGACAACAGCACACACGCAGCTATCAGCACTCGGGGCCCTGTGCCTCCACCACAGGTCGCTTTCATAATAAGGCCCGCACGTCTCGCCTCAACGCGAACTACGAGGCGAGAACAGCGCACCCGCAGCTATCAGTACTCGGGGCCCTGTGCCCCCATCACAGGTCGCTTGCATAATAAGGCCCGCACGCCTCGCTTCAACACGAACTACGGGGCGACAACAGCACACACGCAGCTATCAGCACTTGGGGCCCTGTGCCCCCACCGCAGGTCGCTTTCATAATAAGGCCCGCACGTCTCGCCTCAACGCGAACTACGGGCGAGAACAGCGCACCCGCAGCTATCAGTACTCGGGGCCCTGTGCCCCCATCACAGGTCGCTTTCATAATAAGGCCCGCACGTCTCGCTTTAACGCGAACTACGGGGCGACAACAGCGCAAACGTAGCTATCAGCAATCGGGGCCCTGTGGTCCCACCACAGGCCGCCTTCCTAATAAGGCCCGCACATCTCGCCTCAACGCGAACTACGGGGCGAGAACAGCGCACCCGCAGGTATCAGCACTAGGGGCCCTGTGCCCCCATCACAGTTAGCTTGCATAATACGGCCCGCACGCCTCGCTACAACGCGAACTACGGTGGGAGAACAGCGCACCCGCAGCTATCAGCACTCGGGGCCCTATGCCCCCATCACAGGTCGCTTGCATAATAAGGCTCGCACGTCACGCTTCAACGCGAACTACAGGCGAGAACAGCGCACACGCAGCTATCAGCACCCGGGGCCCTGTGCCCCCACCGCAGGTCGCATTCATAATAAGGCCCGCATGCCTCGCTTCAACGCGAACTACGTCGCGAGAACAGCGCACACGCAGCTATCAGCACTCGGGGCCCTGTGCTCCCACCACAGGTCGCTTTTATAATAGGGCCGGCACGTCTCGCTTCAACGCGAACTACGGGGCGAGAACAGCGCACCTGCAGGTATCAGCACTAGGGGCCCTGTGCCCCCCTCACAGTTAGCTTGCATAATACGGCCCGCACGCCTCGCTTCAACGCGAACTACGGTGCGAGAACAGCGCACCCGCAGCTATCAGCACTCGGGGCCCTGTGCCCCCACCGCAGGTCGCATTCATAATAAGGCCCGCACGCCTCGCTTCAACGCGAACTACGGGGCGAGAACAGCGCACACGCAGCTATCAGCACTCGGGGCCCTGTGCTCCCACCGCAGGTCGCTTTTATAATAGGGCCCGCACGTCTCGCTTCAACGCGAACTACGGGGCGAGAACAGCGCACACGCAGCTATCAGCACTCTGGGCCCTGTGCCCCCACCACAGCTCGCTTTCATAATAAGGCCCGCACGTCTCGCCTCAACGCGAACTACGGGGCGAGAACAGCGCACCCGTAGCTTTCAGCACTCAGGGCCCTGTGCCCCCACCACAGCTCGCTTTCATAATAAGGCCCGCACGTCTCGCTTCAACGCGAACTACGGGGCGAGAACAGCGCACACGCAGCTATCAGCACTCTGGGCCCTGTGCCCCCACCACAGCTCGCTTTCATAATAAGGCCCGCACGTCTCGTCTCAACGCGATCTACGGGGCGAGAACAGCGCATCCGTAGCTATCAGCACTCAGGGCCCTGTGCCCCCACCACAGCTCGCTTTCATAATAAGGCCCGCACGTCTCGCTTCAACGCGAACTACGGGGCGCGAACAGCGCACACGCAGCTATCAGCACTCTGGGCCCTGTGCCCCCACCACAGCTCGCTTTCATAATAAGGCCCGCACGTCTCGCCTCAACGCGAACTACGGGGCGAGAACAGCGCACCCGCAGCCATCAGTACTCGGGGCCCTGTGCCCCCATCACAGGTCGCTTGCATAATAAGGCTCGCACGTCACGCTTCAACGCGAACTACGGGGCGAGAACAGCGCACACGCAGCTATCAGCACTCGGGGCCCTGTGCCCCCATCACAGTTAGCTTGCATAATACGGCCCGCACGCCTCGCTTCAACGCGAACTACGGTGCGAGAACAGCGCACCTGCAGCTATCAGCACACGGGGCCCTGTGCCCCCACCGCAGGTCGCATTCATAATAAGGCCCGCACGCCTCGCTTCAACGCGAACTACGGGGCGAGAACAGCGCACACGCAGCTATCAGCACTCGGGGCCCTGTGCTCCCACCGCAGGTCGCTTTTATAATAGGGCCCGCACGTCTCGCTTCAACACGAACTACGGGGCGGGAACAGCGCACACGCAGCTATCAGCACTCTGGGCCCTGTGCCCCCACCACAGCTCGCTTTCATAATAAGGCCCGGACGTCTCGCTTCAACGCGAACTACGGGGCGCGAACAGCGCACACGCAGCTATCAGCACTCTGGACCCTGTGCCACCACCACAGCTCGCTTTCATAATAAGGCCCGCACGTCTCGCCTCAACGCGAACTACGGGGCGAGGACAGCGCACCCGTAGCTATCAGCACTCAGGGCCCTGTGCCCCCACCACAGCTCGCTTTCATAATAAGGCCCGCACGTCTCGCTTCAACGCGAACTACGGGGCGCGAACAGCGCACACGCAGCTATCAGCACTCTGGACCCTGTGCCCCCAGCACAGCTCGCTTTCATAATAAGGCCCGCACGTCTCGCCTGAACGCGAACTACGGGGCGAGAACAGCGCACCAGCAGCTATATGCACTCAGGGCCCTGTGCCCCCATCACAGGTCGCTTGCATAATAAGGCCCGCACGTCTCGCCTCAACGCGAACTATGGGGCGAGAACAGCGCACCCGCCGCTATCAGCCCTCGGGGCCCTGTGCTCCCACCGCAGGTCGCTTTTATAATAGGGCCCGCACGTCTCGCTTCAACGCGAACTACGGGGCGAGAACAGCGCACACGCAGCTATCAGTACTCGGGGCCCTGTGCCCCCATCACAGGTCGCTTGCATAATAAGGCTCGCACGTCACGCTTCAACGCGAACTACGGGGCGAGAACAGCGCACACGCAGCTATCAGCACTCGGGGCCCTGTGCTCCCACCACAGGTCGCTTTTATAATAGGGCCCGCACGTCTCGCTTCAACGCGAACTACGGGGCGAGAACAGCGCACACGCAGCTATCAGCACTCTGGGCCCTGTGCCCCCACCACAGCTCGCTTTCATAATAAGGCCCGCACGTCTCGTCTCAACGCGAACTACGGGGCGAGGACAGCACACCCGTAGCTATCAGCACTCAGGGCCCTGTGCCCCTACCACAGCTCGCTTTCATAATAAGGCCCGCACGTCTCGCTTCAACGCGAACTACGGGGCGAGAACAGCGCACACGCAGCTATCAGCACTCGGGGCCCTGTGCCCCCCCCACAGCTCGCTTTCATAATAAGGCCCGCACGTCTCGCCTCAACGCGAACTACGGGGCGAGAACAGCACACCCGTAGCTATCAGCCCTCACGGCCCTGTGCCCCCACCACAGCTCGCTTTCATAATAAGGCCCGCACGTCAAGCTTCAACGCGAACTACGGGGCGCGAACAGCGCACACGCAGCTATCAGCACTCTGGGCCCTGTGCCCCCACCACAGCTCGCTTTCATAATAAGGCCCGCACGTCTCGCCTCAACGCGAACTACGGGGCGACAACAGCACACACGCAGCTATCAGCACTCGGGGCCCTGTGCCTCCACCACAGGTCGCTTTCATAATAAGGCCCGCACGTCTCGCTTCAACGCGAACTACGGGGCGAGAACAGCGCACCCGCAGCTATCAGTACTCGGGGCCCTGTGCCCCCATCACAGGTCGCTTGCATAATAAGGCTCGCACGTCACGCTTCAACGCGAACTAAAGGGCGAGAACAGCGCACACGCAGCTATCAGCACTCGGGGCCCTGTGCCCCCACCGCAGGTCGCATTCATAATAAGGCCCGCACGTCTCGCCTCAACGCGAACTACGGGGCGAGAAGAGCGCACCCGCAGCTATCAGCACTCGGGGCCCTGTGCCCCCATCACAGTTAGCTTGCATAATACGGCCCGCACGCCTCGCTTCAACGCGAACTACGGTGCGAGAACAGCGCACACGCAGCTATCAGCACTCGGGGCCCTGTGCTCCCACCGCAGGTCGCTTTTATAATAGGGCCCGCACGTCTCGCTTCAACACGAACTACGGGGCGGGAACAGCGCACACGCAGCTATCAGCACTCTGGGCCCTGTGCCCCCACCACAGCTCGCTTTCATAATAAGGCCCGCACGTCTCGCCTCAACGCGAACTACGGGGCGAGAACAGCGCACCCGTAGCTTTCAGCACTCAGGGCGCAGTGCCCCCACCACAGCTCGCTTCCATAATAAGGCCCGCACGTCTCGCTTCAACGCGAACTACGGGGCGCGAATAGCGCACCCGTAGCTATCAGCACTCTGGGCCCTGTGCCCCCACCACAGCTCGCTTTCATAATAAGGCCCGCACGTCTCGCTTCAACGCGAACTACGGGGCGAGAACAGCGCATACGCAGCTATCAGCACTCTGGGCCCTGTGCCCCCACCACAGCTCGCTTTCATAATAGGCCCGCACGTCTCGCCTCAACGCGAACTACGGGGCGAGAACAGCGCACCCGTAGCTATCAGCACTCAGGGCCCTGTGCCCCCACCACAGCTCGCTTTCATAATAAGGCCCGCACGTCTCGCTTCAACGCGAACTACGGGGCGCGAACAGCGCACACGCAGCTATCAGCACACTGGGCCCTGTGCCCCCACCACAGCTCGCTTTCATAATAAGGCCCGCACTTCTCGCCTCAACGCGAACTACGGGGCGACAACAGCACACACGCAGCTATCAGCACTCGGGGCCCTGTGCCTCCACCACAGGTCGCTTTCATAATAATGCCCGCACGTCTCGCTTTAACGCGAACTACGGGGCGACAACAGCACAAACGCAGCTATCAGCAATCGGGGCCCTGTGGTCCCACCACAGGCCGCCTTCCTAATAAGGCCCGCACATCTCGCCTCAACGCGAACTACGGGGCGAGAACAGCGCACCCGCAGGTATCAGCACTAGGGGCCCTGTGCCCCCATCACAGTTAGCTTGCATAATACGGCCCGCACGCCTCGCTTCAACGCGAACTACGGTGCGAGAACAGCGCACCTGCAGCTATCAGCACTCGGGGCCCTGTGCCCCCACCGCAGGTCGCATTCATAATAAGGCCCGCACGCCTCGCTTCAACGCGAACTACGGGGCGAGAACAGCGCACACGCAGCTATCAGCACTCGGGGCCCTGTGCTCCCACCGCAGGTCGCTTTTATAATAGGGCCCGCACGTCTCGCTTCAACACGAACTACGGGGCGGGAACAGCGCACACGCAGCTATCAGCACTCTGGGCCCTGTGCCCCCACCACAGCTCGCTTTCATAATAAGGCCCGCACGTCTCGCTTCAACGCGAACTACGGGGCGAGAACAGCGCACACGCAGCTATCAGCACTCTGGGCCCTGTGCCCCCACCACAGCTCGCTTTCATAATAAGGCCCGCACGTCTCGCCTCAACGCGAACTACGGGGCGAGAAGAGCGCTCCCGTAGCTATCAGCACTCAGGGCCCTGTGCCCCCACCACAGCTCGCTTTCATAATAAGGCCCGCACGTCTCGCTTCAACGCGAACTACGGGGCGCGAACAGCGCACACGCAGCTATCAGCACTCTGGGCCCTGTGCCCACACCACAGCTCGCTTTCATAATAAGGCCCGCACGTCTCGCCTCAACGCGAACTATGGCGCGACAACAGCACACACGCAGCTATCAGCACTCGGGGCCCTGTGCCTCCACCACAGGTCGCTTTCATAATAAGGCCCGCACGTCTCGCCTCAACGCGAACTACGAGGCGAGAACAGCGCACCCGCAACTATCAGTACTCGGGGCCCTGTGCCCCCATCACAGGTCGCTTGCATAATAAGGCCCGCACGCCTCGCTTCAACACGAACTACGGGGCGACAACAGCACACACGCAGCTATCAGCACTTGGGGCCCTGTGCCCCCAGCGCAGGTCGCTTTCATAATAAGGCCCGCACGTCTCGCCTCAACGCGAACTACGGGCGAGAACAGCGCACGCGCAGCTATCAGTACTCGGGGCCCTGTGCCCCCATCACAGGTCGCTTTCATAATAAGGCCCGCACGTCTCGCTTTAACGCGAACTACGGGGCGACAACAGCGCAAACGCAGCTATCAGCACTCGGGGCCCTGTGCCTCCACCACAGGTCGCTTTCATAATAAGGCCCGCACGTCTCGCCTCAACGCGAACTACGAGGCGAGAACAGCGCACCCGCAACTATCAGTACTCGGGGCCCTGTGCCCCCATCACAGGTCGCTTGCATAATAAGGCCCGCACGCCTCGCTTCAACACGAACTACGGGGCGACAACAGCACACACGCAGCTATCAGCACTTGGGGCCCTGTGCCCCCACCGCAGGTCGCTTTCATAATAAGGCCCGCACGCCTCGCTACAACGCGAACTACGGTGGGAGAACAGCGCACCCGCAGCTATCAGCACTCGGGGCCCTATGCCCCCATCACAGGTCGCTTGCATAATAAGGCTCGCACGTCACGCTTCAACGCGAACTACAGGGCGAGAACAGCGCACACGCAGCTATCAGCACCCGGGGCCCTGTGCCCCCACCGCAGGTCGCATTCATAATAAGGCCCGCATGCCTCGGTTCAACGCGAACTACGTCGCGAGAACAGCGCACACGCAGCTATGAGCACTCGGGGCCCTGTGCTCCCACCACAGGTCGCTTTTATAATAGGGCCGGCACGTCTCGCTTCAACGCGAACTACGGGGCGAGAACAGCGCACACGCAGCTATCAGCACTCGGGGCCCTGTGCTCCCACCGCAGGTCGCTTTTATAATAGGGCCGGCACGTCTCGCTTCAACGCGAACTACGGGGCGAGAACAGCGCACACGCAGCTATCAGCACTCTGGGCCCTGTGCCCCCACCACAGCTCGCTTTCATAATAAGGCCCGCACGTCTCGCCTCAACGCGAACTACGGGGCGAGAACAGCGCACCCGTAGCTTTCAGCACTCAGGGCCCTGTGCCCCCACCACAGCTCGCTTTCATAATAAGGCCCGCACGTCTCGCTTCAACGCGAACTACGGGGCGAGAACAGCGCACACGCAGCTATCAGCACTCTGGGCCCTGTGCCCCCACCACAGCTCGCTTTCATAGTAAGGCCCGCACGTCTCGTCTCAACGCGATCTACGGGGCGAGAACAGCGCATCCGTAGCTATCAGCACTCAGGGCCCTGTGCCCCCACCACAGCTCGCTTTCATAATAAGGCCCGCACGTCTCGCTTCAACGCGAACTACGGGGCGCGAACAGCGCACACGCAGCTATCAGCACTCTGGGCCCTGTGCCCCCACCACAGCTCGCTTTCATAATAAGGCCCGCACGTCTCGCCTCAACGCGAACTACGGGGCGAGAACAGCGCACCCGCAGCCATCAGTACTCGGGGCCCTGTGCCCCCATCACAGGTCGCTTGCATAATAAGGCTCGCACGTCACGCTTCAACGCGAACTACGGGGCGAGAACAGCGCACACGCAGCTATCAGCACTCGGGGCCCTGTGCCCCCATCACAGTTAGCTTGCATAATACGGCCCGCACGCCTCGCTTCAACGCGAACTACGGTGCGAGAACAGCGCACCTGCAGCTATCAGCACACGGGGCCCTGTGCCCCCACCGCAGGTCGCATTCATAATAAGGCCCGCACGCCTCGCTTCAACGCGAACTACGGGGCGAGAACAGCGCACACGCAGCTATCAGCAATCGGGGCCCTGTGCTCCCACCGCAGGTCGCTTTTATAATAGGGCCCGCACGTCTCGCTTCAACACGAACTACGGGGCGGGAACAGCGCACACGCAGCTATCAGCACTCTGGGCCCTGTGCCCCCACCACAGCTCGCTTTCATAATAAGGCCCGGACGTCTCGCTTCAACGCGAACTACGGGGCGCGAACAGCGCACACGCAGCTATCAGCACTCTGGACCCTGTGCCACCACCACAGCTCGCTTTCATAATAAGGCCCGCACGTCTCGCCTCAACGCGAACTACGGGGCGAGGACAGCGCACCCGTAGCTATCAGCACTCAGGGCCCTGTGCCCCCACCACAGCTCGCTTTCATAATAAGGCCCGCACGTCTCGCTTCAACGCGAACTACGGGGCGCGAACAGCGCACACGCAGCTATCAGCACTCTGGACCCTGTGCCCCCAGGATAGCTCGCTTTCATAATAAGGCCCGCACGTCTCGCCTGAACGCGAACTACGGGGCGAGAACAGCGCACCAGCAGCTATATGCACTCAGGGCCCTGTGCCCCCATCACAGGTCGCTTGCATAATAAGGCCCGCACGTCTCGCCTCAACGCGAACTACGGGGCGAGAACAGCGCACCCGCCGCTATCAGTACTCGGGGCCCTGTGCCCCCATCACAGGTCGCTTTCAGAATAAGGCCCGCACGTCTCGCTTTAAGGCGAACTACGGGGCGAGAACAGCGCACACGCAGCTATCAGCACTCTGGGCCCTGTGCCCTCATCACAGTTAGCTTGCATAATACGGCCCGCACGCCTCGCTTCAACGCGAACTACGGTGCGAGAACAGCGCACCCGCAGCTATCAGCACTCGGGGCCCTGTGCTCCCACCGCAGGTCGCTTTTATAATAGGGCCCGCACGTCTCGCTTCAACGCGAACTACGGGGCGAGAACAGCGCACACGCAGCTATCAGCACTCTGGGCCCTGTGCCCCCACCACTGCTCGCTTTCATAATAAGGCCCGCACGTCTCGCCTCAACGCGAACTACGGGGCGAGAACAGCGCACCCGCAGCTATCAGTACTCGGGGCCCTGTGCCCCCATCACAGGTCGCTTGCATAATAAGGCTCGCACGTCACGCTTCAACGCGAACTACGGGGCGAGAACAGCGCACACGCAGCTATCAGCACTCGGGGCCCTGTGCTCCCACCACAGGTCGCTTTTATAATAGGGCCCGCACGTCTCGCTTCAACGCGAACTACGGGGCGAGAACAGCGCACACGCAGCTATCAGCACTCTGGGCCCTGTGCCCCCACCACAGCTCGCTTTCATAATAAGGCCCGCACGTCTCGTCTCAACGCGAACTACGGGGCGAGGACAGCACACCCGTAGCTATCAGCACTCAGGGCCCTGTGCCCCTACCACAGCTCGCTTTCATAATAAGGCCCGCACGTCTCGCTTCAACGCGAACTACGGGGCGAGAACAGCGCACACGCAGCTATCAGCACTCGGGGCCCTGTGCCCCCACCACAGCTCGCTTTCATAATAAGGCCCGCACGTCTCGCCTCAACGCGAACTACGGGGCGAGAACAGCACACCCGTAGCTATCAGCCCTCACGGCCCTGTGCCCCCACCACAGCTCGCTTTCATAATAAGGCCCGCACGTCAAGCTTCAACGCGAACTACGGGGCGCGAACAGCGCACACGCAGCTATCAGCACTCTGGGCCCTGTGCCCCCACCACAGCTCGCTTTCATAATAAGGCCCGCACGTCTCGCCTCAACGCGAACTACGGGGCGAGAAGAGCGCACACGCAGCTATCAGCACTCTGGGCCCTGTGCCCCCACCACAGCTCGCTTTCATAATAAGGCCCGCACGTCTCGCTTCAACGCGAACTACGGGGCGAGAACAGCGCATACGCAGCTATCAGCACTCTGGGCCCTGTGCCCCGACCACAGCTCGCTTTCATAATAAGGCCCGCACGTCTCGCCTCAACGCGAACTACGGGGCGAGAACAGCGCACCCGCAGCTATCAGTACTCGGGGCCCTGTGCCCCCATCACAGGTCGCTTGCATAATAAGGCTCGCACGTCACGCTTCAACGCGAACTAAAGGGCGAGAACAGCGCACACGCAGCTATCAGCACTCGGGGCCCTGTGCCCCCACCGCAGGTCGCATTCATAATAAGGCCCGCACGTCTCGCCTCAACGCGAACTACGGGGCGAGAAGAGCGCACCCGCAGCTATCAGCACTCGGGGCCCTGTGCCCCATCACAGTTAGCTTGCATAATACGGCCCGCACGCCTCGCTTCAACGCGAACTACGGTGCGAGAACAGCGCACACGCAGCTATCAGCACTCGGGGCCCTGTGCTCCCACCGCAGGTCGCTTTTATAATAGGGCCCGCACGTCTCGCTTCAACACGAACTACGGGGCGGGAACAGCGCACACGCAGCTATCAGCACTCTGGGCCCTGTGCCCCCACCACAGCTCGCTTTCATAATAAGGCCCGCACGTCTCGCCTCAACGCGAACTACGGGGCGAGAACAGCGCACCCGTAGCTTTCAGCACTCAGGGCCCAGTGCCCCCACCACAGCTCGCTTCCATAATAAGGCCCGCACGTCTCGCTTCAACGCGAACTACGGGGCGAGAACAGCGCACACGCAGCTATCAGCGCTCTGGGCCCTGTGCCCCCACCACAGCTCGCTTTCATAATAGACCCGCACGTCTCGCCTCAACGCGAACTACGGAGCGAGAACAGCGCACCCGTAGCTATCAGCACTCAGGGCCCTGTGCCCCCACCACAGCTCGCTATCATAATAAGGCCCGCACGTCTCGCTTCAACGCGAACTACGGGGCGCGAACAGCGCACACGCAGCTATCAGCACTCTGGGCCCTGTGCCCCCACCACAGCTCGCTTTCATAATAAGGCCCGCACGTCTCGCTTCAACGCGAACTACGGGGCGAGAACAGCGCATACGCAGCTATCAGCACTCTGGGCCCTGTGCCCCCACCACAGCTCGCTTTCATAATAGGCCCGCACGTCTCGCCTCAACGCGAACTACGGGGCGAGAACAGCGCACCCGTAGCTATCAGCACTCAGGGCCCTGTGCCCCCACCACAGCTCGCTTTCATAATAAGGCCCGCTCGTCTCGCTTCAACGCGAACTACGGGGCGCGAACAGCGCACACGCAGCTATCAGCACACTGGGCCCCGTGCCCCCACCACAGCTCGCTTTCATAATAAGGCCCGCACGTCTCGCCTCAACGCGAACTACGGGGCGACAACAGCACACACGCAGCTATCAGCACTCGGGGCCCTGTGCCTTCACCACAGGTCGCTTTCATAATAATGCCCGCACGTCTCGCCTCAACGCGAACTACGGGGCGAGAACAGCGCACCCGTAGCTATCAGCACTCAGGGCCCTGTGCCCCCACCACAGCTCGCTTTCATAATAAGGCCCGGACGTCTCGCTTCAACGCGAACTACGGGGCGCGAACAGCGCACACGCAGCTATCAGCACTCTGGACCCTGTGCCACCATGACAGCTCGCTTTCATAATAAGGCCCGCATGTCTCGCCTCAACGCGAACTACGGGGCGAGAACAGCGCACCCGCCGCTATCAGTACTCGGGGCCCTGTGCCCCCATCACAGGTTGCTTTCAGAATAAGGCCCGCACGTCTCGCTTTAACGCGAACTACGGGGCGACAACAGCGCAAACGCAGCTATCAGCGCTCGGGGCCCTGTGGTCCCACCACAGGTCGCTTTCCTAATAAGGCCCGCACATCTCGCCTCAACGCGAACTACGGGGCGAGAACAGCGCACACGCAGCTATCAGCACTCTGGGCCCTGTGCCCCCACCACAGCTCGCTTTCATAATAAGGCCCGCACGTCTCGCTTCAACACGAACTACGGGGCGACAACAGCACACACGCAGCTATCAGCACTTGGGGCCCTGTGCCCCCACCGCAGGTCGCTTTCATAATAAGGCCCGCACGTCTCGCCTCAACGCGAACTACGGGCGAGAACAGCGCACCCGCAGCTATCAGTACTCGGGGCCCTGTGCCCCCATCACAGGTCGCTTTCATAATAAGGCCCGCAAGTCTCGCTTTAACGCGAACTACGGGGCGACAACAGCGCAAACGCAGCTATCAGCACTCGGGGCCCTGTGGTCCCACCACAGGTCGCTTTCCTAATAAGGCCCGCACATCTCGCCTCAACGCGAGCTACGGGGCGAGAACAGCGCACCCGCAGGTATCAGCACTAGGGGCCCTGTGCCCCCATCACAGTTAGCTTGCATAATACGGCCCGCACGCCTCGCTTCAACGCGAACTACGGTGGGAGAACAGCGCACCCGCAGCTATCAGCACTCGGGGCCCTATGCCCCCATCACAGGTCGCTTGCATAATAAGGCTCTCACGTCACGCTTCAACGCGAACTACGGGGCGAGAACAGCGCACACGCAGCTATCAGCACCCGGGGCCCTGTGCCCCCACCGCAGGTCGCATTCATAATAAGGCCCGCATGCCTCGCTTCAACGCGAACTACGTCGCGAGAACAGCGCACACGCAGCTATCAGCGCTCGGGGCCCTGTGCTCCCACCACAGGTCGCTTTTATAATAGGGCCGGCACGTCTCGCTTCAACGCGAACTACGGGGCGAGAACAGCGCACACGCAGCTATCAGCACTCTGGGCCCTGTGCCCCCACCACAGCTCGCTTTCATAGTAAGGCCCGCACGTCTCGCCTCAACGCGAACTGCGGGGCGAGAACAGCGCACCCGTAGCTATCAGCACTCAGGGCCCTGGGCCCCCACCACAGCTCGCTTTCATAATAAGGCCCGCACGTCTCGCTTCAACGCGAACTACGGGGCGCGAACAGCGCACACGCAGCTATCAGCACTCTGGACCCTGTGCCCCCACCACAGCTCGCTTTCATAATAAGGCCCGCACGTCTCGCCTGAACGCGAACTACGGGGCGGGAACAGCGCACCAGCAGCTATCAGCACTGAGGGCCCTGTGCCCCCATCACAGGTCGCTTGCGTAATAAGGCCCGCACGTCTCGCCTCAACGCGAACTACGGGGCGAGAACAGCGCACCCGCCGCTATCAGTACTCGGGGCCCTGTGCCCCCATCACAGGTCGCTTTCAGAATAAGGCCCGCACGTCTCGCTTTAAGGCGAACTACGGGGCGACAACAGCGCAAACGCAGCTATCAGCACTCGGGGCCCTGTGGTCCCACCACAGGTCGCTTTCCTAATAAGGCCCCCACATCTCGCCTCAACGCGAACTACGGGGCGAGAACAGCGCACCTGCAGGTATCAGCACTAGGGGCCCTGTGCCCCCATCACAGTTAGCTTGCATAATACGACCCGCACGCCTCGTTTCAACGCGAACTACGGTGCGAGAACAGCGCACCCGCAGCTATCAGCACTCGGGGCCCTGTGCCCCCACCGCAGGTCGCATTCATAATAAGGCCCGCACGCCTCGCTTCAACGCGAACTACGGGGCGAGAACAGCGCACACGCAGCTATCAGCACTCGGGGCCCTGTGCTCCCACCGCAGGTCGCTTTTATAATAGGGCCCGCACGTCTCGCTTCAACGCGAACTACGGGGCGAGAACAGCGCACACGCAGCTATCAGCACTCTGGGCCCTGTACCCCCACCACAGGTCGCTTTCCTAATAAGGCCCCCACATCTCGCCTCAACGCGAACTACGGGGCGAGAACAGCGCACCTGCAGGTATCAGCACTAGGGGCCCTGTGCCCCCATCACAGTTAGCTTGCATAATACGACCCGCACGCCTCGTTTCAACGCGAACTACGGTGCGAGAACAGCGCACCCGCAGCTATCAGCACTCGGGGCCCTGTGCCCCCACCGCAGGTCGCATTCATAATAAGGCCCGCACGCCTCGCTTCAACGCGAACTACGGGGCGAGAACAGCGCACACGCAGCTATCAGCACTCGGGGCCCTGTGCTCCCACCGCAGGTCGCTTTTATAATAGGGCTCGCACGTCTCGCTTCAACGCGAACTACGGGGCGAGAACAGCGCACACGCAGCTATCAGCACTCTGGGCCCTGTGCCCCCACCACAGCTCGCTTTCATAATAAGGCCCGCACGTCTCGCCTCAACGCGAACTACGGGGCGAGAACAGCGCACCCGTAGCTTTCAGCACTCAGGGCCCTGTGCCCCCAGCACAGCTCGCTTTCATAATAAGGCCCGCACGTCTCGCTTCAACGCGAACTACGGGGCGAGAACAGCGCACACGCAGCTATCAGCACTCTGGGCCCTGTGCCCCCACCACAGCTCGCTTTCATAATAAGGCCCGCACGTCTCGCCTCAACGCGATCTACGGGGCGAGAACAGCGCGTCCGTAGCTATCAGCACTCAGGGCCCTGTGCCCCCACCACAGCTCGCTTTCATAATAAGACCCGCACGTCTCGCTTCAACGCGAACTACGGGGCGCGAACAGCGCACACGCAGCTATCAGCACACTAGGCCCTGTGCCCCCACCACAGCTCGCTTTCATAATAAGGCCCGCACGTCTCGCCTCAACGCGAACTACGGGGCGACAACAGCACACACGCAGCTATCAGCACTCGGGGCCCTGTGCCTCCACCACAGGTCGCTTTCATAATAATGCCCGCACGTCTCGCCTCAACGCGAACTACGGGGCGAGAACAGCGCACCCGTAGCTATCAGCACTCAGGGCCCTGTGCCCCCACCACAGCTCGCTTTCATAATAAGGCCCGCACGTCTCGCTTCAACGCGAACTACGGGGCGCGAACAGCGCACACGCAGCTATCAGCACACTGGGCCCTGTGCCCCCACCACAGCTCGCTTTCATAATAAGGCCCGCACGTCTCGCCTCAACGCGAACTACGGGGCGACAACAGCACACACGCAGCTATCAGCACTCGGGGCCCTGTGCCTCCACCACAGGTCGCTTTCATAATAATGCCCGCACGTCTCGCCTCAACGCGAACTACGGGGCGAGAACAGCGCACCCGTAGCTATCAGCACTCAGGGCCCTGGGCCCCCACCACAGCTCGCTTTCATAATAAGGCCCGCACGTCTCGCTTCAACGCGAACTACGGGGCGCGAACAGCGCACACGCAGCTATCAGCACTCTGGACCCTGTGCCCCCACCACAGCTCGCTTTCATAATAAGGCCCGCACGTCTCGCCTGAACGCGAACTACGGGGCGGGAACAGCGCACCAGCAGCTATCAGCACTGAGGGCCCTGTGCCCCCATTACAGGTCGCTTGCATAATAAGGCCCGCACGTCTCGCCTCAACGCGAACTACGGGGCGAGAACAGCGCACCCGCCGCTATCAGTACTCGGGGCCCTGTGCCCCCATCACAGGTCGCTTTCAGAATAAGGCCCGCACGTCTCGCTTTAAGGCGAACTACGGGGCGACAACAGCGCAAACGCAGCTATCAGCACTCGGGGCCCTGTGGTCCCACCACAGGTCGCTTTCCTAATAAGGCCCCCACATCTCGCCTCAACGCGAACTACGGGGCGAGAACAGCGCACCTGCAGGTATCAGCACTAGGGGCCCTGTGCCCCCATCACAGTTAGCTTGCATAATACGACCCGCACGCCTCGTTTCAACGCGAACTACGGTGGGAGAACAGCGCACCCGCAGCTATCAGCACTCGGGGCCCTGTGCCCCCACCGCAGGTCGCATTCATAATAAGGCCCGCACGCCTCGCTTCAACGCGAACTACGGGGCGAGAACAGCGCACACGCAGCTATCAGCACTCGGCGCCCTGTGCTCCCACCGCAGGTCGCTTTTATAATAGGGCCCGCACGTCTCGCTTCAACGCGAACTACGGGGCGAGAACAGCGCACACGCAGCTATCAGCACTCTGGGCCCTGTGCCCCCACCACAGGTCGCTTTCCTAATAAGGCCCCCACATCTCGCCTCAACGCGAAATACGGGGCGAGAACAGCGCACCTGCAGGTATCAGCACTAGGGGCCCTGTGCCCCCATCACAGTTAGCTTGCATAATACGACCCGCACGCCTCGTTTCCACGCGAACTACGGTGCGAGAACAGCGCACCCGCAGCTATCAGCACTCGGGGCCCTGTGCCCCCACCGCAGGTCGCATTCATAATAAGGCCCGCACGCCTCGCTTCAACGCGAACTACGGGGCGAGAACAGCGCACACGCAGCTATCAGCACTCGGGGCCCTGTGCTCCCACCGCAGGTCGCTTTTATAATAGGGCCCGCACGTCTCGCTTCAACGCGAACTACGGGGCGAGAACAGCGCACACGCAGCTATCAGCACTCTGGGCCCTGTGCCCCCACCACAGCTCGCTTTCATAATAAGGCCCGCACGTCTCGCCTCAACGCGAACTACGGGGCGAGAACAGCGCACCCGTAGCTTTCAGCACTCAGGGCCCTGTGCCCCCAGCACAGCTCGCTTTCATAATAAGGCCCGCACGTCTCGCTTCAACGCGAACTACGGGGCGAGAACAGCGCACACGCAGCTATCAGCACTCTGGGCCCTGTGCCCCCACCACAGCTCGCTTTCATAATAAGGCCCGCACGTCTCGCCTCAACGCGATCTACGGGGCGAGAACAGCGCGTCCGTAGCTATCAGCACTCAGGGCCCTGTGCCCCCACCACAGCTCGCTTTCATAATAAGACCCGCACGTCTCGCTTCAACGCGAACTACGGGGCGCGAACAGCGCACACGCAGCTATCAGCACACTAGGCCCTGTGCCCCCACCACAGCTCGCTTTCATAATAAGGCCCGCACGTCTCGCCTCAACGCGAACTACGGGGCGACAACAGCACACACGCAGCTATCAGCACTCGGGGCCCTGTGCCTCCACCACAGGTCGCTTTCATAATAATGCCCGCACGTCTCGCCTCAACGCGAACTACGGGGCGAGAACAGCGCACCCGTAGCTATCAGCACTCAGGGCCCTGTGCCCCCACCACAGCTCGCTTTCATAATAAGGCCCGCACGTCTCGCTTCAACGCGAACTACGGGGCGCGAACAGCGCACACGCAGCTATCAGCACACTGGGCCCTGTGGCCCCACCACAGCTCGCTTTCATAATAAGGCCCGCACGTCTCGCCTCAACGCGAACTACGGGGCGACAACAGCACACACGCAGCTATCAGCACTCGGGGCCCTGTGCCTCCACCACAGGTCGCTTTCATAATAATGCCCGCACGTCTCGCCTCAACGCGAACTACGGGGCGAGAACAGCGCACCCGTAGCTATCAGCACTCAGGGCCCTGTGCCCCCACCACAGCTCGCTTTCATAATAAGGCCCGGACGTCTCCCTTCAACGCGAACTACGGGGCGCGAACAGCGCACACGCAGCTATCAGCACTCTGGACCCTGTGCCACCATGACAGCTCGCTTTCATAATAAGGCCCGCATGTCTCGCCTCAACGCGAACTACGGGGCGAGAACAGCGCACCCGCCGCTATCAGTACTCGGGGCCCTGTGCCCCCATCACAGGTTGCTTTCAGAATAAGGCCCGCACGTCTCGCTTTAACGCGAACTACGGGGCGACAACAGCGCAAACGCAGCTATCAGCGCTCGGGGCCCTGTGGTCCCACCACAGGTCGCTTTCCTAATAAGGCCCGCACATCTCGCCTCAACGCGAACTACGGGGCGAGAACAGCGCACACGCAGCTATCAGCACTCTGGGCCCTGTGCCCCCACCACAGCTCGCTTTCATAATAAGGCCCGCACGTCTCGCTTCAACACGAACTACGGGGCGACAACAGCACACACGCAGCTATGAGCACTTGGGGCCCTGTGCCCCCACCGCAGGTCGCTTTCATAATAAGGCCCGCAGGTCTCGCCTCAACGCGAACTACGGGCGAGAACAGCGCACCCGCAGCTATCAGTACTCGGGGCCCTGTGCCCCCATCACAGGTCGCTTTCATAATAAGGCCCGCACGTCTCGCTTTAACGCGAACTACGGGGCGACAACAGCGCAAACGCCGCTATCAGCACTCGGGGCCCTGTGGTCCCACCACAGGTCGCTTTCCTAATAAGGCCCGCACATCTCGCCTCAACGCGAGCTACGGGGCGAGAACAGCGCACCCGCAGGTATCAGCACTAGGGGCCCTGTGCCCCCATCACAGTTAGCTTGCATAATACGGCCCGCACGCCTCGCTTCAACGCGAACTACGGTGGGAGAACAGCGCACCCGCAGCTATCAGCACTCGGGGCCCTATGCCCCCATCACAGGTCGCTTGCATAATAAGGCTCTCACGTCACGCTTCAACGCGAACTACGGGGCGAGAACAGCGCACACGCAGCTATCAGCACCCGGGGCCCTGTGCCCCCACCGCAGGTCGCATTCATAATAAGGCCCGCATGCCTCGCTTCAACGCGAACTACGTCGCGAGAACAGCGCACACGCAGCTATCAGCACTCGGGGCCCTGTGCTCCCACCACAGGTCGCTTTTATAATAGGGCCGGCACGTCTCGCTTCAACGCGAACTACGGGGCGAGAACAGCGCACACGCAGCTATCAGCACTCTGGGCCCTGTGCCCCCACCACAGCTCGCTTTCATAGTAAGGCCCGCACGTCTCGCCTCAACGCGAACTGCGGGGCGAGAACAGCGCACCCGTAGCTATCAGCACTCAGGGCCCTGGGCCCCCACCACAGCTCGCTTTCATAATAAGGCCCGCACGTCTCGCTTCAACGCGAACTACGGGGCGCGAACAGCGCACACGCAGCTATCAGCACTCTGGACCCTGTGCCCCCACCACAGCTCGCTTTCATAATAAGGCCCGCACGTCTCGCCTGAACGCGAACTACGGGGCGGGAACAGCGCACCAGCAGCTATCAGCACTGAGGGCCCTGTGCCCCCATCACAGGTCGCTTGCATAATAAGGCCCGCACGTCTCGCCTCAACGCGAACTACGGGGCGAGAACAGCGCACCCGCCGCTATCAGTACTCGGGGCCCTGTGCCCCCATCACAGGTCGCTTTCAGAATAAGGCCCGCACGTCTCGCTTTAAGGCGAACTACGGGGCGACAACAGCGCAAACGCAGCTATCAGCACTCGGGGCCCTGTGGTCCCACCACAGGTCGCTTTCCTAATAAGGCCCACACATCTCGCCTCAACGCGAACTACGAGGCGAGAACAGCGCACCTGCAGGTATCAGCACTAGGGGCCCTGTGCCCCCATCACAGTTAGCTTGCATAATACGACCCGCACGCCTCGCTTCAACGCGAACTACGGTGCGAGAACAGCGCACCCGCAGCTATCAGCACTCGGGGCCCTGTGCCCCCAACGCAGGTCGCATTCATAATAAGGCCCGCACGCCTCGCTTCAACGCGAACTACGGGGCGAGAACAGCGCACACGCAGCTATCAGCACTCTGGGCCCTGTGCCCCCACCACAGCTCGCTTTCATAATAAGGCCCGCACGTCTCGCCTCAACGCGAACTACGGGGCGAGAACAGCGCACCCGTAGCTTTCAGCACTCAGGGCGCAGTGCCCCCACCACAGCTCGCTTCCATAATAAGGCCCGCACGTCTCGCTTCAACGCGAACTACGGGGCGCGAACAGCGCACACGCAGCTATCAGCACTCTGGGCCCTGTGCCCCCACCACAGCTCGCTTTCATAATAAGGCCCGCACGTCTCGCTTCAACGCGAACTACGGGGCGAGAACAGCGCATACGCAGCTATCAGCACTCTGGGCCCTGTGCCCCCACCACAGCTCGCTTTCATAATAGGCCCGCACGTCTCGCCTCAACGCGAACTACGGGGCGAGAACAGCGCACCCGTAGCTATCAGCACTCAGGGCCCTGTGCCCCCACCACAGCTCGCTTTCATAATAAGGCCCGCACGTCTCGCTTCAACGCGAACTACGGGGCGCGAACAGCGCACACGCAGCTATCAGCACACTGGGCCCTGTGCCCCCACCACAGCTCGCTTTCATAATAAGGCCCGCACTTCTCGCCTCAACGCGAACTACGGGGCGACAACAGCACACACGCAGCTATCAGCACTCGGGGCCCTGTGCCTCCACCACAGGTCGCTTTCATAATAATGCCCGCACGTCTCGCTTTAACGCGAACTACGGGGCGACAACAGCACAAACGCAGCTATCAGCAATCGGGTCCCTGTGGTCCCACCACAGGCCGCCTTCCTAATAAGGCCCGCACATCTCGCCTCAACGCGAACTACGGGGCGAGAACAGCGCACCCGCAGGTATCAGCACTAGGGGCCCTGTGCCCCCATCACAGTTAGCTTGCATAATACGGCCCGCACGCCTCGCTTCAACGCGAACTACGGTGCGAGAACAGCGCACCTGCAGCTATCAGCACTCGGGGCCCTGTGCCCCCACCGCAGGTCGCATTCATAATAAGGCCCGCACGCCTCGCTTCAACGCGAACTACGGGGCGAGAACAGCGCACACGCAGCTATCAGCACTCGGGGCCCTGTGCTCCCACCGCAGGTCGCTTTTATAATAGGGCCCGCACGTCTCGCTTCAACACGAACTACGGGGCGGGAACAGCGCACACACAGCTATCAGCACTCTGGGCCCTGTGCCCCCACCACAGCTCGCTTTCATAATAAGGCCCGCACGTCTCGCTTCAACGCGAACTACGGGGCGAGAACAGCGCACACGCAGCTATCAGCACTCTGGGCCCTGTGCCCCCACCACAGCTCGCTTTCATAATAAGGCCCGCACGTCTCGCCTCAACGCGAACTACGGGGCGAGAAGAGCGCTCCCGTAGCTATCAGCACTCAGGGCCCTGTGCCCCCACCACAGCTCGCTTTCATAATAAGGCCCGCACGTCTCGCCTCAACGCGAACTACGGCGCGACAACAGCACACACGCAGCTATCAGCACTCGGGGCCCTGTGCCTCCACCACAGGTCGCTTTCATAATAAGGCCCGCACGTCTCGCCTCAACGCGAACTACGAGGCGAGAACAGCGCAGCCGCAGCTATCAGTACTCGGGGCCCTGTGCCCCCATCACAGGTCGCTTGCATAATAAGGCCCGCACGCCTCGCTTCAACACGAACTACGGGGCGACAACAGCACACACGCAGCTATCAGCACTTGGGGCCCTGTGCCCCCACCGCAGGTCGCTTTCATAATAAGGCCCGCACGTCTCGCCTCAACGCGAACTACGGGCGAGAACAGCGCACGCGCAGCTATCAGTACTCGGGGCCCTGTGCCCCCATCACAGGTCGCTTTCATAATAAGGCCCGCACGTCTCGCTTTAACGCGAACTACGGGGCGACAACAGCGCAAACGCAGCTATCAGCAATCGGGGCCCTGTGGTCCCACCACAGGCCGCCTTCCTAATAAGGCCCGCACATCTCGCCTCAACGCGAACTACGGGGCGAGAACAGCGCACCCGCAGGTATCAGCACTAGGGGCCCTGTGCCCCCATCACAGTTAGCTTGCATAATACGGCCCGCACGCCTCGCTACAACGCGAACTACGGTGGGAGAACAGCGCACCCGCAGCTATCAGCACTCGGGGCCCTATGCCCCCATCACAGGTCGCTTGCATAATAAGGCTCGCACGTCACGCTTCAACGCGAACTACAGGGCGAGAACAGCGCACACGCAGCTATCAGCACCCGGGGCCCTGTGCCCCCACCGCAGGTCGCATTCATAATAAGGCCCGCATGCCTCGCTTCAACGCGAACTACGTCGCGAGAACAGCGCACACGCAGCTATCAGCACTCGGGGCCCTGTGCTCCCACCACAGGTCGCTTTTATAATAGGGCCGGCACGTCTCGCTTCAACGCGAACTACGGGGCGAGAACAGCGCACACGCAGCTATCAGCACTCGGGGCCCTGTGCTCCCACCGCAGGTCGCTTTTATAATAGGGCCCGCACGTCTCGCTTCAACGCGAACTACGGGGCGAGAACAGCGCACACGCAGCTATCAGCACTCTGGGCCCTGTGCCCCCACCACAGCTCGCTTTCATAATAAGGCCCGCACGTCTCGCCTCAACGCGAACTACGGGGCGAGAACAGCGCACCCGTAGCTTTCAGCACTCAGGGCCCTGTGCCCCCACCACAGCTCGCTTTCATAATAAGGCCCGCACGTCTCGCTTCAACGCGAACTACGGGGCGAGAACAGCGCACACGCAGCTATCAGCACTCTGGGCCCTGTGCCCCCACCACAGCTCGCTTTCATAATAAGGCCCGCACGTCTCGTCTCAACGCGATCTACGGGGCGAGAACAGCGCATCCGTAGCTATCAGCACTCAGGGCCCTGTGCCCCCACCACAGCTCGCTTTCATAATAAGGCCCGCACGTCTCGCTTCAACGCGAACTACGGGGCGCGAACAGCGCACACGCAGCTATCAGCACTCTGGGCCCTGTGCCCCCACCACAGCTCGCTTTCATAATAAGGCCCGCACGTCTCGCCTCAACGCGAACTACGGGGCGAGAACAGCGCACCCGCAGCCATCAGTACTCGGGGCCCTGTGCCCCCATCACAGGTCGCTTGCATAATAAGGCTCGCACGTCACGCTTCAACGCGAACTACGGGGCGAGAACAGCGCACACGCAGCTATCAGCACTCGGGGCCCTGTGCCCCCATCACAGTTAGCTTGCATAATACGGCCCGCACGCCTCGCTTCAACCCGAACTACGGTGCGAGAACAGCGCACCTGCAGCTATCAGCACACGGGGCCCTGTGCCCACACCGCAGGTCGCATTCATAATAAGGCCCGCACGCCTCGCTTCAACGCGAACTACGGGGCGAGAACAGCGCACACGCAGCTATCAGCACTCGGGGCCCTGTGCTCCCACCGCAGGTCGCTTTTATAATAGGGCCCGCACGTCTCGCTTCAACACGAACTACGGGGCGGGAACAGCGCACACGCAGCTATCAGCACTCTGGGCCCTGTGCCCCCACCACAGCTCGCTTTCATAATAAGGCCCGGACGTCTCGCTTCAACGCGAACTACGGGGCGCGAACAGCGCACACGCAGCTATCAGCACTCTGGACCCTGTGCCACCACCACAGCTCGCTTTCATAATAAGGCCCGCACGTCTCGCCTCAACGCGAACTACGGGGCGAGGACAGCGCACCCGTAGCTATCAGCACTCAGGGCCCTGTGCCCCCACCACAGCTCGCTTTCATAATAAGGCCCGCACGTCTCGCTTCAACGCGAACTACGGGGCGCGAACAGCGCACACGCAGCTATCAGCACTCTGGACCCTGTGCCCCCACGACAGCTCGCTTTCATAATAAGGCCCGCACGTCTCGCCTGAACGCGAACTACGGGGCGAGAACAGCGCACCAGCAGCTATATGCACTCAGGGCCCTGTGCCCCCATCACAGGTCGCTTGCATAATAAGGCCCGCACGTCTCGCCTCAACGCGAACTACGGGGCGAGAACAGCGCACCCGCCGCTATCAGTACTCGGGGCCCTGTGCCCCCATCACAGGTCGCTTTCAGAATAAGGCCCGCACGTCTCGCTTTAAGGCGAACTACGGGGCGAGAACAGCGCACACGCAGCTATCAGCACTCTGGGCCCTGTGCCCCCATCACAGTTAGCTTGCATAATACGGCCCGCACGCCTCGCTTCAACGCGAACTACGGTGCGAGAACAGCGCACCCGCAGCTATCAGCACTCGGGGCCCTGTGCTCCCACCGCAGGTCGCTTTTATAATAGGGCCCGCACGTCTCGCTTCAACGCGAACTACGGGGCGAGAACAGCGCACACGCAGCTATCAGCACTCTGGGCCCTGTGCCCCCACCACTGCTCGCTTTCATAATAAGGCCCGCACGTCTCGCCTCAACGCGAACTACGGGGCGAGAACAGCGCACCCGCAGCTATCAGTACTCGGGGCCCTGTGCCCCCATCACAGGTCGCTTGCATAATAAGGCTCGCACGTCACGCTTCAACGCGAACTACGGGGCGAGAACAGCGCACACGCAGCTATCAGCACTCGGGGCCCTGTGCTCCCACCACAGGTCGCTTTTATAATAGGGCCCGCACGTCTCGCTTCAACGCGAACTACGGGGCGAGAAGAGCGCACACGCAGCTATCAGCACTCTGGGCCCTGTGCCCCCACCACAGCTCGCTTTCATAATAAGGCCCGCACGTCTCGCTTCAACGCTAACTACGGGGCGAGAACAGCGCATACGCAGCTATCAGCACTCTGGGCCCTGTGCCCCCACCACAGCTCGCTTTCATAATAAGGCCCGCACGTCTCGCCTCAACGCGAACTACGGGGCGAGAACAGCGCACCCGCAGCTATCAGTACTCGGGGCCCTGTGCCCCCATCACAGGTCGCTTGCATAATAAGGCTCGCACGTCACGCTTCAACGCGAACTAAAGGGCGAGAACAGCGCACACGCAGCTATCAGCACTCGGGGCCCTGTGCCCCCACCGCAGGTCGCATTCATAATAAGGCCCGCACGTCTCGCCTCAACGCGAACTACGGGGCGAGAAGAGCGCACCCGCAGCTATCAGCACTCGGGGCCCTGTGCCCCATCACAGTTAGCTTGCATAATACGGCCCGCACGCCTCGCTTCAACGCGAACTACGGTGCGAGAACAGCGCACACGCAGCTATCAGCACTCGGGGCCCTGTGCTCCCACCGCAGGTCGCTTTTATAATAGGGCCCGCACGTCTCGCTTCAACACGAACTACGGGGCGGGAACAGCGCACACGCAGCTATCAGCACTCTGGGCCCTGTGCCCCCACCACAGCTCGCTTTCATAATAAGGCCCGCACGTCTCGCCTCAACGCGAACTACGGGGCGAGAACAGCGCACCCGTAGCTTTCAGCACTCAGGGCCCAGTGCCCCCACCACAGCTCGCTTCCATAATAAGGCCCGCACGTCTCGCTTCAACGCGAACTACGGGGCGAGAACAGCGCACACGCAGCTATCAGCGCTCTGGGCCCTGTGCCCCCACCACAGCTCGCTTTCATAATAGACCCGCACGTCTCGCCTCAACGCGAACTACGGAGCGAGAACAGCGCACCCGTAGCTATCAGCACTCAGGGCCCTGTGCCCCCACCACAGCTCGCTATCATAATAAGGCCCGCACGTCTCGCTTCAACGCGAACTACGGGGCGCGAACAGCGCACACGCAGCTATCAGCACTCTGGGCCCTGTGCCCCCACCACAGCTCGCTTTCATAATAAGGCCCGCACGTCTCGCTTCAACACGAACTACGGGGCGAGAACAGCGCATACGCAGCTATCAGCACTCTGGGCCCTGTGCCCCCACCACAGCTCGCTTTCATAATAGGCCCGCACGTCTCGCCTCAACGCGAACTACGGGGCGAGAACAGCGCACCCGTAGCTATCAGCACTCAGGGCCCTGTGCCCCCACCACAGCTCGCTTTCATAATAAGGCCCGCTCGTCTCGCTTCAACGCGAACTACGGGGCGCGAACAGCGCACACGCAGCTATCAGCACACTGGGCCCTGTGCCCCCACCACAGCTCGCTTTCATAATAAGGCCCGCACGTCTCGCCTCAACGCGAACTACGGGGCGACCACAGCACACACGCAGCTATCAGCACTCGGGGCCCTGTGCCTCCACCACAGGTCGCTTTCATAATAATGCCCGCACGTCTCGCCTCAACGCGAACTACGGGGCGAGAACAGCGCACCCGTAGCTATCAGCACTCAGGGCCCTGTGCCCCCACCACAGCTCGCTTTCATAATAAGGCCCGGACGTCTCGCTTCAACGCGAACTACGGGGCGCGAACAGCGCACACGCAGCTATCAGCACTCTGGACCCTGTGCCACCATGACAGCTCGCTTTCATAATAAGGCCCGCATGTCTCGCCTCAACGCGAACTACGGGGCGAGAACAGCGCACCCGCCGCTATCAGTACTCGGGGCCCTGTGCCCCCATCACAGGTTGCTTTCAGAATAAGGCCCGCACGTCTCGCTTTAACGCGAACTACGGGGCGACAACAGCGCAAACGCAGCTATCAGCGCTCGGGGCCCTGTGGTCCCACCACAGGTCGCTTTCCTAATAAGGCCCGCACATCTCGCCTCAACGCGAACTACGGGGCGAGAACAGCGCACACGCAGCTATCAGCACTCTGGGCCCTGTGCCCCCACCACAGCTCGCTTTCATAATAAGGCCCGCACGTCTCGCTTCAACACGAACTACGGGGCGACAACAGCACACACGCAGCTATCAGCACTTGGGGCCCTGTGCCCCCACCGCAGGTCGCTTTCATAATAAGGCCCGCACGTCTCGCCTCAACGCGAACTACGGGCGAGAACAGCGCACCCGCAGCTATCAGTACTCGGGGCCCTGTGCCCCCATCACAGGTCGCTTTCATAATAAGGCCCGCACGTCTCGCTTTAACGCGAACTACGGGGCGACAACAGCGCAAACGCAGCTATCAGCACTCGGGGCCCTGTGGTCCCACCACAGGTCGCTTTCCTAATAAGGCCCGCACATCTCGCCTCAACGCGAGCTACGGGGCGAGAACAGCGCACCCGCAGGTATCAGCACTAGGGGCCCTGTGCCCCCATCACAGTTAGCTTGCATAATACGGCCCGCACGCCTCGCTTCAACGCGAACTACGGTGGGAGAACAGCGCACCCGCAGCTATCAGCACTCGGGGCCCTATGCCCCCATCACAGGTCGCTTGCATAATAAGGCTCTCACGTCACGCTTCAACGCGAACTACGGGGCGAGAACAGCGCACACGCAGCTATCAGCACCCGGGGCCCTGTGCCCCCACCGCAGGTCGCATTCATAATAAGGCCCGCATGCCTCGCTTCAACGCGAACTACGTCGCGAGAACAGCACACACGCAGCTATCAACGCTCGGGGCCCTGTGCTCCCACCACAGGTCGCTTTTATAATAGGGCCGGCACGTCTCGCTTCAACGCGAACTACGGGGCGAGAACAGCGCACACGCAGCTATCAGCACTCTGGGCCCTGTGCCCCCACCACAGCTCGCTTTCATAGTAAGGCCCGCACGTCTCGCCTCAACGCGAACTGCGGGGCGAGAACAGCGCACCCGTAGCTATCAGCACTCAGGGCCCTGGGCCCCCACCACAGCTCGCTTTCATAATAAGGCCCGCACGTCTCGCTTCAACGCGAACTACGGGGCGCGAACAGCGCACACGCAGCTATCAGCACTCTGGACCCTGTGCCCCCACCACAGCTCACTTTCATAATAAGGCCCGCACGTCTCGCCTGAACGCGAACTACGGGGCGGGAACAGCGCACCAGCAGCTATCAGCACTGAGGGCCCTGTGCCCCCATCACAGGTCGCTTGCATAATAAGGCCCGCACGTCTCGCCTCAACGCGAACTACGGGGCGAGAACAGCGCACCCGCCGCTATCAGTACTCGGGGCCCTGTGCCCCCATCACAGGTCGCTTTCAGAATAAGGCCCGCACGTCTCGCTTTAAGGCGAACTACGGGGCGACAACAGCGCAAACGCAGCTATCAGCACTCGGGGCCCTGTGGTCCCACCACAGGTCGCTTTCCTAATAAGGCCCCCACATCTCGCCTCAACGCGAACTACGGGGCGAGAACAGCGCACCTGCAGGTATCAGCACTAGGGGCCCTGTGCCCCCATCACAGTTAGCTTGCATAATACGACCCGCACGCCTCGTTTCAACGCGAACTACGGTGCGAGAACAGCGCACCCGCAGCTATCAGCACTCGGGGCCCTGTGCCCCCACCGCAGGTCGCATTCATAATAAGGCCCGCACGCCTCGCTTCAACGCGAACTACGGGGCGAGAACAGCGCACACGCAGCTATCAGCACTCGGGGCCCTGTGCTCCCACCGCAGGTCGCTTTTATAATAGGGCCCGCACGTCTCGCTTCAACGCGAACTACGGGGCGAGAACAGCGCACACGCAGCTATCAGCACTCTGGGCCCTGTGCCCCCACCACAGGTCGCTTTCCTAATAAGGCCCCCACATCTCGCCTCAACGCGAACTACGGGGCGAGAACAGCGCACCTGCAGGTATCAGCACTAGGGGCCCTGTGCCCCCATCACAGTTAGCTTGCATAATACGACCCGCACGCCTCGTTTCAACGCGAACTACGGTGCGAGAACAGCGCACCCGCAGCTATCAGCACTCGGGGCCCTGTGCCCCCACCGCAGGTCGCATTCATAATAAGGCCCGCACGCCTCGCTTCAACGCGAACTACGGGGCGAGAACAGCGCACACGCAGCTATCAGCACTCGGGGCCCTGTGCTCCCACCGCAGGTCGCTTTTATAATAGGGCTCGCACGTCTCGCTTCAACGCGAACTACGGGGCGAGAACAGCGCACACGCAGCTATCAGCACTCTGGGCCCTGTGCCCCCACCACAGCTCGCTTTCATAATAAGGCCCGCACGTCTCGCCTCAACGCGAACTACGGGGCGAGAACAGCGCACCCGTAGCTTTCAGCACTCAGGGCCCTGTGCCCCCAGCACAGCTCGCTTTCATAATAAGGCCCGCACGTCTCGCTTCAACGCGAACTACGGGGCGAGAACAGCGCACACGCAGCTATCAGCACTCTGGGCCCTGTGCCCCCACCACAGCTCGCTTTCATAATAAGGCCCGCACGTCTCGCCTCAACGCGATCTACGGGGCGAGAACAGCGCGTCCGTAGCTATCAGCACTCAGGGCCCTGTGCCCCCACCACAGCTCGCTTTCATAATAAGACCCGCACGTCTCGCTTCAACGCGAACAACGGGGCGCGAACAGCGCACACGCAGCTATCAGCACACTAGGCCCTGTGCCCCCACCACAGCTCGCTTTCATAATAAGGCCCGCACGTCTCGCCTCAACGCGAACTACGGGGCGACAACAGCACATACGCAGCTATCAGCACTCGGGGCCCTGTGCCTCCACCACAGGTCGCTTTCATAATAATGCCCGCACGTCTCGCCTCAACGCGAAATACGGGGCGAGAACAGCGCACCCGTAGCTATCAGCACTCAGGGCCCTGTGCCCCCACCACAGCTCGCTTTCATAATAAGGCCCGCACGTCTCGCTTCAACGCGAACTACGGGGCGCGAACAGCGCACACGCAGCTATCAGCACACTGGGCCCTGTGCCCCCACCACAGCTCGCTTTCATAATAAGGCCCGCACGTCTCGCCTCAACGCGAACTACGGGGCGACAACAGCACACACGCAGCTATCAGCACTCGGGGCCCTGTGCCTCCACCACAGGTCGCTTTCATAATAATGCCCGCACGTCTCGCCTCAACGCGAACTACGGGGCGAGAACAGCGCACCCGTAGCTATCAGCACTCAGGGCCCCCACCACAGCTCGCTTTCATAATAAGGCCCGCACGTCTCGCTTCAACGCGAACTACGGGGCGCGAACAGCGCACACGCAGCTATCAGCACTCTGGACCCTGTGCCCCCACCACAGCTCGCTTTCATAATAAGGCCCGCACGTCTCGCCTGAACGCGAACTACGGGGCGGGAACAGCGCACCAGCAGCTATCAGCACTGAGGGCCCTGTGCCCCCATCACAGGTCGCTTGCATAATAAGGCCCGCACGTCTCGCCTCAACGCGAACTACGGGGCGAGAACAGCGCACCCGCCGCTATCAGTACTCGGGGCCCTGTGCCCCCATCACAGGTCGCTTTCAGAATAAGGCCCGCACGTCTCGCTTTAAGGCGAACTACGGGGCGACAACAGCGCAAACGCAGCTATCAGCACTCGGGGCCCTGTGGTCCCACCACAGGTCGCTTTCCTAATACGGCCCCCACATCTCGCCTCAACGCGAACTACGGGGCGAGAACAGCGCACCTGCAGGTATCAGCACTAGGGGTCCTGTGCCCCCATCACAGTTAGCTTGCATAATACGACCCGCACGCCTCGTTTCAACGCGAACTACGGTGCGAGAACAGCGCACCCGCAGCTATCAGCACTCGGGGCCCTGTGCCCCCACCGCAGGTCGCATTCATAATAAGGCCCGCACGCCTCGCTTCAACGCGAACTACGGGGCGAGAACAGCGCACACGCAGCTATCAGCACTCGGCGCCCTGTGCTCCCACCGCAGGTCGCTTTTATAATAGGGCCCGCACGTCTCGCTTCAACGCGAACTACGGGGCGAGAACAGCGCACACGCAGCTATCAGCACTCTGGGCCCTGTGCCCCCACCACAGGTCGCTTTCCTAATAAGGCCCCCACATCTCGCCTCAACGCGAACTACGGGGCGAGAACAGCGCACCTGCAGGTATCAGCACTAGGGGCCCTGTGCCCCCATCACAGTTAGCTTGCATAATACGACCCGCACGCCTCGTTTCAACGCGAACTACGGTGCGAGAACAGCGCACCCGCAGCTATCAGCACTCGGGGCCCTGTGCCCCCACCGCAGGTCGCATTCATAATAAGGCCCGCACGCCTCGCTTCAACGCGAACTACGGGGCGAGAACAGCGCACACGCAGCTATCAGCACTCGGGGCCCTGTGCTCCCACCGCAGGTCGCTTTTATAATAGGGCCCGCACGTCTCGCTTCAACGCGAACTACGGGGCGAGAACAGCGCACACGCAGCTATCAGCACTCTGGGCCCTGTGCCCCCACCACAGCTCGCTTTCATAATAAGGCCCGCACGTCTCGCCTCAACGCGAACTACGGGGCGAGAACAGCGCACCCGTAGCTTTCAGCACTCAGGGCCCTGTGCCCCCAGCACAGCTCGCTTTCATAATAAGGCCCGCACGTCTCGCTTCAACGCGAACTACGGGGCGAGAACAGCGCACACGCAGCTATCAGCACTCTGGGCCCTGTGCCCCCACCACAGCTCGCTTTCATAATAAGGCCCGCACGTCTCGCCTCAACGCGATCTACGGGGCGAGAACAGCGCGTCCGTAGCTATCAGCACTCAGGGCACTGTGCCCCCACCACAGCTCGCTTTCATAATAAGACCCGCACGTCTCGCTTCAACGCGAACTACGGGGCGCGAACAGCGCACACGCAGCTATCAGCACACTAGGCCCTGTGCCCCCACCACAGCTCGCTTTCATAATAAGGCCCGCACGTCTCGCCTCAACGCGAACTACGGGGCGACAACAGCACACACGCAGCTATCAGCACTCGGGGCCCTGTGCCTCCACCACAGGTCGCTTTCATAATAATGCCCGCACGTCTCGCCTCAACGCGAACTACGGGGCGAGAACAGCGCACCCGTAGCTATCAGCACTCAGGGCCCTGTGCCCCCACCACAGCTCGCTTTCATAATAAGGCCCGCACGTCTCGCTTCAACGCGAACTACGGGGCGCGAACAGCGCACACGCAGCTATCAGCACACTGGGCCCTGTGGCCCCACCACAGCTCGCTTTCATAATAAGGCCCGCACGTCTCGCCTCAACGCGAACTACGGGGCGACAACAGCACACACGCAGCTATCAGCACTCGGGGCCCTGTGCCTCCACCACAGGTCGCTTTCATAATAATGCCCGCACGTCTCGCCTCAACGCGAACTACGGGGCGAGAACAGCGCACCCGTAGCTATCAGCACTCAGGGCCCTGTGCCCCCACCACAGCTCGCTTTCATAATAAGGCCCGGACGTCTCGCTTCAACGCGAACTACGGGGCGCGAACAGCGCACACGCAGCTATCAGCACTCTGGACCCTGTGCCACCATGACAGCTCGCTTTCATAATAAGGCCCGCATGTCTCGCCTCAACGCGAACTACGGGGCGAGAACAGCGCACCCGCCGCTATCAGTACTCGGGGCCCTGTGCCCCCATCACAGGTTGCTTTCAGAATAAGGCCCGCACGTCTCGCTTTAACGCGAACTACGGGGCGACAACAGCGCAAACGCAGCTATCGGCGCTCGGGGCCCTGTGGTCCCACCACAGGTCGCTTTCCTAATAAGGCCCGCACATCTCGCCTCAACGCGAACTACGGGGCGAGAACAGCGCACACGCAGCTATCAGCACTCTGGGCCCTGTGCCCCCACCACAGCTCGCTTTCATAATAAGGCCCGCACGTCTCGCTTCAACACGAACTACGGGGCGACAACAGCACACACGCAGCTATCAGCACTTGGGGCCCTGTGCCCCCACCGCAGGTCGCTTTCATAATAAGGCCCGCAGGTCTCGCCTCAACGCGAACTACGGGCGAGAACAGCGCACCCGCAGCTATCAGTACTCGGGGCCCTGTGCCCCCATCACAGGTCGCTTTCATAATAAGGCCCGCACGTCTCGCTTTAACGCGAACTACGGGGCGACAACAGCGCAAACGCAGCTATCAGCACTCGGGGCCCTGTGGTCCCACCACAGGTCGCTTTCCTAATAAGGCCCGCACATCTCGCCTCAACGCGAGCTACGGGGCGAGAACAGCGCACCCGCAGGTATCAGCACTAGGGGCCCTGTGCCCCCATCACAGTTAGCTTGCATAATACGGCCCGCACGCCTCGCTTCAACGCGAACTACGGTGGGAGAACAGCGCACCCGCAGCTATCAGCACTCGGGGCCCTATGCCCCCATCACAGGTCGCTTGCATAATAAGGCTCTCACGTCACGCTTCAACGCGAACTACGGGGCGAGAACAGCGCACACGCAGCTATCAGCACCCGGGGCCCTGTGCCCCCACCGCAGGTCGCATTCATAATAAGGCCCGCATGCCTCGCTTCAACGCGAACTACGTCGCGAGAACAGCGCACACGCAGCTATCAGCACTCGGGGCCCTGTGCTCCCACCACAGGTCGCTTTTATAATAGGGCCGGCACGTCTCGCTTCAACGCGAACTACGGGGCGAGAACAGCGCACACGCAGCTATCAGCACTCTGGGCCCTGTGCCCCCACCACAGCTCGCTTTCATAGTAAGGCCCGCACGTCTCGCCTCAACACGAACTGCGGGGCGAGAACAGCGCACCCGTAGCTATCAGCACTCAGGGCCCTGGGCCCCCACCACAGCTCGCTTTCATAATAAGGCCCGCACGTCTCGCTTCAACGCGAACTACGGGGCGCGAACAGCGCACACGCAGCTATCAGCACTCTGGACCCTGTGCCCCCACCACAGCTCGCTTTCATAATAAGGCCCGCACGTCTCGCCTGAACGCGAACTACGGGGCGGGAACAGCCCACCAGCAGCTATCAGCACTGAGGGCCCTGTGCCCCCATCACAGGTCGCTTGCATAATAAGGCCCGCACGTCTCGCCTCAACGCGAACTACGGGGCGAGAACAGCGCACCCGCCGCTATCAGTACTCGGGGCCCTGTGCCCCCATCACAGGTCGCTTTCAGAATAAGGCCCGCACGTCTCGCTTTAAGGCGAACTACGGGGCGACAACAGCGCAAACGCAGCTATCAGCACTCGGGGCCCTGTGGTCCCACCACAGGTCGCTTTCCTAATAAGGCCCCCACATCTCGCCTCAACGCGAACTACGAGGCGAGAACAGCGCACCTGCAGGTATCAGCACTAGGGGCCCTGTGCCCCCATCACAGTTAGCTTGCATAATACGACCCGCACGCCTCGCTTCAACGCGAACTACGGTGCGAGAACAGCGCACCCGCAGCTATCAGCACTCGGGGCCCTGTGCCCCCACCGCAGGTCGCATTCATAATAAGGCCCGCACGCCTCGCTTCAACGCGAACTACGGGGCGAGAACAGCGCACACGCAGCTATCAGCACTCGGGGCCCTGTGCTCCCACCGCAGGTCGCTTTTATAATAGGGCCCGCACATCTCGCTTCAACGCGAACTACGGGGCGAGAACAGCGCACACGCAGCTATCAGCACTCTGGGCCCTGTGCCCCCACCACAGCTCGCTTTCATAATAAGGCCCGCACGTCTCGCCTCAACGCGAACTACGGGGCGAGAACAGCGCACCCGTAGCTTTCAGCACTCAGGGCCCTGTGCCCCCAGCACAGCTCGCTTTCATAATAAGGCCCGCACGTCTCGCTTCAACGCGAACTACGGGGCAAGAACAGCGCACACGCAGCTATCAGCACTCTGGGCCCTGTGCCCCCACCACAGCTCGCTTTCATAATAAGGCCCGCACGTCTCGCCTCAACGCGATCTACGGGGCGAGAACAGCGCGTCCGTAGCTATCAGCACTCAGGGCCCTGTGCCCCCACCACAGCTCGCTTTCATAATAAGGCCCGCACGTCTCGCTTCAACGCGAACTACGGGGCGCGAACAGCGCACACGCAGCTATCAGCACTCTGGGCCCTGTGCCCCCACCACAGCTCGCTTTCATAATAAGGCCCGTACGTCTCGCCTCAACGCGAACTACGGGGCGAGAACAGCGCACCCGCAGCCATCAGTACTCGGGGCCCTGTGCCCCCATCACAGGTCGCTTGCATAATAAGGCTCGCACGTCACGCTTCAACGCGAACTACGGGGCGAGAACAGCGCACACGCAGCTATCAGCACTCGGGGCCCTGTGCTCCCACCACAGGTCGCTTTTATAATAGGGCCCGCACGTCTCGCTTCAACGCGAACTACGGGGCGAGAACAGCGCACACGCAGCTATCAGCACTCTGGGCCCTGTGCCCCCACCACAGCTCGCTTTCATAATAAGGCCCGCACGTCTCGCCTCAACGCGAACTACGGGGCGAGGACAGCGCACCCGTAGCTATCAGCACTCAGGGCCCTGTGCCCCCACCACAGCTCGCTTTCATAATAAGGCCCGCACGTCTCGCTTCAACGCGAACTACGGGGCGAGAACAGCGCACACGCAGCTATCAGCACTCGGGGCCCTGTGCCCACACCACAGCTCGCTTTCATAATAAGGCCCGCACGTGTCGCCTCAACGCGAACTACGGGGCGAGAACAGCGCACCCGTAGCTTTCAGCACTCAGGGCCCAGTGCCCCCACCACAGCTCGCTTCCATAATAAGGCCCGCATGTCTCGCTTCAACGCGAACTACGGGGCGAGAACAGCGCACACGCAGCTATCAGCACTCTGGGCCCTGTGCCCCCACCACAGCTCGCTTTCATAATAGGCCCGCACGTCTCGCCTCAACGCGAACTACGGGGCGAGAACAGCGCACCCGTAGCTATCAGCACTCAGGGCCCTGTGCCCCCACCACAGCTCGCTTTCATAATAAGGCCCGCACGTCTCGCTTCAACGCGAACTACGGGGCGCGAACAGCGCACACGCAGCTATCAGCACTCTGGGCACTGTGCCCCCACCACAGCTCGCTTTCATAATAAGGCCCGCACGTCTCGCTTCAACGCGAACTACGGGGCGAGAACAGCGCACACGCACCTATCAGCACTCTGGGCCCTGTGCCTCCACCACAGGTCGCTTTCATAATAAGGCCCGCACGTCTCGCCTCAACGCGAACTACGGGGCGAGAACAGCGCACCCGCAGCTATCAGTACTCGGGGCCCTGTGCCCCCATCACAGGTCGCTTGCATAATAAGGCTCGCACGTCGCGCTTCAACGCGAACTAAAGGGCGAGAACAGCGCACACGCAGCTATCAGCACTCGGGGCCCTGTGCCCCCACCGCAGGTCGCATTCATAATAAGGCCCGCACGTCTCGCCTCAACGCGAAATACGGGGCGAGAAGAGCGCACCCGCAGCTATCAGCACTCGGGGCCCTGTGCCCCCATCACAGTTAGCTTGCATAATACGGCCCGCACGCCTCGCTTCAACGCGAACTACGGTGCGAGAACAGCGCACCTGCAGCTATCAGCACTCGGGGCCCTGTGCCCCCACCGCAGGTCGCATTCATAATAAGGCCCGCACGCCTCGCTTCAACGCGAACTACGGGGCGAGAACAGCGCACACGCAGCTATCAGCACTCGGGGCCCTGTGCTCCCACCGCAGGTCGCTTTTATAATAGGGCCCGCACGTCTCGCTTCAACACGAACTACGGGGCGGGAACAGCGCACACGCAGCTATCAGCACTCTGGGCCCTGTGCCCCCACCACAGCTAGCTTTCATAATAAGGCCCGCACGTCTCGCCTCAACGCGAACTACGGGGCGAGAACAGCGCACCCGTAGCTTTCAGCACTCAGGGCCCAGTGCCCCCACCACAGCTCGCTTCCATAATAAGGCCCGCACGTCTCGCTTCAACGCGAACTACGGGGCGAGAACAGCGCACACGCAGCTATCAGCACTCTGGGCCCTGTGCCCCCACCACAGCTCGCTTTCATAATAGACCCGCACGTCTCGCCTCAACGCGAACTACGGGGCGAGAACAGCGCACCCGTAGCTATCAGCACTCAGGGCCCTGTGCCCCCACCACAGCTCGCTTTCATAATAAGGCCCGCACGTCTCGCTTCAACGCGAACTGCGGGGCGCGAACAGCGCACACGCAGCTATCAGCACTCTGGGCCCTGTGCCCCCACCACAGCTCGCTTTCATAATAAGGCCCGCACGTCTCGCTTCAACGCGAACTACGGGGCGAGAACAGCGCACACGCAGCTATCAGCACTCTGGGCCCTGTGCCCCCACCACAGCTCGCTTTCATAATAGGCCCGCACGTCTCGCCTCAACGCGAACTGCGGGGCGAGAACAGCGCACCCGTAGCTATCAGCACTCAGGGCCCTGTGCCCCCACCACAGCTCGCTTTCATAATAAGGCCCGCACGTCTCGCTTCAACGCGAACTACGGGGCGCGAACAGCGCACACGCAGCTATCAGCACACTGGGCCCTGTGCCCCCACCACAGCTCGCTTTCATAATAAGGCCCGCACGTCTCGCCTCAACGCGAACTACGGGGCGACAACAGCACACACGCAGCTATCAGCACTCGGGGCCCTGTGCCTCCACCACAGGTCGCTTTCATAATAATGCCCGCACGTCTCGCCTCAACGCGAACTACGGGGCGAGAACAGCGCACCCGTAGCTATCAGCACTCAGGGCCCTGTGCCCCCACCACAGCTCGCTTTCATAATAAGGCCGGGACGTCTCGCTTCAACGCGAACTACGGGGCGCGAACAGCGCACACGCAGCTATCAGCACTTTGGACCCTGTGCCACCATGACAGCTCGCTTTCATAATAAGGCCCGCACGTCTCGCCTCAACGCGAACTACGGGGCGAGAACAGCGCACCCGCCGCTATCAGTACTCGGGGCCCTGTGCCCCCATCACAGGTTGCTTTCAGAATAAGGCCCGCACGTCTCGCTTTAACGCGAACTACGGGGCGACAACAGCGCAAACGCAGCTATCAGCGCTCGGGGCCCTGTGGTCCCACCACAGGTCGCTTTCCTAATAAGGCCCGCACATCTCGCCTCAACGCGAACTACGGGGCGAGAACAGCGCACCCGCAGGTATCAGCACTAGGGGCCCTGTGCCCCCATCACAGTTAGCTTGCATAATACGGCCCGCACGCCTCGCTTCAACGCGAACTACGGTGCGAGAACAGCGCACCTGCAGCTATCAGCACTCGGGGCCCTGTGCCCCCACCGCAGGTCGCATTCATAATAAGGCCCGCACGCCTCGCTTCAACGCGAACTACGGGGCGAGAACAGCACACACGCAGCTATCAGTACTCGGGGCCCTGTGCTCCCACCGCAGGTCGCTTTTATAATAGGGCCCGCACGTCTCGCTTCAACACGAACTACGGGGCGGGAACAGCGCACACGCAGCTATCAGCACTCTGGGCCCTGTGCCCCCACCACAGCTCGCTTTCATAATAAGGCCCGCACGTCTCGCTTCAACGCGAACTACGGGGCGAGAACAGCGCACACGCAGCTATCAGCACTCTGGGCCCTGTGCCCCCACCACAGCTCGCTTTCATAATAAGGCCCGCACGTCTCGCCTCAACGCGAACTACGGGGCGAGAAGAGCGCTCCCGTAGCTATCAGCACTCAGGGCCCTGTGCCCCCACCACATCTCGCTTTCATAATAAGGCCCGCACGTCTCGCTTCAACGCGAACTACGGGGCGCGAACAGCGCACACGCAGCTATCAGCACTCTGGGCCCTGTGCCCCCACCACAGCTCGCTTTCATAATAAGGCCCGCACGTCTCGCCTCAACGCGAACTACGGCGCGACAACAGCACACACGCAGCTATCAGCACTCGGGGCCCTGTGCCTCCACCACAGGTCGCTTTCATAATAAGGCCCGCACGTCTCGCCTCAACGCGAACTACGAGGCGAGAACAGCGCACCCGCAGCTATCAGTACTCGGGGCCCTGTGCCCCCATCACAGGTCGCTTGCATAATAAGGCCCGCACGCCTCGCTTCAACACGAACTACGGGGCGACAACAGCACACACGCAGCTATCAGCACTTGGGGCCCTGTGCCCCCACCCCAGGTCGCTTTCATAATAAGGCCCGCACGTCTCGCCTCAACGCGAACTACGGGCGAGAACAGCGCACCCGCAGCTATCAGTACTCGGGGCCCTGTGCCCCCATCACAGGTCGCTTTCATAATAAGGCCCGCACGTCTCGCTTTAACGCGAACTACGGGGCGACAACAGCGCAAACGCAGCTATCAGCACTCGGGGCCCTGTGGTCCCACCACAGGTCGCTTTTCTAATAAGGCCCGCACATCTCGCTTCAACGCGAACTACGGGGCGAGAACAGCGCACCCGTAGGTATCAGCACTAGGGGCCCTGTGCCCCCATCACAGTTAGCTTGCATAATACGGCCCGCACGCCTCGCTACAACTCGAACTACGGTGGGAGAACAGCGCACCCGCAGCTATCAGCACTCGGGGCCCTATGCCCCCATCACAGGTCGCTTGCATAATAAGGCTGGCACGTCACGCTTCAACGCGAACTACGGGGCGAGAACAGCGCACACGCAGCTATCAGCACCCGGGGCCCTGTGCCCCCACCGCAGGTCGCATTCATAATAAGGCCCGCATGCCTCGCTTCAACGCGAACTACGTCGCGAGAACAGCGCACACGCAGCTATCAGCACTCGGGGCCCTGTGCTCCCACCACAGGTCGCTTTTATAATAGGGCCGGCACGTCTCGCTTCAACGCGAACTACGGGGCGAGAACAGCGCACACGCAGCTATCAGCACTCTGGGCCCTGTGCCCCCACCACAGCTCGCTTTCATAGTAAGGCCCGCACGTCTCGCCTCAACGCGAACTGCGGGGCGAGAACAGCGCACCCGTAGCTATCAGCACTCAGGGCCCTGGGCCCCCACCACAGCTCGCTTTCATAATAAGGCCCGCACGTCTCGCTTCAACCCGAACTACGGGGCGCGAACAGCGCACACGCAGCTATCAGCACTCTGGACCCTGTGCCCCCACCACAGCTTGCTTTCATAATAAGGCCCGCACGTCTCGCCTGAACGCGAACTACGGGGCGGGAACAGCGCACCAGCAGCTATCAGCACTGAGGGCCCTGTGCCCCCATCACAGGTCGCTTGCATAAGGCCCGCACGTCTCGCCTCAACGCGAACTACGGGGCGAGAACAGCGCACCCGCCGCTATCAGTACTCGGGGCCCTGTGCCCCCATCACAGTTAGCTTGCATAATACGGCCCGCACGCCTCGCTTCAACGCGAACTACGGTGCGAGAACAGCGCACCCGCAGCTATCAGCACTCGGGGCCCTGTGCTCCCACCACAGGTCGCTTTTATAATAGGGCCCGCACGTCTCGCTTCAACGCGAACTACGGGGCGAGAACAGCGCACACGCAGCTATCAGCACTCTGGGCCCTGTGCCCCCACCACAGCTCGCTTTCATAATAAGGCCCGCACGTCTCGCCTCAACGCGAACTACGGGGCGAGGACAGCGCACCCGTAGCTATCAGCACTCAGGGCCCTGTGCCCCCACCACAGCTCGCTTTCATAATAAGGCCCGCACGTCTCGCTTCAACGCGAACTACGGGGCGAGAACAGCGCACACGCAGCTATCAGCACTCGGGGCCCTGTGCCCACACCACAGCTCGCTTTCATAATAAGGCCCGCACGTCTCGCCTCAACGCGAACTACGGGGCGAGAACAGCGCACCCGTAGCTTTCAGCACTCAGGGCCCAGTGCCCCCACCACAGCTCGCTTCCATAATAAGGCCCGCACGTCTCGCTTCAACGCGAACTACGGGGCGAGAACAGCGCACACGCAGCTATCAGCACTCTGGGCCCTGTGCCCCCACCACAGCTCGCTTTCATAATAGGCCCGCACGTCTCGCCTCAACGCGAACTACGGGGCGAGAACAGCGCACCCGTAGCTATCAGCACTCAGGGCCCTGTGCCCCCACCACAGCTCGCTTTCATAATAAGGCCCGCACGTCTCGCTTCAACGCGAACTACGGGGCGCGAACAGCGCACACGCAGCTATCAGCACTCTGGGCCCTGTGCCCCCACCACAGCTCGCTTTCATAATAAGGCCCGCACGTCTCGCTTCAACGCGAACAACGGGGCGAGAACAGCGCACACGCAGCTATCAGCACTCTGGGCCCTGTGCCCCCACCACAGCTCGCTTTCATAATAGGCCCGCACGTCTCGCCTCAACGCGAACTACGGGGCGAGAACAGCGCACCCGTAGCTATCAGCACTCAGGGCCCTGTGCCCCCACCACAGCTCGCTTTCATAATAAGGCCCGCACGTCTCGCTTCAACGCGAACTACGGGGCGCGAACGGCGCACACGCAGCTATCAGCACTCTGGGCCCTGTGCCCCCACCACAGCTCGCTTTAATAATAAGGCCCGCACGTCTCGCCTCAACGCGAACTACGGGGCGACAACAGCACACACGCAGCTATCAGCACTCGGGGCCCTGTGCCTCCACCACAGGTCGCTTTCATAATAATGCCCGCACGTCTCGCCTCAACGCGAACTACGGGGCGAGAACAGCGCACCCGTAGCTATCAGCACTCAGGGCGCTGTGCCCCCACCACAGCTCGCTTTCATAATAAGGCCCGGACGTCTCGCTTCAACGCGAACTACGGGGCGCGAACAGCGCACACGCAGCTATCAGCACTCTGGACCCTGTGCCACCACCACAGCTCGCTTTCATAATAAGGCCCGCACGTCTCGCCTCAACGCGAACTACGGGGCGAGAACAGCGCACCCGCCGCTATCAGTACTCGGGGCCCTGTGCCCCCATCACAGGTTGCTTTCAGAATAAGGCCCGCACGTCTCGCTTTAACGCGAACTACGGGGCGACAACAGCGCAAACGCAGCTATCAGCGCTCGGGGCCCTGTGGTCCCACCACAGGTCGCTTTCCTAATAAGGCCCGCACATCTCGCCTCAACGCGAACTACGGGGCGAGAACAGCGCACCCGCAGGTATCAGCACTAGGGGCCCTGTGCCCCCATCACAGTTAGCTTGCATAATACGGCCCGCACGCCTCGCTTCAACGCGAACTACGGTGCGAGAACAGCGCACCTGCAGCTATCAGCACTCGGGGCCCTGTGCCCCCACCGCAGGTCGCATTCATAATAAGGCCCGCACGCCTCGCTTCAACGCGAACTACGGGGCGAGAACAGCGCACACGCAGCTATCAGCACTCGGGGCCCTGTGCTCCCACCGCAGGTCGCTTTTATAATAGGGCCCGCACGTCTCGCTTCAACACGAACTACGGGGCGGGAACAGCGCACACGCAGCTATCAGCACTCTGGGCCCTGTGCCCCCACCACAGCTCGCTTTCATAATAAGGCCCACACGTCTCGCTTCAACGCGAACTACGGGGCGAGAACAGCGCACACGCAGCTATCAGCACTCTGGGCCCTGTGCCCCCACCACAGCTCGCTTTCATAATAAGGCCCACACGTCTCGACTCAACGCGAACTACGGGGCGAGAACAGCGCACCCGCAGCTATCAGTACTCGGGGCCCTGTGCCCCCATCACAGGTCGCTTGCATAATAAGGCCCGCACGCCTCGCTTCAACACGAACTACGGGGCGACAACAGCACACACGCAGCTATCAGCACTTGGGGCCCTGTGCCCCCACCACAGGTCGCTTTCATAATAAGGCCCGCACGTCTCGCCTCAACGCGAACTACGGGCGAGAACAGCGCACCCGCAGCTATCATTACTGGGGGCCCTGTGCCCCCATCACAGGTCGCTTTCATAATAAGGCCCGCGCGTCTCGCTTTAACGCGAACTACGGGGCGACAACAGCGCAAACGCAGCTATCAGCACTCGGGGCCCTGTGGTCCCACCACAGGTCGCTTTCCTAATAAGGCCCGCACATCTCGCCTCAACGCGAACTACGGGGCGAGAACAGCACACCCGAAGGTATCAGCACTAGGGGCCCTGTGCCCCCATCACAGTTAGCTTGCATAATACGGCCCGCACGCCTCGCTTCAACGCGAACTACGGTGGGAGAACAGCGCACCTGCAGGTATCAGCACTAGGGGCCCTGTGCCCCCATCACAGTTAGCTTGCATAATACGGCCCGCACGCCTCGCTTCAACGCGAACTACGGTGCGAGAACAGCGCACCCGCAGCTATCAGCACTCGGGGCCCTGTGCCCCCACCGCAGGTCGCATTCATAATAAGGCCCGCACGCCTCGCTTCAACGCGAACTACGGGGCGAGAACAGCGCACACGCAGCTATCAGCACTCGGTGCCCTGTGCTCCCACCGCAGGTCGCTTTTATAATAGGGCCCGCACGTCTCGCTTCAACGCGAACTACTGGGCGAGAACAGCGCACACGCAGCTATCAGCACTCTGGGCCCTGTGCCCCCACCACAGCTCGCTTTCATAATAAGGCCCGCACGTCTCGCCTCAACGCGAACTACGGGGCGAGAACAGCGCACCCGTAGCTTTCAGCACTCAGGGCCCTGTGCCCCCACCACAGCTCGCTTTCATAATAAGGCCCGCACGTCTCGCTTCAACGCGAACTACGGGGCGAGAACAGCGCACACGCAGCTATCAGCACTCTGGGCCCTGTGCCCCCACCACAGCTCGCTTTCATAATAAGGCCCGCACGTCTCGCCTCAACGCGATCTACGGGGCGAGAACAGCGCACCCGTAGCTATCAGCACTCAGGGCCCTGTGCCCCCACCACAGCTCGCTTTCATAATAAGGGCCGCACGTCTCGCTTCAACGCGAACTACGGGGCGCGAACAGCGCACACGCAGCTATCAGCACTCGGGGCCCTGTGCCCCCACCGCAGGTCGCATTCATAATAAGGCCCGCACGTCTCGCCTCAACGCGAACTACGGGGCGAGAAGAGCGCACCCGCAGCTATCAGCACTCGGGGCCCTGTGCCCCCATCACAGGTCGCTTGCATAATAAGGCCCGCACGCCTCGCTTCAACACGAATTACGGGGCGACAACAGCAGACACGCAGCTATCAGCACTCGGGGCCCTGTGCCCCCACCACAGGTCGCTTTCATAATAAGGCCCGCACGTCTCGCTTCAACGCGAACTACGGGGCGAGAACAGCGCACCCGCAGCTATCAGTACTCGGGGCCCTGTGGCCCCATCACAGGTCACTTGCATAATAAGGCTCGCACGTCACGCTTCAACGCGAACTACGGGGCGAGAACAGCGCACACGCAGCTATCAGCACTCGGGGCCCTGTGCCCCCACCGCAGGTCGCATTCATAATAAGGCCCGCACGTCTCGCCTCAACGCGAACTACGGGGCGAGAACAGCGCACCCGCAGCTATCAGTACTCGGGGCCCTGTGCTCCCATCACAGGTCGCTTGCATAATAAGGCTCGCACGTCACGCTTCAACGCGAACTACGGGGCGAGAACAGCGCACACGCAGCTATCAGCACTCGGGGCCCTGTGCCCCCCCCGCAGGTCGCATTCATAATAAGGCCCGCACGGCTCGCCTCAACGCGAACTACGGGGCGAGAAGAGCGCACCCGCAGCTATCAGCACTCGGGGCCCTGTGCCCCCATCACAGGTCGCTTGCATAATAAGGCCCGCACGCCTCGCTTCAACACGAACTACGGGGCGACAACAGCACACACGCAGCTATCAGCACTCGGGGCCCTGTGCCCCCACCACAGGTCGCTTTCATAATAAGGCCCGCACGTCTCGCCTCAACGCGAACTTCGGGGCGAGAACAGCGCACCCGAAGCTATCAGTACTCGGGGCCCTGTGCCCCCATCACAGGTCGCTTTCATAATAAGGCCCGCATGTCTCGCTTTAACGCGAACTACGGGGCGACAACAGCGCAAACGCAGCTATCAGCACTCGGGGCCCTGTGGTCCCACCACAGGTCGCTTTCCTAATAAGGCCCGCACATCTCGCCTCAACGCGAACTACGGGGCGAGAACAGCGCACCCGTAGGTATCAGCACTAGGGGCCCTGTGCCCCCATCACAGTTAGCTTGCATAATACGGCCCGCACGCCTCGCTACAACGCGAACTACGGTGGGAGAACAGCGCACCCGCAGCTATCAGCACTCGGGGCCCTATGCCCCCATCACAGGTCGCTTGCATAATAAGGCTCGCACGTCACGCTTCAACGCGAACTACGGGGCGAGAAGAGCGCACACGCAGCTATCAGCACCCGGGGCCCTGTGCCCCCAACGCAGGTCGCATTCATAATAAGGCCCGCATGCCTCGCTTCAACGCGAACTACGTCGCGAGAACAGCGCACACGCAGCTATCAGCACTCGGGGCCCTGTGCTCCCACCACAGGTCGCTTTTATAATAGGGCCGGCACGTCTCGCTTCAACGCGAACTACGGGGCGGGAACAGCGCACACGCAGCTATCAGCACTCTGGGCCCTGTGCCCCCACCACAGCTCGCTTTCATAATAAGGCCCACACGTCTCGCTTCAACGCGAACTACGGGGCGAGAACAGCGCACACGCAGCTATCAGCACTCTGGGCCCTGTGCCCCCACCACAGCTCGCTTTCATAATAAGGCCCACACGTCTCGCCTCAACGCGAACTACGGGGCGAGAACAGCGCACCCGCCGCTATCAGTACTCGGGGCCCTGTGCCCCCATCACAGGTCGCTTGCATAATAAGGCCCGCACCCCTCGCTTCAACACGAACTACGGGGCGACAACAGCACACACGCAGCTATCAGCACTTGGGGCCCTGTGCCCCCACCACAGGTCGCTTTCATAATAAGGCCCGCACGTCTCGCCTCAACGCGAACTACGGGCGAGAACAGCGCACCCGCAGCTATCATTACTGGGGGCCCTGTGCCCCCATCACAGGTCGCTTTCATAATAAGGCCCGCGCGTCTCGCTTTAACGCGAACTACGGGGCGACAACAGCGCAAACGCAGCTATCAGCACTCGGGGCCCTGTGGTCCCACCACAGGTCGCTTTCCTAATAAGGCCCGCACATCTCGCCTCAACGCGAACTACGGGGCGAGAACAGCGCACCCGCAGGTATCAGCACTAGGGGCCCTGTGCCCCCATCACAGTTAGCTTGCATAATACGGCCCGCACGCCTCGCTTCAACGCGAACTACGGTGGGAGAACAGCGCACCTGCAGGTATCAGCACTAGGGGCCCTGTGCCCCCATCACAGTTAGCTTGCATAATACGGCCCGCACGCCTCGCTTCAACGCGAACTACGGTGCGAGAACAGCGCACCCGCAACTATCAGCACTCGGGGCCCTGTGCCCCCACCGCTGGTCGCATTCATAATAAGGCCCGCACGCCTCGCTTCAACGCGAACTACGGGGCGAGAACAGCGCACACGCAGCTATCAGCACTCGGTGCCCTGTGCTCCCACCGCAGGTCGCTTTTATAATAGGGCCCGCACGTCTCGCTTCAACGCGAACTACTGGGCGAGAACAGCGCACACGCAGCTATCAGCACTCTGGGCCCTGTGCCCCCACCACAGCTCGCTTTCATAATAAGGCCCGCACGTCTCGCCTCAACGCGAACTACGGGGCGAGAACAGCGCACCCGTAGCTTTCAGCACTCAGGGCCCTGTGCCCCCACCACAGCTCGCTTTCATAATAAGGCCCGCACGTCTCGCTTCAACGCGAACTACGGGGCGAGAACAGCGCACACGCAGCTATCAGCACTCTGGGCCCTGTGCCCCCACCACAGCTCGCTTTCATAATAAGGCCCGCACGTCTCGCCTCACCGCGATCTACGGGGCGAGAACAGCGCACCCGTAGCTATCAGCACTCAGGGCCCTGTGCCCCCACCACAGCTCGCTTTCATAATAAGGCCCGCACGTCTCGCTTCAACGCGAACTACGGGGCGCGAACAGCGCACACGCAGCTATCAGCACTCGGGGCCCTGTGCCCCCACCGCAGGTCGCATTCATAATAAGGCCCGCACGTCTCGCCTCAACGCGAACTACGGGGCGAGAAGAGCGCACCCGCAGCTATCAGCACTCGGGGCCCTGTGCCCCCATCACAGGTCGCTTGCATAATAAGGCCCGCACGCCTCGCTTCAACACGAACTACGGGGCGACAACAGCACACACGCAGCTATCAGCACTCGGGGCCCTGTGCCCCCACCACAGGTCGCTTTCATAATAAGGCCCGCACGTCTCGCCTCAACGCGAACTTCGGGGCGAGAACAGCGCACCCGAAGCTATCAGTACTCGGGGCCCTGTGCCCCCATCACAGGTCGCTTGCATAATAAGGCCCGCACGCCTCGCTTCAACACGAACTACGGGGCGACAACAGCACACACGCAGCTATCAGCACTTGGGGCCCTGTGCCCCCACCACAGGTGGCTTTCATAATAAGGCCCGCACGTCTCGCCTCAACGCGAACTACGGGCGAGAACAGCGCACCCGCAGCTATCATTACTGGGGGCCCTGTGCCCCCATCACAGGTCGCTTTCATAATAAGGCCCGCGCGTCTCGCTTTAACGCGAACTACGGGGCGACAACAGCGCAAACGCAGCTATCAGCACTCGGGGCCCTGTGGTCCCACCACAGGTCGCTTTCCTAATAAGGCCCGCACATCTCGCCTCAACGCGAACTACGGGGCGAGAACAGCGCACCCGCAGGTATCAGCACTAGGGGCCCTGTGCCCCCATCACAGTTAGCTTGCATAATACGGCCCGCACGCCTCGCTTCAACGCGAACTACGGTGGGAGAACAGCGCACCTGCAGGTATCAGCACTAGGGGCCCTGTGCCCCCATCACAGTTAGCTTGCATAATACGGCCCGCACGCCTCGCTTCAACGCGAACTACGGTGCGAGAACAGCGCACCCGCAGCTATCAGCACTCGGGGCCCTGTGCCCCCACCGCAGGTCGCATTCATAATAAGGCCCGCACGCCTCGCTTCAACGCGAACTACGGGGCGAGAACAGCGCACACGCAGCTATCAGCACTCGGTGCCCTGTGCTCCCACCGCAGGTCGCTTTTATAATAGGGCCCGCACGTCTCGCTTCAACGCGAACTACTGGGCGAGAACAGCGCACACGCAGCTATCAGCACTCTGGGCCCTGTGCCCCCACCACAGCTCGCTTTCATAATAAGGCCCGCACGTCTCGCCTCAACGCGAACTACGGGGCGAGAACAGCGCATCCGTAGCTTTCAGCACTCAGGGCCCTGTGCCCCCACCACAGCTCGCTTTCATAATAAGGCCCGCACGTCTCGCTTCAACGCGAACTACGGGGCGAGAACAGCGCACACGCAGCTATCAGCACTCTGGGCCCTGTGCCCCCACCACAGCTCGCTTTCATAATAAGGCCCGCACGTCTCGCCTCAACGCGATCTACGGGGCGAGAACAGCGCACCCGTAGCTATCAGCACTCAGGGCCCTGTGCCCCCACCACAGCTCGCTTTCATAATAAGGCCCGCACGTCTCGCTTCAACGCGAACTACGGGGCGCGAACAGCGCACACGCAGCTATCAGCACTCGGGGCCCTGTGCCCCGCCGCAGGTCGCATTCATAATAAGGCCCGCACGTCTCGCCTCAACGCGAACTACGGGGCGAGAAGAGCGCACCCGCAGCTATCAGCACTCGGGGCCCTGTGCCCCCATCACAGGTCGCTTGCATAATAAGGCCCGCACGCCTCGCTTCAACACGAATTACGGGGCGACAACAGCAGACACGCAGCTATCAGCACTCGGGGCCCTGTGCCCCCACCACAGGTCGCTTTCATAATAAGGCCCGCACGTCTCGCTTCAACGCGAACTACGGGGCGAGAACAGCGCACCCGCAGCTATCAGTACTCGGGGCCCTGTGCCCCCATCACAGGTCGCTTGCATAATAAGGCTCGCACGTCACGCTTCAACGCGAACTACGGGGCGAGAACAGCGCACACGCAGCTATCAGCACTCGGGGCCCTGTGCCCCCACCGCAGGTCGCATTCATAATAAGGCCCGCACGTCTCGCCTCAACGCGAACTACGGGGCGAGAACAGCGCACCCGCAGCTATCAGTACTCGGGGCCCTGTGCTCCCATCACAGGTCGCTTGCATAATAAGGCTCGCACGTCACGCTTCAACGCGAACTACGGGGCGAGAACAGCGCACACGCAGCTATCAGCACTCGGGGCCCTGTGCCCCCACCGCAGGTCGCATTCATAATAAGGCCCGCACGTCTCGCCTCAACGCGAACTACGGGGCGAGAAGAGCGCACCCGCAGCTATCAGCACTCGGGGCCCTGTGCCCCCATCACAGGTCGCTTGCATAATAAGGCCCGCACGCCTCGCTTCAACACGAACTACGGGGCGACAACAGCACACACGCAGCTATCAGCACACGGGGCCCTGTGCCCCCACCACAGGTCGCTTTCATAATAAGGCCCGCACGTCTCGCCTCAACGCGAACTTCGGGGCGAGAACAGCGCACCCGCAGCTATCAGTACTCGGGGCCCTGTGCCCCCATCACAGGTCGCTTGCATAATAAGGCCCGCACGCCTCGCTTCAACACGAACTACGGGCGACAACAGCACACACGCAGCTATCAGCACTTGGGGCCCTGTGCCCCCACCGCAGGTCGCTTTCATAATAAGGCCCGCACGTCTCGCCTCAACGCGAACTACGGGCGAGAACAGCGCACCCGCAGCTATCAGTACTCGGGGCCCTGTGCCCCCATCACAGGTCGCTTTCATAATAAGGCCCGCACGTCTCGCTTTAACGCGAACTACGGGGCGACAACAGCGCAAACGCAGCTATCAGCACTCGGGGCCCTGTGGTCCCACCACAGGTCGCTTTCCTAATAAGGCCCGCACATCTCGCCTCAACGCGAACTACGGGGCGAGAACAGCGCACCCGTAGGTATCAGCACTAGGGGCCCTGTGCCCCCATCAGAGTTAGCTTGCATAATACGGCCCGCACGCCTCGCTACAACGCGAACTACGGTGGGAGAACAGCGCACCCGCAGCTATCAGCACTCGGGGCCCTATGCCCCCATCACAGGTCGCTTGCATAATAAGGCTCGCACGTCACGCTTCAACGCGAACTACGGGGCGAGAACAGCGCACACGCAGCTATCAGCACCCGGGGCCCTGTGCCCCCAACGCAGGTCGCATTCATAATAAGGCCCGCATGCCTCGCTTCAACGCGAACTACGTCGCGAGAACAGCGCACACGCAGCTATCAGCACTCGGGGCCCTGTGCTCCCACCACAGGTCGCTTTTATAATAGGGCCGGCACGTCTCGCTTCAACGCGAACTACGGGGCGAGAACAGCGCACACGCAGCTATGAGCACTCTGGGCCCTGTGCCCCCACCGCAAGTCGCATTCATAATAAGGCCCGCACGCCTCGCTTCAACGCGAACTACGGGGCGAGAACAGCGCACACGGAGCTATCAGCACTCGGGGCCCTGTGCTCCCACCGCAGGTCGCTTTTATAATAGGGCCCGCACGTCTCGCTTCAACACGAACTACGGGGCGGGAACAGCGCACACGCAGCTATCAGCACTCTGGGCCCTGTGCCCCCACCACAGCTCGCTTTCATAATAAGGCCCACACGTCTCGCTTCAACGCGAACTACGGGGCGAGAACAGCGCACACGCAGCTATCAGCACTCTGGGCCCTGTGCCCCCACCACAGCTCGCTTTCATAATAAGGCCCACACGTCTCGCCTCAACGCGAACTACGGGGCGAGAAGAGCGCTCCCGTAGCTATCAGCACTCAGGGCCCTGTGCCCCCACCCCAGCTCGCTTTCATAATAAGGCCCGCACGTCTCGCTTCAACGCGAACTACGGGGCGCGAACAGCGCACACGCAGCTATCAGCACTCTGGGCCCTGTGCCCCCAACACAGCTCGCTTTCATAATAAGGCCCGCACGTCTCGGCTCAACGCGAACTACAGGGCGAGAACAGCGCACCCGCAGCTATCAGTACTCGGGGCCCTGTGCCCCCATCACAGGTCGCTTGCATAATAAGGCCCGCACGCCTCGCTTCAACACGAACTACGGGGCGACAACAGCACACACGCAGCTATCAGCACTTGGGGCCCTGTGCCCCCACCACAGGTCGCTTTCATAATAAGGCCCGCACGTCTCGCCTCAACGCGAACTACGGGCGAGAACAGCGCACCCGCAGCTATCATTACTGGGGGCCCTGTGCCCCCATCACAGGTCGCTTTCACAATAAGGCCCGCGCGTCTCGCTTTAACGCGAACTACGGGGCGACAACAGCGCAAACGCAGCTATCAGCACTCGGGGCCCTATGGTCCCACCACAGGTCGCTTTCCTAATAAGGCCCGCACATCTCGCCTCAACGCGAACTACGGGGCGAGAACAGCGCACCCGCAGGTATCAGCACTAGAAGCCCTGTGCCCCCATCACAGTTAGCTTGCATAATACGGCCCGCACGCCTCGCTTCAACGCGAACTACGGTGGGAGAACAGCGCACCTGCAGGTATCAGCACTAGGGGCCCTGTGCCCCCATCACAGTTAGCTTGCATAATACGGCCCGCACGCCTCGCTTCAACGCGAACTACGGTGCGAGAACAGCGCACCCGCAGCTATCAGCACTCGGGGCCCTGTGCCCCCACCGCAGGTCGCATTCATAATAAGGCCCGCACGCCTCGCTTCAACGCGAACTACGGGGCGAGAACAGCGCACACGCAGCTATCAGCACTCGGTGCCCTGTGCTCCCACCGCAGGTCGCTTTTATAATAGGGCCCGCACGTCTCGCTTCAACGCGAACTACTGGGCGAGAACAGCGCACACGCAGCTATCAGCACTCTGGGCCCTGTGCCCCCACCACAGCTCGCTTTCATAATAAGGCCCGCACGTCTCGCCTCAACGCGAACTACGGGGCGAGAACAGCGCACCCGTAGCTTTCAGCACTCAGGGCCCTGTGCCCCCACCACAGCTCGCTTTCATAATAAGGCCCGCACATCTCGCTTCAACGCGAACTACGGGGCGAGAACAGCGCACACGCAGCTATCAGCACTCTGGGCCCTGTGCCCCCACCACAGCTCGCTTTCATAATAAGGCCCGCACGTCTCGCCTCAACGCGATCTACGGGGCGAGAACAGCGCACCCGTAGCTATCAGCACTCAGGGCCCTGTGCCCCCACCACAGCTCGCTTTCATAATAAGGCCCGCACGTCTCGCTTCAACGCGAACTACGGGGCGCGAACAGCGCACACGCAGCTATCAGCACTCGGGGCCCTGTGCCCCCACCGCAGGTCGCATTCATAATAAGGCCCGCACGTCTCGCCTCAACGCGAACTACGGGGCGAGAAGAGCGCACCCGCAGCTATCAGCACTCGGGGCCCTGTGCCCCCATCACAGGTCGCTTGCATAATAAGGCCCGCACGCCTCGCTTCAACACGAACTACGGGGCGACAACAGCAGACACGCAGCTATCAGCACTCGGGGCCCTGTGCCCCCACCACAGGTCGCTTTCATAATAAGGCCCGCACGCCTCGCTTCAACACGAACTACGGGGCGACAACAGCAGACACGCAGCTATCAGCACTCGGGGCCCTGTGCCCCCACCACAGGTCGCTTTCATAATAAGGCCCGCACGTCTCGCTTCAACGCGAACTACGGGGCGAGAACAGCGCACCCGCAGCTATCAGTACTCGGGGCCCTGTGCCCCCATCACAGGTCGCTTGCATAATAAGGCTCGCACGTCACGCTTCAACGCGAACTACGGGGCGAGAACAGCGCACACGCAGCTATCAGCACTCGGGGCCCTGTGCCCCCACCGCAGGTCGCATTCATAATAAGGCCCGCACGTCTCGCCTCAACGCGAACTACGGGGCGAGAAGAGCGCACCCGCAGCTATCAGCACTCGGGGCCCTGTGCCCCCATCACAGGTCGCTTGCATAATAAGGCCCGCACGCCTCGCTTCAACACGAACTACGGGGCGACAACAGCACACACGCAGCTATCAGCACTCGGGGCCCTGTGCCCCCACCACAGGTCGCTTTCATAATAAGGCCCGCGCGTCTCGCCTCAACGCGAACTTCGGGGCGAGAACAGCGCACCCGCAGCTATCAGTACTCGGGGCCCTGTGCCCCCATCACAGGTCGCTTGCATAATAAGGCCCGCACGCCTCGCTTCAACACGAACTACGGGGCGACAACAGCACACACGCAGCTATCAGCACTTGGGGCCCTGTGCCCCCACCGCAGGTCGCTTTCATAATAAGGCCCGCACGTCTCGCCTCAACGCGAACTACGGGCGAGAACAGCGCACCCGCAGCTATCAGTACTCGGGGCCCTGTGCCCCCATCACAGGTCGCTTGCATAATAAGGCCCGCACGCCTCGCTTCAACACGAACTACGGGGCGACAACAGCACACACGCAGCTATCAGCACTTGGGGCCCTGTGCCCCCACCACAGGTCGCTTTCATAATAAGGCCCGCACGTCTCGCCTCAACGCGAACTACGGGCGAGAACAGCGCACCCGCAGCTATCATTACTGGGGGCCCTGTGCCCCCATCACAGGTCGCTTTCATAATAAGGCCCGCGCGTCTCGCTTTAACGCGAACTACGGGGCGACAACAGCGCAAACGCAGCTATCAGCACTCGGGGCCCTGTGGTCCCACCACAGGTCGCTTTCCTAATAAGGCCCGCACATCTCGCCTCAACGCGAACTACGGGGCGAGAACAGCGCACCCGCAGGTATCAGCACTAGGGGCCCTGTGCCCCCATCACAGTTAGCTTGCATAATACGGCCCGCACGCCTCGCTTCAACGCGAACTACGGTGGGAGAACAGCGCACCTGCAGGTATCAGCACTAGGGGCCCTGTGCCCCCATCACAGTTAGCTTGCATAATACGGCCCGCACGCCTCGCTTCAACGCGAACTACGGTGCGAGAACAGCGCACCCGCAGCTATCAGCACTCGGGGCCCTGTGCCCCCACCGCAGGTCGCATTCATAATAAGGCCCGCACGCCTCGCTTCAACGCGAACTACGGGGCGAGAACAGCGCACACGCAGCTATCAGCACTCGGTGCCCTGTGCTCCCACCGCAGGTCGCTTTTATAATAAGGCTCGCACGTCACGCTTCAACGCGAACTACGGGGCGAGAACAGCGCACACGCAGCTATCAGCACTCGGGGCCCTGTGCTCCCACCACAGGTCGCTTTTATAATAGGGCCCGCACGTCTCGCTTCAACGCGAACTACGGGGCGGGAACAGCGCACCAGCAGCTATCAGCACTGAGGGCCCTGTGCTCCCATCACAGGTCGCTTGCATAATAAGGCCCGCACGTCTCGCCTCAACGCGAACTACGGGGCGAGAACAGCGCACCCGCCGCTATCAGTACTCGGGGCCCTGTGCCCCCATCACAGTTAGCTTGCATAATACGGCCCGCACGTCTCGCTTCAACGCGAACTACGGGGCGAGAACAGCGCACACGCAGCTATCAGCACTCTGGGCCCTGTGCCCCCACCACAGCTCGCTTTCATAATAAGGCCCGCACGTCTCGCTTCAACGCGAACTACGGGGCGAGAACAGCGCACAGGCAGCTATCAGCACTCTGGGCCCTGTGCCCCCACCACAGCTCGCTTTCATAATAAGGCCCGCACGTCTCACCTCAACGCGATCTACGGGGCGAGAACAGCGCACCCGTAGCTATCAGCACTCGGGGCCCTGTGCCCCCACCACAGCTCGCTTTCATAATAAGGCCCGCACGTCTCGCTTCAACGCGAACTACGGGGCGCGAACAGCGCACACGCAGCTATCAGCACTCTGGGCCCTGTGCCCCCACCACAGCTCGCTTTCATAATAAGGCCCGCACGTCTCGCCTCAACGCGAACTACGGGGCGAGAACAGCGCACCCGCAGCCATCAGTACTCGGGGCCCTGTGCCCCCATCACAGGTCGCTTGCATAATAAGGCTCGCACGTCTCGCCTGAACGCGAACTACGGGGCGGGAACAGCGCACCAGCAGCTATCAGCACTGAGGGCCCTGTGCCCCCATCACAGGTCGCTTGCATAATAAGGCCCGCACGTCTCGCCTCAACGCGAACTACGGGGCGAGAACAGCGCACCCGCCGCTATCAGTACTCGGGGCCCTGTGCCCCCATCACAGTTAGCTTGCATAATAAGGCCCGCACGTCTCGCTTCAACGCGAACTACGGGGCGAGAACAGCGCACACGCAGCTATCAGCACTCTGGGCCCTGTGCCCCCACCACAGCTCGCTTTCATAATAAGGCCCGCACGTCTCACCTCAACGCGATCTACGGGGCGAGAACCGCGCACCCGTAGCTATCAGCACTCGGGGCCCTGTGCCCCCACCACAGCTCGCTTTCATAATAAGGCCCGCACGTCTCGCTTCAACGCGAACTGCGGGGCGAGAACAGCGCACCCGTAGCTATCAGCACTCAGGGCCCTGGGCCCCCACCACAGCTCGCTTTCATAATAGGGCCCGCACGTCTCGCTTCAACGCGAACTACGGGGCGCGAACAGCGCACACGCAGCTATCAGCACTCTGGACCCTGTGCCCCCACCACAGCTCGCTTTCATAATAAGGCCCGCACGTCTCGCCTGAACGCGAACTACGGGGCGGGAACAGCGCACCAGCAGCTATCAGCACTGAGGGCCCTGTGCCCCCATCACAGGTCGCTTGCATAATAAGGCCCGCACGTCTCGCCTCAACGCGAACTACGGGGCGAGAACAGCGCACCCGTCGCTATCAGTACTCGGGGCCCTGTGCCCCCATCACAGTTAGCTTGCATAATACGGCCCGCACGCCTCGCTTCAACGCGAACTACGGTGCGAGAACAGCGCACCCGCAGCTATCAGCACTCGGGGCCCTGTGCTCCCACCACAGGTCGCTTTTATAATAGGGCCCGCACGTCTCGCTTCAACGCGAACTACGGGGCGAGAACAGCGCACACGCAGCTATCAGCACTCTGGGCCCTGTGCCCCCACCACAGCTCGCTTTCATAATAAGGCCCGCACGTCTCGCCTCAACGCGAACTACGGGGCGAGGACAGCGCACCCGTAGCTATCAGCACTCTGGGCCCTGTGCCCCCACCACAGCTCGCTTTCATAATAAGGCCCGCACGTCTCGCCTCAACGCGAACTACGGGGCGAGAACAGCGCACCCGCAGCCATCAGTACTCGGGGCCCTGTGCCCCCATCACAGGTCGCTTGCATAATAAGGCTCGCACGTCACGCTTCAACGCGAACTACGGGGCGAGAACAGCGCACACGCACCTATCAGCACTCGGGGCCCTGTGCTCCCACCACAGGTCGCTTTTATAATAGGGCCCGCACGTCTCGCTTCAACGCGAACTACGGGGCGAGAACAGCGCACAGGCAGCTATCAGCACTCTGGGCCCTGTGCCCCCACCACAGCTCGCTTTCATAATAAGGCCCGCACGTCTCGCTTCAACGCGAACTACGGGGCGAGAACAGCGCACACGCAGCTATCAGCACTCTGGGCCCTGTGCCCCCACCACAGCTCGCTTTCATAATAAGGCCCGCACGTCTCACCTCAACGCGATCTACGGGGCGAGAACAGCGCACCCGTAGCTACCAGCACTCGGGGCCCTGTGCCCCCACCACAGCTCGCTTTCATAATAAGGCCTGCACGTCTCGCTTCAACGCGAACTACGGGGCGCGAACAGCGCACACGCAGCTATCAGCACTCTGGGCCCTGTGCCCCCACCACAGCTCGCTTTCATAATAAGGCCCGCACGTCTCGCCTCAACGCGAACTACGGGGCGAGAACAGCGCACCCGCAGCCATCAGTACTCGGGGCCCTGTGCCCCCATCACAGGTCGCTTGCATAATAAGGCTCGCACGTCTCGCCTGAACGCGAACTACGGGGCGGGAACAGCGCACCAGCAGCTATCAGCACTGAGGGCCCTGTGCCCCCATCACAGGTCGCTTGCATAATAAGGCCCGCACGTCTCGCCTCAACGCGAACTACGGGGCGAGAACAGCGCACCCGCCGCTATCAGTACTCGGGGCCCTGTGCCCCCATCACAGTTAGCTTGCATAATAAGGCCCGCACGTCTCGCTTCAACGCGAACTACGGGGCGAGAACAGCGCACACGCAGCTATCAGCACTCTGGGCCCTGTGCCCCCACCACAGCTCGCTTTCATAATAAGGCCCGCACGTCTCACCTCAACGCGATCTACGGGGCGAGAACAGCGCACCCGTAGCTATCAGCACTCGGGGCCCTGTGCCCCCACCACAGCTCGCTTTCATAATAAGGCCCGCACGTCTCGCTTCAACGCGAACTACGGGGCGAGAACAGCGCACAGGCAGCTATCAGCACTCTGGGCCCTGTGCCCCCACCACAGCTCGCTTTCATAATAAGGCCCGCACGTCTCACCTCAACGCGATCTACGGGGCGAGAACAGCGCACCCGTAGCTATCAGCACTCGGGGCCCTGTGCCCCCACCACAGCTCGCTTTCATAATAAGGCCCGCACGTCTCGCTTCAACGCGAACTACGGGGCGCGAACAGCGCACACGCAGCTATCAGCACTCTGGGCCCTGTGCCCCCACCACAGCTCGCTTTCATAATAAGGCCCGCACGTCTCGCCTCAACGCGAACTACGGGGCGAGAACAGCGCACCCGCAGCCATCAGTACTCGGGGCCCTGTGCCCCCATCACAGGTCGCTTGCATAATAAGGCTCGCACGTCTCGCCTGAACGCGAACTACGGGGCGGGAACAGCGCACCAGCAGCTATCAGCACTGAGGGCCCTGTGCCCCCATCACAGGTCGCTTGCATAATAAGGCCCGCACGTCTCGCCTCAACGCGAACTACGGGGCGAGAACAGCGCACCCGCCGCTATCAGTACTCGGGGCCCTGTGCCCCCATCACAGTTAGCTTGCATAATAAGGCCCGCACGTCTCGCTTCAACGCGAACTACGGGGCGAGAACAGCGCACACGCAGCTATCAGCACTCTGGGCCCTGTGCCCCCACCACAGCTCGCTTTCATAATAAGGCCCGCACGTCTCACCTCAACGCGATCTACGGGGCGAGAACCGCGCACCCGTAGCTATCAGCACTCGGGGCCCTGTGCCCCCACCACAGCTCGCTTTCATAATAAGGCCCGCACGTCTCGCTTCAACGCGAACTGCGGGGCGAGAACAGCGCACCCGTAGCTATCAGCACTCAGGGCCCTGGGCCCCCACCACAGCTCGCTTTCATAATAGGGCCCGCACGTCTCGCTTCAACGCGAACTACGGGGCGCGAACAGCGCACACGCAGCTATCAGCACTCTGGACCCTGTGCCCCCACCACAGCTCGCTTTCATAATAAGGCCCGCACGTCTCGCCTGAACGCGAACTACGGGGCGGGAACAGCGCACCAGCAGCTATCAGCACTGAGGGCCCTGTGCCCCCATCACAGGTCGCTTGCATAATAAGGCCCGCACGTCTCGCCTCAACGCGAACTACGGGGCGAGAACAGCGCACCCGTCGCTATCAGTACTCGGGGCCCTGTGCCCCCATCACAGTTAGCTTGCATAATACGGCCCGCACGCCTCGCTTCAACGCGAACTACGGTGCGAGAACAGCGCACCCGCAGCTATCAGCACTCGGGGCCCTGTGCTCCCACCACAGGTCGCTTTTATAATAGGGCCCGCACGTCTCGCTTCAACGCGAACTACGGGGCGAGAACAGCGCACACGCAGCTATCAGCACTCTGGGCCCTGTGCCCCCACCACAGCTCGCTTTCATAATAAGGCCCGCACGTCTCGCCTCAACGCGAACTACGGGGCGAGGACAGCGCACCCGTAGCTATCAGCACTCTGGGCCCTGTGCCCCCACCACAGCTCGCTTTCATAATAAGGCCCGCACGTCTCGCCTCAACGCGAACTACGGGGCGAGAACAGCGCACCCGCAGCCATCAGTACTCGGGGCCCTGTGCCCCCATCACAGGTCGCTTGCATAATAAGGCTCGCACGTCACGCTTCAACGCGAACTACGGGGCGAGAACAGCGCACACGCACCTATCAGCACTCGGGGCCCTGTGCTCCCACCACAGGTCGCTTTTATAATAGGGCCCGCACGTCTCGCTTCAACGCGAACTACGGGGCGAGAACAGCGCACAGGCAGCTATCAGCACTCTGGGCCCTGTGCCCCCACCACAGCTCGCTTTCATAATAAGGCCCGCACGTCTCGCTTCAACGCGAACTACGGGGCGAGAACAGCGCACACGCAGCTATCAGCACTCTGGGCCCTGTGCCCCCACCACAGCTCGCTTTCATAATAAGGCCCGCACGTCTCACCTCAACGCGATCTACGGGGCGAGAACAGCGCACCCGTAGCTACCAGCACTCGGGGCCCTGTGCCCCCACCACAGCTCGCTTTCATAATAAGGCCTGCACGTCTCGCTTCAACGCGAACTACGGGGCGCGAACAGCGCACACGCAGCTATCAGCACTCTGGGCCCTGTGCCCCCACCACAGCTCGCTTTCATAATAAGGCCCGCACGTCTCGCCTCAACGCGAACTACGGGGCGAGAACAGCGCACCCGCAGCCATCAGTACTCGGGGCCCTGTGCCCCCATCACAGGTCGCTTGCATAATAAGGCTCGCACGTCTCGCCTGAACGCGAACTACGGGGCGGGAACAGCGCACCAGCAGCTATCAGCACTGAGGGCCCTGTGCCCCCATCACAGGTCGCTTGCATAATAAGGCCCGCACGTCTCGCCTCAACGCGAACTACGGGGCGAGAACAGCGCACCCGCCGCTATCAGTACTCGGGGCCCTGTGCCCCCATCACAGTTAGCTTGCATAATAAGGCCCGCACGTCTCGCTTCAACGCGAACTACGGGGCGAGAACAGCGCACACGCAGCTATCAGCACTCTGGGCCCTGTGCCCCCACCACAGCTCGCTTTCATAATAAGGCCCGCACGTCTCACCTCAACGCGATCTACGGGGCGAGAACAGCGCACCCGTAGCTATCAGCACTCGGGGCCCTGTGCCCCCACCACAGCTCGCTTTCATAATAAGGCCCGCACGTCTCGCTTCAACGCGAACTGCGGGGCGAGAACAGCGCACCCGTAGCTATCAGCACTCAGGGCCCTGGGCCCCCACCACAGCTCGCTTTCATAATAAGGCCCGCACGTCTCGCTTCAACGCGAACTACGGGGCGCGAACAGCGCACACGCAGCTATCAGCACTCTGGACCCTGTGCCCCCACCACAGCTCGCTTTCATAATAAGGCCCGCACGTCTCGCCTGAACGCGAACTACGGGGCGGGAACAGCGCACCAGCAGCTATCAGCACTGAGGGCCCTGTGCCCCCATCACAGGTCGCTTGCATAATAAGGCCCGCACGTCTCGCCTCAACGCGAACTACGGGGCGAGAACAGCGCACCCGCCGCTATCAGTACTCGGGGCCCTGTGCCCCCATCACAGTTAGCTTGCATAATACGGCCCGCACGCCTCGCTTCAACGCGAACTACGGTGCGAGAACAGCGCACCCGCAGCTATCAGCACTCGGGGCCCTGTGCTCCCACCACAGGTCGCTTTTATAATAGGGCCCGCACGTCTCGCTTCAACGCGAACTACGGGGCGAGAACAGCGCACACGCAGCTATCAGCACTCTGGGCCCTGTGCCCCCACCACAGCTCGCTTTCATAATAAGGCCCGCACGTCTCGCCTCAACGCGAACTACGGGGCGAGGACAGCGCACCCGTAGCTATCAGCACTCTGGGCCCTGTGCCCCCACCACAGCTCGCTTTCATAATAAGGCCCGCACGTCTCGCCTCAACGCGAACTACGGGGCGAGAACAGCGCACCCGCAGCCATCAGTACTCGGGGCCCTGTGCCCCCATCACAGGTCGCTTGCATAATAAGGCTCGCACGTCACGCTTCAACGCGAACTACGGGGCGAGAACAGCGCACACGCAGCTATCAGCACTCGGGGCCCTGTGCTCCCACCACAGGTCGCTTTTATAATAGGGCCCGCACGTCTCGCTTCAACGCGAACTACGGGGCGAGAACAGCGCACACGCAGCTATCAGCACTCTGGGCCCTGTGCCCCCACCACTGCTCGCTTTCATAATAAGGCCCGCACGTCTCGCTTCAACGCGAACTACGGGGCGAGAACAGCGCACACGCAGCTATCAGCACTCTGGGCCCTGTGCCCCCACCACAGCTCGCTTTCATAATAAGGCCCGCACGTCTCACCTCAACGCGATCTACGGGGCGAGAACAGCGCACCCGTAGCTATCAGCACTCGGGGCCCTGTGCCCCCACCACAGCTCGCTTTCATAATAAGGCCCGCACGTCTCGCTTCAACGCGAACTACGGGGCGCGAACAGCGCACACGCAGCTATCAGCACTCTGGGCCCTGTGCCCCCACCACAGCTCGCTTTCATAATAAGGCCCGCACGTCTCGCCTCAACGCGAACTACGGGGCGAGAACAGCGCACCCGCAGCCATCAGTACTCGGGGCCCTGTGCCCCCATCACAGGTCGCTTGCATAATAAGGCTCGCACGTCACGCTTCAACGCGAACTACGGGGCGAGAACAGCGCACACGCAGCTATCAGCACTCGGGGCCCTGTGCTCCCACCACAGGTCGCTTTTATAATAGGGCCGGCACGTCTCGCTTCAACGCGAACTACGGGGCGAGAACAGCGCACACGCAGCTATCAGCACTCTGGGCCCTGTGCCCCCACCACAGCTCGCTTTCATAATAAGGCCCGCACGTCTCGCCTCAACGCGAACTACGGGGCGAGGACAGCGCACCCGTAGCTATCAGCACTCAGGGCCCTGTGCCCCCACCACAGCTCGCTTTCATAATAAGGCCCGCACGTCTCGCTTCAACGCGAACTACGGGGCGAGAACAGCGCACACGCAGCTATCAGCACACGGGGCCCTGTGCCCACACCACAGCTCGCTTTCATAATAAGGCCCGCACGTCTCGCTTCAACGCGAACTACGGGGCGAGAACAGCGCACACGCAGCTATCAGCACTCTGGGCCCTGTGCCCCCACCACAGCTCGCTTTCATAATAAGGCCCGCACGTCTGGCCTCAACGCGAACTACGGGGCGAGAACAGCGCACCCGCAGCTATCAGTACTCGGGGCCCTGTGCCCCCATCACAGGTCGCTTGCATAATAAGGCCCGCACGCCTCGCTTCAACACGAACTACGGGGCGACAACAGCACACACGCAGCTATCAGCACTTGGGGCCCTGTGCCCCCACCACAGGTCGCTTTCATAATAAGGCCCGCACGTCTCGCCTCAACGCGAACTACGGGCGAGAACAGCGCACCCGCAGCTATCAGTACTCGGGGCCCTGTGCCCCCATCACAGGTCGTTTTCATAATAAGGCCCGCACGTCTCGCTTTAACGCGAACTACGGGGCGACAACAGCGCAAACGCAGCTATCAGCACTCGGGGCCCTGTGGTCCCACCACAGGTCGCTTTCCTAATAAGGCCCGCACATCTCGCCTCAACGCGAACTACGGGGCGAGAACAGCGCACCCGCAGGTATCAGCACTAGGGGCCCTGTGCCCCCATTACAGTTAGCTTGCATAATACGGCCCGCACGCCTCGCTTCAACGCGAACTACGGTGGGAGAACAGCGCACCTGCAGGTATCAGCACTAGGGGCCCTGTGCCCCCATCACAGTTAGCTTGCATAATAAGGCTCGCACGTCACGCTTCAACGCGAACTACGGGGCGAGGACAGCGCACCCGTAGCTATCAGCACTCAGGGCCCTGTGCCCACACCACAGCTCGCTTTCATAATAAGGCCCGCACGTCTCGCCTCAACGCGAACTACGGGGCGAGAACAGCACACCCGTAGCTATCAGCACTCAGGGCCCTGTGCCCCCACCACAGCTCGCTTTCATAATAAGGCCCGCACGTCTCGCTTCAACGCGAACTACGGGGCGCGAACAGCGCACACGCAGCTATCAGCACTCTGGGCCCTGTGCCCCCACCACAGCTCGCTTTCATAATAAGGCCCGCACGTCTCGCCTCAACGCGAACTACGGGGCGACAACAGCACACACGCAGCTATCAGCACTCGGGGCCCTGTGCCTCCACCACAGGTCGCTTTCATAATAAGGCCCGCACGTCTCGCCTCAACGCGAACTACGGGGCGAGAACAGCGCACCCGCAGCTATCAGTACTCGGGGCCCTGTGCCCCCATCACAGGTCGCTTGCATAATAAGGCTCGCACGTCACGCTTCAACGCGAACTACGGGGCGAGAACAGCGCACACGCAGCTATCAGCACTCGGGGCCCTGTGCTCCCACCACAGGTCGCTTTTATAATAGGGCCGGCACGTCTCGCTTCAACGCGAACTACGGGGCGAGAACAGCGCACACGCAGCTATCAGCACTCTGGGCCCTGTGCCCCCACCACAGCTCGCTTTCATAATAAGGCCCGCACGTCTCGCCTCAACGCGAACTACGGGGCGAGGACAGCGCACCCGTAGCTATCAGCACTCAGGGCCCTGTGCCCCCACCACAGCTCGCTTTCATAATAAGGCCCGCACGTCTCGCTTCAACGCGAACTACGGGGCGAGAACAGCGCACACGCAGCTATCAGCACACGGGGCCCTGTGCCCACACCACAGCTCGCTTTCATAATAAGGCCCGCACGCCTCGCTTCAACGCGAACTACGGTGGGAGAACAGCGCACCTGCAGGTATCAGCACTAGGGGCCCTGTGCCCCCATCACAGTTAGCTTGCATAATAAGGCTCGCACGTCACGCTTCAACGCGAACTACGGGGCGAGGACAGCGCACCCGTAGCTATCAGCACTCAGGGCCCTGTGCCCACACCACAGCTCGCTTTCATAATAAGGCCCGCACGTCTCGCCTCAACGCGAACTACGGGGCGAGAACAGCACACCCGTAGCTATCAGCACTCAGGGCCCTGTGCCCCCACCACAGCTCGCTTTCATAATAAGGCCCGCACGTCTCGCTTCAACGCGAACTACGGGGCGCGAACAGCGCACACGCAGCTATCAGCACTCTGGGCCCTGTGCCCCCACCACATCTCGCTTTCATAATAAGGCCCGCACGTCTCGCCTCAACGCGAACTACGGGGCGACAACAGCACACACGCAGCTATCAGCGCTCGGGGCCCTGTGCCTCCACCACAGGTCGCTTTCATAATAAGGCCCGCACGTCTCGCCTCAACGCGAACTACGGGGCGAGAACAGCGCACCCGCAGCTATCAGTACTCGGGGCCCTGTGCCCCCATCACAGGTCGCTTGCATAATAAGGCTCGCACGTCACGCTTCAACGCGAACTACGGGGCGAGAACAGCGCACACGCAGCTATCAGCACTCGGGGCCCTGTGCCCCCACCGCAGGTCGCATTCATAATAAGGCCCGCACGTCTCGCCTCAACGCGAACTATGGGGCGAGAAGAGCGCACCCGCAGCTATCAGCACTCGGGGCCCTGTGCCCCCATCACAGGTCGCTTGCATAATAAGGCCCGCACGCCTCGCTTCAACACGAACTACGGGGCGACAACAGCACACACGCAGCTATCAGCACTCGGGGCCCTGTGCCCCCACCACAGGTCGCTTTCATAATAAGGCCCGCACGTCTCGCCTCAACGCGAACTTCGGGGCGAGAACAGCGCACCCGCAGCTATCAGTACTCGGGGCCCTGTGCCCCCATCACAGGTCGCTTGCATAATAAGGCCCGCACGCCTCGCTTCAACACGAACTACGGGGCGACAACAGCAGACACGCAGCTATCAGCACTCGGGGCCCTGTGCCCCCACCACAGGTCGCTTTCATAATAAGGCCCGCACGTCTAGCTTCAACGCGAACTACGGGGCGAGAACAGCGCACCCGCAGCTATCAGCACTCGGGGCCCTGTGCCCCCACCACAGCTCGCTTTCATAATAAGGCCCGCACGTCATGCTTCAACGCGAACTACGGGGCGCGAACAGCGCACACGCTGAGGCTTCGTTTCGATACTACTGCACGAATGTTGAGACAAAAAAAGTTAGGACGAGTAAAATACCACAGGGAGAAAATAAATGAGTACGACAACCGGCGTGAGTAGAAGGACGGAACCACAATTTTGTGTTTGGGAGTGAGCGCGAGTGGTAGGCCTTCATTCTAGTGACGTTAGCGATGTCAGAGGAACGTAGTCTACGAGATATGAATGCTGGCGTATATGGTTGGCGTGACCAGTGTTGATTCAATGAGCCACGGCAGATGCTTGGGCTAGACGAAACCGTCAAAATCAACTATGTGGCGATATGACTCCAGGACGCGATAGAGGTCTGGAGCTCGTGCCTAGGTCAGATACGGAGCAATCATCCTGTTAATGTTGTCGAGAGGCGAACAAGCGAAGTTGGCTAAGCAAGATCGCCGCGAAACTTCTGCATCCAAAGTGGTAATTTTGCAGTGATGAAGCGCGGAAATGTTAGCCAAAGACATGCTTTACGGGACAACTTTAGGCAAAAGGCAGACGTTGAGAAGACGCAAGACTACAGCATTGTCAGCAATGGAAACAATGGTTTGAGCAAGGGCGACATCGCGGGCTAACAGAACGTCGATAATCGGAAACAACACGTAGTCGCCACTGGAGATATCTTGTGAAGACGTCAAAGTAAAATATGCGGCAGCTTTATGATTGTAGGCTTGAATAAACGTACTCATCAGAACGGGAAGCATATTCACATTTAAGCCCGCTCCACTCACGTTATTTCGCCAGTGTACTTTACTGCCTTTCACCGACACCTGTAGATGAATTTTGTATGCCACGCACGGCATTCTCACGCCATCCCAGCTGGTGGCCCTTCAATACTCAGGCTGCAATATCAAAAAATTGGCGCAGTTCAGGCTGAAGAACACCGTTCGCACAACCACTGAAGGCACAATGACTACACGAAAATCTAAGCCGAGCAATAGGTCAGGGCCACTACTCAATGACAGAAAATAGGACTGAAGTGGGATGACCTGGAATGCAGATGCGGGTGTGCACATCCCAAGAATGGCAGGAGTCCCTCCATCGGCGACGCGGATTATACGGGAGTGAGCATTTAAGGAAGGCGGCCACGAATATCTGCACTCATTACAGAGATGTGCGCCCTAGTGTCCATGAGTGCACAAATAGTGGCGCTGTCAACACCAACGTCTAACAGCCTCCGTCTTGTTGGCAGCGTCGGGAGGGGATTTGTGGAGGGAATCATCAATGTAGCTTCAATTCCGGGCGCTGGACTGTTTAGTTTTCTTGATAGACACGTTAAGGGCTAAAGAGGTTCGACGGGCGGTGAGTTTGCAGTTAGCGAGACGACAGGCGACGGCTTGGAGGTGACCATGCGGCGACGGGGAGTGCCTACTTATAGGAGCGTCAGCGTTGGGGATATACGACTGGGTTGAAGGTGTGAAGTGGTTGCTTTCCGCACAGCGGTAAGCGGTAGACGGTGTTCGAGGCGGCAAGGACGAGCTGTTGGTGCAGTAACGGGCAATGTGGCCGCTACGGTGATAATTAAAGCATATCAGTTGATCGTCGGGGGTTGTTCACGCAGCAGGGTCGCGATAACACGTAGCGAATCGCTAAAATGATAAAATAGGGGCGGACGCCTTGAAGTTTCTGTTGGGCTGGCCGCGGTGCACACATATTGAATACCCATATTTGCGAGCTCCTCTCGGAGAATGGCTTGGACAAGTGGAGTCTTAAGCGAGCTCGAGTCACCGGCGTGAACCGGGGCAGGAGTCATGGCCTCTAGTTCGCTGCGCGCAATCTCTCTTAGCTCTCAGGTGGAACTCACGGCTGCTTTGCCGTGTGGTATTCGCAAGAGGACTTTGCCGCCGTGTTAGACAGTCGGGCGAACACGTGGCCAGCACGCCGGCTTTTAGTCTGCTGAAAGCGCCGGCACTACTTTATAGTATTGTCGACTGTTCAGAAATTTTCGTCCATTAAAAATTGGAAGGCGCTGTCGGCGATCTCTTTCAAGGTATGCCCAACCTTGTCGTCCTCCGGCGTCTCGAAACCGCCCTTCCTGCATATGAATAACACGTCTTGTATGTGCTAGATGTATGATTCTGTATATGTCTGCGCACGTGACGCGAGTATCTGTTTCGCGACGATCTTCCGGCCTACGGACTTCCTAAACAAGTCTCGTAGTCCTTTAATGTCCCAGTGCTTCATCTCGGCTTCCTGGTTACCGAACCATACTTTCAAAGTGCCTTTGACTTACAAGATAATATCTGCCAATAATAGGGTAGAGTCTTATCGATTGTTAGCACGCATGCGTTCTTACCCCGCCGGCCAATCTTCAACGTCCGCTTCACCGGAACCGCAGTGTCTGTCTGCAATGTCCATCGCCATTCCAGATAGATACCCAAAATGTCAGCCACTGCAGAGTTCCGTTACCAGGCGTGACGTACCCCGCACCTCCACCAAAGTGTGACGGAGGCGAGATGTAGGCGAAGGATATAATTATAGATTATTTACAGAGAAGGCTGGAGCAAGAGAAGATGTCTGACGCGGCACACGTTGTAAGCGGGCTCATGATCATCTACATCGCTCTGCCAGACCTCGCGTTAATCCATGACCGTATCACTCCGCAGCAGCATTTCCAAAACAGATTGTTCAAGATAACGTCTTCTTTTCATAAAGAATATCTTGCTTTCAGGCTATGTGCACAAGTGATTTAGCTGAAAGGGATTTTGAGGTGCATCAGCATTTCTCTGCATGAGTATGCGATGGCATTTATGTTTATGTTGTGTGCTGCACATATGATGAGGCAACTTTTAAGCGAGCAGAACTGCACCTTAGAACATGGTCTTACAAAATGGTAAATGGGACATATGCAGTTCTCCTTGCAAAAAAAAAACACTGCCAGGATATCGCATTCCATACGCGGTACGATAATAGAAATACTTCGTTCATGCTAAGCATACAAATGCTATTAACAGCAGCACAAATTTATACGCCATACTAAGTACGTGCTGCGCTGCTTTTGGAAATCAGCTGACACTCCATAACTTTACTGATGTGACATAACCGTACACACCTATACTCGTTTGCTTGTCGAAAATTTTTGAAGCACATTAATCATTAAAATGACGTATGATTCCACACTCACGTTAAAATGCATGCTACCTAAGCCTTATTCGATGTTCGTACAAATTTTAAGCAGAATCTCGAGAAACCACCACTTCATTGAGTGAAAAAAATTGGTTCAAATTTGACATAATTGAAATGCATTGCTAGACGCTTCGAAGTTGCTAATTGCTGCTATTTATGTGGCTGGCTTCCTCACTTCTTGCTTTTAATTCTTATCGTGCACATTTAATTATGACGAATTGGCCCTCAATGCACTAACGTGGTGATGAACATTATTTAATTGCTAAGAGAGCCACTACCAATTGGGGGACTAGGGAACGTTAAGGTTGGTTATAATATACAGATTCTATCAATAAACTGTGTTGCGATGTTACAAGCAAAGCTAAATATGAGGTGATGGAAAGCAGTTAGAAATGTCATTGTAATGTACATTATAAACGTCCACAAGTGCTATGCAATGTGCCTTACACTCACCCCCTCCCCCTCACCTTCGGCCGCACCTCCGACCTCAGCTGTGGCGTCGGTGGAACGGCAGGCACCGTGCCACTCGCCCACAGCTAGAAGGTGGCTGTAGGTGCTGGACCTCCTTCTGACCGACTTCCCTGCAGACATAACGAATGTCCCTTCGCAACATGTCTAAAGATGTCAAATGCAATTACTGCTGCCTTATCGACACTATATCTTCCTCATGTGGTAAGCATAAAGTTCAAGATGGAAGAATATAAACTGCAGCGCAGTTTTATGTTGTTTCATTCTACATCTATACTTGATTGGTCGAGTTGTTCCAAGCTTTAGAAGGAAATATATTGGGGCCGTGTTTCACAACGTGGTTGCATAATCTTCATCCTTCAAGCTGCAATGTACTTGCTGCGCTTTGCCGTCACCATACACTTGCATGGTGTCTGCAGGCAAGTACATACCTTTCCTGAGAAATACAGAATAGACTTGCAGTTAGTATTCTGACATCGGATTAGTCTGACTGGAGAAACGAGTCCCGCAGCCTACCTACACTGCCACCTCCTATGAATGCCCACACGCAGCCTTTCATTCCGCCGAGGACGCCACCGTCTATTTCTCTGTAGGCTTGAATAAGTTTGCTCATAAGAACGGGAAGCACATTCACGTTTAAGCACGTTCCGTTCTCCTTATTTCGCCCGTGTACTTTACTGCCTCCCGCCGGCACCTCTGGACGAAGTTCGTTCACCACGCACGGCATTCTCACACCGTCCTAACCGGTGGCCTTTCAATACTCAGGAGTTCCTTCAATCGTTCCCGCAAATGACCTATTTTTGGTGCCGTAAAATTCGAATAGTATTGCATCAACCTGGGACAAGTCGGGGGATCCTCTCCATTGAATTCGTGATAACTTCCTTTTGCCAAATATAAATTTGAGAGGTGGACGTAGCGATGTGGTGCACGTCGTTCATCTACACGCAAACTGCCCGTCTGCGTACATTGCGAGAAAGACGGTCAAAGAATTGAACACTTTTTTCCGCAATTGCAATCTTTATTTCCTACAAAATATGGTCGTATGTTATTTCTTCTTCTGAAACCTGCACCTGAGCAGAAAGAACACCCTCAAAATGAGGGTCATCTGTTAACAGCTGAATGCTTCCTATGGACACTTGCCAAATTGCTGGACGGGCAGAACGACAGTAGGCGACTTTCCAGCGACGTGCAGCGCGTCTTCTTTGATGAATCTAGAGTAGGTTTGCCATTCGCGCCAATATCTAGCCAGACGTGCGTCAGAACATTGTGAGCACTTATAATTAAAGGAAAGATGCAGACAATAAATTCGCACATGTAGTTTGGCGCTTGCTTTCGTCTGTGCTCAGCTCAACCTATTTCGAAAGGTTACAGCCATCGTTCGACGATATCGCTTCGGTTGTGCACGATGGCTGACATAAAGACGCAGAAAGGAATTTGTCGCTTTATAAAAATGTCACGTTTTAGTTACGGTATAGAACACAGCAACATTACTGTGAATAGTGAAACTAACTTTTATTAGGTCAACCTGTGCCCATAAGTATAGGATACACTTAAAGCACAAAAAATAGCGGCGAACACAGTCGGCGATCGTCGAAATCTTATCTGCTGGTGAAGCGCGTCGCCTTTTATACATGGGTCATCGAAGGTTCAAGGGTAATCGCTGGTGCTCGAGTGTCTTCTAGAAAATTCTACACAATTCGCGTCGCATATGCAATAAGATTACACAAACTTTGGTGGCAACAGACAACGAGTAGAAATATCGATAACCTTCGAGAAACTGCCGACATATACGGGCGCGTGCCGCGCTGAGCGATAACATTTGTTAGACGGTGAAAAGTGGTTGCCAGAAAAGGATAAATAAGTACATGTGTCAATAACATCAAAAACCTGTTTGGCAGCCACGTTGGTTGTGGCACGCTTTAATTATAGCATAAAACATTTCACAGTTACTTTTAAATTTGTCTTACCTAAAGCATCTGTAGTCAATCCTAGTCAGTGTGCAGAAGCCGCAATGCGGGCTATACACCTCAAACGACACACCTGAGCCACTCTGCAGTCCATCAGTGCGCTCTCTCTTGTTTTGTGAAGTGTTCGAAATCGCGTGATAACAGTGCAACGATGACGTCATGGTTACTCAACCGCTTGAAATATTCAAAGTGGCTATCACCGAATGTGATCGTCCCATAATACTGCTTCATATTTCCGAGGGAAGGAGCCCTAGAATACTTACGCATTAAAAACACAATGATAAATGCTGTATAATGGCTAGGAAAAGCACAGAAAACATGTGTGTATTTTCCGAAAGCTATACGCAAGACAAATTAGGTTTTATAATAATTATTACCGACTTTTTAAAGAAAATTCTTATTGACAGCCCCAACGAAGGCTGCGTTCTAGCATCACGGCATAATGTATCACTACAGTAATCGTGGAGCTGGTATAACGCGACCAGAGAAACAAAACGGATTACTGGTTTGAAAACACTGCGCCTAAAAGTTGTTATTCGTCTCAGATATAGGCAAGGTAACTTTTATATTGTACTGATGTATTGTTACGCTTCAAAGAAAACTTGGGGCATCGAGGCATGGAAGCGTTGCATTTATATTTGATATCGGCCACATCATTTCACGCAGGCCTCCACCACCGCACAAGAGTGGTTGCGGAATTCACTCAAATTGCTTCACTGTAACTTAACTTATGTAAGAGAGACTGTATATACTTATCTGTGTATTTAAGTAGCAGCAAAGTACGCATACAAAAAATGGTCGAGAGGGTCATGCTGTTGCGGGGCTCGATAAATAGAAATATTACGACCAGTCCTCGTATTCATGATTAAGCTGTTTTGGTCGTTTGTGCTAGTATTGCGGTCTTGTATATTCGATCGAACTTATTTTATTTCAGTTTGTAACCTTATGAAAGGAAGGCATCCAGGCATAAAACATTTGACTATTTTTATTTTACGCTTTGTCAAACTAAGAAGGTCGTGCCACTGCAAGAGCTGAATTTCTGACCTTGTATGTTTTAAAGAATTCTCGATCTGAAGCGAAGCCACATCATGAACTAATAAGCAGACTTACGGCGTAAGAAGGAATATTGCTATTTCATATAAAATTTCGTTCAAATAAAAAGGTCTGGCAGAAGCCATCAAAGATAATTTTCAGACAGCGATCGCTTTCTTGTGTAGCCTACTGCATATCCATGCGCCATCCTTGTATCACAAAACCTTATGCATACAGCAGCATACAGATGAAATGGCAATCTCTCTGCCAACCGAAATGCCAGACGACACCAGCACGCAGTGTATCTTGGTGGGATCACAACATCTCAGCTGCCACTTTGTAGCAACCCTTACTATTCCTAGTGTAATGAAGAAGAAGAGCACAAGAACAAGGCCAGCCAGATCGTCTGTTCCGGGCCTGCAGTGCAACCAGTGGGCCAGCCGGATCGCCAGTGCGTATCACGAGTGTGAGCCGTTCGGGCAAGCAGCTGTACCTGCTCTGCGTGACCTGCCTTCTCGATTACGGACAGACGCTGCCAACTGAACTGTTCAATACACCGCATGACAATTGGTGGAAGGTGCGAGGTATTCAAGAACATCTACACCCTGGAACTCCGGGCTCGGACTCTGCCTCCCGTCATGCCTGACTCTCCCCAGCCGACGTCGCCGCCACCCTCCGTTGCCTGCTATGGCGCTCTCCCGCAACGCCATCCAGCGGTTTTCGGCGGTACGGATGAGCAGGACGTCAATGACTGGTTGTCTACATACGAACGGGTGAGCTTGCACAATCGATGGGACGATACTGCCAAGTTAAATGCCGTTATCTTCTACCTTGCGGGAGTGGCTCACCTCTGGTTTAAAAATCACGAAGCCGACTTTCAGTCCTGGTACGCGTTCAAGACCAGTTTCGCTGAAATTTTCGGTTGCCCCGCCATCCACAAGTTGCGCGCTGAGCAGTGGTTACGAGAGCGAGCGCAACAACCCGGTGAAACATTCACCTGTTATATCAAAGAGGTTCTCGACCTATGCAAACGTGTGGATGCTTCTATACCCGAAAATGAGAAATTGAAGCACATGTTGAAGGGCATCGCTGATGACATTTTCCAAATGTTGATCGCCAAGAGTCCTCGCACCGTAGCAGAGCTCATAAACTTGTGCCAAATCTGCTACGGCGAGTTGAGGAGGCAGTGCGATTTGACCAGGTGCCCCTCAGTGGCTGACGAGGCTCTCTCTTTCATGACCGTCTTCCCTGATCACTCCCCCCTGCTCACGCAAATCGAAGCTTTCGTGCGGGAGGAAATTGCACATCAGCTTTCTCTACTGACCTTCGCTGAGCTACCCCAACAGCAGCCGCTGCCGCCACAGCCTCCTACACAGCTCGCCCCTACGCTCCAGCGGGTTATTGAAGGCCAAGTTACTGAGGCTCTACCAATGCAGCATAAACATTACTCTGTCGCCGCGTCACTTACTTACGCATCTGTCGCAGCGCAGCCTCAAGTTGCTCAGGCTCTACTAATGCAGCATCAGCTGTACCCTGGCGCTGCGCCACCTACTTACGCATCCGTCGCCGCGCAGCCTCATCGTCAACCACTCGTCGCGCTACATCCATGGCGGCTACCACCCGTTCATCATCCCGTTCATCGACCTGCTCCTGCGTTTGCTAATCCTTGGCGCACACAAGACAACAGTTATGTTTATTTATGTTATGCCTGCGGTATTCCCGGCCATGTTGCACGACTCTGCCGCCGCCGCATGCTGCACCCTGGTGGGTTGGTGCAGTCGTCTCCCTACGCCGATGTGCAACCTTTTCAAGACAGTTATTTTAGTTGGCAGTCGAACAGGCCACCAGCCAAGCGCCCGGTCGTTACACATCGTTCACCTTCCCCGCGTCACCGCTCGTTGTCCCCCACGCGTCGGCGCTCTTCACCTACGCAAGAGGAAAACTAAGCGCCGCAGTTCAGGAGGCCGGAACTGCGTCGCCATCGATCTGCACAAGTCCTCCATTGTCGCCTTGGAACATTGTCGACCTTACTGTTGATGGCGTCCCTACAGTTGCGCTAATTGATACTGGACCCGCCGTGGTTGCTGAGTGGCTATGTTGTTAGGCTGCTGAGCACAAGGTCGCGGGATTGAATCCCGGCCACGGCGGCCGCATTTGGATGGGGACGAAATGCGAAAGCGCCCAGGTACTTAGATTTAGCTGCACGTTAAAGAACCCCACGTGGTCAAAATTCCCAGAGCCCTCCACTACGGCGTGCCTCATAATCAGAAAGGGGTTTTGGCACGTAAAACCCCATATTTTTAGAAAATTTTGGTTTTAGTGCTGCACCAATCCCAGTCACTCAACTCCTCAGGAACGGTTGTGTATAGATTTACCTTTTGCCAAGATTCTGTCTAAAGTTGTAACCAAACCAATCAGTGTAACCAAACCAATATCACAGTAATCACAAAGCTATCGTCACTACCATTATTAATTGATGAATATAAATACGTGTACCCTCACCTAAAGCTGCATGATTTGCTACAGATTCGTTGGTCATACACCTTCATAGATTGGAAGGAGACACAATTTTTGAAAGGATTTTCACTATTTGGTTAAACTGTTCCCTGATGATTTATCTTATAACGGCTGAATAATGAAACAATTCATTTTTTATTTGTAAAGCGGCATAAGTACTGTCCCAGTGCCTTAAAATTTGGAAGTGTAAAACAATGAAAGTGCCCGGAATGTCTGAGTCAAGCTAGCCTCCCTCTTATACACTCAAGGACAAAACTCTGGCAGCTGTTTCCTGATGTATATGCCTCTGGATACACGCCACACACTAAATTTTTTAAATACGCATGTTCATTTGAAATTAGGAGTGCCAACTGCATGCTTGGTTTCTTGTGTCAAAATTTTGGTTTCGGTCCTCAAAGCTTGAAGCTTTTCCTTGATAACACTCTGGTGGGGTGAAGCATCCAGAATGCCACATCTGTCTAGGATCCAGACAGTGTTTTGCCTAATCGGATGTTCTCGAAAATTTCCAAAACCGTGCCATCCGTACTGAGGTGAAGCCAGTGTGTCCTCTACTAAATCAACGCCTGGTCTAGTTAGTCTCGAACTCACTCCTTAAAGGACCGTTTCTCCTACCTGCCTTCTAGCAGATACCATGAATTCAAAGTAGGAGTTTTTACATGCTTTAGGAACCTGTTTACAATTTCTTCATACCATGCATGGGCAACGACTGTAACCATTTCCTTACTTCTGTCGCTTCAATTACTGATATGCCGTATCCTTCACGAAAGCCATGTTTGAGGCTGTTTGCGCATGAAAAAAAAGGGAAGACACACCCCACATTTCTATATAAACATTTATGACCTTCAGCCTACTGAAATAAATAAATAAATAAACAAATAAATAATGAAAGAAAAAAATGAAATATGGCCAATTTGAAGAAGAACCCTGTGACCGCTTTTTGCGCATGACTATGGTATGTGCCACGTAAAGATATCGTCGCAAGGAGCCTCGAACGGCTTCTACTGTTTTCTTGCAACAAATTCATGGGGCATGTTAGGAAACGATGCTCCCCACAGACATTGTCTCGCTGTACCATTCTCCTTAAACAAGCGGCGCAAGGAACCTTTGTTGAGCATTTTGACTGTTTGTTCAGAGACATTTATTATCCTTAACATTTCATCTCCTATATTATGAAAGTCACCTTCGGCGCTACAGCTCGTTCTGCAACAATAGCTTCTGCAAGAAAACATATGTGCTCGTCGTTCCTCACTACAACCGTCAGAGTCACGTGCACACACTGGTGGTCCAGGCTCGTAGAAAAGATTTCCGCGAGTTGTATATGAAGTAAAAGACGTGTGCCGGCAAAATAGCAAGAATGATGGCTCTTTCCAACTTTTGATTCAGCGCATCATACTTTTGCCTTTCCGTTATATCAGTTCACATGAGCACTGATGGTACTCATCGTTAGACATGCGAACACGCAGGAAGTACAGTAGCCACACGAGTGAGAGAGCGAAGGAACGTCACAGTTGCAAGAATTGTCATTGGTACCAATTTATTGCATGCAGCGCTAAGCGTATTTGACCTATTTATACTACGAGAGATATTGTTCCAAATAGCCGCATTGCTTAACACCACTATTTCTTTTTTTATCGACATATTTCACCGACGCTTATGAGCACGGTGGCTAGTGGCTATAACACCGCGACTTTTTTATTTGTTGACGGTAGTGCGCAGTTTCAGCGTGAGCTGAAGACGCAACTCGGCATGTCTCGAATAGGACACTCAAGAAAACTAAAGTTGGATTGCCGCAATTCCTGACTGAGAAAGTACATTTTGAGAGCTTACTGGTGTTCAGAAAATTCTGCATCGCCAGATTCGTAGCTTGGGTTTCTAGCATGAAATAGTGTTCTCTTTGATTACAATACCTGTACTAAATGCTTATGCATTGCCAAAGGCTAAGTAGAGTTGCCCATCAGCACTTCGAGAAATTTTATTGTGAAGGCGAAACGTATGTCGCCATAATTGGCTAGTGAAATTTCGAACATAACTCCCAATATTTGATTCAGCTTTTGTCTTCCTAATTTGCGTGCTTTTCATTATCACTTTTCCTGCCGAAGCAGCTTTATCGAATGAAAGGCACATGGCTGCGGGAGTTGGCCTTGGGTATCATGAATGCCATTGTGGGTCACGTAGTCCAACTGCAATACAGCCTGAATGGGAAAAAAAAGCAAGATGACCTTCCTTAACATACGGTTGCGCAGAGGGCCACTAGGTGATATGCACTTAATTTATCACTTTTCCGCCCCTTTTACACGTGTTCCAGTGCTCGCATTGTTGGGATAACGTGGGTATGCGCATTCAATGCAGATGCTATCGGCGACAAGCAGAGAGTCAAGGTCACGGAAGGGCAAGGCTTCATAAAAGGATGCTTGCGAGGAGCCGCAAACCGCCCTGGTGGTGAAGGCGGCGTTACGACGAAGTGACTGAGTCTGTTCCGGGTATTTCAAGTGTTTCTACTGCCAGCCGCGCAGCCAAACCCATCTGCTGTGATAAACATACCTTCACAGGTCACCTAGGAGACAGGGAAGACGAATAAACAAACCATAAAGCGTTATTTGATGACTTTTAGTAGACCATGACACGTTGCATCGTACTACGACGCAATGTTTCCGCTCGCCTGTCCACCACGATATGCCAACCTTGGTATGCGGCCTGAGGCGCGTCTCTATCAGTGCCCTACCAGAGTATTGCAAGCATCTACCCTAGCAGAGTTCTGCAGCTTAAATTATAACCTAAATGTCGTGAACTTTTTCTTGGCTCTATACTTATATGGTTGCCACAAATGTACCACCGAGAGATCCTCATTGGGTATACAGATCTCTCAAAAGAATTCCGCTGTTCTGTAGTAGAGCATGTAGTAAGCAACCGCAATACGTCATGTGTGTTTTCATAAATACTCAGCACAATTCTGACCATTAAATAAAACGTTCAATATATGTTACACTTTCACCAATATTGCTGAAAACTGGATGAAATATTGAAGTATTCTTGAAGGGAAGAAGATTTGGCCGGCAGTATTTATCGCCAGAGGAGGGCTGCATTAATTATATCACTAATCTACTTCTGAAGTCACCGAAATCTTGTTACGTCTCATAGCCGGAATGTTTATTTGCGTCTCGAAAAAGTTTCTAAATACAGTTACAAATACTGTTATGTGTGGTAAGAACCATTAGAATAACTGCCACACTGTTTGCTACTCTGGCCCATATCTGTAGAGCCATTCAAAGAAACCTAACAGTCGTTATATGCGCATGTTTTTCGCACTGAATACACTAAGACGTGACAGGTGAACCATGCCGAATCTTATGAGAGTCTCTCAGGAAGTTGCTGTTGCAGGAATGGCGACTTCAATTTAACACGACTAAAGCCACACGAGTTCTCCGGAATATTTATCTTCCTTAGAAGCCTAATGCGCAAAGCACTATTTTCCGAGTTAGAGATGGTGACAGGCGCTTGTGTTTTGGCTGGATGACTAGATATGTGCGAAATTAAGAATATCTCTCGCTTACGCATCACGTTTAAATTTATATGTTCAACATTCAATATGTCGCCAAATTTCGGTTACATGTAAGAAGAGGTTAACCCATGAAGGTCATGATCCTTGTTTTTGCCAGCCTTCTTCAGCTGAGACGGAAATAACGCACTTGAGAAATATTTACAAAGTGTTTAACTGCTGTATCACGTGACGCTTCATCTTGGTACTACCTAGGTTATAGGTTTTCTAAACGTTCTGTGCTTACATTTTTTCCGTATGATTGCGTTGTTGTAACGGGCTGAAGAGTTTTCTTTTCTTTTTACCATATGTCATGTCTAGCATTACCTTTTCGATAAAACAGAAATTTTATTCTACAATACGCTTACTTGCCAGAAATAATATACCTTTAAATGTCTACAGGTCTTTTCCTATGAAATAATGACAGCAGAAATGCATTGTTTTAACTTATGCACTGGAAAGAACGTCACGGTGTTCTTCTTGCGGCCGACTTTTCTGCCCATATTTTTGTGTCATGTTTTGCACAATAGTATCGCATTCCTAATGTATCACCGTGCGTTCCCAGCGCGAAACTATGATGAAACGCATCGCCTTTGTGAATTGTTTTCAAGGACAGCAAACTACCCATTGTTAATGAACAAGACTTCCGTTAACATGTCGTGCAGACGATGCATGTAACTGTGCAACCGTTTCTCTAGAATCCGAATATAGATGGAGGTCTGCAGCAATAACTTTTTCGTCAGTAATCTGGCTCACCTTAAACCCGTCCTACCGTTCTTTTCATGCCATATTTGGGCCAGTGTTATACAGAAATAGAATAAAGCGCGTGCCGTTTTTGCTTGTGCCCGGCGACGTGGCGTTGTGGATTTGGCGCTGCCCTGCTAAGCCTGAGGGCTCGGGATCAAATCACGGCCTCAGCAGCCGCATTTTGTTGGGGACCAAGTGCAGAAACGCCCTTGTACTATGCATTGGCCTCCCGTTAAAGAACTCCGTTGAATGATATCTATTCCTGAGCAAACAACGCCCGTTGCCGTTGCTTAGTGGCTTTGGTGTTTCGCTCCTACGCACGAGCTCGTCGGTTAGAACACAGACACGGCGGCCGCATTTTGATCCAGGCGAAATACAAAACTACCCGTCTACGTGGACTGAGGTGCATGTTGAATGACGTCGTTGGTCAAATTTAATATGGAGTCCCCTACTACGGAATGCCGCATAAGTAGATCGTGGTTTTGAAATGTAAGACACAACAATTTATTTAAGTTTTCGTTCCCGCATATTGCCGCCATCTTTTGAGGCGAGGTAAGATTATTGACAAAAAGATATATCCTGTAAAGTAGTGGAACAAGCTGTTGAATGACATCGCTAACTGGAACATCAGACAGATCCAGCTTTCCCCGACATATAGCAACTAGCGCTCCAAGCGGCCACGGCACGAAGCTAGCGCGTTTTCAAAGGAACGAGCGGGTTTTTCGCGAATAACTAAAGGTGCAGGTCGATTATTAAAAAGGCAGGTGACAGACATGTTCTAGAAGACAATGCACATGAGCCAAATGCAGTGATCACGTTGTGACACGCTCGAATTTTGTTCCCACCGCGGTTTAAGGTTCAACAATGTAAGCCTATAGAAGCGACGAAAATTTGTTCTCAATTTTCGAGACAAAAACGGTAGCTCCGATAAAACTACGGTTGCTATTGTAAGACCCGCTACAGTGTATGTAAGCCAGAGGCTCCGGTTTTGATTGATGCCTATCTGGACACTCTGCACATGCAGTAACACTCTACCCAAAAGCGATTTTTGAAACACAGTCACGCCAACTCAGGCGATATCTATAAAAACACGAACGTATCAATTCCGAAAGCTTTGAAAGCCGGGGCCGAGTCGTTTAATCACTCGTACCTGTCGTTCCACGTTATGCCGGCAGCGCTTCGATGCCGTGCTGCGTGACACTCTTTCTAACGCCACGTAGGACTAAGTTCGACAGTCTCTCACGACATGGCTTAAACACAAAACTCAATATTTCGTTTCGTTCTTTGCTATTTTCAGGAGCGCTCTTCATATTTTATGTTCTGTGTTTTTACTGCCTCAAACGTAGCAAGAGGTTGCTCATTTGTTAAGTCATCGCTTTTATTATCAGATTTCATTCCTTGGACAACATAGCAAGCATGCGCATGTCTTTGTGTTCAACAAAAAAAAAGATAAAAAGAAGTCGTGCCTTGTAGCACGGACATACTTGGAAATTCTGGAAATTGTGCCTTGACTATTATGTGAAACTTCACGGCGATACGCATGCGTAACTGAACGGGCAATATTTTAGACAATTTCATTTCATTTTATTGGCCGAGTTCAGCAAGTATAAACTGACTGCGCCATCAGGGTGGTTCCTTTTAACTACATATGGATTTATGGCACTTAGTCGGAACATTGGTGGTGCGTTAAAGCAGTGTTTCAGTCGGGCATGGGCGGTTAGGTCACACGACAGGAGCAAATGCTTTTTCACCCTCTCCGCAGAGGGCACATTGACTTGATGAAGCCCGAAATTTAAACCGTAAAGCCATTTATTACAGCTGGAGTTAGAACGATAATTCCAGAGCCAGTGCCATTCATCTGTTTGCGCGCGCATGCTTTTGTGAGGCAGCAGGGAAGGAAAGGGAGTGTATATTGCCACATCCTATATGGTCGCCGCGGGTATGTGCCAGGCGATGAGAAAGACGCTGAAGTGGCGCGTGAGTGGAAAAACAGAGACGACAACGATGGCGCGTTGACTGCTCTCATAAAAGTGCTTTTACACGTCCTCTACGCCGGCTTTCCCGCCTCCTACTGGGCTGCGACACTGGTGGAGGTGACCCGCCGTGGTTGCTCAGTGGCTATGGTGTTGGGCTGCTGAGCACGAGGTCGCGGGATCGAATCCCGGCCACGGCGGCCGCATTTCGATGGGGGCGAAATGCGAAAACACCCGTGTGCTTAGATTTAGGTGCACCTTGAAGAACCCCAGGCGGTCAACATTTCCGGAGTCCTCCACTACGGCGTGCCTCATAATCAGAAAGTGGTTTTGGCACGTAAAACCCCAAATATTGTTATTATTCTGGTGGAGGTGCGGGGGTGGGATTGCCTCATGCTAGGCACCCCATCGCGGAGCCATACCTTGAAAGCGGAATCACCTTCGTTTGTCGAAACTTCTGTTCACCGGTGCAGTCGTCGCCTGCTAGGCCTGACGCCCGAGTTCAACACTTTGCAGGACCCTGCTGGAACGCGTCAACCTACTTTCGCCATGGCAACTGCAACTCCATCGCAGGTGAAGCTGCCGAATCCTGAGATACCAGAAAGTTTCCATGGCGACGCTTTGTAAGATGTCCAAGATTGGCTTGACCAATTTGATCATGTCGCCAGTTATAATGACTGGGGCTCCCAGCAAAAGCTGTCAAATGTCTATTTTGCGCTTCAAGACAGTGCGCGTACGTGGTTTGTGAACCGGGAGAAAAATTTGACCACGTGGGATGCCTTCCGCACCCAGCTGCTAGACACGTTCACTAGTAGCGACAGAAGAGACAACGCACAGCGCCTACTCGAATCCCGTATTCAAAAACCAAAGGAGAGCGTTGCCATGTTTGCAGAAGATATGGCCCGCCTTTTCCGCAGAGCAGACCTTGAGATGGCCGAAGAAAAGAAGTTGCGCTATCACTTGCGCGGAGTGAACGAGGAACTGTTTGCCGGGCTCGTGAGGAACCCACCGACGACAGTGGCCGAATTTACCAAGGAGGCTACCGCTATAGAATGGGCACTACAGCAACGGTACCACTATTATGATCGCAAGAGCTCGCCGGTGAATCCTTCAATTCTACCTGAGAGCTGCAGCACGTCTCTGCGTGAAGTGATCCGAGAGATTGTGCGAGAGGAGATCCGGCAGCTCAAGATCTCTCCCATGGCACCAGCGGTGGCTTCTGCCGCTGATATCGTTCGGGAGGAAGTTTGAGAGGCCTTTTCGTCTCCCGACTGGCCGGTGGTGCCGCGACGATTGACCTACGCGGAAGCTGTGTGCCGTCCACCTCCCGCCACTTCGATGCTGCTGACACGTCGACCACTACGACGCAGCCATCACCGCCACCCCTGACGCCCGATTTTTGACAGTGACAGCCGCCGCCAACTATGCCGTATCGCCGCCAGTTGATCGCCGCGCCTCGTTTCTACAGTGAATCCCCTGCCGGCTACCCGTTTCGAAAGACCGATTTGTGGCGCACCGCTGACCGCCGGCCGCTATGTTTTCATTGCGGCGAAGCAGGTCATGTTTACCGCGCGTGCCACTACCGCGCGGCTGGGTATCCAAGATTTCCCAGCTGCAATTACCCTGTGTCTGATGCTGAACGTAGCTGCGACGGAAATTCTACAAACTTTCGGCCAGAAGGTTCAACGACGCTTCGATCGCGTTCCCCATCTCCGGCTCGTTACACCCCACGAACCCGTCGCGATTTTTCTGACGCCCCTAGGGGCAGGTCCCCTAGCACGCGCCGGGGAAACTAGACGCAGCGACCTCCGGGGGTGAGGTTGCAAACCGGCTAGCTACCGAAGAGCCGCCATCTCCGACGATCGACGACTCTACAACTCCGATGACTCCAACCAGACCTCCTGTAACCGCCGCCATCAGCGCCGATCTTGTCGTTTGCATTGACGGCCACCAAGTGTGGCCGCTCTCGTCGATACTGGTTCGCATTTTTCGATAATTAGTCAAAAGCTGGCCAACAGGCTGCGAAAAGTGAAGACGCCATGGACTGGGCCCAACATCAGAACTGCCGGTGGCCAGTTGATAACGCCGATTGGAAAATGCACAGCGAGAATAGTAATCGGCGGTGGAACCTTCGTCGCCACCGTTGTCATTCTCTTTGAGTGTTGTAAAGAACTTATATTGGGGATGGATTTTTTGAAAGAGTATGGTGCAGTGATTAATGTCCGTGACCTCGTCGTCACATATTCTACGACATCAGACGACGTCGACCCCGCGGAACACCAGCGACCCCGCTTACGTATCGCCGACGACGACGTTACGCTTCCGCAGCGAAGCTGTTCCCTCGTGCCTTTAATCTGCGACAACTTGAACACTGGGACTGGCATCGCTGAACACATCGATGCACTGGTACTGAGACAAGGCGTTTCCATCGCCAGGGCCATAATTAACGTAGTCGATGGACGTGCTGAACTCCTGCTGATGAATTTTACCAGGGAACGTCGACACATTGTTAAAGGCAGGGCTGTTGCTTACTTCGACGAATTTACCTCAATACAGGACTGCCTCTCAGTGGAGCACGCGACGTTCACCGTGGCTATGCCTGCCCTGTGGTCGATATCAGTCCCACCTTATCGCCCGTCGAACGCAGCAGCCTTCTTGAGCTCATCGATGAGTTTAAAACCTATTAGGGACCGGTTAATTTTTTTTCTTGCTATCTTGAAATAAATCAAATATATTAACTTACTTTTATACTAATAATTCACATGCAAAAATTATTATTCTTGCCTAATTAGTTTTTGAAATTTAGCCCGTGACCATATGGTCACACTGGGCCCTTACGCTACAGTAAAATACGTGAAGTGAAAAATATTTATTTCAAGCCATGAAACGTCACAAAATCATACATAGCGAATAGTCGAGCACTTATTTAGTGTGATATGATTTAAATCAAGGAATACACATGCCGACGTCATACTGTGTGCGCTTTGGGTGCACCGCGTTGTGGCAATTATCTCATGCACATCTCCACCTCTTGCCATTAGGTATTGGTGCAACAAAGTGGGCCACTTGGTCATATCCTGTACCAGTCAGGACATCACCAATCTTTGGGATTCTTCGTTGACCAGGTCCTCTAGGCTTATTGTCCCGTCGCATCAGGTAGCTTTGTGCTATAGTAGCTTTAGCCTGCGGAATTCCATCTGCGTGACGTTGAACCCTGTGCTACGAATTAGCGTCCAAGTGTTGCTGATAGATAAATCACAAAGTCAAATGAAAATCGGCCACCACCACTTTTTGCCACGGATTTCAAACCTGTAGGCGCCTAAATTTGCATTCATCTGGTCCGTACCTCCCATAAATCTTGTACTGAGCAACAGTGTTTGGATGGGCCACCTTGATTCGCTTCTTCTGAACACGAGAGTACCTGTCTGCAGATGACATTGGCTCTACGCCGTGAATGGTAGTTACGATCATTACTACAGAATTGTCCATCCAGCGGACAAAAATTATTCCTGTCGCTCAGCACGGGCTCTTCGTGCCCTCGAGGTTGGCGCTTGACGAGTTCTGGTCGAGCGATAGGGCATTCTTTGGGAACACGGTTCTGCTTCACTGTGCCCGTGCCTTCGTAGCCCTGTGCCTTGAGATGCCTGAGTAGCTGCATGCTTGTGAATAAATTATCAAAATAAAAAATAAAGGTTGTGCGTCTCTGCTGCAAGTTCATCCGCCATTTGAAGAAGTGGCGCCGCTGCTTTTCTGAAGTCCTTTTCATATTTTTGAGATGTTCCGAGATCCCCTGCTTGCCTTGATACACTTTGAAGTTTACAAGGTATCCGTTCTTGGCATTTAGGCGCCATACTTTATGCCCGAAGCGGATAGGCTTTCCGCGTATAAACCGTTTCCAGTCCTGACGACCGTAATACTCAATCATACTTTCGTCATAGCTCAGGTGACGCACAGGTTGAAAGTGCTCCAGAAACCTTGTTTTCAATAGTGCCATCAATGGACGCAACTTTGCCAACTTGTCACTAAGTGTTAGGCTTGCATTTCGCTCCGTGCAGGAATCACATTATCTGTATGAAGCGATTTCTTCGCATACCATTCTAGGCCATCGTGTTGCACATATCCGTGCCGCTGTCCCAATAGCACTTTTTATCTGGCAAGCGGTTATAGCCGGAAAAAACAAGTACTCCAAGAAAACTTATCTTAATTCTTCTTTGGTAACCTTTGGATCAGGCATATTCAAAATAACGTTTCTTGTTTGTTCGACTAGCAGCTCCACGACGGCTTCGTCAAAAAAGAGTTCGAACAACTCAACAGGTGAAAAGTCCCTGTAAGCAGCAAAGTTTGGGTCGGGAAATATGCCAAGGCTTTTCTGGAGATCACCCTTTGTCCACTTCGAAGCAGTGGATAATTTAGCAGGAATGGCCGCATCAACTACAGCAGAAGAAACCTCTGATGTTCCGTCGCTTTGCCCACCGGGGTCGTTGTGGTCATACTCGCATCCACCAATGCGGCGTCCGTCAGAGAAAATAGTTTCACCGCCGGCTCATAGCTGCCGCCCGCTTAGATTGTCAATGAGCCCGGCTGAGTCTTCATCGGCCGAGTGTTCATCCGAATAGGTGCTAGCCTCTGGCAGCTCGATATAAATCACTGACGCATCGTCATCTTTCTCTTCGAGTATCTTCACTATTTCTTCCAACATCTACCCATTCAGACAATAAAATAAGAAATAACCACTGCGGGAACGCGCCAGCAGCTATGCAAGAGATGAGAATGCAGTTTTAAAAAATAAAAAGTTAGGTATCCTAAAGGCCCAGCGTGACCATATGGCAACGCACAAGATGCTGCACTCGTTCATGGATAAATCAAACATAATTCTTTCACAAATGCTCATTGAAGGTCACATATTCAAAGAGCTATATGGAGGTAACGATATCCGACTATTGCTCAAACAAATAGTGAAAAAAAAAAACACTTAACCCTTGGAGCGATGCATCGCGACGCTACTCGCAGAGCAACACTTATTCCCGCCTTTGCGAGGGGCTCCCACGAAACGAATGACAGCTGCTGACACTTGGTATCCATAAAGGGGACTCTAATCTGTCAATCGGCATGTCAAAGGCGATTTTGGTGCCGTTTTGTTAATCTTATTTAATTGAAATCCACTGTGCAGACTAACGTGACCATATGGTCACGCTGGTCTTTAATGGGTTAAGAGCTGTTTATCATTCACGTCACGACTTAGCCAGACGCCGATCACTAAGCACCGTATTATCACCGAAGCCGACGCCAGACCACTACGGCAGAATCCTTATCGTGTAGCACTGAAAGAGCGCGAGGCAATCCAAAGAAAAGTGAAGACGATGCTTAAGGACGGCGTTATTCGGCCGTCTAAGAGTCCTTGGTCATCGCCCGTCGTATTGGTGAAAAAGAAGGATGGTAGCCTGCGCTTCTGCGTCGACTACCGAAAACTCAACCCGATCACAAAGAAAGACGTTTATCCGTTACCGCGTATCGACGATTCACTGGAAAGGCTACGAAATGCACGCTACTTTTCGTCGATGGACTTGAAAAGCGGCTACTAGCAAATAGAAGTTGATGAGAGAGACCGTGAGAAGACTGCTTTTGTGACGCCCGACGGACTTTATGAATTTCAGGTGCTCGCCTTCGGTTTGTGTTTTGCTCCGGCAACGTTTCAACGACTAATGTAGACTGTACTCTCAGGCCTCAAATGGCAAACCTGTCTGGTCTACCTCAACGACGTGATTGTTTTCTCCGTAACGTTCGAGGAACACTTACGGAGACTAAAGACGGTCTTCGAAGCAATCCGCTCAGCTGGTCAACTTTAAAACCTGAAAAGTGCCATTTTGGCTTTGAAGAACTTCAATTTCTCGGTCACGTTCTTAGTCGTGAAGGTGTCCGACCTGACCCTGATAAAATCTCTGCCGTTGCTAATTTCCCAACGCCATCAGATAAAAAAGGCCGTTCGACGTTTTCTGGCCCTTCGCGGCTACTACCGACGCTTTTTTGCGCAATTTTCGCGCATCGCATGGCCATTAACACATCTCACCAGAGAAGATGGCCCCTTCGTGTGAGGCGAAGACCAGCAACGGGCATTTCACGACCTACGGCAACGGCTGCAGACGCCTCCCGTGCTCGCACACTTTGACAACGACGCTCCTACGATTCTTCATACCGACGCTAGTATTGTCGGCCTTGGCGCAGTGCTTGTACAGCGGCAGGACGGCGCCGAAAGAGTGATTGCTTACGCGAGCAGGACGCTATCAAGGACGGAGGCTAACTACTCCACTACGGAAAAAGAATGTCTCGCACTGGTGTGGGCCGTCCTGAAATTTCGGCCATATTTGTATGGTCGGAGTTTCACCGTTGTCAGTGATCATCATGCACTTTGCTGGCTGATAATTTAAAAGATCCAGCTGGTCGGCTTGCGCGCTGCAGTCTTCGGCTCCAAGAGTTCGACTTCACTGTTGTGTACAAATCGGGGAAACGACACACCGACGCCGACTGCCTCTCTCGGTCTCCTGTTGAGAGTGTAGTCCACAACGATGATGACGCGGGTTTTCTAGGCGTGCTAGATACTATCGACGTTTCACGCCACCAACGCGTGGACGCGGAACTGGTTCCTCTTTTCGATTACTTAGAGGAAAAATCACGCAGCGTGCCGAGGTTATTCGCGAGAGGGCTGCCTTCATTTTGCTTACGCCACGACGTTCTCTATAAAAAGAATTTTTCACCTAATGGCAGCAGCTTCATCCCGCATCTCTTCGCGACGAAGTCCTACATGCCTGTCACAACGAGCCGACCGCTGGTCACTTGGGATACACCCGCATATTGGCAAGAATTAGGCTAAAGTACTATTGGCCAAGACTTGCGTCGGCCGTAAAACCTTACACACAGACACGCCTGGATTGCCAGCGCCGCAAAGCCCTACCCGGCAAGCCAGCTGGACAGCTGCATCCTGTTGAGATACCGTAAGCACCGTTCGAGTAAATTGGCATGGACCTTTTAGGTCCGTTTCCACTGTCTACCACCGGAAATAGATGAATAATCGTCGTCATAGATTACCTTACTCGATACGCCAAAACAGGTACTATCCAACGTGGAACAGCAGCCGAAGCAGCGCGTTTTTTTATCGAAGCCGTAGTCCTAAGGCATGGCGCTCTCGCAGTGGTCATAACAGACAGAGGAGCTGCGTTCACGGCAGCGCTTCTGGATACCGCGTTGCGACTAAGTGGTACCACTCACCGAATGACCACGGCTTATCATCCCGAAACCAATGGGCTGACAGAACCTATGATTAAGACTCTGGCAGACATGATTAGTATGTACATCGATGTCGACAATAAGAACAGGGACGAGATATTACCATACGTTACATTTGCGTATAACACGGCTCGCCAAGACACAACACGCGTGACGCCTTTCAACCTCGTTTACGGATGCGAAGTGACAACAATGTTGGACGCAATGCTGCCACACGAGTGTGGTGACGACGAGACTGGTGCCGAGGAGTTTACGCAACGCGCAGAGGAAGCCAGGCAGCTTGAGCGTTTGCGAATCCAAGAACAACAGGAATACGATGCCCGACGCTACAATATTCGGCACAGACCCGTCACATACAACGTCGGTGACCAGGTGTAGGTCTGGATTCCGATTCGTCCGCGGGGGCTGTCTGATAAGCTCCTGCAAAGATACTTCGGCCCGTACACAGTTCTGCGCCGCATCAGCGATGTGAATTATGAAGTTATCCCCGACAGCCATAACTGCTCCAAACGCCGGCGGCATCTGCCCGAGGTTGTGCACGTGATTTGCATGAAGCCATACATTTCCTCTTGAGCTCAACTTCTCACCGTCTGTGCACAGCATTCGGCGGTTGGTGCATCGGGACGATGCCCTTTTTTTTCATCATCATCATCATCATCATCATCATCATCATCATCATCATCATCATCATCAGCCTGGTTACGCCCACTGCAGGGCAAAGGCCTCTCCCATCCGTCTCCAACAACCCCGGTCATGTACTAATTGTGGCCATGCCGTCCCTGCAAACTTCTTAATCTCATCCGCCCACCTAACTTTCTGCCGCCCCCTGCTACGCTTCCCTTCCCTTGGGATCCAGTCCGTAACCCTTAATGACCATCGGTTATCTTCCCTCCTGATTACATGTCCTGCCCATGCCCATTTCTTTTTCTTGATTTCAACTAAGATGTCATTAACTCGCGTTTGTTCCCTCACCCAATCTGCTCTTTTCTTATCCCTTAACGTTACACCTATCATTCTTCTTTCCATAGCTCGTTGTGTCGTCCTCAATTTGAGTAGAACCCTTTTAGTAAGCCTCCAGGTTTCTGCCCCGTAGGTGAGTACTGGTAAGACACAGCTATTATATACTTTTCTCTTGAGGGATAATGGCAACCTGCTGTTCATGATTTGGGAATGCCTGCCAAACGCACCCCAGCCCATTCTTATTCTTCTGATTATTTCCGTCTCATGATCCGTATCCGCCGTAACTACCTGCCCTAAGTAGATGTATTCCCTTACGACTTCCAGTGCCTCGCTGCCTATTGTAAATTGCTGTTCTCTCCCGAGACTGTTAAGCATTACTTTAGTTTTCTGCAGATTAATTTTTAGACCCACTCTTCTGCTTTGCCTCTCCAGGTCAGTGAGCATGCATTGCAATTGGTCCCCTGAGTTACTAATCAAGGCAATATCATCAGCGAATCGCAAGTTACTAAGGTATTCTCCATTAACTTTTATCCCCAATTCTTCCCAATCCAGGTCTCTGAATACCTCCTGTAAACACGCTATGAATAGCATTGGAGATATCGTATCTCCCTCCCTGACGCCTTTCTTTATTGGGATTTTGTTGCTTGCTTTATGGAGGACTACGGTGGCTGTGGAGCCGCTATAGATATCTTCCAGTATTTTTACATATGGCTCATCTACACCCTGATTCCGTAATGCCTCCATGACTGCTGAGGTTTCGACTGAATCAAACGCTTTCTCGTAATCAATGAAAGCTATATATAAGGGCTGGTTATATTCTGTACATTTCTCTATCACTTGATTGATAGTGTGAATATGGTCTATTGTTGAGTAGCCTTTACGGAATCCTGCCTGGTCCTTTGGTTGACAGAAGTCTAAGGTGTTCCTGATTCTATTTGCAATTACCTTAGTAAATACTTTGTAGGCAACAGACAGTAAGCTAATCGGTCTATAATTTTTCAAGTGTTTGGCGTCCCCTTTCTTATGGATTAGAATTATGTTAGCATTCTTCCAAGATTCCGGTACGCTCGAGGTCATGAGGCATTGCGTATACAGGGTGGCCAGTTTCTCTAGAACAATCTGTCCACCATCCTTCAACAGATCTGCTGTTACCTGATCCTCCCCAGCTGCCTTCCCCCTTTGCATATCTCCTAAGGCTTTCTTTACTTCTTCCGGCGTTACCTTCGGGATTTCGAATTCCTCTAGGCTATTTTCTCTTCCATTATCGTCGTGGATGCCACTGGTACTGTATAGATCTCTATAGAACTCCTCAGCCACTTGAACTATCTCATCCATATTAGTAATGATATTGCCGGCTTTGTCTCTTAACGCATACATCTGATTCTTGCCAATTCCTAGTTTCTTCTTCACTGTTTTTAGGCTTCCTCCGTTCCTGAGAGCATGTTCAATTCTATCCATATTATACTTCCTTATGTCAGCTGTCTTACGCTTGTTGATTAACTTCGAAAGTTCTGCAAGTTCTATTCTAGCTGTAGGGTTAGATGCTTTCATACATTGGCGTTTCTTGATCAGATCTTTCGTCTCCTGCGATAGTTTGCTGGTATCCTGCCTAACGGAGTTACCACCGACTTCCATTGCACACTCCTTAATGATGCCCACAAGATTGTCGTTTATTGCTTCAACACTGAGGTCCTCTTCCTGAGTCAAAGCTGAATACCTGTTCTGTAGCTTGATCTGGAATTCCTCTATTTTCCCTCTTACCGCTAACTCATTGATCTGCTTCTTATGTACCAGTTTCTTCCGTTCCCTCCTCAGGTCTAGGCTAATTCGAGTTCTTACCATCCTGTGGTCACTGCAGCGCACCTTGCCGAGCACGTCCACATCTTGTATGATGCCAGGGTTAGCGCAGAGTATGAAGTCTATTTCATTTCTAGTCTCGCCGTTCGGGCTTCTCCACGTCCACTTTCGGCTATCCCGCTTGCGGAAGAAGGTATTCATTATCCTCATATTATTCTGTTCCGCAAACTCTACTAATAACTCTCCCCTGCTATTCCTAGTGCCTATGCCATATTCACCCACTGCCTTGTCTCCAGCCTGCTTCTTGCCTACCTTGGCATTAAAGTCGCCCATTAGTATAGTGTAATTAGTTTTCACTCTGCCCATCGCCGATTCCACGTCTTCATAGAAGCTTTCGACTTCCTGGTCATCATGACTTGATGTAGGGGCGTAGACCTGTACGATCTTCATTTTGTACCTCTTATTAAGTTTCACAACAAGACCTGCCACCCTCTCGTTAATGGTATAGAATTCCTGTATGTTACCAGCTATATTCTTATTAACCAGGAATCCGACTCCTAGTTCTCTTCTCTCCGCTAAGCCCCGGTAGCACAGGACGTGCCCGCTATTTAGCACTGTATATGCTTCTTTTGGCCTCCTAACTTCACTGAGCCCTATTATATCCCATTTACTGCCCTCTAATTCCTCCAATAGCACTGCTAGACTCGCCTCACTAGATAAGGCTTTCTTTTCAAAGGCGGGGCAAATGCCACATCCTAGATGGTCGCCGCGGGTATGTGCCAGGTGATGAGAACGACACTGAAGTAGCGCGCGAGTGGAAAAACAGAGACGACAACGCGTTGACTGCTCTCATAAAAGTGCTTTTACACGTCCTCTACGCCGGCTTTCCCGTCTCCTACTAGGCTGCGACAATATGCGTGTGCATGTTTTTAGCATGCGTGCGTGTGTTCTTGCATTTTATTGTGCGCGCCTGTTTGTGTCTCCGTACTTTAATATATGGGCGCACGAAGGCGTATTAGTGTATGCGAGCATGCGCGCCTTCGTGTGTGCGTACATTTTGTGTGTGTGTGCATGTGTTCGCGTGTCTAAATGTGAATGCGGGCGAAGATGTGCCGCATCTGCGTGTATGTGGTTGCGTGCGTGCGTGTGTGCATGTGTGTGCATGTGTGTGCATGTGCGTGTGTGCGTGTGTGCGTGCGTGAGTGCGTGAGTGCGTGTATGTGTGTGCGTGCGTGCGCGTGTGTGCGCGCGCGCGCGCGCGCGCGCGTGTGTGTGTGTGTGTGTGTGTGTGTGTGTGTGTGTGTGTGTGTGTGTGTGTGTGTGTGTGTGTGTGTGTGTGTGTGTGTGTGTGTGTGGGCTTTGTCTTGATGCCAGCGAAGCGCTAAATCTGCACCATCATTGCGTCATTTATTGCCTCGGCGACGGAGCAAAATTTTCCACGGTCCACGTGCACTGCTATATTGCCATTGAAACCTTAAACAGCTTGTCTTCCAAAAATCTACGTAAATAAAGACGGAAAGCGGAGTGGCCGCGAGGAAGACCCTTACTGAGGCATACAATTGATGGCAATTTCCCAAAGGCGAAGTGCGATCAGGTTTACCTTACAGACGTGCTTTTTCTGCGTCAGTTACGCTTCCAGAGAGCTGTTAATTGCAAAATATTTTTGGGACACCGCTTAAAGCAGCTTGTTTGATCAAAATGTCTTCGCTATGCCAGATAATCTCGAGGACGGCCTCCAAAGTCATTTGCTTTAGCCACCTAAGATCAGTAATCGAAAAGTAAATTAACGTAGCTTCGTTAATTATGCACACAAGTTATCACCTTGCTCCGTATATAGAGGTTACTGATCTGAACAGTCGAATTATAAAATGATGCCACCAATATTTGTATTCGTTAATAGTTTTATTTGGTGTAGTACATATTGACGGTGCAATAGGCTTCTTATAAAGCAAGTGTGAAAGCTTGGGCAGATTTTCTAGGCGCTAATAAAGTTCATGAACTATGTGCCCAACCATGCACTTCTGCCTTGATAGTCGATTCTCCTACAGTATAGAAGAAGCACCTCAGCGCTCTGGTATATCACACAAGGTGTGTTTGAAAATTGTGGAAATGGCTCCTGTGTGGAACCCCGTTTTCTACTGCTCTCATTTTGCGAGTATTTTTGCGTGTTTTCGGGAGGTGCCACTCCCGAGACCTTCGGCGATGGAAGCGGAGCCAGCTAGACGTGCGGAGGAGACCGACGTCACAGCGTCAAGCGCTCCGAGGAAGGACAATCACTTGATGAGCGACACAGGCAGCGAGGACACCTTGTTGTACTACCGTACTTCAGGAGATCTGTCGGATGACGGCGACTACATGACAGTTGTGAGGAAAAAAAGAAAGAGGAGAATCGTGACTGCTTCCTCGTCTTCAACAAGGACGACGGCGGCAGCGAGGGCCAATGACACGGCTCATACCATCCTCTTCTTGCCCGTGACGCCAACCGACATCCTGAATCGGCTAAACAGGCAAGCCATATCTGTCACACTGGAGGCTCTTGTTCCAAATGAGATTACGGATATCAGAATTACCACCCGTAAGAACATTCTCGCGGTTGATGTCAAGAACAGAGCAGCATTGGATATCTTGAATACAGTGAAAATGCTGGGCAAGATAAATGTTCGCACCATAATACCACAGGACAGCAATACTATATCAGGTGTGATTTATGATGTCGATGAGTCAATCGACGACAACGATCTGCCTATTTTGGTCAAACCCGCCACAGTAGCTGTAACTATTATTGAAATCCGTCTCCTAGAGGGTTCACGCTGTGTGAGGATAACTTTCAAGGGAGGTAACTTGCCGTCCCACGTGAAAATTATATTTTTTCGTCATCCAGTGCGAACGTTCGTTCGAAGACCGCTTCAGTGCCGTAATTGTTTGAAGATCGGGCATGTGAGCGGCATATGCAAAAATTCGACTGTGTGCGCAATATGTTCTGTGCAGCACAGCGCTGATGCTTGCCGTGCGACTCACTTCAAGGGTGCCAATTGTTCTGGTCCCCATGAAGCATCGTCTAAAGACTGCCCGAGACACAAGACAGAGCCGAAAGTCCTACAACAAATGGTGAGACACAACTCAAATCACAGAGTCAGAAAACAACGTGCGCGTCTACCGAAAGATGATGTGCATGCTTAACAAGTGGTTTGGCACAAATCCATGCGCCTGTGCTGAAAAGCGCAGCATTGGCGTGCTTAGCACGTGGTTTGGCAGAAATCCACGTGCGCGCTCTGCCAAAAGCAGCATGTGCTTTTGGCGACGCCGCCGCCAAAGAGCGACGGCGTCGCGTCCGCCGTCACCGCAGACGATCCTCGTCTACTAGAAATACTCATACCGTCGCATGACAGTCGCTACTTCCTGAGGCTGGTGCTCCCAAGGCGCTCACCCACAATAACAACACGGTGTCTCATGACGCAGTGAATACTTCTACTGCAAACGACTGGCCTGCACTTCCGACATTAAGTCCTCCAGCCCAACAAAGATCGACGGTGGACTAGCGACGCACCAATGAGGGCACAGATCACGTGCGAGGTCAAGACAAGCAAGTAATCGCCCTAATAAATGCTCTAATGAAAGTCATTCGCGTGTTGATAAATAACATGCAGAGGCCATCGGCTCGAGGTGCACTACAAGTGCTGGACGGCCTGGATCCGGTTCTCGCGAGCCTCGACTAGCAAGCACAATGGCTCTACCGCGTCAGCCGTTCTTCAGACAAGTCAAGGAAGCATCTAATATGCAATGGAATGCCGTGGCCTGAAAGCCCGCGTTGATTTTTGCCATTACGCTTTCACCAATCGATTTCCCATTGTTGTCGTCTGTTAACCGAAGCTGCAGAAACCCGTCCAGATCTCAGGCTATGACCCTCATGTGTCATCGACATGTAATGACATTAGCAAAGTGATCATCTATACACGGTGTGAACTGAATTACGTTGTTCATCCCGTGCAGCCACATGACAGTAATCAGTATGTGTGTTTGACCGTGAAAAAACAAAAACGTGCGTTTACTTTAGAGGGCGCATGCCTTTCTCCATGACGTCGTTTCGATAGACAGAGACTGAGTGACATTCAAGAGGCGACACCTGGTCCATGGAATTTTGTAGGGGACTTCAACGCGCATCATTCACTTGGGGGAAGCAACAAGATAAATTCCTAAGGAAGAAAGCTTGTGCACTTTTCTTGCGACCATGAACTTTGTTGTCTAAATGATGGCAGTCCCACGTTTCTGCGCGTCCGGACGTACAGTAGTTGTTTAGACTTATCTTTTGTTTCGCGATGCCTCACTCGATGCGTCTATTGGTTCGCAGATATAGAAACCCACGGAAGCGACCACATTCCTACCTACCTGAAGATAAAAGGCCCAACCAAATCCGCTCCATCAAATTTTAAACAAACAATAGATTGGCCCGTGTTTAAATCACTTACGGAAGACGCATGCTACTAAAGCATTTCGTCCACACTATAATTTGAGATCGCCAAGGCTATGCAGGATGCGATCCGCTCATTTCGGCCATTAGAGAAATACACAGATTTCATTCCGGAAATACAGAGCCTCCGTGCAATCCGCCGGCGAGCGGAGCGACGGTATAGACGGACTAAATCGTTCTACGACCTTAGAGAAGCCAGACGCATTCAAAAGAAAATTCAGCGTCACCTTGCTGTAGTGGAACGCTGGAAATTGTTTTGTGAGTCTATCGACCCGCATAAACCTCTGTCGGTTGCCTGGAGAACAATCCGTGGACTTCGAACAGCTCCTCAACAGCATCGTTCATTTACGTCTCTAGCCCTACATCAAGGACGCCGAGAAGTCGAGGTAGCCGAAGATTACTGCGCAAGGATCGCAGGTCCGGCGCTCTCGTATTCACCTTGCGCACCTATTCCCATTGTGCCCCCTTGCTCCCGAGATCCTCGTATGGACGCTCCTTTCTCCATCGATGAACTGAAATCTTTACTTGCTGGGTGCAGGCGATCTTCGTCACCAGGACACGATGGCATCGCATACTCTGCGCTTGCAAACCTTGGTAAAGAGGCCAGATATGCCCGTCGTGGCCTATACAACGCTTCATGGCGTGACGGCCTGGTCCCCACAACGTGGAAATCCAGTCGGCTTGTTCCACTCGTCAAGGCTGGCAAATCCTCGTTAGAATTGTCATCTTACCGTCCAATAGCACTGGCCAGCTGGGTCGGTAATGGAGAGAATGATCCTTACACGCTTAGAATGGTACACGGAATTCTACAACATCTATCCTGAGGTAATGGCTGGTTTTCGACGCGGCCGCTCGTCAATAGATAGCGTTATCGACCTAGTAACAGACGTACAACACCAGAAACATCTGAAACGAATCACTGCGGCCCTATTCCTTGATGTTAAAGGTGCGTACGACAATGTAGACCATCATGCATTTCTGGCCGCCTTAGAAGCTGTAGGGATTGGTGGACACACCTTTCGCTGGATAGGCAACTATTTGCATGGCAGATCTTTCTTTATTTTGACTGAAGATGGACCAACGCCGCCTAGCTATACCAGTCGTGGTGTAACGCAAGCCAGAGTACTCAGCCCTACCCTTTTCAACCTGGTGCTCGTTAGTCTCGCTGATTCATTACCGCAAACCCTTCAGCTCTCCGTATATGCAGATGACATTTGCATATGGGGGGGGGGGGCTTCAGGCGTGACACGTGTACAAGTCCGCGCACGACTTCAGAAAGCCTCAACGGCTGTGTCAACATACTTAAGAAGACAAGGCCTGGAGCTTTCCGCTGAGAAATGTGCACTCATTGCTCTTACTCGCAAAGCGATGGCCCCGTATTCCTTGCGGATTAACGACCAAAGTATACGATATAGACGAACGCACCGATTTCTTGGCGTCATCATTGATAGAAACTTGTCTTGGAGCCCTCACATCTCGTACATGACAAAGCGTTTGGCCGCCATTTTGGACCTTCTTGCGTTTCTGGGCCGGAAGTCCTGGGGCGCAACAGTACCGTCAATGTTGCAACTATATAAAGCACTGTTTTTCGGCTTCCTGCGGTAGAGATTACCTGTACTAGGAAATACTTGCATTACGAATATCCGCAAACTCCAGAGCGTGCAAGCCCAAGCACTCAGGACTTGTCTCGGTCTTCCCAAAAGTACGTCATCCATTGCGACAGTTGCCATAGCCAGAGACGCTCCTTTGACAGTCTACATGGATACAGATGTCCTGAGAGCACACATCCGACACCTGACCCGGATTCCCTCCCACCATCTTGCTTGCTTGCCAGCAAAAAGGCCACTTTAAACTTTTGCCAAAACTATTTTGAGACATCAGTCCTACTTGCCGTCAGAGTTTATGCCCGCTACACGATTGTCAGATCCATTGTGGTGTCTGCACCGGCCGCACGTGCAACTGACAATTCCAGGAATCAGAAAGAAAGCTGTAGCTCCATTGCAAGCTTTGAAACAAGCAAGCTTGGAGCACATTCACAACGTGCACAGAGTCCGGCAACATGTATACACAGATGGTTCAGTAAAGCTCAACAGCTGTGCTACTGCAGTCATCATCCCGGCAAAATCTGAGGAAATCAAATTAAGGACTTACTGTGTGACCACATCGACGTGTGCAGAACTCGCGGCGCTCCACGCTGCACTTGATTTCATTAAGCAGAAGCCACCGCAACAATGGACAGTCTTTAGCGACTCCAAGGCAACCCTTCAGTGCATACGAAGTCCAATGCGCCATGGAGCCAATGAACAACTGGCCTCAAATATTCGGCACATATATCATCAAAGCCATGACAAGGGACACAACATAATCTTTTAGTGAGTTCCAGGACATTGTAACATCAGCGGGAATGACCACGCAGACGAAGCCGCCCGATCTGCACATGAAAGTGGTCAATGAGTCTTCATTCCGCTTTCGCGAACAGACGCTGCGGCTGGGCTGCGATTGATGTCCCGTGATTGTACTTTGGCCCTGTGGGACTCAAATGTTCTCACCATGTGTCGGTTGCGTTCGTTGTCTCCGGACATACGGAAGCACCTCTTGCCTGGGTTACCACGACGTGAACAGACCATGCTCTACCGTCTGTGGCTAGGCGTTGTCTTTACGAACTCATATGCTTTCCTTATTGGAATGGCCAACAGCGCCAGGGACACATGCAACATCGACGAGACGCTCACACATATTATCTGTGTCTGTCCGCAATATAGTGATCAGAGACAAGTGATGTGCAGAGTACTGGACCAGTTGGACAATCGCCACTATCTGAACTAATAGCTTTAGGCCAATGCTCCGAAAGAACTTCCGCGTTGAAGGCCTTATTCGCGTTATTAAGGTTCCTGCGGTCTACGGGGCTTCACGACAGACTCTAAGAATGCCGCCCGCTACCGCTCTGTAGTGCATGCGCTTTGTTCGTGCTTGTCCCCCTTTCTTTCTATCTCCCCCTTCCACTCTGTTACTCTTTTATCCCCCTTAACCCTTCCCCCTGCGCAGGGTAGCCAACCGGAACTACCTCTAGTTAACCTCCCTGCCTTTCTCTGCATTATTTTCTCTCTCCCTTGAACATTGTGCGCGCTCCCGATTAGATTTCTGAGCATTGATGGCATCAGGCTCGGTTTTCCGGCGTCACTGGGAATAAGAATAGATTCCTGGGGCAAAGGATTGGGTAATTTTCACTACTTTGTAACATATGCAGCAGCGCGGACATGTACGTTATAACGAAAAGTACTGAAGTATTAGGATGAGGGTATTTTGGCTGTTTAATGTAAATACTTCAAGGAAACACTGATTTCATGACAATTAATGCTGACATACGTGCAGTCACGTGAAATATGAGCTCCGAAACAGTGCCCGTAGTGGAGCTGGCCCTTGCGGTACAGGGCTACATTGAACCAAGGAATGATGGTTTGATAAATACCAGTAATCGGAAAGTGTTTAGCTTCAGTCTTGGGGGCCCTTTTCACCACGAGCAGTCTGGTTCAGTTAATATTTAAAGCAACTGTAATCTATATATATATATATATATATATATATATATATATATATATATATATATATATATATATATATATGATCTTTCTTTTTTTGCGTGAGCTTTCTTAACGTGTGAGCACTTTTCCAAAGTTATCGGTTAGCTCAAGACGCGCCTGCATGCATTTCAAATATCCAGAATGTTACGGATTGAATAGCGAAAGAGCGTTATCAAATGAGACTGCGCGCGTGAAGCAAATCCTGGCGTACATTCTGAAATATATTTGAGCGCCTGAGATTGCGCTGCAATACACGAGCATTCAAACTTCATGAACTGATGCCTTGATCCGTAGATAAGGTTGAGAGGGCGCACTAATTTGCGTGCAGCCGTCGTTATGCTTTGAGTGTTATATTTTTCCAGCGCAAACTCACCTTACAATGAGTTAGATTCGTGACGCACTTTTCTGGAACTGCCTTGTTCTTCACGTCACTACAACGTCACAGTATAAACGTGCTACATATTCAATGAGTCAATACTGGGAAAAGGACTAGGACTTTTTTTCGTGTGCGTTTAAACATTTAACGCAATAATTAATTATTCATGACTGGATGTTGTAAAAGACAGCAACATAATTTTAACAGGAGGCCTTAAGCATAAAGAAAATTCGAAGTCCTATTAGTCAGCTTTGACCTCATGGCAGGGATGGATGTTTCAATAAATATATCCTTATGATAATTAAAAGCCTATCTGCTTGATAACGTTTCCGCTGAGTTCACACTTTGCATGATGATACCGACTTGAAGGTGGTTCAAATCGTGGCCCTTGGCACATGTCCAACCGTGGAACAAAGGGTTATTCCGAACGTTTCATTTCAGGAAGGCGTGTTACCCTCCTGCCCTTCACTCCTGTTCACAACCACGCATAAGACGAAAATGCTGCGTAATGAGCCTCGTTAGCACGAAGTCGCGGGATGGAATCCAGGTCATGGCGGCCGTGTTTGTGTGGCGCAAAATGCGTAAACACCCGTGTACTTAGATTTAGGTACATATTACAGAAACCCAGGTGGTCCATATTTCCGGAGTCCGCCACTACAGCGTGCCTCATAACCCGATTGTGATACTTTTCGCTTGATTTGCCATCGCTGCTGTAACATTCGCGGTGCTGGTCACCATTCTACGTTGGAATCTGCAGATAAAATTTCCCCGCTGGCCGCGATATCTTTCTTTATTTTGCCACCCCCTGATTGGTGGCTTAGCGCTCAAAAAGTGCGCCGCTGAAACAATAAACGTCATTGTCTCACTGGCGCTGCGTTGGTCGTCTGTTCCTTGGGCCGATAGTCCTGCCGCTCTCGGCGTCTAGCCGCCGAATACGTAATACTGCTCACAACTAAGACAAACAAATTTTGGGAATCAATGTATCCGAAGCGGCAGGACAGCAACATCATCTTGCAGGATAACGACCACATACCAATTCCATACCATTACTGTCCAAACGCGTTCAATTCATTCTTTTCATCAGTATACACCATAGAAGAAGATTCAAACGTGGATGAGGTAGCTGATCTTGACTACCCTTTTTTAGAGACCATCGGCATTACTGTCGACGGCATCACATCCATTATAAATAATCTAAATGTGTGCACATCAGCAGGCGTTGACGACATAAGCTAAAAGATACGAAAGACACGATATCAGACTCGAGTAAAATATTATCTCATATATTTCGGCAATCGCTATCGACAGGAATGCTTCCCAAGATTGGAAAATCGCGAAGGTCATTCCGATATTTAAATGTGGCAATAGAAATTCACCACTAAACTACAGACCCATTTCACTTACTTCGATCTACTCTAAGATGCTAGAGTATATAATCACCTCCCATATTCATAATCATTTAAACAAATAATAACTTTTTCTTCGCGAACCAACATGGATTTAGGAAGGGTTTATCGTGCGACACGCAACTATTTGAGTTCACGACTGAACTACATTTTAATCTTGACAAAGACCTGCAAACTGACTGTATGGTATTAGATTTTCCAAAAGCCTTTTATCGCGTAGCTGTGTGCCGACTAATTCTAATATGTCTTCTTTGTCCTTAGAGTCACTAACGCTATCTTGGATTCGGAACTTTCTTATGAATCGGCAGCAGTTCACCGTGGTCAACAATTTTTCCTCCCCGCTCTCTTACGTTTTCTTTGGTGTGCCACAGGGGAGTGTCCTCGGTCCAGTACTTTTGCTGATATATATTAACGACTTACCGAATACCATATTTTCTCATGTGCGAATTTTTTCTGACGATTGTATAATTTACCGAGAAACTGCCAGTACTGATGACCACGTGAAAATTAAAATGATCTTGACCTTACTAGCAGTTGGTGTAGCACCTGGCTAATGTCCCCTAATCGAGATACATGTATAGCAATGTCTTTCACTCGCAAACAGTTCCTTTCCAACTTCTACTATATCAATAACAATGCTGTGTCTGTAGTTACTTCTTTCAAATACCTAGGCGTAACCCTGACATCAAACCTTTCCTGGACTACACATATCAACAACATCTGCGGAAATGCCTCCTGATCCTCGGAATATTTATGCCGGAACCTCCGTGAGACGCCGACAAATGTCCCAAAATGAGCCTATCTTACATTTGTTTGCACTAAACCTTAATTTGCTTCTTCAATATGGTCCCCTCATTACATTTATTTAACAACTATGGTTGAATCAGTTCAGAATAGAGCCGCTCGATTCATTTCACAAACTTGCAACTTCAAAAGTATAACGCAAAAACAAACAATTTTTCACGCGCATTTATGGTAAAACAAAAGCTTTTAACACATCTGCGCTTCCACGTGTCATCCACTTGTGGAACGACCTTCCCGATATCCTGGTAGCTGAAGCTAACAAAGAAAAATTCCGTCACGACACAAACATCATTTCTTACGTTTTTAAAGCAACGGAAAGGGAAAAGCTTCTTGTCTGCGTTGCTTCTTGTGTGCTTTTTTTTTCTTGTTTGATCTGAGAATTTTAGAGGTTGTGTAAACTTGACTCTTCGTTGTATTGTTAACAAAGCGCTTTATGTTCTGCATAACTGTATAATCTTTATACTATGTGAAATTTTTGAAGCTCCCCTTACCCAATGCCCATTCCTCGGGCCTGTAAGGTATTTTGGAAAAAAAAATAAATAAATATGTGCAGACGTTTCTCTTCTGCGATCATGTGAACTTCAAAATATATGTTTTTTTAATGATAAATGAATTACAACGCCACAATTTAAGCAAGGAAAGAAAGCCATGTCATACGTGGCCTACTATTCTGACCCTGCATTATGACTTCACGTGTTTTACTAACACATTTGATTACTACAATTTTACCAAATTAAGCCTTCCATATATAAGGCTTTTTCTAACAGCGCGACAACAAACACTTCGCTCGACTATAGTTCGTTTGTATGCCGAACTCACGTAAGGTTGAACGCGAACGCAATAAAATACACGCCGACTACTTTCCGCAAAACAATGGACAAAGGCAATCTGCTTCTCCATATTTGCGGCCAGCGAAGGCTAACATATGCCAGCTACGATTTCATTCCGTGACGTGCACAAGAAGAGCAGCATCGGTGGCACATCTGAATATTCCGGTGAGTTTCACTTTCACATGAACAAACGCAAATTAAATGTGTCATCGTAAGACGCACGCTTGCCAATGTATTCTTGCTAGGGATGGGTGTTCAACCAATATTATGTAGAAACATGCTACCGGAAAGTAGAAGAAGAAAACGAAGTTCGACTATGCTGCGAGCGTCTCCGTAGGTGGCCTACCATGAGCTGTAGTTTCCCACCCTGTAAATAAAGGTGACCCATTGTCACAGACGTGGTGGAGATGCTGGGTAAGGCACTATCACGCGATTCCGGAGGAACATTGTCCACTAATAACGGATGCACAACAGCACGAGCTTCGCGACAGCCACCGACTCGACGGCCTTGCACCGGTACCCCTAGAGATGAGCTTGGATGTTGACGACCAGTAGCCCTTCAAATAGGTGTCTGGGTACCACCTCCCCGAACCGTGGACCTTCCCAAGAAAACCAGGCGACGGCGCGTACGAGTGACTCAGCCACTACCAGCACTTGAGCCAATATAACCACTGGAATGATACTACTCAGTTATGTTACGGTGGGTTCTTCCTTGCTTTCATCAGGTTGGTTTGGTTTTAGAACTGCGAAGACACGTTGGCAACTTGGGAACGATTTGTGAAAGAAATTGGGAAATGCTATGGAGACCCAGCATGAAGACGAAAAGCGTGGAACACATGTCGCAAAGGGCTGATTTTACCGTCGAGACATGCAGTACGTACATTGAAAAGGTACTGAAATTGTGCAAATCAGTGAAAGAAGTGCGCCTCATTTTGTAAAATATCGCTGAGCCCCTTTACCACTTCTTTGTCGGGAAATAAGGAAGGTACTCGGTGCGTAGCTGACGCGATTAAGCACTTTAGGACGTTCGAGACTCGTTTCGCAGCTCATCTTTCGCTTTTACAGCGAAGCTGTTTGCCTGACGAACCTGTATGAATAAGTCGCATGCGCAGTCTCCTAGGGGTGGTATCTGGGCTGGCTAACGTCCATAAAGTGCACAAAAAAAGGTAACGAACAATAGTACGGCGCAGAAGAAGGAAAGGAGACGTGATTTCACCGGTCGCCGCAAACGCGCTGGTCGCCATTGCTGCCGGCTGCGCCTGCTGTCGTCTGCCCCCAATACAACGGCTTGGCAGTTGCGGCAGGAAACCAAGGGTATGTCTGCCGCGCTGTGTAAGAATCGGATTGGCTACTGCAGAGGTAGACCGATGCAGCAGTTGCAACTCCAACAAACATGTGAAAAGTGGGGCGTCGACAGCAGAGGCGCTACTATAACCGATGACAACGTGCACGTGCGAAAGCGGAGAATGCGGTCGGTCACTTGGCCTCCGAAGAAAGTCAGTGAGAGCGAATGCGAGATGCTAATCATCGGTGTCGAGCGCAATCTACCGATGAAGATCGCACACTGCAAGCCGCTCTTCAGCGCCGAGTTAGGTCGCTCGAGTCTGCGTCCAAACGGCAGAAGCGTGAGCTGCCACCTCCTTGGAGCTTCACCGGGTCGAAACCCAAATTGAAGATGATTTTTCTGGACGCGTAGTTTGGCCATAATTGCTCGGTTTGCAATCGACAGCTTCGCTGACTAATCTGCCATCATATGAATGCTTTGGTCCGAAACTTTTTTTTAACATGAGAATGTTTTGCACCTGGCCCTACCAGAAAATCCTATTTGTTTTCAAACGGGTTTCATCAAATAGGGTTATGGAACGGGACCCCGTTTGATCCTGTTCAGTCCTGACCTGTTTAAATCCTGTTTATTCCCGTTTAAACCTGACCCGTTTAAATCCTGTTTAAACCTGACCCGTTTAAATCCTGTTTAATCCTGACCCGTTTAAATCCTGTTCAATCCTGACCCGTTTAATCCCGTCCTATATAACCCAGACCTGTTTGCCCCTGTTCAGACCTATATTTTACTACATTCATACCAGGTCCTTTCAGAATGGATTGATGTTGCTTAATATAATTTACTCTTTAAACCTATTTTGTACACTTGTGTATTTGCGATCAGCATTGAAGAGAAGTAGATCTGCATTATGTTTGCAACAAGAATGCCACTTTCACATGTAGGTTTGCCTGGTACATTGCTTGATACGAAGATGAACACAATTTTCGGCATAAATTGATTAGCACTACCAACACTGATGTGATACATCATGAACAAGTTTTGTATGACCCACGAGTACGTTCTCTATGTATGACCTACAAGAAAATGCACCCTGAAGAAGACTGTACCTCATTTTCCTATTTACTACAAGTATGCAAAGGTAATTCTTGCAAGTTTAGTATATGTTCGATCACTTGTACTCGTCCTTTTTGCTGTAATGGTTTGTTGACAAATCCACAGTAAAGCGTAATTTTGGGGTGAAAAATGTCAGGCAAAGTATTGGCATGTACTTGTAAGTGAAAAAGACAAGTATATTTTACGTAGGTATTTCTGTACACCCACTTGAGCTTTCATTAAGCCTGAAGTCCTCCGGCTTAAGTAAAAGCATGTCATAAATGTCCCAAGCACTGTTTATTGGACCTTCTAACGGTATTTCGATGCATCCAGTCTGCCGAGAGAAGACCGCTGGAGTGGGTTGCTTGGGTGAGAGCGAGCAGGGCACCTGAAAAAGTAAAGCCAATAATTTATCTTGACTCATGCAACAGGTTGGCACATAGGCAAATTTGCCTATGTTCCCACAGATAAGAAAGGTTCAGCATTCCGGTCATAGGAGATAATGAATAAATCTTATTGAAAAATATGTGGTTTCATGCAATGCCTATGTTTCAAGGGAACATGGATTACTGTGGGAGAATAAGCTGTCATAATTAGCAGGCGATTGAAGCAAGTGTTATAGGAAAAAGATGGACACATCGTTTGATTTACAATAATTACTAGTATTGAAGCAACAGAATACAAACAAGAAATACCTTTAAAAACAACACCGACAGGTTGAGATAATAAATTATTCAGAAACTAAACCCTTCTGCCAGCAAAATACCGTAGTGTACTGGCTTTGACATTGCGCTGCTCAGGCAGAGGGCATGGGATTGAATCCCGGCCACAATGGCTGCATTTAGATGGCAGAGAAATGCCAAAACCCCTATGTTAGGTCTATTGGGTACATGTTAAAGGAGACTAGGGATCCCGCCAACTTGAAGTTATAAAAACCGGAGTATATTTCGAGATAAGCAAACTCACAAAAGTAGAAGGCCCTGGCTATGCGAAGACCATATAAAGCCTTTTAAGGTAGGTGCCAGCAGCCGCAAAATTTCTTGTAAAAGCGAAATATAGCAGAAGCGTTATTTTTCCGTAGATCACTTTTGCAAGGTATTTTACAATTTGACACCCGACATGTTGGGCATCTACGGGCAACAGCAATTGTTGCACAGATCATAGCAAACACTGTTGCACCTAGGTATACATAGACACATAGGTATAGGTACAGTCACTGACTGATTTTCCGGACTCCGAAAATTCGAACATGATTACTCGGTCTGCTTCATGGCACCGCCATTCTCCCCATGGACCATAATGTATAACAACTTCCGAAAGTTCGGACGCCTTGCAACCTCTCGTCTGATTTTTTGGACACTCCTTGAGCCAACTTGATCGAGAGCACCATGCACCGACTCTGACCGTTGCATGGTTCTACTTGCTGAACGCCATTTTTGTTTTGAACGGAGCCACCTTGCTGCCCCACGAAGTGGCGCTACTGCAAATCCCTGCTCATCATCATCGTTTCTGCCTGGTTTGTAGCTACAGCAGTTCCGGTCTCAGCTTAGTATGCCATGTTAAGACAATCCAGCAGCTGATTTGTTTGTTTCTTCGTGCACGACGCTGCGAGTAGGCCAGGTTTTTGTTTGTGCAACTGATGTCGGCGTGACGATGTTTGACGAAGCAAGATGGGCCAATTCATTTCACTAATATCTAGAATAGCTACCTGTAAGCACCACCTACCTTTCAACAAGATTTGCAAAGCAAAAAACCTCATCCTGAAAAGTCTGCACATGAAGACATCGGTAGCATCATCAGCGTGGGGCCTCAAGATAATTCGGCAAGCCAGGAAATTACTGACAGCATGAGTGCAAGCATGCCAACAGGAAATCAGTGGCTGAATAATGCACCTTCTACCAATTGGTAGACAGTGCATTTTCGCAAAGCCCTAACTACAGCAGATCATTGTTCAGGAGTTCCCGAATGCACAACTCCATGCCATTTTCACGCCGACTCTAGGGAAACACCTCTGCACAGTTGCAAGAAAAAAAGCTAGATGCCCCAAGAGAAATGAGCCCACTCAAGCCATCGAAGTTATGTTTACCTTGTCTTCCTACAACTACTCGAAACCTAGGACTGCTGTTTTGCACAAGGGAACAAACGTCAACATTGGTGCCTCGCCCAACACAAGTGGTCTGCGCCGTAGAAGGTGCCATCAGTCAGCCCACAGATGAGGCCCACATCAGTGCTGTCAGTGTGCTGTACAAATTGCAGAAGCACAGCCTACAAGCTTGTCTGCCTTAGTGTGATCGCACCAATGAACGAAAACCAACGAATCAAGTTTGTTTCGTGCCGAGAACAGTTGCCTCATGCTGGATTTTCCTACAATTCTTTCTAAGCACAGATAATGCTTGGTTTGTTGTGTAGGCATGTAAATAATGAAAAGGCCTGCATCACTATCTCTGAAAAAAATCATGTAACAAAGCTTGTACAGTACACAGGTGCAGTGTCTATCACATACCATTTCGTACAGTAGAGGCTACATAGGATAAACCGACCAATGTATAAATGACTGGCAGCGTGACGAAGCAAACGATGCGCGGGTCAGTTAGCAGTGGTAGTGCACTGCTCTCGGCGCACATGCACCTATGTTTGAAAGCTGCTTGATCGTGACAAAATATAAAGACAAAAGCGCTGGAGAGATATCTGATGCTTTTCTTATATGTATGACGAGGAACCTAGCACTAGCTCCCCATGCAGAGAATTACTAGACAGTGAGACTGCTTCTTATCATTGTAAAACAAGTGTCACGCTCACCATGTGATGCGTCCTTTTCGTTTCCGTGCGAACAGCATGTATTCAGATCTATTCTCCCCCTTTCACCTTTTGCACAATATCACTGTGCGAGCAATAATACTGAACTGTTAGTAGCAGTCTGTCAGATTGCCTCCTTTCTTTCCTTGTGAATTGTGTGCTAAATAAGGCTTTTTTTGGTGAAAGAGTGCTAGTTTAACGCATAAACTAGCGCCATGGCACTTTGCAATAAAGGAGTTATAATTCACTAAAAATATGTCCGTGCAGAACAGTGCCAAAAGAACACCTTAAAGAAAGAACATGAGTGTATCTATCATAAAGACCAATCCTTGTCTTTTTTCCTTAACATAATTTTCAATACCGATATTGAAGTACAAGCTCACCATATTATATCACCTTGTCAAGGAAGCAAGGCACAATGGTGCCCAACTGTCGCGGGACCAACTTGGATGTGGAGATCAGCGCAGATCAGCAACATAGCATGGTCTGCTTACACTTCTTCTCCAGGTCCAGCCATACCTATAGCAGCTATAAAACAAGTGAGCTTAGAATCACAAGCGAAACAATATAAAAAGTGACACTGAACAAAGCAACTTTCGTTAAGCATAAATAGGATCGAAATGCTGACATTATGCCCATAAGTAACTTCACTTTGAGCAACAAAGCATCCAATTTAAGAAAGATTATATGTATGAGCTATCTATGTGAGAAAGATTAATCGAACGCCCTCTATTTGCCATACTCCTCCCCTTATGCATGGATGTCTCACTGACTGAGTGAGCTGGGCTGATCCCAGGTATAGTGTAATTAAAGGTTGTCACTTGGTGGGCCAATCCCGACACCATTGCATGACTTGTACAATAATTTTAATGTGTATTGTAATGCTGGCCATCCTGCAGGCACTGCAACATTATAGCACCCATAAGTCTAATGGTATTACCTGATAAGGTTAACTAATAAGTGTCCCCAGAAGCATAACTCGGCATGTATACTCGGAGGCCATTATTATTAGAGAAGCAACAGCAGAGGTGAAGCTTTATCCTGTGCCATATGCAAAATGGCCGAGCACGCCCAGCTTTTTGGTTACATTCTCACTTGTGACCACTGCAGCAGGCTGACTGACATGCGTAACCAGCAGTTTGTAGGACCACATTTTCATAACCTGCAATTTTTTTTACATCTGAAGAGATCAGCCTTAAGCTCCATGATGCACTGCACTCGAGAAGCATTATAAACTGGCAACATTTAAATGCTATGCTGCATGGTTTGTTGCACGCTTTAGGAATTTACTTATTTATTATACACATAGCTCATAGGCTCCAGTTGGAGTATTGCATGAGGTGGCAAGAAAACATAATCATCAGCCTGGTTACGCCCACTGTAGGGCAAAGGCCTCTACCATACTTCTCCAACAAGCCCGGTCATGTACTAATTGTCACCATGCCGTCCCTGCAAACTTTTTAAGCTCATCCGCCCACCTAACTTTCTGCCGCCCCCTGCTACGCTTCCCTTCCCTTGGAATCCAGTCCGTAACCCTTAATGACCATCGGTTATCTTCCCTCCTCATTACATGTCCTGCCCATGCCCATTTCTTTTTCTTGATTTCAACTAAGATGTCATTAACTCGCGTTTGTTCCCTCACCCAATCTGCTCTTTTCTTATCCCTTAATGTTACACCTATCATTCTTCTCTCCATAGCTCGTTGCGTCGTCCTCAATTTGAGTAGAACCCTTTTCGTAAGCCTCCAGGTTTCTGCCCCGTAGAAACCTGGAGGCTTACAAATTCTGAACTAACAAGAACATTCAACAAAACAAGTCAGACCAAAGAAGAAAAAATAACATACTCTCATAATGGGACTACGTATCTGGCAGCTAGCTTATAAAAAAGACAATTAGGAATGTTTTACTACTGGTAGCGCTTTAGGGGCAGGAATGTAGAATTCCAAGCTTCATACACTTTTAAGCCACCTTTCGTAGCTTTTTGTTTTGAAGTTCTATTCTCTGTACTATTATAGAAATGAATACCCCCCTCCAAAATAAAACGAAGAAAAACATGTAATGCACAGTAATGTAACACAATAATGTAATGCACAACAGTGAATACTTAGAAAAATGTAATTAAGAACATGGAGTCTATGTGGGCACAGATGTTAGAACTCTACATGAAAGCATAATAATAAAGGTGGGCGAAGCATTTATGCTTTTGTCGGGCAACCTGCAGCAAGACATACAGGTAAAAGGATATGCATGCCTCACAACACAGTCCCTAAAAATATCTGTCACAATACAGTGAGTAGGTATATCATGCATATCTACAATAGCCCCTAATTATATTTAACTCAGAGGGGGCTACCTATGTAACTTGATCAAACTGCAGGTGGGCCAAATTCTAAATATACGATTCAAGTAGACAGAAAATGGAAGTTATGAAAATGTATCTACAGCAAAAGTGTTGTACATTATTGTTGTACATTATGTCATACCTGCCAACCTGTGAACATAATATTTTGTAAAAATGCTGCAGACACTAAATTCTTTGTTGGGGACATAGCACACATTATTTTAAAGCTTGCTCTCAGCACCCCCATTGTTGCATACACACACACATTATTAATAAAGGGAAAATCACACATCTACCCGCTCGTAGCAATTGCTACAAAAGAAACCCGTACGGATTCCTCGAAAGGAAAGCCTCACATATGAAAAAAAGAAATCATCCAGGTCTGGGAGTCAAACCCGGGACCACCGCCTTTCCGGGACAGCCGCTTTACAATCTAAGATAACCAGGCGGCTAGCAGATGGCCGGGCGAAGTCGAATTTGTCGACAACATGAAGCAAAGGCAAGGGTCTGACGTAATAGTTCTGCGGAAACGCGCAAGGTGTAAGGTGTAGAGAAGTAATTAATAAAGGGGAAAAAAATATTACGTCAAACCCTTGCCTTTGCTTCGTGTTGTCAACTAATTCGACTTCGCCCTGGCATCTGCTAGCCACCTGGTTATCTCAGATGGTAGAGTGGCTGCCTCGGAAAGGCGGTAGTCCCGGGTTCGAGTCCCGGACCAGGACGAATTTTTCTTCAACTGTGCGGCTTTCCTTTTGAGGAACACATACGGGTTTCCTTTGTAGCAAATGGTGCGAGCGGGTGGACGTCTGATTTTCCCTTTATTAATTACTTCTCTCCACCTCGTGTGTTTGTGCAGAACTATTACGTCACACACACATTATCAACCATTATTTAACTTGTCGTGCAGCACAAAAAGCAGCAGCGAGCTTGAAACCAGTAACTGACAACATTGTTTTTTTTTAGATTACAGAGTTTTACGCTGCTTCAGGAATTTATCTGACCAAACTTCCCAAAAGCAAGTGCCCCTCTGATGTTCTCGTTAGAGATATTGCATTGCTAATAATAAAGCAGTACAAGTACCATTGCAATTAATTTTTTACATGCATTTTAACAATGTCATGCCGTCAATCTCTCAACAGCTTTAAAACATCTTAACCAACACAACTTCGTTGTCTTTCTAAAGTGACATTCATAAAATTGTAAAATGAGCCCACATTTGTAAACCCACGAAAAATTCAGGAGAGTTTCCAAACATGGATGATACCAACAAAATCTGCAGCTCGTGTAAGTGGCAGCAACTGCTTTGCACACACCTTGTCACAGCATGCACATCAGGTACTTTTCCGTGCTGTTGAGGCTGCAGAAGTGCCGCAGGTGCATATGTGGAGGTGCCTCTGGTTCACAAAATCTTGCCATCCCTAAACAATAATAAATGCTCAATTTATTGTAATCCCTGCTGAAACTGTAAACTTGTGATATAAAAAGATCACGTCATATTTTGATAAGTCTCATACAACCAGTTACATGAAGCTGCAACTGGTTGTGCAAATATCTGATTGTAACATCACAGGCGGTTAAATAACACGTAAATCGAACTGTAGCAAACATGAATCTACTATGAAAAGGTTCACACAAACGTACAGCTGTATAACGTGAAATGTGAATTGCACTATCAAAAAATTCCGTAGGACATGAAAAGCGTTCCAAAACCTAATTTGTTTATGCGGCGCAACAAAGCACTGCTCCCAAAGGACGATGCGCTCAAAATTACAACACACCACCTCTATTTCTGGAGAGACAACACAGAAAAGAGAAAGATTTTTCCATTAAAAAGAAGCATTGCTTATGTAATTTCGGCTTCTCTGCAAGATCGGAACCCTTTACAAGTACACGAAAACACACAGGACACTAATACACGTCATCTGACGACACACTATAAACAGAAGAATTTCCATACAAGCTAAAAATCTGGCCATGCGTCAACGAAGGAATCGGGTTCTCGCGCAGCTGTTAGCTGTGCAGACCGACACATCGACGTACTACTTCTAGAAATGCCTATACCATTTCTCAATGAAAAATTATGTACACAAACAGTAACTTTCTTTCCTTGAATTTTTGTGCCCATTTAGATCAAAGAACCACCCGCGCTAGCGTGCTTCATAGGTGAAAGTAAATAAACCACAGATAGAGCTGTTGGTAACATGAATACGTTTTAGGGCAATTTCCATGGAACTTTTTGCTAAATGTGCACTGCGACATGAAGAACAACCATTTGAAAAGCACATTTATAATTCTTGCTGCTTTACAAATCCGGATTCGGTTGTTGTACGGATCTTGCGATACGTACAACAACGCACACTTCACGAACCATAGACAGGAAGAATGCGCGCAAGCGCCGGACTTACCTTTCTCGGCGTACTCGGAAAACGCTCCTTTTAGTGTCACAGGTGCCGCGGAATCGACTGCACCAACGGTCCTTCCGGCGCACACATTGTTGAATTGCGGATCAACTACAGGACGTAAGAGCACAACTTTCACCAAATTCTTCCGTACAGTGCGATACGATGCGACAGTGCCAGAGGATGAGATCCTTTTCATGAGCCCGGAACAAAGGAAGCGCGAAGGGTCATATCTTCGGCATCGGCGCACCACACGAAGGATACTGCGGGCTACATTACGCGGTCCCAGGGGTTTTGTGTTTCTCAATGCATACAAGATGCACCACAATTTTTCTCGGCACAGCGTACACACGATTAAACAACTACATCGGACGGCGTCAATACACAGCAAGCACTCACATGTAGCGACAAACTGAAGACGGCAAAATAATATCACCTGTAACTTTACCGGCGCTACCTGTGGTGCCATCTGTAGGCCGCCACCGAAAGCGACCGTGCTTTCGGTGATCTCATGGATGGTGACGGCGTTGTATATCGATGTTATGCGAGTCGTACAGCGTCTTGTACGACGTGTTTCAGCAACGTTGCTTTTAATAGAGAGGACAGCAATCTGCGTATACGCCGTATAGACGTCTCACCCACTTGAAAAACACAACAGGAAATTTTCAGTCTGTCGTATTTTGGGACGTCGTGACTGTCGTTCTGTTCTCTGTAGTGTGACGTCCTGTAGTCGAAAATTCTGTAGTTCCTGATAAATATTTGATGAAAAATTGACAGAGACCAATTTAAGGATATGTAAAATTATTAATACAAAAAAAAAAAAAAAAAATAGAAGTAGACAATAAAACGCATCCGCTGGGAATCGAACTTCGGATCTACCGGTCCCGAGACAAGCATCTTACCACTGCACCACGCCGAACATAGCTGCTATAGAATTGTTTAAGCTATGTCAAGAGTGTAAATCGCTGTCTGGGTTGCTGTTTACATTTACATTTTAAAAGCCAAGATGCGCTTTCACTTCACCGCGTCAACTGCCGCATCTCTAGATGAGCAAAAGTGTTGTTACCATCGACAGGTACATCGTGGAGTGCTAGACCATCGATTTTGCTGTAACGATATCCATATTTGATAAGAAATTCAGAAGTAGACAACGGTGACCGGGGACACTGAGGGTTGTTACTGCTAATTCCGACAGTTGTCTCTTGCTCTTTACACTTTTGAGCTCGCATATAATTCGTGTTCAATGCTATATAGCTACATAAACACTCGTGGGTGAGTCTTCATCCCGACAGAATACTGGCTTCTCACGGCAGCGCTGTACCAGATTAATGAGACCCGAGCGAGACAGCTTTTCACGCAACTTTGTGGAACAATCCAAAACTTCTTTTCCGCTTCGCATAAGCTTGTGCAATATTTCTGGGAATTAACTAATGTCTCAGTGTAACCGCACATGTAAGTCCACAGGCTTGTGGGCCCCATCTTACCAAATAAAACAAAGCGGATACGCAGCCATTCCCGCAGATGGTATGATTTTGATCAGCGGCCGATTTTGAGGAGGCCGGTAGGGCGTTGCGGGGGGGGGGGGGGGGGGGGGGGGGGGGGGGGGGGGGGGCTGGTGCCGCGTCGTCACGGCACAATTATAACAATTGGCCACGTCGACTTTAATACTGGTGTCGGTGCTATCAGTATTGCCGGCTTCAGAGAAGCACGATTGAATACCGCGCAAGAGAAAAGTACAGTGTACACCACCGATGCGAAGCTGACATGTTAATATAAAGGGCCGCGACCGAAGGTGCTTCTGTTGCGACTTCAGAACTCTTGGCCGTCGCGACCGAATGTTTCTGTTGCGACGTCATAATTGCTGTCGTAACGTCAGTAATGTCTGTCGCAACTACAGAAATGTTAGGAACATCTGTCGTACAACAGAAATTTCTGTGTTTGCAGCAGGAATTCCTGTTGTCTTTTTCAACTGGGCAGGACCGGGAATCGGATTGAAATTCGTAGCTAGCATATCGCAGTTTGGTCTGTGAATGTTCCGAGGTGGTCACGCAATTTCAGTAGAGCTTGATAATGGCCCCAATTCAGCACTAGGGGCTAAATTGTCAGGATGTCGAACAATAAAAAAGTTCCTCCCCAGTTCTATTCAAGCATTAAACTGGTATGCATGATGCCATCCAGTATGGTTGCCACAAAGCTCCAGATTAAACCAGCTTTTGTGACAAACAGGCGACCCTATATGGTGCCACTGCGTCCAGTATAAGCCAGTTTAGTTGCAAACAGGGCCCCTGTTAAGACCCATTTCTGCGTGAACTGGTCATGCCTATACCTGCTTGCATGCCAAACGGGACCCCGCTCAGACCTGTTCGTGTGTGAACTGGTCCTGTTTATACCTCTTTGCATGCCAAACGGGACCCCGTTCAGACCGGTTCGTGTGTAAACTGGTCCAGTTTATACCTGTTTGCATGCCAAACGGGACCCCGTTCAGACCGGTTCGTGTGTAAACTGGTCCAGTTTAGACCTGTTTGCATGCCAAACGGGACCCCGTTCAAACCTGTTCATGTGTAAACTGGTCCTGTTTATACCTGTTTGTTGCTAAACAGGTCCCTGTTAGAACCAGTTTAAACCTGTATAACCCAGTTTGAAATTAAATAGGATTTTCCAATAGGGGGCTCCATGCTTAACTTCCTGTGACGGAAGTAACTTATGTGACGTCGGCGCCAATGAGTGAAATAGCTGGCTGGTTGCAGCATTCGGGAAGCAACGCGAATTCTTATCCAATAGAAGGCCGAATGCCCCTCGAGATGTGCTCGTCCATGCTTCGTCGTCTGCTCAGCGTCTGCTTGTCACCCTGTTACATTCTCCATGGTTGATGGATTGTCGAAAAAAAAAAACGTTTATACGCCGTAACCACCAGCTGCGTTTACATGGATACGACAGCAGGGCTTCTCTTTACCTGCACGTTTTTTTCTGCAGTAACCTTGCAGCATCCTTAACCAGTAGCACTGGTGAATGCCATTAAAAATAATTTTTATTTAGGGGTATTACTTACACATGTTCACCAGCGCCACACCCTTTGCTCTGCGTCTATTTGGCGTTTGCTCGATACCGTCGTCACGCACCATGCAAGAGCTGGGTAGTAAATTAATGATGTAGTCAACAATTAGGCCCTTGTAACATTCCTTATCGCCAATGCATCAGCAGTGTTTTTAGTGTGGCAGCATTTGATAACTAGGTATTAAACCAATTTTACGGCTCGGCGCCATGTCTCTAGTCCAACAGCTTGAAAACAACAGCCGATCTTAATAATTACCGCAAAACATACGTCATGCCTTGAAATTATTATGAGAGGAGACATAGCGATGACGGATTTTGCTACTTATTTCTTGCTGACAGCGCGGGGAGCCAATAACAAACATGAATTCGGATCGACGCGTGTGATTGGCGGTCTATGGGTGTTGCGACGTTACTGTAGCTCATCACGGTTAGGGCGGCTATTGTAACTGCCACAGTAATGATCGGTATACGACGTGAATGCGCAAAGGTCCTAACATGTCACGTATCGCGGTACTGTATCATGTAGGGATGAAAAATAAAACTCCCCTGTGAATACCCAATAATCCACCCGTTACTCCCCGAACTATACACCAAATGGAAAGAATATTAAGTTTGTACGGCTCATAGCTTCGGCAGTGCTGCAACCAGCTTGTGAGATGGAGATAGGATTGGTGAAGCGAAGTACTGCATCGCATAGAGTTTCATACAATGAAACTCTACGCTGTATCGTGGAAATAACGAGCGCCGACAGGGAGCGCTTTGGTAGTCACAGCGCAGTGCAGGCTCCAACGTGGTGTAGCGTTGTGTTGGCACCTTGCGCACATGGTTTGTCTTTCGCGTCGGATCAGCCTGTGGCGCCTCGTCGCCTATGGAGTGTAGCTTCAACATGCATCGGCAGTGCTTACACGGCGCCTACTGCTTCGCTTCCAATGGCACCAACTAAGAAAACTGCTGCGCTACATGGCGCATAAAGCAACGACGTCGACGTACGAATCTCGTTTCGGCACGGCAGCGCAAAGCAGAAGCCTTCGCGCGTTGACCACATACGCTACGAACTATGACACTCCCATTCCTGAAGCTGAGAGCATCGTAAATCAACTTGTTGCCCAAGACGCCCTCGTACCTTCGCCGAGACGACTCGGCAGCCGGACATAGCTCGCCAACAGGGGGAGTGCAACAGCGAGAGCGCATGCAATTACCGAGATAGAATGCAGTGATACGGCACCCCCAGGCGCAAATCACACTGGAGAATAAAAGCGAGGAGCCATCTGCCGCACCCTCCTCGCCTACTTCAGGAGGGAAATCCGCTCACTGGTCCTCCGTTTTGTTACCTTAGAAACATCGATGTCTGCGTTTCGCAAGGGGAGTAATTATCATTGGTGCTGTAGAGCTATGGGGACTACAGAAAAGGATGATTCCGCCCCTGACCAAGGCTCCAAGCTAGCGGTGATAAAAGATCAGGCACGCCACGCCCAGTTCTCGAAGGTACGTAAATGGGCTGCCGACGTTTATTCCTAGCTGTTAAGGTACACCCCGTGACGTCATCGCCTCGTGGCTCGCCTTGGACATAGAAACAGGAGGTAAAGCAGCTCACTACATGTTATGTGCACTAACAAAGCACAAGGACTTCTCAGCGCGGGCTCAAGAGTCTGGAATAACGACCTAGTTGCCCAAGCTACTAGACTACTTGTGTCGGGGAGGGGGGGGGGAAACGGTTACTACCGGCGCAAACATGAATACAGGAGAGTGCGTGAAGTATCCTAAAAAAGATTTACCGCATCATCAGAACCACAGAGAGCGTTTTCGTGGCCGACGTCATAATCAGAGTTGACATGGAAGAGTAAGCTGCATATTCCCACCAAAAGGGAATAAACTCATGGGCAATAAGAGACGCAAGCACTTATCAGTTGAGACTGTACAAGATGGCAGCCAGTTGTCACAAAGCAAGGTGTGGTGTCGTCGTCTTATTATAGTGCCTAGAATATACTGGCTAGTGTGCCGTCCGCGGCCTCCCGGGTGGCACCAAATGCAATGAATGTCGGCGGCTGCCGCTAGGGGCGCTGCAGTGCAGGTGGGTGCCGCGGCACCATCCGGTCTTCGTAGCCCGCCGTGTTTCCACAGCATCGGCAAGCGGGCTGCTGCGCTTTTTGTTTTTATTAAGCTGTAGCAGCAGCACAGTTCAAATGCGGGCAGCGGATTTATAAATCAGGGTTTGTTTTGATTACAACAGGCTTCTCTAGCGCTTGTCGCTTGCACGAAAAGCGTGTGCTAGCTCAGCTGGGCTTCGAGCGGGGAACTCGATGTGTTTCTATGCTGGCGAAGAGAAAACGTAATTTTTAAGGCAAATGCCTTGATCTCCATGTTCCAAGGCCGTGTTGCGAGGTACAGAACATATCACACGATCCAAGGAAGGCCAGAAACGAACCAAAACATGTCCAGCCGTGTATAAGAGATGCTAATCATTAGCAAATTTCATTATTGATTATAGTGATTGGATTAAGGGGGATTAGGCTGAATTAGAGGGATTAAGGTGTATTAATTAAGGAGGATTAGGGTGGATGAAGGAGGACTAGAGTGAATTAGAGTAGGCTTTACAAGGCTTTCGCCTTCGTACGTGTCTCTTCGGCGATAACTAAGGACACTTGTTTTTTTTATTCTAGCTATGATTGCAACGTAATATTTTAAGGGTAAGTTTTAGGTTACATTTTTCATTCTAATAAAGTAAAGGAATTCTAAGGTTACGTTACTGTTCTATCGATGTTATATTAATGCATAACCATTCAAAACCGCTGTAACCGATCATTTTTTGAAATGACTTTAATTTCTCTGTTCTTTCTTTTTATTTTATTTGCTGCTATTTCTGCCTATTATCTTATTGTTGTCCTCATAGGTTTGAATGTTTTTGATTGTTTGTAAACCATGTACCCATCTCCTTATAATTCCCATTGGGCCCCGAGGATAGGATAATAAGCAAAAAAAAATTGCCTGTAAAATGGAATGCACGTGGTGTTCCGTGTACTATTCATTTTTTTTACAGTTGGCAAATACGTGCAGATTTCTTTTTATGTCTGATATGCGTGAACAAAAATAGGAAACAGATCTTTCATTAAAGTGTAATAAAGATTTTATTTATGCGTAACAACAGTCAAACGCAGGCATATAAGACAGCCCTAGATGAGATAATGCACACATACATGAAGAAAATAGATCGCGCAGTGACGCAGTTTAAGGAGCTTCTGCCGTTGCCTTTGCGCTTCCCTCTCTTTGTTGATGCCTTTACAAAAAAACCGAAACCTCAAGAAAATAAGAAGTTTGCAAGCGCTGTCAAAGCTGGCTTTTCATGCTCTGGGCACCCTACTTGGGGAAAGGCCAGCTGTCTGCAGCTGACCTGAAAAATCAGCTACACTCGCTACATGTAATTGTTTCTGCTGAAGAACACAGTAAAAGCATCTTCCACGGCCTTCACAGCGGTTGACAGCGTCTGGCTAAGATAGACAAGCAAGGCCTCCATTGTCAAAATGGGAAGTGCAATAATGAAGCAGCGTCGTTACTAGCTCCAGCTTTACTTACGCAAAGGAAGCCTGCACAATTTGGTCAAGAATTTTGGGCAGTGATCTTTCGTGCAACATAACCTGCAGTATAGTAGATCAAAGCACTACTGCTCGTTTTTTCTTGTTTTTTTTCCCCTGGTACTCAGGAAAAGTAAGCTGAATGCTTAGCATACTCAGGGAATATCGTGGGTATAGCTTATGGTTTCAGGCGTGGTCACGATGGAAGAATACTTCCACCGTGGGCGTGTTTTATCGCGGGGAATCTCGTGGACAACGTCATTCACGGTGATAGAGAACGCGCGCTCGACTAAACGTACTGTTTTCGAAATGTTTTTCACAAACCGCAGCAGTTGGTGCCGGCCTCCTGTCCGTTCTCCTGATCATTCTTGCCCATTCTGCTGCCGGTTCGTATCAGATGGTAGAGTGAACAAGGATACACGCCCTTTGTTCGAGCGGTAACCGCTTCTACACAACGGCACAAAGCAGGTCCTCTCCTTGCAATGTTTCTATAGCTTCGGCATTTCTTCACCGCCGCCGCATAGTTCTCGCAATGACAGGCACACGAACATAACAGCCACGCACTCACTCTTTGACAACACCAAGAACAAGCACGCAACGCCGCTATAACACTGAAAACGCAAACACAGAAACCGACGCAACAGCTGCGAAACTGATATGCGAAGCAGACGACACGCGCAGTCTGCACCCACCCGTGTGGCAGCGACCTCTGCCGGCCATAGTGGGCATTCATTGCAGGCGGCGCCACGCTCGTCCATTGAAAAGAGCTGGTGCTCGGCACACTAGCCAGTATATTCTAGGCACTATAGTCTTATGTTCCCGCAGTAGAGGCTGTCATCTTGGAGGGCAATGTAGCAATATTAGGAGGACATTCTTACGAGAGACAATCTCTTGGGTCTAAATAGCGGTAGCTATTTAGACCCAATAGATTTAGACCCAAGAGACCCCAAGATCTCTTAGGTCTAAATAGCTGCTTGGAATAGAGCGCGCGCTCTATTCCAAGCTATATTCGCTGTACTACGTCCATGCCATGCTGTACTGCTGCTGTCCATTTGTTCGGAATCAAATGTATCTTTAACTAAACGTTCAATTAATGAACAGTAGTTCCTACGCACATATTTAAATGGCAAGAATACATTATGAAAATTCTTATTTATTCCCTTCTTCAGGTCTGCAGCGTGGGCAAATGTTACTAACTAATATGAAGCTTACGGTGTTGATCGTTATTTTTGCCGCACATTCACTAATTTGTGCAGTTGCAACAGTTGTTCATGTACCAGTGCTTCTAGATGGCAAAGGTAAGTGATTTATTTTTTTTTTTCACATTACGGTTCCAGCAAAATCAAGAGAGGACATTTTTGTTTAATTTTTTCACATCATGTTGTCTAGCATCCCATCGGTGAAAACCACTCGTGCCATTGGTCACTGCATTTGTCTTGTATTGTCAAAACCGAAGCCAAATATTAGGCTCTGATAAGTCCTTCGCAAGGCCTGTCAAACAGAGCAACGAAACGCCGGCAACTACTACTGACCATGTGATACACGCCAGTTTCTAATTTTTATTCATACCTAGTGGGACGCTATCCGTTTTGGACATGACAAATTCTGCAGCACTACGACCACAGTCAATGTCTTCGAAGGGGTTCCCACTTTTTGGAGAGCCAGTTGACTTCAGAACGCAGTGCTGCTTTTAGAGTGAAGAACGCTGCTCCTCCAGTACTCTATCAATGTCCGCGTGAAGCAAAGGACAACTACCGAAAAGTCGGGGATGAAGAAAGAACGGAGGTGCGCTTTAAAGGCACAACTTTGTTTGTGAAAATTCTGCGTCGCCTCTGTGTGACTGGATCATGAGTGGTTCACACGCAGTTCTCCAGCATTGGCCTGGCACCACTATAAAAAATTAACTGAATAATAGAAGCCTTTGAACTTAACTCGTCATTGTATTTCGAGATTTGCGTGTTTGGAGATTACTATTACGGTCATTAGATGTTAAGGCTTTGCGCAGTGAAGTAATATTTCAATTTGCAAAACCTCGGTAGACTCACTGGCGCTGTTTTGTGTGTGAATTCCATGCTATATAAGCCGAATCGCAGTATTGCACTCAACATGCGAGACGTCGAGCATCACATGGATCAATCGACCGACCGGCCGAAAAGTGTGAAACAAGGAGAAAGAGATAAAGCTTCACTTTTACATCTTTTATATGCATTGTCCTAATTTTTTAATTAGTGACGACTTTGAATGAGTCAGCGGTGTCTAGATGAAAACCGCAAATAGAGATCTGGGGCCAGATCCCACTGCGGTTCCGTTCGAGAACCACTTCCTTTCGCCTCCTCTCATTGGCTGACCGTCGTCACGCCCGGCGTGACAAAAACTTTCGGAGGCAGCTCCGCGGTTTTCGTCTACGTCACGGGGCGTGGCCACGGCGCCGAAAGGAACCGTTTCGCCGGCCGGCACAAGAACCGTGGCGAGTAGGTCCACTTCGCGGGAACCGCTGCTGCACACTTGTAAACAAACATGGCGGTGCCCATGACTCCGTATCTTTTCGCGGCTCTTTGCAAGTGCACTGGGCGGAGAAGACCTAGAAACAGGGGAGGTGCCTTCGATCTGCCGGAGGAGGATTTCCGCCGCTATTTCAGGATGAGTAAGGCGCTGGTGTGTAGGCTGTGTGCTGATCTTGACGGCGAAATCGGGACGAAGGGGCCGACCGGACTTCCGACAGAAGCAAAAGTTCTCTGTGCGCTTCGGTTTTTGCAACCGGAAGCTTTCAGACTTCTGTCGGCAGTGAGGTAACCATCCAACTCTTGCACTCCTCAATGAGCCGCTGCATCAGCGCAGTAGTGCTAGCTATAACTCGCGTAGGCAAGCAACCTTTCCGTCCACGCCAGCAGAAAAGCAGCAGGCAGTGGCAGAATTTTTTCTCCGCGGCCGAATTCCTCGTGTTGTTGGCTGCATCGATGGAAAACTCGTTGCCATCAGCCAGCCCAAAAGCCTCAGCCCTGGTGAAGCGCAGGCGTTCATGACTAGGAAGAGCTACTACGCCCTAAACACAATGTTGGTAAGCACTACAAATCTCTCCACTCGTTAAAACAAAATCATAATTCGCGAATTTCAGGTGCCTGCGTGGATTGCGTGCATTTGTATGTTAAATTTCAATGCACTCAAAATCGGAGTGAGGAAACGTCATTTACATTGTCGGGTAACATGTTAATGATACTTATGAGGAACAAATTCTGCCGAGGTTTCCACATTACTTTCCTAATATGTTGCATTCTGCGTCGCAATACGGTTATTATGGCCCTACAAGAAACACAGTTAAAATTGATATATATATATAACAGGGATACTCGGCAAGGCAACATCTAAAAGTCATCATTTGTTATTAGAATAATGTCACCTTCACTAACTTTGCAAAAACTTAACACGGATAGTTATTAAAATTATGCTCATATCATGTTCCCTTAGAGTGCTGCTTTTATAGAAATTTCGGAGTGCATTAAAGCCATGGCTTTTTTTCTACCCATTAGTTTGTCTCCAGCATGCGTGGATCTTTATATTACCTTTGTATATTTGCAGGTCTCAGATTCAAAACTGAGAATCCTCGCTATTGATCCGCGGCGACCAGGATCCATTAACGATGCCTTTGGATGGAAACACTCATTCCTGCGGATACGAATTGCCGAACAAAGGCTACATCGCCCTGCAGAGTTTCTGCTTGGTGAGCCGTCTTATCCGATGCAAGCAAATGCAGACACTGAGCACAGTTACATTTTATTTTTGCACAGCTGATAGTAGCTACCCACTTGAGCACTGGCTGATGACCCCTGTGCCTGGCCATCCAAGCCTCGAGAGACCAGAGGGGGCTTACAATCATGCACACTCCTCAATGAGGACGGCTGTGGAACGCTGCATTGGGGTGCTGAAAAGCAGATTTCGGTGCCTTCAAAGGTATCGAACTCTGCATTACAGCCCGAAGAGTTCACCTACCATTATTGCAGCATGTGCAGCGCTCCAAAACCTGTGCCTTGAAGAAGGTGATCCTTCTGATGGCTCGTGTAGCAGTGACAACAACAGCGACAGCGAGCATAGTGAGCAGGAGTATGACACTGCTGCACAAAACGCAACGCCATCTTCCACTCGCTCCACACTAGCAAAAGCACGCCTTCAGCACATTATGAGAACATCAGCTTATTTGAGAACAGTGCGTCAGCGTGTGATAAGGCAGCTCACCAGGCAGGCACAACATACCTCACGGTGATGCATGCACTACGGCGACTCAGATCTCTACTCATACGCCAAAGTAGTAATTTTTGGAAGGCTTATGCAATGTGTTCGCAGCTGGTAAGGAAATAGTAAAGAAGGCAGGCCATTCAATTTTGATATCCTGTGATAGGTCATGATAAACAATGTCAGGTGGCTTTCCAATACACTATAGCATATATGGTTTGGCTCAGATTGGTGGGTTGACCTTCCTCAAACAATTCAGTCTTCGAGAGCTGCATACTGAAGGGCTCCACTAAATCTTTTTTAACGTTCACTGACATCTCGTGCAGTGCATGGGACTGAAATAATCCGCTTCCATCGAAATGCGATCTTTGTGGGCATGTTCGAACCCACGCCTTCCACATTAGCTGCCGAGCACCATAACCGCTGAGCCTCCGCAGCGGTGATAATTTATATGGCATGCATACAATTGAATACCAAATTTGTAAGGTGCTGTTGTCTTGCCGTTGGATTTTTTATTTATTTTCATTCCCTCTTTTTCTTTACGAAGCAGTCAAGATGACATCAGCTTTTTCCAATAATGTGCGGCTTATGCATATGTTGTCGTTGTGTGAGAGCATTGGTAATGTCCAGTTCAGTAACAATTTATATTGCACTTATATTGCACTTCGTATAGCTGTTGTCTTTTTATTTTTAATTTATTCCTTGAGTGCTTATTACTGTTGTATTTTTCCATTTTTAATTTGTATCCTTGAGTGTAGAACACAGTTTCACCTGTACCGCGCTGTTACCCCTGTGCACAGGTTGTATGGGGCCCTGAACTTAGTCTGGTTCATGGAAGCACCTTTCGTTCGGGGTCCTTGAGTTTCTGTATGAGGAAACAGAATAAACTTCAACTTCAACCTCAACTTTCAGCACTATGACTGTTCGTTCTGGTCCTGTTTTCCTTTTGCATATGAGTTATACCATTGTAGGAATAGCTGCTGTTAGAGGACCCAGCACAGCTGCCTAGTTTGGTATGAATAATTGACACTGAAAATAAGATCTTGTTTGTGGCTATTTATGATGCACTGAGCCTCTTCATCAATGGTCATCTTCGGCACAATCTTTGCAGAAATGAATAACACTGCTACAAAATGCGCTCGACTGAATTATTGAGACGGAGAGCATTCCTGGTAGCCAAATTATATGATATCACATGGTGCTTCTTGATGACTTTGCTACTTCTACATAAAATCACAGCAGAACTTGTGTCTACGCAATGGCTACAGCAAGAAGCTGCGGCCGAGTGTATGCACTACTGCCATAACCTCACAGAGCATTTGGCTGAGATAGGATAACATTGCGAAAGAAAATGATATAGTGAGCTAAAATAATAAATTGCAGTTATTATTGGTGGCACACTGCCCAGAGACTATGACAGCTGACAGGATTAACGATAAAATAAGGGTAGTATTAAGAAATCTACACAAATTAATCGTGGCTGTTTTGGGTAATATAACATAACAAAGTGATGCAAACAGAAATGAATGAAAGGTAAATATTCTTGCCTACACACAAAATGGAACAATTGTCTGGAGTATGTGGTTTGGATAATGTAGCAACATAAAAAGATGTAAACAAAAATGAATAAAATTGAAAGAACCTTGTCTACACACAAAACTTCAGTTGTCTGGACTGGCATAATAAAGTAGGATGGCAATAGTATCATTTAAAAAGAACCTTTACAACTCATAATGACAGAAGTGGAATAAAAATATTCATGACGCTATTTCGCTGGAGGTTAAGCACTGATAGGGGCGACGGTGGACAGCCACTGCACTTGCTGCAGTATGAACTGCCCTGTAATTGCCAGCCGCTCCACTGCAGCAACAACACGAGCCTGGTACGTAGATTCGTTGACCAGTGTGTTCTCTTGAATAGCTTCCATCCGCCCCAGTGCTGTGGCCTGGCGTACTTGCGAGTCAGCCAGTGCCTCTGTAGCAGCAACCAGGCGATGCAGTTAGCTGATTGGCCCAGCATCATCTCCGCCTCTCGCTGGAAGCTTGTCGCAACTACACCCACCACCTCTTTAAGCTGCTGCAGTTCCTGTTTGTAGAATAGCACTGACTGTTATATTACTCTTTCTTGCTAACAACCATGCAGCAAATGGATTATGTACATAAATATTTTATTTCAGCTGCCGAGCCTAACGACTGTTGATAGCCAACAGCAATTTCTGGCAGCAAATCTTCAGCACCTGGCCTGCGCGATGGTGTGCACCGCTCCTGTTGCTGGCTTGTCCCTAAGGATACCCACAGAAAATACATTATTGCAGCACTTCACGTGTGCAGTCTAGATTTGATCATCAGATAGTGCTTTATACACTGTCATGCAATAGGGAATCTTGATATCACTGGTGACGAAACATGTGTATTGCTGAACTTACGTGAAAAGCCACTCGTACCGGGTCGAACTCCAACAAAAACGTGATGGAAATCGTCGCCGACATGGAGTGGTTTGATCAGCAGGAGCTGTGACGGGCTGCGCAGCTGTTTTTAGAATGAGCTGGGGGCTTGAAGCATGCCCATCCAGGGATTGTGCAGAAGACGGCAGGGTGCTATCCTGAGCGCACAAGTCCACCACAATGAGCAGTGGTACTTTGACTCCACGGTATGCTTGAATAACCTCCATATTTAATATATAATTGTAGCAAAGTGTAAAATGAATGAAAACCAAATATGCTACGTTTAAGAGCAAAATATATTTTCTTAACGTGTCACTCAACACAACAACTTTAAAATTCTTGCAGTTAAATTTTTGCAAACTAAAACTAACTGGCTCATTTAGACATTGCATAGTTACTCTGCAACGTGAGTCTGCGTAAACACTCTCCGAAAAACGAAAAAAAAATTAAATTATGGGCTTTTACGTGCCAAAACCACTTTCTGATTATGAGGCGCGCTGTAGTAGAGGACTCAGGAAATTTCGACCACCTGGGGTTCTTTAACGTGCACCTAAATCTAAGTTCACGGGTGTTTTCACACTTCGTCCCCATCGAAATGCGGCCACCGTGGCCGGGATTCGGTCCCGCGACTTCGTGCTTAGCAGCCTAACACCAAAGCCGCTGTCCGAAAAATGCATGTGCGCTGTTGTATATATACAGTGTTCAATTATAATGCATTGGGAACTTTGTACCTGACTATATGTTTAATACTACTCCAAACAAAGGTTCATTCACAGCAAACAGAAAGTTTGCTGCGAATGAACAGAATGTTTTTTTTTTGGAAATGTCATAAAGGGCACCGAGGAAAGTAACGCTGAAAGCATACCATCAGTTCACCAAATAGTTAAAACGTTGTCACTGGTCTGAGGATCGCGATTACTTGCAACCACCTCCATTTACTTTTGAAAAAAAACTTCTCTAATTACACCATTTGTTAGGAAATATGCAGTTCATGACGAACATACCTTTTCGAAAAATCCGCTACACACGCCTACTGCACTTGAGCGGCCGACAAGATCGAGGATGTGGCCCCGCAGCCCGCACAGACGGCCGTCGCCGGTACCCTTAGAGGAGTAAACGAGCCGCTTGTTAGGCAAAGGCAAAAGTGCACTCTGCATCATTGCAGTCACCTGTGTTCAGCGGAAACGACGACTGCGTCGTGGCGGGATTTATACACTTCTTTCTTCCAGAACTGCCGCGGCTGGTCCGCTGCTTTCGTTGCTAGCCCGTCTACGTTTAAAATCTCTGCGAGCTCACGCCACAACAGCGCTTCGCTTGCTTCTGCAATTTCTGGCGTCAAAACAGCTCACCCTTTCACGAGTCGCGGGTGTTTCTCCATGAACTCTACAAGTAAAGTACGTTGTCGCAGCGAAACATGAGGGCCAAAAGGCCGGCGAGTCGCTGCTTCTGCCATTGCGAGTCTTCTTGTCAGAAACGGAACCAAGGGCAGACGGAACTTCAACGCGTGCCGAAAAGCACATGATTTCCCAGTTTGCACCGCGCGCGCGCGTATGCGACGCCGTCTACCGACAGAAAAGAGAAACATGTACCAAAAGTAGCGTCAAAATAGTTCTTTACTTCACTCTCTCGCACGTACTGCGACTTCTTATCAAATAATATGTATTACCATTTATTTGTGATATTTGATTTCTTTTTAAAAGAACCTATTTTTCAGTGTACGGCCCCCGACAAAGCCAGGCAGTCGTGGGCCGGGCTCCCGCGAGGTCGGGCGCTCGCCGATTGGCCGTTGGCTTCCCCTTCTTTCTCCTCACCTACTTCGCTGTCTTAATTTTGACGTCACTCCTAAAAGGAACGGTTCGGAGACGGAACCGAAGTGGAATCTGGCCCTTGTAGTGTAGATATATAGTGTATAGGCTACCCAGAGCGCGTAACTAATAAACATTCTGCATCATTTCACTTCGTTGAGCAACACAGAGCTTAAGATAATGGAGATCGTCCAAACCAATTAGGCCATACTTCTTAACTAACGGCCGAGCCGCATGATTGGGAGCGGTATTAGCAATTACCCTTATTAGTTTGTTTCGAAGTCTTTTGAGCTTAAGAATGTTTGTAGAAGTTGTGGTTCCACACACGAGAAAATAGTATTCAGTGTAAGACATAAATAGTGATAAACCAAAAGTCTAATGTTTGTTAGAAATAAGTCACGGTGACGGTACATAAGCCCTAATGCACTAACTCCCTTGTTAGCTACATAATTAGTATGTTAGTACCATTACATATGTTCAGTCAATACAGCACCAATGGTTTTGCAGTTATTAACAACTTCATTGGGGCTTCCGTTTAATAGCAGTGGGCTGAGTTGTACAAACTGCTTGGTTTTGGCCCGAAATACAACCACACGCGTTTTGGAAACAATTATTACTAAACGTTCCACGATGCCCATTCGGTTAGCGTAAGCAGTACCTGGTCTCCGCGCGGGAATAACCTGTCAAATTCTTCGTCAGCTATGAAGCGGTACGTGTCATCCGCATAATAGTTATATTTACCATTTGGGTCCACATTAAATAAATCATCTATGTATATGTCGGAAAGGTATGGTCCTACGATGCTAACTTGCGGTAATCCAGGGGTCCTACAACGTAAAATTATTCCAATTAGTTTTTATTCCGATCTCCTGGCATCAAGTTTACGTAACCGCCGACGCAAAAATCGCGCGGGGACCCACAGTGTTGCCGGAACCGCCCACTGAAACGCTCTCCTCGTTTATAGGAAGAAAAACGTTGCCTACATAGAGCGGTTTTTCTTATCCAATTATCTAACAAAAGGCTAGTAGCACGCTCCAGTGGAGAGGGATTCGTTCGGGCTGAACCAGCGCACTGAAAATAGATAACGCCATGAAGAGGAAGGTGCCGGCGTCAGCGATTGGTCCGCTTTCCCTTACTTAGCTTGAGGTGGCTTGTATAAAATCGCAGTGGCGTGCCACGGACACCTAAAAATGCAGCTAAGTCGTATCCTCAGAGAAGCATAGTCGGCAGAGCGATGTCGTGCACGTGCCGAAAGGGCTCGATAATGTTATACGGCCACGCAAGTTTTTTTTATACGCAAATAAACCTATGCGCCTTGGCATGCGCTTGTAGCCAGTGCCTGAGCGATCGGCGGCTGCCATCTTCCTTTCGGAACGGGGCGGTCTCTGGCTATTCAGAAATAAATGCAGTTTTGTTCGGCATATTAACGCATTTCGAACACGTACATGTCACTTTGACGCAGTGAATTTTCCTGGTTTTGTGACGTCGAGTGACAAAGAGATGAAGTTGGCGCAGCCAGACATGTTCTGACCAATAGCAGAGGGAGAATGGCGTAAAGGCGCATAATCAGAAATTATTATTTTTCTTTTGTTCGGTGGAATCATCCATAATCAGTGTGTACACGTCATGTCAGATTGGGAGCTATCGCTGTTTTCGTGACGTCGCATGAGAGACAGGCGAAGTTCAGGTGGTCCAAAAAAGCTTTTGACCAATTGTGGAGAGCTTATTGCAGAATTGTAATGGGAAAGTTTTGAATAGTTTTGCATTATAGCACCCCAGTTGAAGTGGATTTAATTGAATATGCGTTATCAATAGAAACATTCTGTTGGCATTGGCGAAACCAAGATTGGAGAACTTGACGAGCTGCGCCACGAATGCCGTAGGATCCTAATATTTGGATGAGCATATGTCTATTAAGAGCATCAAGTGCCTTTGTGAATTCTATAAAGATAGTAATATACAGCATACCTTCTGTCTTCAGTGATTTGCAGTATGAATTATTTTCCATTAAGGACTGCCAGTTGCGTGATATATTTTTTGCAAACGCCAAATTGAGTTTCTGTGATTATGTTTTGATTATAGGTAAAAGAGATCGTTCGAAAATAAAGAGCTTTTCTGAGAATTTTGGAAAATATCGCCAAATTGAAATCGCTGTATAATTTGCTAACTCAGTTCTGCCCCCCTTTTTTAAACAAGACACACACTTTCGCCTAAAGTTTAACTGTGAATATGCCATCGGATATACAGAGGTTGATTTTATGAGCTAGTGGCTTAGCAATTGTATCTGAGACAAATTTAACTGGGCGTTTATGAATTCCAGAGAGATTGAAACAACTATAATTTCTTTACGGCATAATTTACTGCATTTACTGCATTATCTCCGAAACTGAATTCAAATACACTGTATCGGCATAGTCGTCTTTCAAATACCCTGAAGTGTTTCTGGAGTCACAGAAAAAGGCAGGTGTGCAAGGTAGTCACTGAACATATAGGCTAGTTCGGTATATTGCGCCACTTGGCGATTGATATAGTTACATGTTTTGCAGTATTATTCCTCCTCCCGAGCACAGAGTAGAGCACAGAGTAAGCCGTCTGAAAACATATTATCCAAGTTTCCTCAGCGCGCTGAATTTATTTACTTAAATGATTACGATATTTCTAAATTCTTGAAGTAAAGCGGGATCAAGAATAGAAATGAATTTGTTGTACATTGAACCTGTTTTAATTTTCGCGTTGAATTCATGACTGATCCATGGCACTCGTATCCCTAGAGGGCGAGAGTAGTATTCATGTGGAAAATTCCTTTCTTATACATGTTTGAATGTTCGAAGAAAAGTGTGAAAGGCGACGAATGTGTTGTCAGAAGTAAAAAAATCTTCCTAGGAAATAGTTAACCATTCGTGATGAAAACGGTCAAAAGTTCTGAGAAGCCATAATTTGGACTAATCGGTCGGGATCTTCGCACTAGGCTATTTTGTGAAAACACCAAATATATGGATAAACGATCACTCAGATCACTTGCAATAATACCAGATTTTACATTTGGAATATAAAAACTAACAAGGCAGAAATCAATTAGAGTAGCAGTGTTCTGACCAGTTTAAGTTGGCATGTTTTTAACATTCACCAAGTGGATGCTCTTAAATAGGGAAAAAATTCCGCTACTTCAATTGTTAAAAATGATCATGTTTATGCTAAAATTAAGGCCCCAAATAATGAGCAGCTTGTTTCTATCGCAGCAATGAAGAAACTCTTCGAGATATGTAAAAAATGCAGTATGGTTCTCTCATGGAAGAAAAATGAAGAATTTTTACCTAGAGTTTCATAGTCAGCACTTGAACACGTAAAATCTCTGAGCAACTCACACGGTGCACCTTCTTTCACTAAAACAGACACACTACCACCCTGACGACCTAAGCGATTAGGGTTGTAATACGTATACCGGCGAAGAGGCCGGTATGCGTATGTCACTGTACATAACATGTTTCAGGCAACATGATCCCTTCAATATCCAAAGCAAGTCGGTTAAAGAGCGTCTCAAAGTGGGCATATTTATATGGAAGAAAGTGCACGTTCAAGTGAAAAATTTTAAGTCCTGACAAACAGCCTTCGCGAAGCTGCTTCTGCAAATGAATTCGGTATCCATGAAAATTTAATGAAGGCACGGCGTGCGCTTAACTAGGTGATAGCCCTAAGGTGTCAAGACGTTTCTTGACCTCATAGCAACAACCGACTAGCCTTCTTTCCGCCTAGCAAAAAATTTCCCTCCATTGTACCAGACAAAAAGAAAGTCACTGTTCTGTCTCCTGCAGAAGCTACGCCGTTTGCTTAGGTAAATTTTCTAGAATGCGTACATCTGTGTTTCAGCGCCTACTGCTTATTTCGGTTGCGAAGCCGGGCATCCCTGGCGGACCTTCCGGTACCGGGCGTATTATGAGGCTTTCACAAAACACGGTGCTTGTGAGTTACATCAAAGGGAGATAATGCTGGAAGCTCTGACGAAGCAGAAACTGCATTTAAAATGTCGAGCAGATTTTCGTGCTCAGTTTGCGGAATCCCTTGTAGTTCGAAGTTCAACTTTTCATTTTTTCGCTCGAGTTTATTCACTTCCTTTTTCCGATCGTAACATCCTTTAGCTCATTGCCTTGCTAGTCTACTTGGGAAAATATTGTGTCATATTTATGAGCCAACAATTGTGCACTTGTCTCAATAGCTTTATTGGTGTTTGTGAGGCTCCTGACCTTCTCTTATAGCTCAGCGATTGCTGCAACGTTAGTACTTTCAGCTACTTTCTTTTGCTGTGATCCCCTGCACATCGGGCATCGCCACTGCTTTCGAGCACAGTCGTTTCTCGATTTGAATGTTCTTTCAGAAATGCCTGAACACATACGCAGGTGACAGGAACTCAGGCATTCATTGCACACAGTATCATCTGTGGTAGGCGCTATTTGTAAACCATACAGAACCATACGGAACGTGAGTAGCCGCAAAATAAGCTTGGCCAATAAACGTCATCAACTGAATGCAAACCTAAGCCCGCTGTAGGCTTTACGAATAGATCTCATTGTTTCTTTTCAGCGTTCCTACCCTACCAACATACTTCTTCCACTTGTTTAAAACACATTCCCACCTTTGAACACCACTCCTACTTCTAGTTTCGCCATGCTAAAACGAAATCCTCGCCCAACTCACTTTTTCGCTGTAATCATTATTTTGTGTGCCTTATGACACTTAATGTAGAGCCATTGATATTGCAAAGCATCGCAGATTTTACATGAGAACACACTGTGAAATTGGCAGGACTTCGCAAAACCTGCTGCTTCCCCTTTTAGCAACGTAAAAGTTGCCTCCTGAACGTGTCTTCGCTTTTTTAGGTCGTCTATGAACGGATGATCATTTGTGGTCGGTTCTTAGTAGGTGCAAATTAACTGGTATGCGAAGGAAAGTGGACTTTTTCACACAAAAATGTTGTTTACACTTTCTGCTATGGCTTGGAAGGGAAGCTTGCCGTTCCAAATCGAGTACTCAATTACAATACGGATGTTCCTGTTATACTGTCACATTTCTCATGCTTTGCAAATCATTATTCCACACACTGCCTGCATACAAGAAAGTATGTCTTCCGAAAGTGGTGGAGAATTTGAAGACACTCTCAATTGTTCGAGAGTTAGTGCTGCCATGATTACTTGTGTTTAGTACGTACTGTTCCAGATTAATGAAAAAAGCACTTGAGACCTGCAACGCCTAGTACTAGTTCTAATGTAGCAGCGCAATCGGATCGCACATAAATAAGAAAAAGGCAACGAAACCCAGCACTTGTCCTCTCGCCTTCTTCTTTGCCTGTCGTCTGCCTTGCACTGTTACATTATACGTCTTTATCAATCGTCCAACTTTTCATCTTGTGATCGAATACTCGAGTTGACCTTTTTCCTGGTATTTTATGTCGCTGTAGTGGACTTTACCCTTAAACATTCCTGCCGTATATATTTTGCTTTGTCGTTAAATAATACCTTAAATATTTTGTCTGTTGAAATGTCGATTGAGTTAAGCACGAAATTTAGTGTTCATAATGTGTATGTCTGCGTAGAAGCATTTGCCTTATAACTGGTAGCAAAACATGTCTGTTTAAAAGTCACGGTACCCTTCTGACATCGAACGTGGCACTTGAATGTGGCATTCGAAGGCGTCGTAGGTGGTGTGGGGGCAGCAGCAATAAGGAAGCTAAGGCAATTTTTTCTCTTCACCCAAATTCGCCAAGAACTGCTGATAAATATCTTTAGTGAAAGAAGAATGCAACAGAATTAAAAATAATTAGGCGAGTTAGGCGCCAGTTAGAAATTCACCTCTTTTGTGCGAATTTGTGCCCAGCAAAGCAAACAACGATCAAACAAGACAACAGCGTGCACTCTCGTCGATTGTCGAAACGTGACGTCCTGGTGTAGAAGGTCGGCTGTATATATATATATATATATATATATATATATATATGACTATCATGCATTCCAGCGTATTCGCTTGTGCTCGCGTTCGTCCAACAATGCTCAGCACTGCTCAAGTCAAACATGCAGTCGAATTAGATAAATTTCTTTTGCTATAACGATAGTGAAAACATTCAGGAAAGTCCCGATACTTGTAGGCACGTCTTGCACCGATATATAAATTTGTCACAATGGTCAGCAGGTGAAAAATGTGTTACTAGAAATAAGATACACAATTTACTAGTTTCAATACGTATCCATATGTTGCGATACATTTTACGACAAAGGTATTCAATAGCATCGTCGCATACTAGATCACCACACCTCTGGTGCCAGTTTTAAAGTCTTTCGGTGGCATAATATGCGTCACCAGACCTGCTTCAACGCTACACCTTCTACTACGGCACAAGTTCATCTGTCTGACATAAAGGCATACATACCGAACAATTGTTTATCGCGTTTCTTTGCTTGATTGTATAGCTGGCGGCTTCGTAACGATCGTAGGTGGCCAGAAGTTCTCCAGCTTGCAAAACTAACTAGGAGCTTTCTATTTGCCCTGCACTTCGTGAAGTAGTCGCCACCAGTTCACTGGCAGGGATTGTTGAAGCAGATACGACATGGCACCAGCTTCACTAAGGATTCACGCCCGAGATGATCAGTGCAGGGAAAGCTGTGAGCTTATAGTACACGAATTCCAACATACTGATGGTAGAGGTGCGTGCACTTACCTTATTTGTTTCAACGCTATGCGGTAAAGCAACTCATCGCGTCCACAGGAGCCGAACTTGGAACAGCGTCTATACGCTCCTGGCCCCCATGCTTTAATACTACCAATCATTTGTTTCCCTCCGACTGTGGGTTCGTGGTCCCTATTTGATTTCACTCCTCTCATATATCATGCTTTCTGGTCTGGATTCCCTGCTACCGGAGATGCAAGACCGGCTTAAATCTATCTATCTATCTATCTATCTATCTATCTATCTATCTATCTATCTATCTATCTATCTATCTATCTATCTATCTATCTATCTATCTATCTATCTATCTATCTATCTATCTATCTATCTATCTATCTATCTATCTATCTATCTATCTATCTATCTATCTATCTATCTATCTATCTATCTATCTATCTATCTATCTATCTATCTATCTATCTATCTATCTATCTATCTATCTATCTATCCGTCTGTCTCTCTATCTGTCTGTATGTCTGTCTCTAATATAAAGTAATCTTATATATGTAGTTGTCGTGGTGGAGAGAACGGCGAAATGGTTACATTACTGCATTCGTGAAGCAGCAACGCATTTTGAGCAATGTTCGACGAGGACCGGTTGGCAGCTGTATACGTGGCTTCGGCCGCTTTAGCCTGTATTACAGCGAGGAGCCCATCTTACAAACGGTGTGCGATGTAGCGATGTAGAGTCTGACAGTCTCATATGGAGCAGTAGAAAGGGAAAGTAGCGATTCCGCGCTTCAGCCATCAGGAGATTTTTCAGTAGCACGCTGTACGTCACAGTACGGCCACGCTTGTGGCGGCTACCAGCGAAAGTGCACCTGAGTTGAAGAGTTCCCGGCCAAGCCAGATTCACAGAAGTGCTCCAATCATCGAATTTTGGTGAGACGTTTCGTGCAGAGGGCTGTCCATGGTTAACGACGCATTGGAATGTGACGCTTGGCTAGCAGCTCTGATATCAAGTGGAAGTGACCATATTGTTGTGTCAAGCAGGGAAGGCAGCCTTTCTTCACGACCTCGAGCCAGGCATTCTCAAAGTGGCTGTCTTTTTGAAGCTATGCTTGGGTTTCGTCTGTTGGGCGCACGCAGCAGCTGTAGTTCGTGAAAATCGTGGTTTATAGATTCAGAATCAGAGCATTGACTAGGTTGTCCTCGCCAAATACACTTCCCGGCCGTAAACAAGGTTGAAAGGTGTTACGCGTGTTGTCTCTTGGCTAGCCGTGGTATACACAAATATAAGATAAGGTAAACTCTCATCCCAGTTATTATGGTTGACGTCGATGTACAGGTTCATCATGTCTGCCAGAGTCTTATTGAAACGTTCTGTCAACCCATTGGTTTGGGGATGATAAGCTGTGGTCTTTCGGTGAGTGGTACCACTTAGTCGCAAAACGGTATCCAGAAGCGCAGCCGCGAACGCAGCTCCTGTGTCTGTTATGACCACTGCGGGAGCGCCATGCCTAAAGACGATGGCCTCGATGGAAAATCGTGCTACTTCGGCTGCTGTTCCCCGTTGGATAGCACCCGTTTCGGCATTTTGGGGGTCGCTGTTTCGCCGCTGTCGGTGATCACCATGCAGATTGCTAGCTGACTCATTTAAAAGATCCATCTGGTCGGCTTGCGGGCTGGATCTTGGGATCCAGGAGTTCGACTTCACTATTGCATGCAAATCGGGGAAACAGCACACCGACGCTGACTGCCTTTCTCGGTCTCCCATTGAGACTGCAGTGCCGGACGGTAACGACGCGGCTTTTCAGTGTACGGTAGACGCTGTCGCCGTTTCGGGCCAGCAACGTGGCGACGCAGAACTGGTTCCTCTTATCGATTACTTAGAGGGAAGAACATGCAGCGGGCCGAGTTTATTCGCCAGAGGGCTGCCTGCATTTTGCTTGCGCCACGACGCTCTCTATAAAAGAACTTTTCACCTAGTCGCAGCAGATACCTACTCGTGAATCCCGCTTCTCTTCGCGACGAAATTCTACATGCTTGTCACAACGAGCCGACCGCTGCTATGTTGGGCTACACCCGTACATTGGCAAGAATGAGGCTAAAGTACTAGTGGCCGAGACTTGCGACGGCCGTGAAACGTTACATGCATCCAGACATGTCTGAATTTCCAGCGCAGCAAGGCCCAACCCGGAAAGTCAGCTGGACTGCTGCATCCTTTTCAAATACCGGAAGCACCGTTGAAACAAATTGGATGGACCTTTCAGATACGTTTCCACTGTCTATTTCCTGCAATAGATGGATAATAGTCGTCGCAGGTTATCTTACTCGATACGCCGCTGCAAGTTCTTCCCTCTAAGTAATCGATAAGAGGGACCAGTTCGGTGTCGCCGCGTTGCTGGCGTGAAACCATGACAGTATCTAGCGTGCATAGAAAAGCCGCGTCATCACCGTCGTGCACTGCAGTCTCAATGGGAGACCGACAGTCAGAGTCGGTGTGCCGTTTCCCCGATTTGCATGCAACAGTGAAGTAGAACTCCTAGAGCCGAAGGTTCCCTGCGCGCAAGCCGACCAGCTGGATCGCTTAAATGAGTCAGCTAGCAATCTGCATGGTGATCACTGACAACGGCGAAACTGCGACCGTACAAAGGCAAAGCGACCTTACAAAGTCAATGTAGTGGTGACAAGAATTTTGCACTGATGTATCAAAATCACATGCCAGCATTTCTTATGATGCAGTGGGCCCATTCTTTTCGCAACAAAAACTATAAAACGGTATCATATTTACAGATTAATTATTCGTCGTCAAAATCTAAATGTTTCTACAAAAGAATAACTATCCTGTCTTACTAAGCCTTATTAAATCCTATGTGATTTGTATGTATATAACCAGCTTCTCATATTAACCTGGGTAGCTGGCCACTGAGGCATCGGCGGAACATGCTTGCAGACCGTATAGCTACATCAATAACTACCAAACCAAGAAATTATTCCATAGCTGTTCCTGCTGTAGATTTAAAGCCTTTCCTACGCAAGAAACTGCAGGGCCATTAGCAACGTATGTACAACACTTAAACACTTGGCAAAGTTCACGTTATGAAGCCAAACGTAGAAAACTGGCCACAGCTTACAAAAGTAAAGCAAAGCGAAGTTATCTCCAGTCTCAGGATAGGCCACACGTATGGCAGTCACTCCTACCTGTGGACCGCTGATCAGTCTCTTGTGTGCGACAAATGGGGCGTAGTGCTAACGGTCCTTGATGTTTTTATAGAGTGTCAGGAAGTAGGAGCTCCAGGAAAAAAAGTACTTTACTTTACGCCGGCATGCAGATAAGACGTCTCCCTCCACCCAGCAATATTTCTTTGCATTGAACCATTTTTTCATACTAAGTTAGTCTGCAAGTTGCCGTAAGATAATCTTCTGTTGCAAGTTATCAACGCAAGAGATTCGTAGCACATCCTCTCGCTAGAGGCGGCTGCTGCGAGAGCATTTTGTAAAGTGTGTGCCTCCCAACGCTCGCGTTCAAGGGCTCACTGGTGAGGTACGAGTGCTACGAGCACTCACACGTTCCCAGCGCTATCCCTTTTTAATCGAACAACTTTCATGGCCACAGCATACATCACTAGTGATTATCATCCTATTTATTTATTCCAAATTTATTATTATTATTTATTACATTATAATTCTACTGACTATCCTTACAGAACGCAACTTTCGTGTTGATAGGAGACAGCATTAGTGATTGTCGTAATTTTATTACGTGTACAGTTTACGCACTTTACAGCGACAGTTTGAAGGCCCTTGCGCCATAAAACCTTATATATGATAATCGCCAGTTAATTTCCTTTATGTTATGCTCTGCTAGCCATAGCACTGGTAGGTAAGGGGGCGGATGTGTTTAAGGTCCGAAGTGGGCGTCCCTCAATGACTCGAGTGCACGGTAGCAGCGCGAAAAAGAGCAATTCTCCGATGGAGATACACTTTCTTGAAATGCCATAGCGTCTATCCAAACCTGGACCTCCACTGTCTCATTCATGAGTATGGGACCTTACCACTTTGGTTGTAGTTTGTTGCCGCCCTTACTTTGTTTGGCAAGGACCTGTTCTCCAGCGGTAAACTTATTTAGGGTGGAGCGCAGGTTATACCTCTGTGCATAAATTTTCTGCATTGCGTCTACAGTTTTGCTGCATCAACAATTTTCGCTGTCCTGCTGATCTGTTTACCGAGATCCTTAAGTTACGCCACCGCTTGTTCCCTTAGCACTATTTCAGGAGTCCACTCTGAGGTGCACGATTTACCGAGGATGCTGAGGGGCCCATGTTGTGCGCGACCATAATTAGGTTCGCACGATGACGCCGCAGGATTGTAGTGCGCCAATTCGCGTTACGTCGACAGCAAGTGAAACGTAGCAGTCCCACTCCCTTCCATGCGTTACGTTATATGACGCAGACCACCCGTGAAACTACCTTTCCACCGTTCCACATACCGTCACTTTGCGGTGGTCAAGCCTAACGTACCTCAAATAACGAATAGTCAGCTTCAGGGCCTTTGGGTTCCTAGAAGACGTTGGTTACCCGCACGTTGCCTGCTCCGCCCATTCTCGTTCTATGCAGCTGTCTGCAAGGTTTGCCCGCCGCCGAGCGTGCTGTGCCGTCGCTGCAAGACGTCGTGGGCCAATGCCATCATAACCTTGAAATATGGGATTTTACGTGCCAAAACGCCATCATAACCTTTGAAGAGGGAGGGGCAGTATGAGAACTCTGGCATCGGAGCCAGCAGTCAAAGAAGCAGAGCGCAAGCGGTGGTTCGAGGCTGGGCTGGGCGCTCTTGGGTACGGGCGGGCCGCGCAGTACCCACAGTTCCTAATCTGTCCATGACATCCTTGGTTAATTTAACATTGAAATTTCTCCACTGGTCTCTACATAACAGCTGATACCCGTGACAACTCTGGCAATGGCGCTTCAATTTAAAACCCAAGGATAGCCAACAGAAGGCCACTTTTATACGCTTCTTTTTGTTAGTGTTTCTTTTCTGAGAAGTGACCCCCGTAAAGGCTCTCGCATGCTAACACTAACGTTTCGGTTCAGTGGGACTTCGGTACTACTAACTGCCGACTCTAACTGTGTTGCTCCCTCTGATAAAGCAAGTGGATATTGACTACGATATGCGCAGCCCTTCTTTCGCCTGACGCCATGCGTCGGCTTGTGATTCATCTCCTCTCAGCTCTTCCGTGAGGGAGCCTTTCGTGATCAGTTCAAGTCCCTTGCTGACCTCTATATTATCTAGATCTACAGAATTCAGACGTTCCAACTGCTCCTGCTGCTCCAGTGATGCGACATTAGTCGCGATTGTGTGCCGTCTTCCTTCTCTAACCAGGTATTTCATCCCCTAACCAGGTGTTTCCCTCACCCACTGTACCTTTTCCGACGAAAACAAGTTGGCGCAAGTGAGCCAAATTTTGTGCCCATGTAAGCTGGTGGCTCGTACTGTTTTCAAACTAATACGGTAATGGCTGTTTAGGAAACAAATAAATGTTGTGTCATAGTGGCAGTGGCACTGTATAAAAATTATCAAGGCACTTTTTCGCATTTCATGGGCTTTATCTGAATGTAAATAAAGACTTCTGAAGCGCGTATTCACCAAGAAAAATACTGATCGGGAATTGTTAAGGATCATCTAAAATTTTTTCATCAACACTTTTGCTCTTAATATATCAATTGTGCAGTCGATCAGGTAACAAGTACTAATTTTTAGATAAGACAACTACCAAAAATTGTCTGTCTTGCTCGAAGCAACGGCAGTCAACATTACCGTGGCTTTGTTCACCTGCGTGGCACTTGAATGTCTTTAAATTTTTGGATATTTATGTGGAATTCCCAGTATAATACTCAGCAGAAGTGGACACCAGCAAGTGCAGTCAGCGGGCTCTGTTTCTTTATTGTTGAATAAACCCCCGCGGTATCCAATGACTCATTAGATACCGGTCCTGGTTTCGCGTTCTTTAGCTATGGTATGTAAATATCTTCATTTATTATCTTTTTTTTCAGGCTGGTGCTTGTATCGTGACGTGCAACTTCCTCCGAATGCTACGGGAACCTATGAGTGGCCCTGCGAGCGACTAACGTGTAAAGCAACTGAAAGCTCCTATTCTGGCGAAGTTATAATTGCAGGGTAAGATACAAGCTCAAACAAATTTGTTTAGTGCTTATTCAACTTAGTATAGTAGCTACATGACAGTTATCAAACCTAGGTTAGATCTACTGACGTCATATTTCGTAATATGCGTCCAAACGTCTCTCCGTAGATAGGTGAAATAAAAAGTTATTAGTTATGCTTATTTTAATTTTAGAAACTACCTATATTTGCGAAATTACAGCAGTTAGGAAGGAGTAAATACCTGATCACTAGACTGGTGGGCTCAAGGAAATAACAGAAATTGGTGAGGCGCTTCGGTACACCTACACGGTTGTCTTAGAAGGGAAGATTGTAAAAAGGCTGTATACGAGCAAAAAGCAGACACAAAAACAATTTCAGTTAGAAAAATAACAAGCAGTGTTCAAACATTGCAGTTATGCATTCATTGCTCCTCGAAGTTTCTATCATGAACATAATTTTTCATAAACTCCATTTAATGTTTTGAGGATATTTTGTTGAAGATCGGATACTTGGACATCTTGAAGTCATTCATTCTATTGTCTTAATTATGCCGTAACTTAAAGCTCAGGCATTTCAACGTTGGAGAAGGGATAATTTATATAAGTTTTGGTTGGAAGGGTATCAGCCCCAAATATTGAGATCACCACGTGTAAGGACATCGATGTTGGATGAAGCACATAGATTTCTCCTCTAAGATCAAAGTAGCAACGCCAGCTCTGGCAGAGTACTCAGGGTATTGATTACAGAGCTAAGGGCGCAAGAAATGTATATGCAAGATAGAGCGTACGCGAAAAAAGGTGACAGCCAAGCAAATCGCCGTTTCAAACTCAAATTTTAAGTGATAGCACATACATTCATTAATAGTAGAGTTCTGCATGCATCATCTTCCTTTGATGGGTTAAAATAAGCCAACAGCGAAAAATCATTTTATACCGATGCATCTAAGAGACAGAGGTTCACGTCATATAAAGAAAGAGACGTGCCACACCTATTTCCCACATCCTGATACCATATGCTTCCAAGGCCTGTCTCGCCTTTGCATAGTTACTTTTGCCGCGAATATTGTAATAAAGATCAGCGAACTCGCCCAGCAATAAGTTCTGCAATACTAAGGTTATGTGCTAAAGGACTACAACCTTACCACCTGCCACTGCTGCTGCATGCACCCGCCGCTGTAGCTTAGTGGGTACGGTGTTGGGCTGCTTAGCACGAGATCGCTGGACCGAATTCTGGCCACGACGGCTGCATTTCGATGGAAGCGAAATGCGAAAACACTCGTGTGCGCATTAATAAACCCCTGGTGTCCCAAATTATTCCGAAGTCCCCCACAAGGGCGTGTATATTGCGCTTCATTGTATCAGAGTATGCTTCACCAACTTGCCCAACAATGTACGCATCTTAAGGTATAGCAATGTGAGAGATTGGGTAGTTGGCAATTCATTTTACTATTTTAGCGCGAAAACTTTGATGAGATGATGAAAGAGCGACATAAATCGTTAAAGCGGCGTCATCGTTTCAGATTGGTCATCCAATTTTCGTCATGCCATCGTCGCCATAGCGTCTACGGATGCGTTAGTGATGCTTAAAACGCCAGCGAACACAGTAGTACCAGAGTGTAATGTAGTAAAAAAACGATAAGGCTAGACAAGATCCTTTACACTGAAAAGTTATGAAGGAAGCGGGAGCTTCAGATGCCCAAATTATTCGGCGAGCTGGAGATCGCATGCTAGAAACGATAGCCCACATCACATAACGCGCCCAAACATGGGCGTAACACACTCGCAACCGTCCAGTGAGTTTTTTTTTTGTTCTACTGCAAAGAGATCATACTCGCTCCACCGCAATTATGTACCGAGAAGTAACAAGGATCAATGGTCCAATTTCACTCGTTGGAACGTGAGAAAAGGGCTTGAATACATGAGAGAGTTTTGGCGCACACTAAGGACGGAGTGTTGTACATAAACAGTTTTTTTCTTGAATTGAGAATTTAAAAGTGGCTGGATGAGGGAGAAGCAGGACGACGCAGCTGAGCACCTGGCAACCTCGGCCACAGACGACAAGATTCAGCATGCTTAAAGATGTCATTCTGACGAAGAAGTAATTTACCATATAGCGTAACATCAGTCATATTCCTGCTGCACAAATCATCCTTGAGGTGACTTTCAGCTGTTTCGGCCGCTCAAGGATGCTTTTCGATCTTGTCAGACTCCCAGGCCTAAACGAGCTGGAAACGATGCAAAAGAGCCTTCGCGACCAACCGAAAACCATCTTCTTGGAACGAATACGCAAGCTTGTGGACCGATAAACGAACTGCATTCACGAAGCAGATGACTCGGTCGAAAACTGAGGTTTATTTCGAACTCCTAAGTTTGTGTAAATAGAGTGTACAACGAAAACTTTTCATTATTTTCAACCTCGTATTTACACTGCTTCTTCAGCGTCAAGGCGATGCCTTTTTCGAAGGGGAGCAATGTCTCCAGGTGTAATGTACGGCTCGTGAAAGGAAGAAGTAAGCTCGCTCCTGCACGCGTTCCAAGCCAATTAAGGTATCTGTAAGCGCTCAGCCAGCTGCTCCTTGTTAACACCACCTGTTCTTTTCAATATACGTGACAATATATTTCTATAATTGCATGCCGAATCACTGCAAGGCATAGGGATATAGTCATACGTTGGAAAAATAGAGTGAGCATGTCACTGACGTATTTTTTTTTTCAGAATTTTAGACATGTAGCCTATTAGTGTTGATGGCCCGTCGTTTCGGCAACACAAGAATTCAAATCTTCGTGCTGCTGACTATACGCAATATCTGCATGCAAAATAATAAGGAGGGCTAGAATACGGGTCCAAAGCTTAGTGTGTCCCAAGAAGCGGCCACTTAGCCTGCTCTGTCGGAAAGGTGCTTTAGCATAGGTTTGCCGGCTTGCCTAAGCATAACGTGATTACAGCGTCCTTCCTGCAGCCGGAAATAAAATGAGAACATAATGCCAGACAAAGAAGAAAAGCATGAAATAAGGTAAGTGGTTATGTTTTCGGAGAAACAAATGTACATCTGAGAGCTTATTATTTTCGCTGAGGAGGTACTGACGCGTTTTTGAAGTGTTGACGGCGGCGTTGTGACGACGCAAAGCAGGTTTGAGCGTTTGGGGCACTTACACTAATTTTCAAAGTAAGTGTTGGTGGCGTGAGAAATGCCAAAACAAAAGATACCGCTTGGATTCGGTGCATGCGCTGTGGCGACACGCTAATGTCTGGGGACCGGCCATTCTAAAACAGTTTAATGCCTATTTTCTTTCCTTCCTTACAGGTGTCCTCCTCCATCTGACACTACCGAAACATCGGCATATAAATGGCCAAAATGCTGCGAGAAAAAGACACAATGATTTTGCAATAAATTTAACAGTAGCTACTTATTAGGCGTGTTTCATCTTCACTTTAGCATACATGAAAGTTTTCTAACACAAGAGACTACCTAAACACAAAGCAAGAACAAGAAGGATGAAGCGGAACCGTCAGAAGTTTATGTTTGGTGATATAGTAGAGTCGTTATGGAAAATGACGAGGAAAAGATGAAATAAAAAATCCACAAGTAAGCTCAGAACAAAAAGTATGCTTTTAGTCGAGCGTGGCGTCTATCGCTGTGAACTTATAGTGATATGATAATGAGACAGGCAGTAGTAGGATGTTCCAGGTTAATTTTGGGCTGCTTAGGGTTTTTCACAGATACCTGAACCTGAGTCCAAGAGCGCTGTTGCATTTCACCTCCCTTGAAACGTGGCCGCCGTGTCGGGTTTGAACTCGTCCCCACGAGCACAGCAGTGCAGCTCCCTAACCACTAATCTACTGCTGCCGGTGCATTGATACATTTCGTTATACGTTGCGGCGTAGCGGGTATAGGAGTACGAATACGAGTGTGTTATTATGTATGCCCGCATCTAGTACAATAGTGCCTGCATGTTTTCCCTTTGTATGAAACAACACCGACTACTTGCTAACTGAAGCTTGTACCTCCTTTATTCATGTTGGCCTCCGAGGTGCCGTTGATTATATTAACAGCCAACCCGCTAATCAGTGGGCAATATTCTGCGATTCGAAGGCGGCCTTGCAATGTCTACTGTCATCTTTTCGTCGCGGGTCCTGTGAACAACTCGTGTCGGAGATAGGAGAAATGCATCATCGTATGATAGTGAAAGGACACGACGTCGTGTTTCAGTGCCTGCCTGGCCATTGCGGTATCTCCGGCAACGACCTCGCTGACGAAGCTGCTAAAAAAGCACACGAAGGAGCAACCGTTGTTTGTGTACCTTTATCGCGGACTGACGCAGCCCAACACTTAAGCAAGCTAGCACATCGTATGACATTGGAGAAGTGGCACACACCTGAATTCACCCAAGCTCAATTGCATTCACTCGACCCTTCCATGCAACTGCGGCTGTTACCAGGGCTTGAGCGAAATGAGGAAACAATGCTGTGCCGCTTACACTTGGGCGTCGCATTCACCAATGCAGATACGTTTTTGATTGGAATGGCTGCGAGCGCCGGGTGCAATGCCTGCGATGTCGAGGAAACTATAGAACAGCTACTGTGCTACTGCCCATCTTTTGAAAATGAAAGCCATGGCCTTTGCACATCTCTCAGTCAGTTAGGTAGAACACCGTTCACCTCGAACAACATCTTGGGACCATGGCCTCCTATATCGCAGCTACAGAAAGCCACAAAAGCGTTGCTGCGGTTTTTCAAAGCTACCGGATCGACTCACCATCTGTGATCCGGACTGAGTGACCGAATGATATCCATAGACTCCATCCATCCATATCCATCCATACCCATCCATACCCATCCATATCCATCCATAGACTTTGTCTTCTTTTAGTCTTTCTCTCCCCTTTCCCCTTTCCCCAGTGTAGGGTAGCCAACCCGGCTCAGTCCTGGTTAACTTCCCTACATTTCATTTATCATTTGCTCTCTCGCCCTCTCGTCCTCTAGTCTGCATTCAAAATATGTAGTTCCGATCACAAATTATGATCTGCAACAACGACCAAGAAGCATAGGGTGAAGTTATGAATTTTTTGTTAATCACAATCGGGCGGTAGCCCTGGCCTTAAAGTCGATGACAGGTCGGCCGTTGCCCTTTGCATGGATAGCGGCCCGAGGAATTGCGTCGGCCACAACGTTGGACTTTCCGCTGACCTGACGAATGTCGCTGGTCTATTCAGAAATGAGGCGAGCTCTTTCATTTCACGGGGCACGTAGGAGGTACTGCTGGATGCTAGGGCGGAGTCAGTGGTTTATGGTCGGTATAGACAAAGAAGAAGGGTCCCTCCAGAAAACGTCGAGAGTGGTTGACAGCCAATTAGATGGCGAACAGCTCTCGGTAGAACGCGCTGTAGGGGGCGAATGTTTGTTGGAACAGAAGGCGATGGGCTGCCAAGCACCAGCAACGAACTGCTGCATGACTGCACCGACAGCGGTGTGCGATGCGACAACCATCACATATCCTGGGGCGTCGCATTTTTGGTGGACCAGGAGCGTCACGCTGGCAATGGCTTCTTGGATGCATCTAAACGCGCGGTCAGCGGTGTCGCTCCAGGCTACAGGAGTATTCCGTGCCCTGAGGCTCGAGAGAAGGTCGTGGAGAAGCTGAAGTATATTCGTGCAGCTAGGAATGAAGCAGCGGCAATAGTTGACGAGGCCAAGAAAATAGCGCAGTCACCTGATAGTGGATGGCTGAAGAAAGTCACGGATGGCTGTGACGCGGGTCGCGAAACGACGAATACCATCTGCGTTGACGCGATGACCAAAGAAATCAAACTCCATAACACAAACTCGCTCTTCGGAGCGTTAACGAGAAGACGAAACTTTCTGAATTTTGCGAGCACTTGACGTAGATGGAGCCTATGGGCTTCGGCGGTGGTGCTGTAGGCAAGGATGTCAAGACGGGCAAAGCAGCACGTTTGGCCAACTAATACCTGGTCAACGAAACACTGAGAAATCTGGGCCGCAATGCGAAGACTTAAAGGAATGCCAAGACATTCTAACAGGCTGGAGGGTGCTATAATGGCGGTCTTCGAAATATTTGAGGGTTCCATAGGAATATGGTGGTAGGCTTTCAACTAGTAGACCTTGGTAAAGATCGTGCAGCCACGCAGTGCGGCTGTAAAATCCTAAATTAAGGTATTGTGTACCGATCCGAGACGGTTGCCTTGTTGAGAGCACGGTAATCGCCGCAGGGGCGGTGGTCACCGGTCTTCTTGGGCACAATATGGAGTGGCGACGCCAAAGACTGGAGGAGAGACGAATGAAGGCAAGGTCAAGCATGTGTTAAAACACATTTTTCGTGACAGACTATCCAGCGTGAGGTGACGAGCCCAAGCGAATATGGGAGCTACAGTCGTGACGATATAATGTTTCACGCTGTGAGCGACCGACGACTGAATGGAGAGGGTCGGAACACGTCCGTGTTGTAGGTGAAGAAAAGCCATGCAGACACTGGTTCCTGGTGTCCGCAAATTACATTTTTAGCGGAACCCGCTCAATAAGGCGCAAGCCTCATTCCGCCCATTCCACTGCTCGCGCACCGTCAGCGTGCTGAGAGTGCCCTCGTCGTCTTTTGTGACTGGGCCATCGTGGCACGAAGTAGTGGGCTACAATACCAAGTAACAGATAACGATGCGAGATAACGCATAGGAGAAGCAGTTAGTTAGCTAGTTAAATGGGGTTTAATGGCGCAAAAGCGGCTGAGGCTATGCTGCGCCAAACAAGAGGTGTTTTAAAATCCAGTTTGTGAAGGAAAAGGCTTTGCTAATCTACATTTTATTTAAAAAGCCAGTGTCTTCTAGAAATTTACGGACGTCACAAAATGGTACTAGTGGAACATCACCTAAAACTAGAGCAATGTAAAGATATGTGTAGTTGATATAATTTGTGCAAAAGTGCTCGTCTGTGTGTTTCAATATGCGTACATGTCAGTAATATGTGCATAACTGTTATTGGTTCTTGACATTTCTCGCATGTTGGTGTGTCTTCTTTTGTAAGTAAATAATTGTGTGTGATGTGTGTGTGCCCAATGCGTAGTCGGTATAAAATTACTGCGACGAACCGCTCTTGATGATAACATGAGTACCACTCCTCAACTATGGGTTTAGTGAGATGTAGCTTGTTGTCGGCACAACGGTCCCAATCGCGTTGCCATTTTGCCATTAAGGCTTTTTTAATCGCACGGATGTTATCTTTGTATGGAAGTGTTGCGTTTGTTGTCTCTTTGTACGCTGCCATCGATGCACATCTATCAGCTACTTCGTTACACGGTATCCCAAGATGGCTTGGAACCCAGCAGAAACGAATTGACCTCCCGTATTTGTTAAGCGCCAACACGTTTAAAATGTCCCCTATCAGGGGTTCACACTCAGATTTTAGCTGTAGAGCCTTCAGTGTGCTTAAAGAGTCAGTGTATGAGTGCATGTTTGTGTTTATCAGTGATAACCTTTTTAACAGCCCATATAGCGTAAACTTCGGTCGTGAAAACAGAAGCGTGTTGGGCCAATCGAATTTTCCCCAATTTTCCGTTACGGCCCCCACACCCACGTGATCTTTTGTTTTAAAGCCATCAGTGTAATATTGCATGTTATTATGATATTTGTCCAGAAGAATATGGAATTCTTGTATAATGTCTTCGCGTGGAGTGTCTGTTTTCCTTAAATGTGTTAATGTCCAGTCGCAAAACTGTGCGAAATCGTACCACGGGGGGGGGGGGCAACCGTTGTGGTTTCTTGGGAACGTGGAGGACTTTGTGGGGAATGTCATAGTCCCGACAGTATTGCTCATACCGCAGGACGAGTGGCCTAATCATGTTCGGTTTATTTGTGTTGTGTAAGCGTGAGTTTCATTGTGTGAGGATGTTGTAGCATATGTGTTGCGGTCATGAATGAATTCTGAGTACGTAAGAAAAAGTGGGTAATGCTCTGCGCTGCTGTAAGGAGGGTTCATTACACTCGACGTATAAACTTTGAATAGGTGAAGTTCTGTAGGTACCACTTGCCAGTCACAGTCCAAGGTTATCTACTGGATCAAGTCGTTGGATGTAGGACTGTCTGGTTGAGCCATAAACCACGGAGCCGTAGTCTAAAAGGCTACGCACAAGAGACCGATAAACACGTAAAAGGCACGTTCGGTCGGAACCCCAGTGTTTATGAGACAAAATTATAAGGATATTTAGAGCTTTATTTGCTTTAATCTTTAGTGCTTTTATGTGAGTTAGGAAGTTATGTTTGGTCTCAAAGGTTACCCCTAAAAACCTATGATCGTGTTTCACCGGCAGTATGCTGTCGTTCAATTTTAGGACTGGATCGCTGAGTAGCCCTCGTTTCTGTGAGAACAAAAGAGTAACTGTTTTCTGTGGGGAGAAACTGAAACCAAAACCATTTTTGTTTGCCCATTGTGTAAGTTTATTTATTGTGAGTTGATGCTGCCTTTCACAGGTTAGCTAATTTGAGGCGCGGCAAGCCACTTGGAGATCGTCTACGTAAAAGAGTGCAAAAGAGATGACGGTATGAGCTTATTAACTGGGTTCATTTTTACTATACATAGTGTCGTGCTGAGAACACAGCCTTGTGGAAAACCATTTTCTTGTTTAAATGTATGGGATTGTACTGAGCCCAGGCGCACCTGGAATGTTCTATTAGACATAAGATCAGCTAAGCAGTTTAGCATTTTAGCCCGGATGCAGAGGTCAGCCAGATCTCTTAAAATTTCATATCTCCATGGGGCATCATAGGCTTTTTCTAAATCGAGAGAGAGATAAAACTTTGTTATGTCGTTGATGGGGTTCAGGGGTGGCGGGGGTCGGGAGACTAACCCCCAATCCCCCCTTCCTCAGACGGCAGCCAGTCCTTGCATTCTGGCGGCGTCTTCGGCCATCCGGACGGCCCAGAGCTGCTCCTCTGGGTCCAAGCTGAGCAGCAATGTCTCCCACTGCTCGGCCGTAGGTATGCGTGTGTTAGTGTGGGAGGTGTTGGTGGGTGAGGCTTTGGGGCATTGCCAGATAATATGATCAAGGTCAGCGCGGGCCTGCAGAGTGGAGGGTATGCATCGGGGTACATGCGGTTGTAAAGCACGGGGTTCGGAAAGGTTCGTGTCTGAAGGAGTCGCCAAGTGGTAGATTGAGATTTATTCAGTGTTTTGTGTGCTGGGGGGTAGCGTAACCGCTCCCTGCGGTAGTGCAGGAGAATTTCTCTCAACGTGACCATTCGGTCCCGCGTGTGACCGCGATGCAGAACAGAGGGCTGGTCGGGATCGGAAGACGCAGGAGAAGGATGATGCGCCCGGTGTGCGAGAGCTCGGGCGGCATCGTGGGTGGCTTCGTTTCCAGCCAGACCCGAGTGACCAGGGGTCCAGATGATCTGCACGCGGCGTTGCCTTGAGGGAGGAGTGCCAGAGAGAATCTTCTGTGCTTGGGTTGCTATCAGTCCTTTTGTGTAGTTACGAATGGCCGTTTTTGAATCGCTTATGATGCAGTGTGCATTGGTAGCCGCGTAAGCCAAAGCGATGGCCGTTTCTTCTCCTACTTCGGGTTGCGTGGTGAATATTGATGCGGCCGCGGCGAGGCGGTACTGCGAACCCGCGACTGCGACGACCGCCATGGCATTTTGGTTGGGGTATTCTGCTGCGTCGACGTAGGTTACGTCAGCGGCTTGGTCGTTTTTGTAGTCGTTTAGCTCGTTCTGCACGTCGCTCCGGATTGTGTTTAGGGTGCATATTGCGAGGTATGGGTGGGATAACTAGTTGAGCACGAATGTTTGGAGGGATGAGTACTTTTGGTCTGAATTGGGTGGTGTAGGTTATGCCTAGGGTGCCTAGAATGTGCCTGCCCGTGGTGGAATTGGCGAGTCGTTCGTATTGGCTAATACGCTGCGCTTCAATAAGCTCGTCTATGGTGCTATGGATGCCGAGGGCGTCCAGTTTCTCGCTAGAGGTGGTGATTGGAAGATGTAGGGCTTGTTTATAGGCCCTCTTGATCATGGTGTTGAGTTTGAGCTTGTCAGTTGCATTGAGGCTAAGGTACGGGGCGACATAGGTGATCCTGCTCAGGGCGTAGGCGGTTACCAGGCGTATAAGGTTGCTTTCTTTCATGCCGTGCAATGAGGCGAGTGGTTTGGTGTACATTATTATCTAATGGCTTGAGTATCTCCGTGTTTCTGCCATTATGTTGGATGCGTAAGCCAAGGATACGAATGCTAGGTACAGTAGGTATGCGTTGCTGGTGCACGTGGACTTCTATCTCGGGCGGGTGAGGGTCTGGGCGTCGACCTCCCCAATTAGGCTTGTACAGAAGGAGCTCCGATTTCTGTGGGGAGCACGCCAGGCCGCGCGGTTCTACGTATGCAACGACCTCGTTGATGGCTTGCTGCAGCGTGTTCTGGATGTCCCCATCGCTGCCCCCGGTGACCCACAGGGTGATATCGTCTGCGTAGAGGCTATGCGTGAGGTTGGGGATGCTAGCTAATGCAGGCGGTAGTCCGAGCAAGGCCACCTTGAACAGAAAAGGGGATAGAACCGATCCTTGCTGCCTGCCTTTGCTGCCGAAGTGAATAATTGGCGACTGCAACCCTCCGATGGTAATGGTGGCCGTGCGACCTATAAGAAAATTCTTCACGTAGTTATATGCTCGATGACCAACCTGAAGTTGTGCCAGTTGGTTCAGTATGGCATCATGCGTGACGTTATCGAATGCCTTGGTTAGGTCTAGTCCCAAGATGGCTTTGGTGTCCAGCCTGGAGCTTTTGTCGCCATCGATAATTTGGTGCTTGAGCTGAATCATGATATCTTGAGGAGAAAGTTTCGGGCGGAAGCCAATCATGGTATTGGGGAAGAGGTCGTTGTCGTTCATATGTCTGTGTAAGCGTGTGAGGATGACGTGTTCGAGGACCTTTCCGACACATGAAGTGAGGGAGATAGGGCGGAGGTTTTCGAGTAGGAGGCGCTTCCCGGGTTTGGGAATCATAATAATTTTGGCTTCTTTCCATTGTGAGGGGAGGTTTCCAGTTTCCCAGTATGCGTTAAAATAAGCTGTGAGGGCTAGTATAGAATCCTCATCTAGGTTGCGAAGCATTTTATTAGTAATGCCATCAGGTCCCGGGGCCGAGTTAGGGCGGAGTGCGAGGATGGCTTCCCGCACTTCTGCTGCTTGTATGGGCGCGTCCAGGTGGTCGTTAGCGGTGCCTGTGTATGCTGGAGCGGGTGTAGTAGGTTGAGGTCCTATGTATCGGTCTATCAGCTCTTGAAGAACTTGTGCGTCCGTGCCCGGATGGGTGTGAATAATTTTTTGCAAGTTGTGCTGTTGTGTGTTCTTGCTGTTGGCCGGATCGAGGAGGTAACGGAGGATATTCCACGTTTTGGGCAGGTTTGGTTGCCGCTCCATGCTGTCGCATGTGCTGTGCCAATTTTGACGAGTAAGTTGTCCTGCGTAGTCTTCGATGTGAAGGGTGAGAGTACTAATACGTTTCCTGAGCGTTCGGTTGAGCTTGTTGTCTTTGTATCTGCGTTGCAGACTGGCGAGGGCTTCCCACATATGCAGTAACTTGCTATCTGCCTCCTGGAGATTAGCTTCCTCAGGCACCAATTTAGTGGCTTCGCTCGCGTCTTGCAGCAAGGATGCGACCCAATCTTCGAAAGGGGCTTGGGTACCCGAGAAAGAGGTGAGGGCTCTGGCCAGCCGGAAAGCCTCCCAGTTCGTTATGCAGAGTTGACGGCCCTTAGGCTTTCGCGGGCCTGCTCGAACTGTTGTTTGGATTAAATAGTGATCGCTGCCCAAGTTGTCTTGTGTGTTGATCCAGTGTGCTTGTGGAATTCGTTTTGCGAATGTTAAGTCCGGAGTGGTGTCTCTGCTAATGCTGTTTCCCATACGGGTGGGACAAGTTGGATCCGTGACAAGAGTAAGACCTAGATTCTGTCCGTCAAGCCATAGTTGTCTTCCCTTTCGGCGGTCCATTGGGCATCCCTATGCACCGAAGAAAACTGCAAGACAGTGTTGTTTGTGTAAAAATGCATATCGAATTTCATGTTCTAGACGAAGATGGTCAGTAGTTGAACAACCCTTTTTATATTCACACTGGTGGGAGTCAATAAGGTTTCTTGATTCTAAAATAAATGAGAGTCTTATATTGATAATGCTTTCATATGATTTTGCCAAATAGCTTGTGAGGGCAACAGGTCTGTAGCTGCTTGCAGATGTTGGGGATTTACCGGCTTTTAGAAATGGAACTACTATTGCCTTTTTGCACTCTTCCGGCCTTATGTCGGATTCCCAGAATAAATTTTAAAAAGTTAAGGACAGCATCTACAGATGTTTGGGATAGATGAGCCAGCATGGCGTAGTGAATACGGTCGTGACCTGGCGCTGTGTTTTTCCCTGCAGAAAGAATACTGTTTATTTCTTGCTGTGTGAGGGGGGAATTGTACGGTTCATTTGATGCGCCAGTAGTGGGCAGCTTCTGTTTTTCAGCAGACTGTTGGCACTGTAAAAATTCCTTGGTATAATTTCCTGAACTGGTTACATCGCGAAATGTTCTCCAAGTATATCTGCCTGTTCTTGTATCGTTGTTTGTGTGCCTGGACTTGTAAGTAACGGTATTGTGTAAGATGTGTAATCTCCCCGAAACTTTCCAACCTGTTCCCACATTCGTTTAGATGTGATTGAACTGTTTATTAAAGATACGTATTTTTTCCACGATGATTTTTCTGCCTGCCTTCTGATAAATCGTGCTTTGGCTTTGGCCTGCTTAAAGCGTAAAGGGTTGGTATAGGTCGGGTGTCATCGTAACATGCCCCAGGCCCTATTTTTGAGCTTTTTTGCTTCTGTGCACTCAGGAGTCCACCAGGGGTAGATTTTTTTGCGCATAAGGCTCGATGTTTGTGGTATTGTCGTTTCTGCCGCTGAGATTATAACTTCAGTGATTTTTTAATTAAGTTCATCATTACTAAGCTGTGGTGAAAATACATTTTCTACTTTCGCGTTGTTCATAAAAACCTGCCAGTCAGCGAGCTGTAATTTCCATCGGCGTGGTCTAGTTACTAGAGTTTGTGGTGATGATAGGAGTTTGATGAGTGCGGGTAAGTGATCGCTACCATATGACGTGGCGAGAGCTTCCCGCTTAAGATCAGTAAAAAGAGAGGGCGAACAAAAAGCTTTATCTAAACAACTAAAAGTGCGGGAAGTCGGTGAGAAATAAGTTGGCACACCTGAGTTTAAAAGACAGACGTCATTTGATAGAATAAAATCTTCAACGAGTTGCCCCTTTTGGTCAGTTTTGACACTGCCCCAAAGAGTAAAATGAGCATTAAAATCTGCTACTAAGACAAATGGCTCCGGTAACTGATCTGTTATATTTTCTAAGTCTTTAATAGTAAAATGTGTTTGGGGTGGAATATATAGTGAGCAAATGGTGATGGTTTTCTAGGATAGAATGGTGACAGATACGGCCTCTAAAGATGTATTTAGTTGGACATTTCGGGTAGGAGTGCCGCCCTGCACGACTATAGCCACTCCACCTGACAAACGGCTGGAGCATTCGCGGTCCCTTCTGACAACGGTGAAACCATTGACCGAGGTTTGTTTCCTGGAGACATACTTCAACTGGCGAAAAGCTGTTGATCACTTTGGTGTCACCTAGATTGTGTATGAAACGTCTACAATTCCAATGGATGATAAGAGCCATATTGAAATTGAGAGGTAGGAAATGGTACTACGGAAAAAATAATAGGTGAGATGTTAGGTGACATGGATTATTAAAGGCTAACACAAATGAGCGATAACCTTTAGGTTATCGCTTTCTCATTTTGAATGGTTATTGGGATTTTGTTCCTCTTAGCACGCTCTACAGAGTGCTTGTCCTTCGGTATTAATGACACCGGAGTATTTGTGTCGACCTCCATCGCTCTCTCAGAGGCGCTAGAGGACCGAGAGTTTGGCGCCGAGACACGTGCCTCGGGCCTTGGAGTTCGCTTTACTTTAGGGCCCTGCGGGACTGGTGTCTGCAGGGCCTCTGAAGAGGATGGAGCAGCGCCGGCGGCTTCCACCATGGGGGCGGGAGGGGTCACGGGGGGACCACTATGCGTGGTCTCGGAGGACTCCTGAGACCTCTGTGACGCGGCCTCCATCGGCGTCACATCGGCATAACTTCTTCCAGGAAGGCTTGACACCCGTTTTCTGGCTTCATAGAACGAGATTTTTTCTTTGGCAGTTAGAGTGATTTCTTTTTTTTTCCAGCAAGGGCAGGACCGCGCATAAGCTGGATGATCTTCCTTGCAGTTAACACAATGTGGGGAAGAGGTGCAATTCTCAGATTGGTGTTCATTGGAGCTGCATTTAGCACAAGTTGTGTGTCCTCGACATGCATGTGAAGCATGTCCAAACCTTTGGCACTTGAAACATCGTCTGGGGTTTGGAATATATGGTCTCACATTGACTTTAATATAGCGTGCATCAAGCGAGGTAGGCATTACGCTTGTTCCGAAGGTGAGTATAACATGTTTGGTGGGGATTTCTTGATCGTTTCTGCGGAATACTATTCTTTGTACTTTGGTAACATTCTGTTCCTGGAAACCTTCCAGCAGTTCCTTGTCGCTTAAACCAATAAAGTCTTCTTGAGATATTACTCCACTGCTTGCATAAAGTGTTTTGTGGGCTGAAACAGTCACTGTCGCCTAGCCAATACTGGTAAGTTCAGACAGCTTATCTGCTTGATCTTTATTATTGACTTCTAGGAGGAGGTCCGCGCTAGGCATTTTGGAGGGTTTGTATGTCTGTCCGATTTTATCTTTCAGGCATTTGGCTACCAGGAATGGAGAGACCTTTCTAACAGGCGTGTTGCTTTTACTGTGGACTACATGGTATTTGGGGAAAGATGGAGCATTGCTTCGAAAGGAGAATTGAAGTGGTACTTCGGTGCAGCATCTTTTCAGACGCCGATCATAAACAACAGAGGCTTGCGCTGCCATAGGAACATGTGTTTGTCCGGCAACAGCGCCGACCGCCCACCATGGAGCCCAACGAACGGGACGTGGCAGAGCTTGCTAACGAGTCTGCACGACGCCAGTCGTACGCCATCACTATGACCAAATATGGTTATAGTGATAGATTACCAAATATAACCCTTGCCACCAAGGAGAAAGGAAGTAATCAGAAGAGAGAAGAAGATAGGAAAGGCCGGAAAGAGAGAGAGAAACGCGAATATTCGAGGAGGAAGAGACCGGAAGAGGCGACTGCCGATTTCCCCCGGATGGGTCAGTCCAGGGGTGCCGTCTACGTGAAGCAAAGACCAAAGAGTTGTGTTGCCTCCGCCGGGGAGCCTTAAAAGTCCAAACACCCGACATCGACTCAACCCCTAGCATCCCCCTTTCCCCGGACACGGCTGAGCCGCGCACGGCTACACGCGGGAGGGTCCAACCCTTGTGTGCTCGGGTACATGGTGTCGCAACGCACCAAACGCCTGCTGACGCAGACGTCCCTGCGGGGAGGAGAAGTACTGCTACGTTTAATGAAAGTGAGAACTAATATTGCAAATGGTAGTACATGTGGGCGAAAAGATTACTTTCAACCAGTGAGAACTGAACCCCCAGCTCCGTATTACGCGTGTGGTCCTGCATAGCTAATAGGGTACCTTGGCCCAGTGGTCTTTATGTGGTATTTATGCACAACATTAGTTCTGACCGTTATCCAGCGCCGCTGACGTCGAAGGCTGCTGTTGAGAAACGCCCGTTTAGTAGCACGTATCAAGTAGCGCGCGATCAATTATTCAAGTGGATATGCATGTTCTCGAGGCTAGGATGTCAGGAACGTCATATTTGCAAGCGACGCCAACACCATATCAAGAACTCGTAAGTGTTCTTGAACAATTTTCATATCGAAGGTTTCTTTTATTCTATTATTATAACTAGTTGGCATAAACTAATATAGCTTGTTGTATATTACAGTAATACACTTGTTTGCGCTCAGCTACGAGCTCTCCCCGCAATAACGTTGCCCGAGAGAACGTGCGCTTTGCAACGACTCCTTTGTTTAGCGGTGAAAGTCCGACCGCCACCAAAGACCGATCCATGGAAACGGGCGAAAGAGCCATAGGAAGCTTTGGACTGCAATAAAAAAGAGACATAGGAGGTTTAGCGGTAAATGCGAGACAAATGCCCTAACATTACGTCGCGCTCCTTTCTGGTCCAGGATCCATGATATAATCCGCGTGCACTACTTTACAAATTGTCGTTGAGGATCTCTCTCGACACACGTCCAGCCCCAATGAGGAGCGAAGTGAAACTGACAGTAATGCCGAGCAGACTCACATGGTGTTTAAGTATACGCGGGTCCGACTAAAAAGGAGGCGGCAGACCCGGTTGCGCCGAAATACGAGGGTCATTTCATAAGTATGGTAAAAATACAAGAAATGGATATACAATTCTGTTTCCTTCTAAGTGGTGCGCGAGAAGCACCCTTTCTATGACTGCAGAACTTGCTCACGCTAGTACCTCCTGTTAGTAAGCTTTCGACAGTCATTGGAAGTTAGCTGTGTGGTGACTCCCACCACAATGGGAAAATATGAATTGATAGCAGTGATCAAACATTTTAATTAAATCCGAGCTAGGTGAAGTCTATGGAGACTCTGAACCATCACTGAAGACCATTTTGTACAAGATCAATGAATTCGAACGTGGCGGAACTTCGACGCAAGTTGAAGCACGTCCTCGGCGTCCAGTGGTGGTCACGACGCCTGAAATGGTATCGAAAGTTCCTGTAATTGTCATGGAAGACCGCCGAACAGAGGTACGTGAGATAGCTGAAATCGTAGGCGTCTCGGCAGAAAGAGTTCACAATATTCTTCATGAGAAATTGCAGAAATAGAAGGCCTGTGCACACTGGGCACCACGACTGCTGACGAACCATCAACGGCGCATGAGAGAAGACATCTCGAAGCACTGTTTATCGATGGTTGATGGGAATCCGCTGGACTTCTGGCGTGTAGATCAGGAAGGGAGCTATGTTGAAAGTGAAATATTGTTATCTGCAAATATGGCAACTTTAATTGCTTTTTACCCTACTTATCAAGCGACCTTCCTATCTAGCATTCTTAAGCGCTGTAACATACGGGTAGGGTCTGTAATGAAATTGCACAGGCGCCACTGCCCATCCCGTAAACAGCCGTGCCAGTAAAATGACATCACTGTCAGGTTTGAACACTAATTCTGTTGTTTTTTTAATTTTGAGGGTCATCATACTTGAAACATTTATTATGAAAATCAACGTGGTAAATATAATGTTTGATTTCCTTAGTTTGCAGGCTGCCGTTCTCCAACATTTTGAAGAAAAATTTATTCAAGGACGGTAGACGTGGTTTGAGCTAGTTTGGCGGTTGAGCACTATAGCATGTAATTTCCATATACGGCATTCATAAACATAAAGCATACATACACCTAAATATATGCAAAACCCACAGCAACGCAAAAGACGACGACGATGTCGGGAGTTCGCCTGCAGCGTCCATACATTTTCCATAGAAGGTAACCTTATGCTTTTTTCTGGCATCCGCGCTTTCCGTCATTGCATATCCGGAGGCACAATTCTAGTGACAGAAAACGCGGATGGCAGAGGAAAGCATGAGACGACCTTCGCAAAGTGCTCCATGGGAGTAGTATATACTCTATACGTGTATCCTGCGGAAAACTGTACATACGTCGGGCAACAGAGATATGTTTGAATGACCGCTTAAGGGAGCATGCACAAAAAATAAAGAAGAGGACATGTACGCGCATCTTGTTGCGCATCTAGAGTCACGTGGGTGTGAACCACCATTTTCTAAGGCGCGCGTTTTCGGAAGATGCTGAAGCCTAACCGCATGTGTGGCATTCTGACATTTCTTCATCTAAAAGACAAAGGTTTAGTGCGTAAGCGAACGATTAATATCCTTGTTTCAGATAGAATTTTCCTTTCTTTATGCAAGGCTTTAGAGGAGTGTTCCTTATTTGGTTTGTTTTTTATAGGATTGGCCTGGATGTTTGTCACAGCCCATGCGTGTTCCTGCATGGGCTGTATTCGTATCGTCCGAACATTTCACAGTATCTCCGAAAGACGCCGTCTTGGACGGCTTTCGATTTTCGGCTATCGGATACGTTTCGGTAGTCCAATTATTTCCCTGGCAATTTTTCCATCCGTACTTATGAACTGCTGCAGCAGTTGCAAATCGAGAAAATATATCATCATCAGCCGCACCAGCAGCACCAGCAGCAGCCTGGTTACGCCCACTGCAGGGCAAAGGCCTCTCCCATACTTCTCCAACTACCCCGGTCATGTAGTAATTGTGGCCATGTTGACTCTGCAAACTTCTTAATCTCATTCGCCCACCTAACTTTCTGCCGCCCCCTGGTACGCTTCCCTTCCCTTGGTATCCAGTCCGTAACCCTTAATGACCACCGGTTATCTTCCCTCCTCATTACATGTCCTGCTCATGCCCATTTATTTTTCTTGATTTCAACTGAGATGTCATTAACTTGCGTTTGTTCTCTCACCCAATCTGCTCTTTTCTTATCCCTTAATGTTACACCCATCATTCTTCTTTCCATAGATCGTTGCGTCGTCCTCAATTTGTGTAGAACCATTTTCGTAAGCCTCCAGGTTTCTGCCTCGCACTTGAGTACTGGTAAGACCCAGCTGTTATGCAATTTTCCCTTGAGGGATAATGGCAACCTGCTGTTCATGATCTGAGAATGCCTGCCAAACGCACCCCTGAAACTTCATAGTGCCGTCATGCTATTAGTAATTACGACGTGGCTGTCCACTGAGATAGAAATTACCGGTCTTTTCAGTTTCACTAAGAATGCCGTCTTTTTACAACCAGAATAAGCGTAAGTCGCTCAGCTGGAGTAGATATTAGACTTACGATGCACCGCGCCGCGTGCTGCACGCTCTGTCAATGCACCTCCCTAACATGGCTCGCTTTGTGTATATGACTACTGTGGCTTTATGACATGAAGCTTCGATAATTGATATTTATGTGAAAATATAAGTTGCTGTCTACTTTCTACCAGATAGCTTACTTCTACCTCGCCTGAAAAGCTTGCTAATGCGCACGAGTGGTATAGGATGTCGCCCCTTCAATTTTCCAATTCTGGTTACCCGCATTCTGCGAGACAAGCAGCAAAAGGTTAGTTTTTCTCATGCTGCTCCGCCTTCCAGGCGACGCACTCCCGCCGCGCGTTTATGCTTCTTGGGCTGTAAGTTTCTGGCTGCTCGCGGTAGACTTGAACCTTCAATTCAGAACAATTTTAATGCGGCAGATCTCTGGGCGTTTTCTGTGTAGCAGACGATAAAAGGGGGCAATGAGCGTTCGCTGGCATCTTTGTTTGCAACTGACAGCAACACAGAGGCTTGGACTTTGGTCTTGCTTATCCAACTGGCAATGTTTTTTGGAGAATAACTCTCATACCTCCGCGCTGCTTCTTTTATACTCCTTTTCTCCCGCAGAAGAAAACATGTGCTTTTCTTCTTCTGCGTTTCCACCCGCAACGCCGTGCAGTCCCCGCACGTGATGTCCGCCCGGAAGTCATGGTCAACGCTTATATATCGCGGGGGCCTCAAGCTTTCTGTGTGGTTCTTGGACGGCGAACAGCGGAGCGCGGTCCCCGTTCAGGCCACTAATCCAAACGCATGTGCATTTAGACGGACGTGAACTCCACGAACCACATATGTACAGTTTGCCGACGAACAATGTAGCGCCGTGCTACGTCTACGAGTGAGTCCTCACACCGAGCAGCGGCAGCCAGTGCCCGGCTATCGCTTGGCTGGCCGTGTCCAATACCTTTGAATGTGGTTGCGACGGCAGGTAATTCCTGGGACGAAGCAGCTGCAGCAGGCGCTAGGCGGGCCGTATCTAACAGCTCCTACGAGGCCACAAAGTTTTGAATGGCCGCTGAACACAATTCGCAAGATATGAGGAATGCTGTTTAGACTGTGGAACACTGTGGGTGACCTTCGTAGGACAACTCCGAGGTTCGTCCTCCTAGGGAAAAAACGGCGAAACGAATGAAGCAACACCGCGCTGTGCTACGTCCAAGTGCGCATCTTCGCGCTAGACCAGACAGGCTGGAGAGGTTCAAACTCCCTTCCAAGCAGCTTCCCTTACCTCACCTAAAGCTCAGAGCCACAACTAGTTGGTGCAAACATTAAGAGAAACAATATAAATTTTTGTACTGCAAAAACAAAACGCAGTTGAAGCTACAATGGTTTCAGCAACTTCAGAGAATCAGGTATACACGTAGGCACTTTACTAAGAAAATAGTGCATTTGAAAACTTATCTTTTCAAATCAGTCTGCCCGAGGCATCATCGTTTCCGTTCATCGTGCCTTTTTTGTACCTTCAGGTTAAATTTTAATTCCGGACAAGGAGACTCTATGGCAGCAAGCGTCCGTTCTTGTGAGACATTTCTCGGAGCTTTGTCTGTGGACAGCGGTCTGTTTCGAAAGTGAACGTCACTCAGTACAAATAGCTAGAGAATTTCTGGGCAGCCCAAACTCAGCAAGCAGATTCTTTTTTCTGAGGCGCTGTAGGCCTCTTCTCAGTTGCTTAGCTTGCGACTGGGATAAAGTACTGGGTGCTCCTACCTGTCTTTGCCTATCTGACCAAGAGCGGCTCTAAACCCTCGGTTACTGACGTCGCACTGCACAACAAACTCTTTAATATAGGCTGGGGTCAGAAGCACTGGTCCAAGGAACCTGTTCGGACTCCTGCTTTCGGAGCGATTCTGTCAGTGGGCTTGACATCTGGGAGTTTTTGACAATGTACCACTGGTAATACTCCACGAACCCATGAAATGCCTTGACGCCTATCTGTGTTCACGGCTGAGGAAAGTTAGTGGTTGGTACAAACTACTTCGGATTGGCCACCGGCTTCCCTGACCCAAGACATGCCTAAGATAGATAACCTGCGAACTCTTGAAGTTGCACTTTTCGCAATTTGTCGTGAGACACGCATCCCTAAAATGTGCAACTACAGTTCTTAAGTGCACTGTGTACTCATCCTATCAGTTTAAGCAGATCGCCTCATCATCGAAATTCGGGAGCGCGCGACCTTACATGTCTTGCAGAACGATATCTATTAGCATCAAAAACCTAATAGGTGTACTCCGCAGACAGAAAATTAGCGTAAGGGTTCAAAAGGTATAAGTAGAGAAAATAAAATCCACGTTGCGTCTGGCGCCTTCGGACATCGAGATTCCGAATGATATACCGGGTTGCTCTGTTCTGTACGCGTTCAAGCACGGTTGTTATTCTTGGTATGATGGCAATACAGCGTATGTAAATTCTAAATGCGGGTGTACGAACGTCATGCGGACGTCATGCGGACGTCAGCAGATGAATTTTGCATTTACCATTTGCTCAATATCATGATAGATGAGGTTTGTCCTTACTTGACGGCTCCATAAACACTGACAAAACTCTTGAAAAGCTCCAGAAGGTATGTTACTTGCTTGGTGTTGAGAGCTAACCGACTTACAGACAGATCGAATATGTCATCTACGGTGCAATCCACGCCTGCGTCTGCATGACAAAGTGCAATTTCGACCACTATCTCATCTGATGCATTGAGTACGGCGTTCACAACCGCCTCCCTTCCGACAGAGGGCTTCATTAAATTGCTGCAGCAAACGTTCACTTTATTTTCCTGGAATTTTCAAGGTATTTTAGTCTCGGAGATATTGTGTGTAACTTAGACAGCGCCCCACCCCCCTGTTCTTGTAGCTAGTTTTTCTGTGAGGGCCGTATGATCACAGGTTTGTTACCTACACTGAGAACTCGACTACGTGTGTTCCTGTCGTAGGACGCCTTCCTTCTTTCTTAGGCATCTTTAAGATTTGTTTGACTAGCTGACGCGAGACACTCAAGTGGTCCGGAAACTTCAGCACGCAGCTCATTATGGTCTGGTTTTCTCCCGTTCCTTCCTAGATTTTTCGCAACATTCTGAGAAAAGAATGCAGGGTTCCGTCCTACACCACCTCTTCTAGGCTGGACAACGTTACCTCGTATAGAAGCGTCCTCAATACAATCAATGTTGCGGGTAAACAATTCTTCCAGTCCTCTTAGTGCTCATGGCATAATGCTCGCAATACTTTCTTCAGTATGGCGTGCAATTTTTCAGCCCTCTTTGACTGCGGTCGATACACAGAGCTGTGTTTATACCTATCAAAGAACGTTGTGGTTAAGGCACTTGTAAAAACCGTCCTCTGGTGAGCTTGTACATAGCCGAAAAGGCAATCCCCGCAAAAGTTGAGAGCAGGGCGTTGACGATCTCGCCAGAGCACAGTTTCTTCAAAGGAATCGCCTCGTTGAACTGTCGCCAGACAAAGCATGGTCAAAAGTTATTTGCACCTCCTGTGCTCTGCGGCACGAGCACCGGCGTATCGACTACCAGCCGTTGACACTGCTCTGGGATCAGGGAAACGAGCCTTAAGGCACTTCACGCTTATTTCCTGGCTTCTCAACTCGCTGACACGCATCACACGATACTACATGGTTCTCCGAGCCATTAATCTTCTAACAAAAGCCTCTGTTTTGTATTGTTGATCCATAGCAAACCCGATTCGCCATGTACGTGACTGTACAAAATCAAATCAAAAATCAAAATCATGTTTATTTTTCCAAAGAACTTTGGATGGAGGCCCGAACAAAAAGTGGAAGCTAGTCCACTTGACGGGGGTTCGGGCCCCCTTTTACAAGGCACAGCGAAGGTGACAAGTCGACAAATAAACAATAGAATCAATTATACATAACAAAATAATAACTAGTTTACAATAGCACAGGCGTACAAATGAGAAGAAAAAATTCTTAACAACATATAAGTGAATTTTACATTTTCTTATAAAGCTGTTATTCGACATGTACAAAAAAGTTGCGGAGTCTTGTTCTATTACTATTTTTTATCGTTAATGTCTGTTTGTGTTGATAATTTATTAGCATAGGAACAGAACAGCGAAGCATTTGCTCCCCGTAGGATGTTCTCGAAAATGGTATTTGCCAGGGTTCCGTGCTACGAGTGTCATGTATCGGCGTTCGAATTGTCAGGTCTGCAAGGGAAGCTAATAAATTTCCAGGATTGTTGATGCTTTGTTTATATGTTATCGCCAGATGATACGAGTAAAGATTGTGAGTAGAAACTAAATTAAAACGATGAAAAAGTGGTTTAGTATCAGCGTGGTAACCTGCATTGGCTATATGTCGAAGAGCTTTCTTTTGGAGTACGAATATGCGATTTAAGTTCGTTGTTGTGGTTTTCCCCCAGACAAGGATACAGTAATTAAGATGAGAAAGGAACAGAGCATTGTAAATTTTTAGTTTAACCTCTTGTGGTAAAAAGAATCGAAACTTTGGTAAAATACCAACAGACTTTGCAATACGGGTAATAACGTGATTCATGTGCAGATCCCAGGACATGTTTTTATGAAAATGGACACCAAGTGCCTTAACAGAGTCGACAACTTCTACAATGTCATTACCGAGGAGAAGATTACCTTCTAGCACAGCACGTGATTGTTTGGGTGAAAACAGGATTGCCTTTGTTTTATTAACGTTTATCTCCAATGAATTTAGCTTGCTCCAGGAGTTCAATTTGTCAAGGGAATCGTTTATATCGAGGTGAAGTGTCGTAGTGTTAGAGTTTCGGAACAGTAGTGTCGTGTCATCCGCATAAATGACAAATGTTGGTTTCGCGCTTATCTTAATTATGTCGTTAATGTAAAAGTTAAATAGAAGGGGACCAAGGATGCTCCCTTGGGGAACACCAGCATTCATATTTTTAAATGAGGAAAGAGAATCACCTATCACTACGGCTTGTTTACAAAATTTTAGGTAAGAGGTTAGAAGTCGTAGGGGTGTGCCTCGTATACCATACAGCTCGAGTTTTTTTAGCAACGTTATGTGGTTCAGGCGATCGAAGGCCTTTGAAAAATCTATATATATACCAGCTATCAATTCCTTCTCTTCAAAAGCTTTTAAAATTATGTCCTTTTGGTTTAATAAAGCGAGTTCTGCTGATCTGCCCTTACAAAAGCCGTATTGAGCGTTAGTTATTAAGTTGAAGTTAGAGGCGAAATTTTCGATTCTACCATGTATTATTTTTTCTAGTGCTTTTGAGAACACTGAAAGAATGGAAATAGGGCGATAGTTAGAAAACTGGTTTTTATCACCTCCTTTGTGAATAACAGTTACTTTAGACAGCTTCATCCGCTCGGGGAAATTTCCAGTAATAATCGTTTGGTTATAAATATGTGCGAGTGGTGCTGCAATTATATCAATGGTGTACTTAACAGGTTTTAATTGTAGGTTATCCAGATCGCAGACATTACTATTTTTAAGCAGGTTAAATGTCATTTTAACCTCATGCACACTCGTAGGGTTCAGATATATACTATTTTTATTATTCTGGATTTGATTAACAGCCTCAGGATAGTGGGACGTGTTCACTAGATTGACAAAAAACTCATTGAATGCTTCAGCCAATTGGCTGCCCTTTAAAAGCAGACCATTTACGCTCATCTCTTGAGCACTTTGAGCCGCAGGTGAACGATTCAATAATTCATTTATCCTTTTCCATACTACATCTGCCTTCGCATTACATTCCAAATTGAAAGATGTTAATAGGTACTCCCTTTTGGCATTACGAAGAAAGGCGGTTGTACTGTTTCTATGTTGCCTAAATTGTTCCCAGTCATCAGGGTTTCTCGTGGACAAGAACTTTCTATAAAGTTTGTCTTTCTTTTCCATCAGTTTAAGGCAGAAGTTCGAAATCCAAGGTTTCGGCGATCGGCTGGATTTTTTTATAGTAATTAAAGGAAAAGACTCATGGTGTGCTTCCTTAAACAAACGTAAGAATGTATCATACGCTTCATCAACTGTATCTGCGTGATATATAGGTTCCCAATCTATCGTTTTTAGCTTAGAGCGAAATGTTTCAAGCGTGATTCGATTAATGTTTTGAATTTTCCGATTATCTGAATGTTGCGTGGCAATCTTATGGTGCGGCAACCTAATAAGCAGAAATATAGGTAAGTGATCGCTAATATGGGAGGCGAGAACACCACCTATATTATCATGCGGTGCTAAATTGGTACTGAATAGATCGATTAATGTGCTTGTGGCCGATGTAATGCGTGTTGCCGTGTTAACCGTGCAGTGAAAACCATTCGAATCTAAAAGCGTTTGGAACGTGTGCCGTGGGGTGGATGCGTCCAACATGTTAATATTAAAATCTCCACCAAGGACAAGTGTCAGTTCATTTTGGTTTACATACATGAACAGATCTTCAAGGTAGGCAAAGAAATTGAGTAAATTCCCATCAGGCGGTCGGTACATGACAGCAAACATATGATCATTAGATCGGACAACAAGACTTTCTACGTCATTCGTCATTAACAAATAGTTTTCCATTAAATCGCATCTGACACTTTTCACATACATAAGCAACCCACCACCATTTCGTTTACTTCTGCTTTTCGAAAAACTGTTGTAATTTTCATGTTTTGGAGTGTCACTTTCTGAAGTAAGCCATGTTTCGGTTAGGAATATGAAGTCAAACTTAAAATTGAAACTGTTTAGCAGAATACCTAACTGATCTTCTTTGTTCCGTAGCGACTTTACATTCAAGTGGAAACATGTGAATCCTTTAATATTTTCTAATACAAATATTTTATTTACGTCATCGGGTGTAACGGCCATTCCTTTGTGAACCGAGCAAAGAAATGCAGTTATGTAGGCTTACTGAATCTTATCAATGTCCCGTGCACATGTCACTCGGACAACTCGGGAGTCTTCATCTTTACGCGCGAAAATATGACCATTTTTGACCCACACGAACTTCCAGTTTGACACTCTCTTTTTCTCAATGGCCATGCCCAGGAGCCGCTTCAATGGTGGACACAAATGTTCGTTCACAAAAATGGGTTCATTTGAGGAGCGGCCAAGGTCATGCATGGTAAGCCTAGTCTTTTTCGCCTTTTGAAGAAATGCGTCACGCTTGCAGTGCTCGTAAACCGCACGAAAATGTTAGATGGCGCCTGGTCGTTGCGAGTTTTCACCCTGTGCACGACTTCAATATCATCCGGTTCAACCTTATACTGAAGCGATGTTCCAATCTGGCACACTGTCTGTGCAAGGTCTTCACTTTTGCTCTCCTGCACTCCCTTTATTTCCACGTTGCAGTTCCGGGAGTATTGCTCATTAGCTGTAATCCTGAGCTCTTGCTCCTCTAGTTCCTTTTTAATTTTAGTGCATTCGGTCATGAGAGTGCCATTGGCTTCCTTTAACTCCTGGTTTTCTTTTTGAAGGGTTTCATTCTTTTTCATGACCTCTTCAAACCTCGCGTTGAAATTGTCAAGGCTTTTCTCAAAGACGCGAAGTTCCTTTCGTACATCGCGTTCAAGCTTACTCTTGAATTCCTTCATTTCCTTTCGGTACTCCTCTCTTATTTCTTCAAAACGCGAAGTCATGGTGTTTCACATACAGCACCGGCCAAACACGATAGAAATTATTGGCAGCAGCGAGTACGACTGGGAAAGAAACAGATTCGGACAAGCTTTGAACTATGAAAACAGACTAACCTGGAGGGCGAAAAAGTAGATACACGCTTAATTCTGCGTTCTCTCCTGTCGTCTCGCTGCCGCCAAGTGACCGCTTCCAACGACGACTGCGGCTTTTGTAGCCTCAATTGGCTCCCGGCGCAGACGCAGAAGCGTTGAGTGAAGGCACACGCCCCCCGCCAAGGCAACGACGGTAGCACGTTGTGAAGTTCAGCGCAGTCGCAGGTCAGAGCGGTCCACGGCTGGATTGCGTTCAGGGCTTATCTGGAGGGCGAAAAAGTAGATACACGCTTAATTCTGCGTTCTCTCCTGTCGTCTCGCTGCCGCCAAGTCATAAACTCAGAATATTCGCTCGACACTTGTCGAGAACGATTATCTGATAGAAAATCCGGCCTCTACGATGACTGTATTGTCTCTAGAGAAGTCCTCTTTCTTAACAATACCTTGGTTTGGGCAAATTGGTTCATCTTGACTGTTTCGATGAAAACGCGCTATAGACGAAGACGAAAGGACCATATACGGACGTCAAGCGTCAGTACTGTCGTATGTGGTCCTTTCATCTTTGCTTTCAGTGTGTTTTTATGAAAACTGGCCTCTTTTTCCGAGTATGGTTGCGTTGAGTGTAGCGCTACCGCCTTTCTCGTTGATGTGCAAGCGTGCTAGACTCGAGCCTGTTTTTCGTCTGCGCTGAGCAGCGTTTAACCTACCTGAAATAGGCTGTCATTCTTCCAAGAGTCAGGCCCCAGCGCCGAGCCGTTTTCCGCAGCTGCCGCATGTACTGACGTCATTTCTGCGTTACGCGAGTTTTCTTCGGGTATTCTCTCGACTGGAACCTCCACTGTTGCATTGTTTGGTTTTGCCTCAGTTGTCGCAAGTCCTGTTTATAAAAGCGCTTCGTCATTTTCTGCTAAGTTTGATATGGGATTGTCCGTAAACTCAGCAGCAATCTGGCGGACTGGCGAGCTGCTTAACGCATGTACCCTTCCTTCTCCGACCTCCTGGCCGCGGTCGCGCAACAAACAGGCCGAACGCTTGAAAAAGCGGCAGGATTAGTCCATTTGTAGCGCTTTCGAGACGTCCACTTCTGCCGTTAGTTCTACGCTGGGGCTGGAAATTGTCACTCGTGTCACTCTTCTAGTATGGCCTAATCCCTGTAACTTCTCCTTCATAGTCTTAGGCTCTCACAAAAGAAGGGTGAACTAGGTCCAAGGTCGCTCTACTGTCCCTTAGTACTCTACAGCTTTTTCTGTGTACATGCAGCCTCTAAACGTATGGACGAAAAAGGTCCAAGCTTTCAGTGTTGTCGCTCACACATAAAAGTACCATTGCCTTTTCCTTACATTGCGGGCCATCGTAACCTAGTCTGTCACAACTGCAACACTGTACCGGTTTTTCCTTCTCGAATTCTTTCGTGCCGACCTTCTATGTCCCTTCCTCCCTGGACTGACTGGCACTTTTATCTTGGGTAGATTCTTGGGTCTTTTTAAGAGATTCTGGCCGCTCGCTGGGCTTCACCCGCGCATGTGTTCCGGGAGAAACACCTCGGGTTATCTCCTACATCGTAACGCCCGTGCTCAGCTGTGAGTCTCTGCGTCATCGCGTACTCATAAGCTAGCCGAACCTCCTTTCCTACAGTGTTTACAGTTTTTCTATTCTGAACCCGAAACCTCACTCCCTTGTTTTTCTCGCTTTTTTGAAACGCTGCCTCAACGCTTCAGCTGCAATTCGGTATCTCCTCAAGAGCGTGGACTTAACTTTCTCGTAGTCCTCCACGTCACCCGCTTACAGACTCAGTTTGCAGCTTCACGTGGCAAGGAAGTCAGGAACCGCCGCGACCACGTGCCAGGAGCAAAGTTAGGCCTCTCGCAAGTTCATTCGAAATGAACTAAAAGGCATTGTACTCACCCACTTTGTATGGTGTAATCCACTGTTCCATACGATATAGTTCGACACTATTTGGTCTACTTGAGCTCTCACTTGCACTCCCCAACACTTCACGCGCCTCCTCAAGCTCAAACTCGAGCTTTCTATCTGTCTCCTATCTATTTTTCATGTTGTTCCTGCTCTTACCTTTCGTTTTTGCTTTTTCTCTTTTTGAGTTTCCTGTACCAGCTCCCCAGCTATCAGAGTGATATCGATGTCATTGCCACAACCTGTAATTTCTTTCTGCATAACTTTTTTTTCATTCCTTTGTTAACATCCACACCCAAATCTTCGCACAAAAACAGCAAGTCTGCCACCTTTAACTTTAACCTTCTAAGATCCATCGTATCTGGCGATAACATGGGCTAAACATTTCCACAATGTATCTGGAGAAAAAGGAGACATGCCACAACACGGCCCGACTTCAAGCAGTCACAAAAGTCCCCATTAATTTGCCCCTCGCGAATGAAAAGGAAAGATGAAACCACGCACTCAGCCGCAGATACAACCCCACGCAGCTCAGGCCACCTCTCTGCTACACCCAGTTGCTTGGGACTCCGACGTTGGAAAGTTTCTCCTCAGCCCTGCCACCGGTTATTACATTTCCAACGTTCCAAGTTTCCTCTAGTACGTCTAGAATATCTCTCAGTCAGGTCGGTTTCTGGCCACCTCCAACGATATCCAGTGAGAGAGGATGTTGTGCGCAGAAAAGTGCGGACGCTTGGTGATGGAACCAGGGCTATTGGTGAAATAAACTAAGTCCCAAGTTAGATGAAGACTTTAGTGAGGCGGAAATCAGAACGGCACTCCAAGGACACAACGGCAAGTTAGCCCCAGGACCGCACAGCGCTAACAACAAAACGCTCAGAAGCCTGGTTGACAAATCTGTCACGGAACTCACGGTCTATATGAACAAGTACTGGTAAGAAGGCCGCATCCCGGCGCAGTGGAAGATGTTCAAGGCTATCCTTAAACGCAAGCCTGGCAAGTCGTTGAGCTTGCAGAAGTTACGCCCAATCGCTCTCAAGTCGTGCGTGGGTAAGGTCTTGGGAGACGCCTTCCCTGAACCGTATCAACCGCGATCTAGAAGAGACGGAAGCCTACCTCCAAACATTGATAGGCTTCCGATCCGGCCTGTCCACGCAGGACGTCGTCTTACAACTGAAGAACCAGATCCTGGACGAGAAGACAAGAAACACCAGAGCCATCCTAGGGCTAGACCTGCAGAAATCATTCGACAATGTCGCTCACGAGTAGATCCTAAAGCAAGTGTCTAATCTGAACCTGGGGTAAAGGACCTGCAACTACGTGATGGACTTTCTGAACGATCGCATAGCCACCCTGACGGTTGGCGACTTCGAGCCCGAAGAACGGACGCAGGGAAGTGCAAGCGCCCCCCAGGGGTCAGTTATATCTCCGCTCCTTTTCAACTTAGTCATGCAGGGTCACCCCGGCAAACTACGGCAAAGCGAAGGAATCCACCACGCTATATACGCAGACGATATAGCAATTTGTACGGACCACGGCAGTGACGACCACATTGAGAACGCACTTCAAACGGCCATTCACAAAGTCGAAGTGTACCTCCAAAAAACGAGCCTCACATGCTCCCCGAGCAAGTCCGAACTACTCGTTTTCCTGCCCACGCGCAGAGGCATGCCACCAAAGAGCTACACGGGACCCCGGGAGTACGAGGAAATCGGCCTGCGCACCGAAGACGGAAACCCTATCCCCAAAGTAAACAAGATCAAAATTCTCGGAATGATCATTGAGGCCAACGGAGCGAACGGTGAAACTGGGAAGAAGATCGACTGCAAAGTCACTTGCGCCGCGAGGCTCATAAAGAGCATACCTAACAGACACGGCGGAATGAAGGAAGAAAACGTAATTCGACTGATCCACTCGTTCCTTGTCAGCCACCACGCCTACGTAGGCGCATACCACAACAGGTACGTCGCGGAAAAGAACAAGATCCACACGCTCATAAGGAAAACGTACAAGATAGCCCTGCGCCTCCCGGAATCGACTAGCACCGAGCTCCTGGCCCAGCTGGGCATATACAACACCCTCGATGAAATAGTCGAAGCACAACGCATCTCGCAGCTCGAACGAATGTCGACCCCCACGACGGGAAGGTACATTATAAGCAAGCTCGGTATAACGTACCACAACCAGCAGGGCCCGAAAATGCTAATCTCCAACAAAATAAGAGACACCGTTGCGGTAGCCAACATCCCAGGAAACGTACATCCCGATTACAACCGAGGAAGAAGAAAGGCAAGAGCAGAAGCTCTGCTCCGTTCATTCGGCAGGGAGACAACAGCGCGCTTTGTCGACGTAGCCAAATATCCGAACAGCCAAAATATACCGTCGTAGTCATAGACACAAACACCAAATCAGAATCGCATGCAGTGTGTACACCAAACACTCGGAAATAGCGGAGGAAGTAGCGATCACACTGGCCCTCACAGAACAGGAATGCGAAGTCGTACTAAGCGACTCGCAAACGGCACTAAAGAATTAGGCCAAAGGTAGAATTTCCAAGAAACCCTGTCCATTCTGGCCAAAGCGCGCAGATCAAATTCTGCGAGCTCAATGATCATATCGTTCCCCTCGCACGTCACCACGGAAGGCGACGCATTCCCGAACCCAAATGAGACGGCGCACCGGACTGCGCGAGACATGACCCACCGAGCCGAACAGGGCAACGCCTTTCGCAAGATAGCGAACACTACTCGCGCAGATCGGGACAGGCTCACCTGACACAACGACATAACCCGTGCGTATCTAAACGCCAGAAGAATATACCAACCGCCGAGTCCAAAATTGAACAGGAGGCAGGCCGTTGCCTGGAGGCAGCTCCTGACGAACACCTTCTCTAATCCATTAAGTCTGAAACGTATCTTCCCAGATAAGCATCAGAACGACACGTGCAAATTGTGCCAGGAAGGACCAGAAACACTCAAACACATGCTGTAAGAGCGCAGCGTAGTTATAGGTGGGGTGGGAGTTGCTCTGGAGACCCTGTAGTCGTGGTGGGCAACAACTCTACGCAGCTCAAACCTCGGAATCCAGACGGGGACAGTCCAGCAAGCCCGTGAGGCTGCGTTGTGGCAGCGATTTGACGTTCCCGCGAGGGATACCTCAGCCCGAGTCGCGTTAAACATTGCCGGATGTACAAGAATGTTGTATTGATCCATCCATCCATTAATTAACATTTCTCGCAGCTATTAAGCGAAGAAGAAAAATAAATACGAAAAATTTTGGAAACCACTCTCAGATCTCCACGCTGTTGCTTTTATGCTCCTTCTTCCGCCGGGGGGAAAAGGGGTTTTTGCCATTCTGGGTCTCCACCTCCCGATGTCGTCCTCTACACGCAGGTGACCTAAGCCCGGCAGTAATGGCCAACGCTTCTAGGTCCCGGTGGCTTGAAACATTCTGTGTGGTTCGTAGACGGCGGTTAGCAGAGCGCGATCCTCGCTCGGGCCACTAATACAACGGCAGGCGCACTTAAGGGGAACGTGAACCCGATAAAGCACACGTGCTCATGTTGCCGACAAAGAATGGTGCGCAATGCGACGTAGAATAATTCCTGGCACCAAGCAGCGACTGCTGAAGCCGGGCAGCCGCGCAGATTGCCGTGTCCGATAGCGTGCAATGTGGTTGCGAATCCGGGTGATTCCTGGCCAGAAGCAGTTGGCGCCCGGCTGTCGCAGATTTGGCCGTCTCCGATAGCGTGGAATGTGGATACGACGCCGGGTGCTTCCTGGCAAGAAGGAGTCGCAGCTGGCACCCGCTTTTTGCTCGGATGGCCATGTTTGATAGTGCGGAATGTGGTTGCGACGAAGGGTCATTTCTTTCACAAAGCAGCGGTAGCTTGCGCTAGGCTGCAGCTCATATAGCCGTGCCTAATAGCTTCGAAAGTGCTCGACAGACCGTATCTGGCAACGTATTTCGCATAGCACGATTTGTTCTAGGAAAACACAGCACCATATCACGTTCGTGATCAAAGCGTAGTTTCAAAAGTGGCCGCGCTAGTTAGTTCTGTTACAGTATAAAGTGTACCGATGATCAAGAAAGGGAATAAGAGGAATCATTGCAGAAGTGACGTGAGTCAGCAGAATTACCTTAGGCAGCTTAAATAATTAAAAGAAGACGTTACCTCATCGCTAATTTTATCGTCAATTGACATCTTTGATGCGAGCACATGTTGAAGGTACCGTGTAGAATGTTTGTGCCGTGCTGCCTTGTATCACAAGCGCTCCGACATGCACGTGTGCTCAGTGGCGTAGCTAGGTCGTCTGGCACCCGGGGCCCATAGGTCTTCTGTCACCCCCCCCCCCCCCTTATGTAGTCGAGGAAGGCGAGGATATCGACAATTTCCGAGTTTCAGCACCAGTAGAGCCGCCTTGTGTGCCGCGCACATTCCCCGGGTCCCCCTCTCCTTCGCTTTCTTTCCCAGAGATCGCGAATGCAGCAAATATACACGCTGTTTTTCCTGCGCCAAATAACACAGGGTGCTGCACGGATAACGTGTGATAAGCCCATGTGCACATATTCTGTCAGACTGTAAGGCTCGGCAGCCAATACAAATGCGGCATCGTGGAAAATATGACTCACGTCACAAGAAAAAATATCTTTATAATGAAGATTTAATTACCAATTTTAGCGGCAATATTCCATTTGCAAAATTGAAGCCCGACATTCATATCTCGCCCAACAACAGCTTCACAGAAATGGTCGTAGGTACTATGGCACGCAGTATTTTGTCTGTGGGCAGCCCTGAACGAAAACGAAAATTAAATTGTTTGTCAGTGACGCTGATCTCCCCACCCTATTAGAAAACGCTACCTGCCTCCCCGCTGCGCGGTCGCCAATGCTATGACAATTACGAGTTCTCTTCATTTTGATCAATAAAGCCTTGTTTTCATTTGCTGCTATAAGGACAAACGTGATTATCCGAGCTGCGGTACCACCGCAAGATTGGGAACAGAATAGAGCACGCTTCGCGTCGATTCTTGGCGTCACCATAAAAAAAGAAAGAAAAGGCCGCGATGGAGCCCGTGCCATCGAAAGCTTGCATTACTGTTGGTCTGCACTCGCAATGGAGAGGATTTAGGGATCAACGTCACTGGTCCACTATTTCATATTTCTTTCGCTGCTGCCATATACTGGGCGCCTCTCGCAGTGCCAAAGGACTGTAGGTTGTAGCACCCAAAACGATTTTAAGAAGTTTTTGTTGAGTTAATAAAATGATTTTGAGTCCTCAATTCTCGAATTGAAGTGATTCCGCTCTAAGTACTAATTACGGGATTATTAAGGATATGGTTATTACTTATCTGCCATATTTTTCGCGCTACCGAGTTCCTAGTAATCACAAGAAGACATAACTTCATAGAATCTCGATCGGGAAATATCCTTACAAAATTCACCTTTTTTATATAAAATTCTGTGCAGCTGATACAGACACTGTACTTGTGACATGAAGTCACACAACAACAACAGTTTTCTGAAACTTTCGAGGGTAAGAAGGAAAGCGTAAAACATAACGGCAGGTTTCGCAGCGGCTTCTCGGAGCGAGCGGGAGAGGGGAAGTAAAAGCGAGCCGGACATCGCGGCGGGCCCGCGACTACAGCCTGTCGAGTCATACGCCGCCAAACTCTTCGCCCGAACCGAGTCTGAAGACGATCCAGAGAATCCCATTCGCGCCTTTTAACGGCCCCACTTATGCAACGTCGCTCTCAACGAACGCTTCGCCGTAAACGCGACCACCGGGCGCGCTGGTTGGACGCCCTCTCGCTGCTGTCTTTGCTCGTCTTCGCTGCGCGTTCAGAACGGAAGAGGGACCCAAGAGCCCCAATGCCTTACAACGCCTCACTGTATGTCTAGCGACTCCTGCTCCCAGCATGAACGCACACCACGAGCGCACCCCACATGAAACGTTCCGCTAAGGCGAGTAGTTTAGCGACTATTTCGCGAATTAAATTTTTTAGCCCGCACATTCGTGTAATTATTTCGTGGGGTGTTGATAGAGCTGCAGCCGACAATTCTGCGGCGCAACGCATCGGGTGCATGAGCTCGGGCTACTGGATACCGGAGCATTCTTTGCAATTTGCGCCCAGTCAAGCCGGCGGAAAGAAGGGTGTCTTCAGGCGTATATGACACCCCCCCCCCCCCATTGGGCCCTTGCACCCGGGGCCCACGGCCCCCCGGCCCCCCCTGTTGCTACGCCACTGCGTGTGCTGCCTTTCAAGCTGACCCATAGAGGGCTCATTCCGGTGCGTTGAACACATATACGAGGTTGCGCCAGTGCATTTACTGGTGTGAAATGTACAACTTGGATGGCAAGTACATTCGTATTTGCGCCGCTTCCAAGCGATACAAAGCGCCTCCTAAGCTTTCAGTCAGAACACTCCAACCTCTGCCTTGCACAGAACTTGTTTTTCACCGCTCGGCATTGATCTTATGGTCGACTCCCGCCCATCATATCGGGAAACAGATGGATCATCGTTGGCGTCGAATACGTCACCCGCTATCTGAGAGAGCAGCCCCTCCTGGTTCTACAGGACGTGAGGTTGCTTTCGTCTTTCTACGCAATTTCGTCTTTCGACACGGTGCGCCTCGTGATCTTCTTCGTGACAAAGGATTTGTGTGTCTGCCCAAAGTCGTCAAAGCCCTCGTTATCGTGTGTCAATTAATTCACCGCACGTTGACGGCATGCCACCCACAAACTAACGGGTTAACTGAGCTCTTCAATCGCAGTCTTCGCGAAATCCTCACTACGTACGTCGCGTCCGACTATTATAACTGGGTCATGGTTCATCCTTTTGCAACGTGCGCTTATAATCCCGCAACACAAGCGGGTACTAGATTCTCACCATTTTTTTCTATTATATGGAAGAGAACCATCGTGCACGTTTGACAATGCACTACCATACCATCCCCACGCCTCCGAATGAAGGTCCATTTCAGAACTCGCCAAGTACTCAGAAGAGTGTAGGGAACTTGCCCGCATTTTGATAACGGAATATCAGCAAACCAACAGAATAGACACGGCAATGGCTTAACCACTAAAACATTCCACACCCGCTCTTTTGCGTGGCAATGGATTACAGCCCACGTCCCGATTGTTTCGCGAAAATTTTTGGCTCATTATGATGGACCCTATCGCATCATCGACCGTACGTCTCCAGTTAACTACGCGATCGAGTCTCTCACGCAATCTGAAGACATGCGCCGTCGTGGTCTGGACAGCGTACACGTCAGCCATCTGAAACCGTACTACGATTCTGTTATCGTATCTTCGCCCTAAGTCGCCAGGACGGCTCATTTGCTCTCCTGGGGCCATTGAAATGAATAACAACTTGACAATCGCTCCTGCGGCTTGTCCAGCGAAGAGGAAGAGAGCGCACGTCTCTGCGCTGCAGCTGGCACTTGTGTTTGGCTCGGACTACTCGGCTACTACGTGACTGTGCCAACGGCTTCCCAGTAACTGTCAGTACAACCCATAGCGCTAGCAATATTGTCGCAACAAAGGTATCATTAGCAGCTTAATGCTTAAAAACTGAATGAAAAGCAAATCACAGGTATCACAGAACCCATAGGCAAGAAAACAGAGCCACATCCGATAAAGGCCTGTGACACTACGGAACTGCTAGATGTTATGCCGCAGGACAAAGACAGACACGCCAAAAAATTGGTGTATTAGAAAGAGGGAACCACGCAAGTGGTAGGACAATAAAACAAAGCAGGGTGTTGAAGAGGGTAAGCAAGTGTCCAGACATCATGGTGAAGCGAAATAGTCGGAATTACAGAAAGAAGTGCTCCTTAGACGGAACAAGCACTGAGAAAAGAAAATGGTGGGAAGTTAGCTCGTGCAAGAACGAACAAACGAACAAGTTAATGTTGCGTGCATAACATTCGCAAAAGCGACAAAGGCACACCAAAAACATTCTGCAACCACGTAAAAACATACGGACCAAAAGAGCTTGCCCCTAATATTACGGCCCCAGGGCCCGTTGAAGTTCCAATACAACTAAATAGGCAACTGCACTCAAAGAGCAAGGCACTGCTTGCCGTAGAGCAAGAGATAAAAATAAATTCGTTTTGATAGGTGAGGCTTATACAGTGCTGATGACTCGTAATCGAGTCGTAACCAAATTTAATAAAAGGTATAGATTAAAGGTAGTAGAAGCCTACCCTCGAACATCTAGTCATAATGATGAATGTATCTATTAGTTTGGTGAATATCTTGAATTAGCAATGAGACAAGTACAAACTGAATATACGGTAGTAATGGCCGACTTCAATGTAAAGTGGGGAAAAAGCAGGCTTGGGAACAAGCAATTAACAACTACGGCGTGGATTTAGGAACACTCGAAGAGACAAGTTCGTAGAATTCGCGGAAAGGAACAAGCTGCGAATAATGAGCATCTTCTTGAGTAAACGTACCAGCATAAAGTGGACTTTGAAAAGCCCTAATAGTGAAACAAGGAATGAAATAGACTGCGTAGTTTCTGCCCATCCCTGCATAATGAAGGGTGTTGAATGGTTAGTTGAGCAAAACGATGTGATCATAAGTTGGTGAAGTCTAGGATTCAGCTCAATTTTAAAAAAGAAAGAGTAAAATAATTCAGGAAGAAACATGCCAACCTAGACGATGTGAGGGTAAAAGCAAATCAATTCTGGTTGGGACTTGCAAACAAATATGCAGGTTTAGAACAGAGAGATAAAGACGACATTGAGGTAATGAGTGAAACCGTAGCTAGGCTAGCTTCAGAGAGGGCAGTTGAAGGGGAGGTAAAGCCCCAATGCAGTCACTGGGCAAGCGAGAGAGCGAGGAATATAGGAAGGCAGGGATGTTAACCACTCAAGGGTCTGGTAGGCTAACCTACGCTGGGGGAAGGGAGAAGGGACGTGTACGGACAATACTTGAGTTAAATCCGCTTGCGGAAAGCAGACTTTCTGAGAAAGCACAAAAGTGCCTTCACTGCCTTCTGAGCCGATGATTGGTGGGGACGGTGCTCTAGTACTGTCTATTCACTCAGATGACGATCATCTAATTTCATCAATGTGTTGGACAAAGATAGTCTTTGTGCTTGAAATTGAGGACAATGGCACAATAAGTGGTCAACGTTCTCACATCCGCAATCAACACATGGAGGACTATCAGCCAGCTCTCCCAAGTAACGAAGAACCTAATAGAGAAACGAGAAAGAATGAAAGTGACCAATTCAAGAGATAACATAGAAGTCGCGGAACTGTGAAAACTTATAAAGATGAAGAAAATAAGGGATATTCGAAATTACTACGTGAGAAAGACTGAGGAAGGCGTAAGAAGTAGACGCAGCATGAAACCAGCGAAAAGGAAACTTGTCAAAGGACAAACCGAGCGTCACCTTAACTGCGTCGATAGACTGGACATCCCACACTGACATAACAAGCACTAAAGTGTGCCGCCGTTTGCATCGTTTACAGAGGAACTTCAAGTATGCGCCCAAACATTTGAAGGAAGCTTTATAGCATAAAGATATTAGGCAGGTGTTAGAATACGCTTGCGCAGCATGGGACCCTTCACAAAAGTTCTTGAGGATAAGTTAGACCGTGTTCAGAAAAGGGCTGCAACATTTGTCATGGGCATCTACGACTACAAAATTAAAGATTCCCAAATCAGGGAAAATATGGGGTGGAAGTTGCTACTCACACGCACAAAAATAATCAGATTAAAGCTTTTACACAACATTAACAGTGGTAACACAGGAATTGATAAGAACATACATTTTAAATCACCTCATTATCAGTCAAAGTGACGTGACAAGTGAAAGAAAAGAAAGGCCTACCAAGGTCATATTAATGTATTTAAGTTTCAATTCTTTCCTCGAACATTTTGCACGATAGAATTTGTTCCTGGATGAGATAGTGTGTGCACCCAATTATTCATCTGCCATAGAGAAGTTTAGATGAATCTATTTTAGACAATATTTCCAGTGTGCCGTTTTGTCCATTGTGTAACGTATTTTGTAATCGAATGTTTTTGGTATTGGGTGTGTTATCTCTCTCCCCAATTACGATGATTGTATTTTTAATACCATAACGGATATGATTCTGTTTTTCGCGAAGTTCAATCCTTGACCTTTATGTTTGTAATTAACCCCCCTATAATATTGTCGAACTCAGGTGCTGCAGGTATTTGCAATAAATAACAAGAAAGATGCATGCACTGAAACACAAGCAGGGTAACATCACAGCAATCTCGAAGAAATAGTAAAGGCAGCGGAAAGATTCTACACTGACCTATGCAGTACCCCGAGGAGCCACGATACGTCCATTCGAAGCAGTAATGCAGAACAGGTTACAGGTACTCCTTCTATATCCAGCGAAGAGGTTAGAGGAGCCTTGCGAGACAGGAAACGGGGAAAAGGGGCAGGAGAATTGGAATAACAGTCGATTTAATCACAGATCGAGGCGACATATCGTTTGAAAAACTAACGGATCTTCAGACGAAGTGTCTAACGACTTCAAGAGTCCAAGAGAACGGGAAGAATACAAACACTATACTAATCCACAAAAAGGGAGACGGTAAAGAACTGAAAAATTGTAGGCCCATTAGCCTACTCCCGGTAATATATAAAATATTCACCAAGATAATTTGCACTAAAATAAGGGCAACGCTGAACTTTAGCCAAGAAAGGCAACAGGCTGGCTTCAGGAAAGGATACTATACATAGGATCGCATCCATGTCATTAATCAAGTTATTGAGAAATCCGCAGAGCACAATGAGCCTCTCTATATGGCTTTCATAGATTACGAAATACCATTTCATTCATTAGAGACACCAGCAGTCATAGTGGCATTACGTAATCAAGGAGTACAGAACACTTACGTAAATACCTTGGAAAATATCTACAGAGGCTCTACAGATGCCTTGATTCCACACAAGAAAAGCAGGAAGATACTCATAAAGAAAGGGGTCAGGCAGGGGTACAGAGTCTCTCCAATGCTATTCAGTACGTGCTTGGAAGAAGTATTCAAGCTATTAAACTGGGAAGGCTTAGGAGTGAGGAACGGCGGCGAATATCTCAGCAACCTTCGCTTTGCCGATGACATTGTTCTATTCAGAAATAATGCAGACGAGTTACAACAAATGATTGAGGACCTTAACAGAGAGGGTGTAAGAGTGGGGTTGAAGAATAATATACAGAAGACATAGATAATGATGAATAGCCGGGCAAAGTAACAAGAGTTCAGGATCGCCAGTCAGCCTTTAGAGTCGGTGAAGGAGTATGTTTATCTAGATCAAGTACTCACGAGGACCCCTGATCAAGAAAAGGAAATACACAGAAAAATAAAAATGGGTTGGATCGCATACGCCAGACATTGTCACCTCTTAACTGGATAATTATTGTTATCATTGAAAAGGAGGGTGTACAATCAGTACATTTTACCGGTGCTGATGCGTGGGGCAGAAATTTGGAGACTGACAAAGAAGCTTGAAAACAAGTTAAGGACCAGGCTAAGAGCGATGGAATGAAGAATGATAGGCATAGCGTTAAGAGACAGAAAGAGAGCGGTTTTAATTAGAGAGGAAAGGGGTATAGCCGATATTCTAATTGACATTAAGAGAAAAATGACAACAATTCCACTCTATGAAGATGGAATGGCAGCGAAAGCTGACGACCGTCAACGATCTCAAAGCTCTCGCTTTCACTGGCGCTCGATCTTCACAGTGGGATGGGTGTCATTTTTTGCGTTGCGAGTCTGGCGTCGTGACTCGTTTGGAGGTGTCCGGGCTCGTGATTGTCGTTTTCGTTCAGCACTGCGGGAACGTTCTTCATCGGTGGTTGTTTCACGCATGCTCCGTTTACATTCTCGTTGCTAATCCCTCCAGCGCTCCTCGTACGTATGTTGTTCTTCGGGTGTGTTAACTATACGTGTCCATCTCATCGATAACCTAACTGTTTTAGCGAAGTTACCTCTCCTGCTTACATACTGCGATAACTTTTACGTCATGCTATGTTTTATGGCGAGCGTTCTAATCTGTCCCGCATTTTGACATCTGCGCCACCGCAGTGCACCCGTATGGGTTCTTTCGAAATCGCTAATTCCATTTCTGTTTCCCTGACGTCGAAAAAACTACGGAAAGTTATTCATATACGGCTGTCGCTGTGTTAGATGGAGCTTGGCAATTAATGTAATACGTGCATTAGATAAGCGGCGGACGATTAGGATAACAGAATGCGTCTCAAGAGAAAGGAAGCGCTGTCGAGACGGCAGAAGACTAAGTGGGGCGATGAAATTATCAAATTCGCGGGCGCTAGTTGCGATAGGTTGGCTCATGACACGTGTAATTGGAGATCACAGGGAGGGTCCTTCGTCCTGAAATTGACATAAAATACCTTGCAGATGATGATGAGTCTGAAAGCAACATAAAGCTCTTCTACGGAGGCAAATGAGATAAGATGACCTCGCGCAGGCCACTTACAGTGACGTCAGTCATATACAAAGTGTTTCAACTATCTTTCACCAAGATTTAAAAATATGCAAATGTTACGTAGGTAGACAGAACCAAGGTAATATTGTTAGCCGTCGCTTGCAGATACTGAAATTAGTTTTTTTTTGCATTCTGTCTAATTATATAACTAGTCTTAATTTGTTATTGAACTTCGCAAATATCATAATTGGAGTTATATTGCTAATGAGGAAATTATACACAAACATGAAAAACTCCCGATACAGCTTTCTGGTGCTCAATACGTGCTACATAAAAGTGTTTTTGCGTGTGTTTTGAAGCCGGAGAATGCACGCAGAATTGATGCGTACTACTAATTTTAGGTACTTTGCGCGTATTCGCGGGAGTCTTTCACGCTCGCAAAAACACATTCATGTACCACGTAATTATGGACATAATCCAAAAATATAATCTGTGTATCTCCAAGCGACGGCAAGCAATATTACTTGGTTCTGTCAAGCTACGTGGCCCATGCATATATTTAAGTTTTCGTGCATGATAGTTGGAACGCCCTGTATAGTGCTACATCCAATATGCGGATGTCAATATCCCAAAAGAACGCGAAGCAACCAGAGAGCAAGTGAAGAACATGCTGTACGACGACGTTATCCAGCCATAAAAAAGCCCGGGAGCATCGCTGTTAGTGATGGTCAAAAAGAAAGACGGCAGTCTATGTTGTTGTGTCGACTACCGTAAGCTGAACCGGGTGGCAAAGAAAGACGTATACTCATTACCGCGTATCGACGATTATCTCTACAGCCTGAGGCATGCCCCGCTACTACTCGTCGATGGGCCTGAAGAGTGGCTGTTGGCAAATTGAGGTTGACGTGAGAGACAGAAAAACGACTGCGTTCCTAACGCCTGAAGGGCTTTACGAATTTAAGGTCCTGCCCTTCAGTTTATGCTCAGTTCCAGCAACTTTTCAGCAACTCATGGATATGGTTCTGTCAGGCCCGTAGTGGCAGACATGCCTAGTACACTTCGATGACGTCATAGCTATTTCCAAAACGTTCGAAGAACACCTGAGACGGCTGCTGGCGGTTCTACGAAAGATACGGTCCACCGGCTTAACACTGAAAGGCGAAAAGTGTCACTTTGGTTTCGAGGAACTCCAGTTCTTTGGCCATGTTGTGAGTCATCAAGGCGTCCGTCCTCACCCGCACAAGATGACGGCCGTCGAAAAGTTTCCAACGCCTACAGACAAGAAGGCCGTGAGGCGTTTCTCCGGTCTTTGCTCGTATTACAGAACATTTGTTGCCAAATTTTCAGATATTGCTTCACTGTTAACGCACCTTACAAGAGAAACCGTTGCCACCATAAGGGGCCAAGAACAACAATCAGCGTTTAATTATCTCCGACAGCATCTCCAAACACCTCCTGTACTAGCTAACATTGACGAGGATGCCGCTACCATGATTCATACGGACGCTAGCAACGTAGGTGTAGGTGCTGTGCTTGTGCAATGGCAAGACTCGGCCGAGAGAGACATTGCTTACGCAAGCAGGACTATCTCGCGCGCTAAGTCTAATTACCCAACAACAGAAAAGGAAAGCCTTGCGGTGGTGTGGACAGTTATGAAATTTCGCCCCGATCTCTATGGCCGTTCCTCCAGTCGTGTCAGCGATCATCAGTCACTTTGCTGGCTGCCGAACTTGAAGGATCCGTCCAGTTGACTAGGGCGTTGGAGCCTAAGGTTTGAAAATTTCGACATGACAGTGGTGTACAAGTCGGGACGAAACGACGCCGACTGTCTTTCAAGGTCACCTATTGAGCAGGAAGTGACAGACAATGACGAGCACGTGGCTTTTATAGGTGTTCTATACATTGCCACCATTGCTCGTCGGCAGCGGGAAGACAGCGGACTGATTCCGCTTATTGATTTTTTTAGAAGGCCGGGTTACAAGCGCGCTTAAAACATTTGCAAGAAGCTTGTCATCATTCTGCTTCCGTAACAATGGTCTCTACGAGAAGAACTTCTCTGCAAGGGAAAGCAGGCGCCTACTCGTCGTGCCAACGTCTCTCCGTCATGGGGTCTTGCAAGCCTACCACGATGAACTGACATCTGGCCACCTCGGCTGCACGCGAACACTGGCCCGAGTAAAAGAGAAATATTACTGGCCAAGGATTGCTACGTCTGTCAAACAATACGTGCGCACGTGCCTAAACTGTCAACGACGCAAACCACCACATATGAAACCAGCTGCGCCAGTTCAACCAGTTCAAGTGCCCACGACCCCATTTGCCCAAATCGGGATGGACCTTCTCGGACCATTCTCGATTTACAGTACTGGCAATAAGTGGGTAATAGTTGCCACCGAATAACCTGACACGCTATGCAGAAACCAAAACCCTTCCAAGCGGCATCGCAGTCGATGCAGCGCGATTCATTATTGAAAACGTGTTTCTTAGGCACGGTACGCCAACGGTGATAATAAGAGACACAGGGACTGCCTTGATGGCTACACTCCTAAAGACAGTGCTTAGCCTCAGCGGCACATCTCACCGGAAGACTACAGTCTATCATCCGAAAACGAACTGCCTAATTAATGCGTGAACAAGACTATCGCAGACATGCTGACTATCTACGTAGACGTGAAACACAAAAATTGGGATGACATTCTATCGTACATCACATTCGCTTTCAACACTGCTCAAGAGCAAACAGCGCGAAAGAGCCCATTTAGCCTTCTTCATGGGCGTGAGGTGACGACGATGCTCGATGCAACATTGTTACATGACTGCCTTCATACAAGCACAGAGGCTTTCGCTAATTCTTTCGCTCAACAGACTGAGGAAGCGAGACAACTCGCCCGCGTCAGGATCACCTGACAACAGGACTACAGCGTTCGACGCTACAATCGACAGACGGATGGTTTGGAGTCCCATCCGTCTGCGAGGGCTTTGAGAAAAGCTCCTCAGGCGGTACTTTGGTCCGTGCAATGTTGTATGGCGCCTCAGCGACCGGAACTATGAGGCTGTCCCTGTTAGTCCTGCTTCCTCCAGGGCGAGGCAGCTTCCACCAGAAGTCGTGCACATTGTGCGCATGAAGCCTTATTGTTCGGAATGAAGTGCCCACACCTTGTCTGACACATCTTCCTGCTGCTAGGTGAGCATCGGGATGATGTTCTCTCTGGAGGGAGGCAAATGCCACATCCATTATGCAGCACGTAGAGAAGGACGAGGATCTCGCGCATTGCAGAAGAGAAGACGAGTTCCCTGCGCAATAGTTTTTCAGTTTGCCTGCAAATAAAGCGTCCTGCTCTGTTTTATCAGTTTCTGCTGCTTGTAAATCGTGGCAGTATAATGGCAACGCAAGCCCAAAATGCAGAACTGTCGAAGTGGGTAGAGAAAAATGACATAAACTGAGAACTACCGAACGTGCTCAGACCAGGCAGACACTTAGAGTTTCATATCTTTGTGTAAATCAGTGCATAGACATTTCAAAAGCAAATAATAGACCTTTATAGGTAGCATTTGTAGATATTAAGGGCGCTTACAAAAACGTAGACAGGGAATTGTTAAAAGATATTCGCAAGTGCGAAGGCGAAGATGAAGATTTCGCGGAGCTGCTTAGTAACATATATAGGGGCACCAGACTACATATTTTGTAGGAAGGCTGGAAATGCACTGAGGATGGGGAAATTCACCGAGGCCCGAAGCAAGGACGTCCTCTGCCTCTACTGTTGTTCACAATTTATTTTATGGATTTAGTAAGATGAGTGACAAACAGTAAATTAAGGTTTGATTTGTCTACTAAGACTCGCGGATATGACTGCCAAGGCAGCGACAAACCGGTGTCATTCGTTTAGCACAACTCCATTGAGAATTTTAGGATTTAATGAAGAGACGAGTAATTACGTGGTATGAATTCAGCTACATGAGGTAGGCATAGCCAGGCAATATAAATGCCTGGGCGTAGATATATATATATATATATATATATATATATATATATATATATGTATGTATGTGTGTGTGTGTGAGAAAGACTTACCAAAGCACCTATAAAGCAATATTAATATCAACGGCAAGAGGAACGTAGCAATAAGGAAAGAGAGACCACTTTGGGGCAAGAATAAATATGAAGCCGTGGGTGGAATCTGGAAAGGAGTAATAGCACTAGCACGAAGGTTAACGAATTCGATTCGGTGCTTGAAGACTGAAATTTCGTCATGGTTGGAAGTTAATCAAAGATCGGTAGGCCGCTTGGATTTGGGAGCTCATGGTCAATCGACAGATGAGGCAGCACAGGTGACATGTGTTGAGCCTCTTTTGAGGTAAGATGATTGCGGAGAAAAGTTAATTGTGAAGAAAAATTCATGTTTGCGGCTGAAAATAAATTGGCATCTAAAGTCCACAAAGACCTGTACCTCAAGAACGTGGACAAATAATGGAGGCAGAGGTGAAGAAATTTGGTAACCAAGTGCAGGGTAATTGAAAGTGTAAACAGACAAGAAGGAATCATCAAAAAGAACGTGCGGGAAAAAGAGATAATACAGTGGATACAAGAAACGTAAATAAATATGTAACATAGCCTTGCAAGAACCGAAAGAAATAAGAAGGCAAACTGTGGTCGTTAATACACAGGGAAGTGCCTTGCTGCTTGAGGCTCCAGGTTGCTGTTTAAAGATGAAAACAGACCTGAAGAAACATTCGCAACAATATGAGTCATGCGTCTGATGCAGCGAATTCCGGAGGCCATTCAACACATCATAATGTAATGCGAAACATTCCCTCAGTGAGACCTAGAGCTACCGCAGGCCTCCCAGAAGCGCTTGCATTTAAAGTGGATGGAAGCATCTACTGCCAGCTGTCAAGATAAACAAGAAGCGCTTAGAGTATTGTGAAAAAAAATGCAGGTGAAGAGGTTGATACAACCGGGTTGCTTACAGGCATAGGTAGCGGTACAATGTAGACATATAAGTTTTCAGGAAGCGAAAAAGTAGTTACGGAGGTGCATATCAAATCATACAACAAAAAAGTATGTGTTGCATACCTGCTTAACTTAAGCAGGCTAGGTGACTGTCACTGCCCAGTTTCAAAGGGGACGCCTTGGCGCTTGCCCACGGTGATCAGCATTACAGCCACGGTGGCTAGGTTTGCCAGGTTTGTACGAATTCGGCCGCGTATGAAGGCCCCTCGCGGAAAAATTTTCGGGTAGGCTACTTGGCCACTTTAGCCAACTTTCTGACACCATTATTTGATGAGTACTACAAAAAAAAACCGAATATACACACTTATACACCTAGTGGCTCCTACAACGTGTAATAACCATCATTGCCCTGTGTACTTGTCTGAAAGGAACGTCGTTTCTTCGAAACTTCTAGTTTAGGAGTGATGCTACAGCTTTTAGTACTAAGGTCTTGTATATTCTATCAACAGAATTCTGAAATTTTCCTGCACATATTTTCTGCAGTACAAGCTTTTTTGTATGTACGCGTGAAGTTGTATGATGATGGTGATTTGTGGTTTTTAATTGCGCAAGGGCCAGTTACGGCCAACGCGCCATGACAAATGGTAACTTTAAGAATTTATAGTGAGTGGCGTGGACAGTGAATTCATTATGGTAGGTGTGACATGGCTTTATAAGGGCCTAATAATTTTCACTGTAAATGGCGTAAAATATAAAGCTGCTAAAGTAATGACACTGATTAGTTATGGACGTGGACGATGGCAGTTGTGTTTTGATAAAACAACATACGCAAACGAAACTACAGTTACACTACAGCATCAAGACGGCCCTCGAATACAAGGGCTGGTAATGACGTGTTGAAATTTCCTGGCCCAATTATTTCAAGAGTGTCGGCTTCGACTGAGAACTCCAAGACTAATTTCAGGTTAAAAAGCGGTTCATCAATAAGAAAAAAATGTAGAATGAGCAGGTATATTTTCCCGATATGCAGAAGGGAAATATTTTCCCTTCTCTGTTTCTATTGCAGGGCACTGGATAAGAAAATGGAGGACTGTCAGGCTATCGCCGCACCTACTACAAGTAGGAGAGTCCCCGCCAGTAAAGAGGTAGGAGTGAGCACTGTAAGTGTGTTGTATTCTTAATCGGCAAAGAAGTACTTCCTCGTACCGTGCTGTTTACACACTTATCCAATTCCCCCGTTTTGTTTGATAATGTGTAACTTATTCAATATTTCTGTATCCCACTCTGCTTGCCAATTATTCCTCAATTTACGGCGTAGAAAGCGCTTTTGGTCTGTGGCAGGAATGGGGATATTTCCATCTGTGTCACTAAAACTCACTGACGTAGCGTTTTCGTCAGCAGCTACATTGTCTTTTATACCTTTATGGCCAGGTACCGAGCGCAGGATAATCGCTTCATTGCAAATGTAGGCGGAGCACAACAAGCTATGCAGCTCATCCAAAACGGAATGTTTATGCTTTCATAAGCTAATTACGACTCTCAGGACACTTAATGAGTCTGTAAAGACAACAGCCTTAGCGACATTTCTGAGCTTTATGCGTCTAATAGCCGAAAATATAGCGTATGCTTCTGCCGTAAAGATACTGGTGTGTGGGTTTAGTGCCCCAGCTGTTGAAATGAGGGTCTGAGAGCTGCGTAAGCAACACCAGCAGGAGACCTCGAAGCATCTGTGCAAAATTCGTCAAAGGAATACTTCTCTTTAGGTTTAAGAAAATGTGATTGTATGTTAGCCTCACGAGCTTGTTTCGATATTTCCAAGAAAGAGATTTCACATTGGATAGTTTGCCACTCCCAAGGTGGTGGGGAGTGGCAAACGACAAGAAAAAGATCAGATCCGTCAGGGAGGCAGTTCCTTCGGTACAGAATGCCGCCCTGAAGGACATATCGGCGAATGGATACGTCGGTAGGTGTAGAGCGCAGACTCTCGATGAGTGCTCGCAGCGATAGGTCTCGGTACTGCTCATCGGCGATGTTAGCGAAGGCAGACACAGAGAAAATACCATTGGCGGTACTGCTATCGGCGTCGTCAGGCTCGTCCACCGGGTAGCGAGACAGGCAGTCAGTGTCCTTGTGTAGTCGGCCAGATTTGTAGGTGACAGTATACGAATATACTTGGAGGCGTAAGGCCCAGCGACGAAGTCTTCCTGCAGGATCTTTCCGTGAGCATAGCCAGCAAAGCGCGTGATCGTCTTTGACAACGGAAAAAAGTCGGCTATATAACTATGGGCGGAACTGCGCAACCGCCGAAACTAGGGCCAGACACTCACGCTCAGTGATGTAATAGTTGCGCTCCGAGGGTGAGAGGAGCCTGCTGGCGTAAGCGATAACACGGTCGTTGCCACGCTGGCGTTGGGCCCGTACTGCACCAATTCCGTGACCGCTGGCATCAGTACGGACTTCGGTAGGTACAGACAGATAGAAATCGGCGAGAACGGAAGGCGTTGTGAGAAGGTCCATTAGATGCGAGAATGCAGAGGCCTCGTTATCGCCCCACTGGAAAGGGGCGTCTTTTTTCAAAAGCTTGGTTAGTGGTCGTGCTATGGCCGCAAAATTTTTCACGAAACGGCGGACGTACGTACAAAGGCCCTTGAAGCTTCGCACAACCTTGACTTGCTTCGGAACAGGGAAGTGCGTAACAGCATGGATCTTGCCTGAGTCCGGTAGCACTCCGTTCGCGTCAAGGAGATGCCCAGGGACAGTAATCTGGCGACGGCCGAATTAGCACTTCGCTTCGTTGAGTGGCAGACCGGCTCGACGAAAAACGTCCAGCACTGCTGAGAGGCGCTCTAGGCGCGTAGCGAACATTGGGGAGAATACTATAACATCGTCCAAGTAGCACAGGCACGTCGATCATTTGAAACCGTGAAGAAGGGAGCCCATCATGCGTTCAAAACTGGCAGGAGCGCTACATAGACCGAACGGCATCACTTTGAATTGATAAAGACCGTCTGGTGTCACAAAAGCAGTCTTCTCGTGGTCGAGATCGTCCACTGCAATCTGCCAGTAGCCGGATCGAAAGTCAATAGAGGGGAAGTAGCGAGCACCGTGGAGGCAGTCAAGGGCGTCATCAATCCGAGGCAGGGGATACACGTCCTTTTTGTTAACTCTGTTAAGGTGCCGATAATCCACGCAAAAGCTACATGAGCCATCTTTCTTTTTTACCAGTACAACAGGTGACGCCCATGGACGACATCACGGTTCAATAATGTTGTTGGCAAGCATTTTGCCAACTTCTGCGTGAATAACTTGACGCTCAGCAGGTGACACTCGATACGGGCGTCGATGAATAGGAGAGGCATCGCCGGTATTAGTGCGATGTTAGCAGCTGTAGTTTGGGCCAAAGGACAATCGCTAAAGTAAAAAATATCGTGGTAGGAAAAGAGAACGCGGTAGAGCTCACAAGCGTGCTCGGACAGCATGTCGGGCGCCATCGTTTTCTGTAAGTCGGCTATGGTACAAGTTGCTGACTGCGATGTTAGAGGAGGATCAGCTGAATTGTGGTGTACTGCAATAGATGCTACTGAGTGATCCTCGAATGGAGCAAAGCTGGGCCAGAGACATCCCGCGTGGCAGCACTTGTTTCGCAAGCCAAAATTGACCACAGGCAGGCAGACGCAATTCGCCGTGATAGATAAAACTGTATGAGGTACTGTGATCCGGTATGTAAATAGGACGTCTTGCATGGGAGCCGCGATGTAGTGACCGTCGACCACTGGTGAGGATGACACTAAGTCAATGTAAGTCAGTGCCGAAGGTGGCAAGCGAATGAAGTAGACGGAACTGAGGCGACTGGGGTGTGGTTCAGCGGGATCCCTAACGGGCAGGTCAAGGCGGAGAGTGCTGGCTGAACAATCGATGAGAGCAGAATGTGCGGAGAGGAAGTCTAAGCCCAGGATGATGTCGTGGGGGCAGTGGGCGATAACTGTAAATAGCACGATAGTGGAGCGATTGGCGAAGCGGACGCGGGCGGCACACATACCAATTACAGGGGTTGTTCCGCCATCGGCGACACGGACAATAGGCGTCGTGGCAGGCGTGATTATTTTCTTCAGGCGGTTGCGAAGGTCAGCGCTCATTACCGACAAATTCGCCCCAGTGTCTATAAGACCACATACAGAAACACCGTCGACTTGCACGTCAAGAAGTTTCAGATGAGTGGTCAACGTCAGTAGAGGATTTGGCGGAGTAGGGAGCAATGCAGCGTCACCTCGAGGCGCTGCAACGTCTAGTTTGCCCGCTGGGAGCGGCATCCGAAGGAAGTCGGCGAAAAAGAGCGACGGGGCTGGGGAGAGCCAGATTGGGGTCGTTGGGGCGAAGGCGAACGAGAATAGGGACTGTTCGGCGCAAGAGAATCAGTGGCGGCATTATCGGAGCTCGCGACAAAGGGACGAAAAGGGCCACCTGATACTCTGACTGCTCTGACTGCAACTGCGTCTACGGGCGTTTTGAGCTTTAATTGCCGGCAAGCAACACCATTATCTGCAATTATTGCCACACCACCAGACGAGGCAAGGGCGTCGTTGCGGTCTTTTCGATGAACGGCGTACTGCCGGAGAAAGTTCGTGCGTGAAGGATTAAGATATGTTTCTTGGACCCACAGCACATTTCCATTGTACTTGTTTAAGAGTTCCTTAATGTGGTCTAGGTTATGGAGTAAACCCCTGACATTCCACTATAATATCTGTGTATCCATAATATGCATAATATCCATAATGTCCTACAGGAAGACTTGGTCGCTGGGCCTTCCGCCTCCAGGAATATTCGTGTACTGTCACCTATAAATCTGGCCGACTACACAGGGACGCTGACTGCCTGTCTCGCTACCCGGTCGACGAGCCTGACGACGCCGACAGTAGTAGCGCCAACGGCATTTTCTCTGTGTGTGCCTTCGCTAACATCGCCGATGAGCAGTACCGAGACCTATCGCTGCGAGCACTTATCGAGCGTCTGTGTTCTACACCTACCGACGCATCCGTTCGCCGATATGTCCTCCAGGGCGGCATTCTGTATCGAAGGAACTTCCTCCCTGACGGCTCTGACCTTCTTCTTGTCGTGCCAAAACAGCTACGACAGACTGTGCTCTTTGAGATGCATGACGCACCCACTGCAGGACATCTTGGGGTAACCCGCACGTACGACCGCGTCCGCCGCCGCTTCTATTGGCCTGGTCTCGCCGGCTCCGTTCGACGCTATGTTGCTGCCTGTGATCCCTGCCAGCGTCGGAAAACACCTCAGGTGCTACCTGCCGGTCATCTCCAGCCGATCACCGTCCCTGTGGAACCGTTCTTTCGTGTTGGATTAAACCTGCTCGGTCCCTTTCCCACGTCATCCTCTGGGAACAAATGGGTAGCCGTCGCGACTGATTACGCCACCCGATACGCTATCACTCGGGCTCTCCCTACCAGTTGCGCCACTGACGTCGCGGACTTTCTCTTGCGTGACATTATCTTGCTTCATGGCGCCCCGCGACAGCTCCTTACTGACCGTGGTCGAAACTTTCTCTCGAAAGTTATCGCTGACATTGTCCGTTCCTGCTCCAATCAACACAAACTGACTACCTCATACCATTCTCAAACCAATGGCCTGACAGAGCGGTTAAACCGTACTCTTACCGATATGCTAGCCAAGTACGTTTCCAAGGACCACCACGACTGGAACATTGCCCTTCCTTACGTAACATTTGCGTACAATTCTTCCCGGCACGACACCGCTGGATTTTCTCCCTTCTATCTACTGTACTGTCGCGAACCTACCTTGCCCTTAGACACGGCACTTCCTCCTGCTGCGGTCTCAACAAGCGAGTATGCGCGCGACGCCATCGCCCTCGCCGACCATGCACGCCAGCTTGGCCGTGCTCGACTGACGGCCTCACAAACCACTCAGCAGTGCCAGTACAACGCCCGCCATCGTGACGTACAGTTTTCGCCTGGTGCGCTCGTGGTCCTGTGGTCGCCCACTCGTCACGTCGGACTTTCAGAGAAGCTCCTTTCGCGATACACAGGGCCCTACCGCGTGCTGCGCCAGGTGACGCCTGTGACTTACGAAATTGCTCCTGTGGGTTCAACCTCGTCCTCTCCTCTGGCATCTAGTGATGTCGTACACGTCAGTAGGCTCAAGGCCTACTACACTGCTTCCGAGTCCGATCTTTAGTCGCTCCGGGACGGCGCTTTTGCCGCCGGGGGTAGTGCTACGGCACAATATGAGCGATCACGAAAGGCGAGCAGTGTGAAGACGACGACGACGATTAGAAGCTAGCGCGGGCTGTTGCCTCTTGGCCAAGCGCAGCGTATTGCCTTGTAAATATGCTTGTAAATAGCTCTTGATCGGTGTCTTCCTACGTAACAATATGTATGGTTTGTCATGTGTGTCTAAGAGATGAGATTAGATCAGCTCACGAGAGCTTTCCAGGCCCCGCGATACGCAATTTTTCTTTCTTCGCGGCGCGCTCCAGGGAGCTGCGCCGTTCCTTGGGCGTCTGAGACGCCAAAGTTTTGCTCGTATCCATCACCTCGTCTGAGGCGGTGGATACTGGCCGCGTGGCGGGCACTTTCGCGGAAGTGTTATGTCGATCTGCACAGTGAGTGGCCCTGGATCCAACAGGCCCGAGGGTCTGCTGGTCCTCCTTCGTGGTAGGTGCGACCTTCGTCAGAGACAATGTGTGAGGCTACATGTGTTAATGATCGAGTCATGCTACATTCGGGACGCTAAATTGTGGTGGGTATAAGGATACTCGCACTGGTAGATGTGAAGCGGTATTTGTCGATTTCTAGAAGGTGGGCACATTGTCATGAGGCAAGGAATAAAAAGTTGAAGAGCAGAAAGAAGACACCACGCGACGGAGGCCGATATGTTTTCTTTTCGAAGGGAAACAGGAGGACGTGAATGCCCTCTGGTTGGTGAGAAACACACTTTTTCAGGCTTTGAGGTCTCGTAATAGCCGATCACAAGGCCTGCAGCACGCTTCTACCTACTTACCAAGTAAGTACCAGTTGCCAGCTCTAGCCTGCGCCCCAATGGTGCGGGCGATTCTCTGCACCGAGACCATCAGTGGTTCGACCTGCAGCATCCAGAAGCCGCACTTAGAAGTTTCCATTGGCCTTCTTTTCTGATCCGAACGTCCCAACGCCCTCTCCCAAAGAAGCACCAGGCGGGAGGGGGGGACATCTGTACCCATCAGACAGCTCTTCGGTTCCTGGCGGCATCGAGATTCGAATTCAGTACGTGCCCCACATACAAAAGGCAATGCTCTACAATCAGGCCATCGTATCTGCTTTCGTCTAGCGAGCAAAGAAACAGGCGCTGTTGTTATATTTACATAAAGCACTTAAATATTACTTAAACATACCACTTGTGTAACACTTCCTGTGCTCACACGAGGCTGTATTGTAAACACATTTCTGTATACCATATTTATGGTGTAAAAAAAGCAAATGCAGGTTCAGCCATGCTTGTTAGCCGTATTTAACATGGTTAAGACAATCCAAGTCGAAGTAAAACAAATAAACACTTATTACTAAAAAGTGCCATTACGATGGCCTGCTCGGCCCAAACTAAGTACATGCAGGGCTTCTCCAAAGTATGCGCATCAGGGAGCCCCGGAAACAGTAACCTCAAGGGCACCCGACAAGAGGCCCGTTAACACGGCTTTCATGAATGCCAGATCACTACTGCTGCGCATGTGCACACCGTTCGCACCAAACGCAGCGACTAGAAGAGCATTAGTGGCGTTCCATGTCGCCTATAGCTATTTGGGAGTGTCCACTCTTCAGGTAAACGTTCCGAATATGGGCGAAGAAATAGAGGTAATAATATGGTTGCTTAAAATCTGGATGTGTGCTTAGAGCATCGCATCGACGATTCGTCGGTATTGAAAGCTTTTTCAGCGCACAGACGCTATACAAAGGACAGGGATAAGGCAAGCACAAGCTCCTACGCTTGCGTCAGCTTTTTTGTATCCATGGTTTCCGCTATCCAAAAAAATTACTGACGATTACGTTACTTCCTAATGCGAAATTTGAGCGCAGCAAATAAGCTGTTTCACCTTTTGGATAGATTGAGGCAAAGAAATCGAGCAACACATGTATGCACTATCACATAATTTTTTTTTTATTTTTCACACGTATTCCTTTAACAAAGACTCCACTAACAGTTCTTGACAGTCATGAAGGAAGCTTTGTGGTCGGAGAAATAGACTGATATATGTTCGACTTGGTACACCAATGCTTGATTCTCAAAGACGAGATCTATACAAGTGCCTCGCGAGGTTGTCACAGCCGTGGGGGAAGCAGAGGCTAAGCGCCGCCGCCGAGAAGACCCTGCCGTTCGCGCCGCCGAAGCGGAGGCTCATCGCCGCCGTCGAGAGCAACCAGCAGTAAGCGAGGCTGAAGCAGAAGCTCATCGCCGCCGCCGAGAAGACCCTGCAGTTCGCGCCGCCGAAGCGGAGGCTCATCGCCGCCGTCGAGAGCAACCAGCAGTAAGCGGAAGCGGAGGGGGGCGGCGTGTACACCCAGCGGCAAACGATGGGGGCAGAAGCGCGCGCAGCAAGCGGACAACACGATAAAGGGAGGAGGGAAGAGATAGCAGCGACTGACTGATGCCGCTGACGGCGATAGTGAGTCAACCCCAGCTATCCGCCACACAAGAACAGGGGGGGGGGACCCTTTCCTCCTCTTTCTGCATGGCGGCGACGGTGTTCTATGCAGTCACGTTATCTTGACTCTCTAGCGGCGTCAGCGGCATCCAGCGGTATCAGTCGGTCGCTGCTAGCGCTGGGGGGATGAAAGGGGGCGGAGCTGGTTACGAGGCCGACGACGATGCCGACGACGACGCGAAACCCAGGAACGGACGCCAAAGAGCTGCGCTCTAAAAAGCTTGGCCAGGGAATAACAACTAGGCAGACCTCCCACATCGTTGACAAAGGCAGTGATGTTAACGTTTATTCTTTAATAATTGGGTCACATGTAATTTTATCCCTTAGGTTCTAAAAATACTTTATTAAAATCCGTTCGGCAGGGTATTTTAGTATACACCGCAAAGGGCGGCACCATCGTGTATGCATCTTCCGTTCAGGCACTTTCCAACCATGCACCTACGAACGGTCACTCCATGTGTATCGGTACGGACCTGTAAAATGAAATGTGAAATATTGAGTATTTCGCTGTGCGCCTGGAGGCATGCAGCAAAAGAAGGCCTTTACATGACGAATACTAAATATGCTACACATTCTAATATCTGTGTTACTGTGAATTACAATGCACACTCTGACAAGGGCAGGAATGACGACAACAAGCACTGACTCCCAACTTTCTTATTTTGATAGCAGTTACAATGGCACAATAGGTATACTTTTGCCGTCGGCGTCGCCCTAATGTTTCGTATGAAGTCCAAGGGCGATAAAACTGTTCGCGCGCGCCGTATGCTGTACGTGCGAGTGAAAGCAGGCGAGGGGAGGCAACGATGACGGCTCAATCTGGCGCCTTCTGCGTTCCGTTGCGCGAAAAGCGTAGGGGGAGGGGAGCGAGGGAGGGAGCAAGAGGGGCGGAGTTGTTCTCCGGCAGCAACTGCGCATTTCGCGACAGGCGCAAGGAGAACTGAAGATCGCGGCTCAATCTCGCGCGCGAATGGAGGAAAGCAGCAGCACTCGCCTCGCGTGCCTGCTACCGTTTTCCATGATTCGCCCTTCCAGCGAAAATGTAATTAGTAAAAGACTGCACATACATACGAACTCTCGTACTTCAGAATCTGAAACTTAGCTGCCACTGCTTCAAATACGGTTTCACTTTCGTGTTAGACACATTCCGCTGGTTGTGGTATCAACCACATTTTAATTACAGCAGTATACTCAGCATCCTGCTGAGACAAGTGCTAACTCATTTTTCAATGAAAAAAGCACGACTGAAGAAGTCAAATGATGTGCGCTTCTAGTACAGTTAAGAATAATGTTTTACTAATTACCTTTTTATTAGAGTCATTGGGTGTATTATCCCACATGTAAAAGTGAAGCTGAGCCGGTGCTCAGATCACACCGTTGGCTAAATATTTTGGCTTAAGAGCAGTCTCGAGAAATTTGTTTTGAATACGTGATCTGAAATCCATTGCTGTTTCCGGTGGCAGTTTTAGGTACAGCATTTTACACAGTACGGCAGCAAAACTATAATTTCGCGGGACTAATTGATCGCGATTTGATAACGTTGGGCATATTCGCTAGTACTAAACCTTGTACTTTCGTGCTTGTAGCGTAGGGTATACCTTGGCCGCAACAGTCCACAGCGTGCGTGCGTGCCTGTGTGTGTGCGAGAGAGAGACAGAGACAGACAGAGAGAGAGTGTGTGTGTGTGTGCGTCTGTGACGGGTGTTCCCGGGTTCCCTTTTGGTGTTCCCGGGTTATGCGAGAAAAAACAAAATGATGCAGCGAGCCCAAGTTCCCGGCGAAGTCTGCACAACGTACCTAGAGAAAGTGCTGAAATTGTGCGAGGCCCTGGACCCTCAGATGACAGAAGAGGACGAAGTTTGTCATCTTTTAAAAGGGAGCACCGAGGACGAGTACCAGTTGCTCATCGGAAAAGACAGTCTGGACTGCTTAGGTGACGTCATTCGGCACTTCTGCATATTTGAAGCCTTCAAAGCTCGCCGTATCACACGAAAGTTCGGTCGCCTGGCGAAAGTAACTAACGTTGCCAGTGTTGACGTGTTCCCAGATCCATCGGACCTTGCGCCAGTTATTCGGCAAGTAGTGCGCCAACAGCTTGACTGACGTGAGGCGGCTCCCCTCTCGACTCCGCGGGTTCGAGAGCTTTTTTCTTACTGCGGTTTACGCGAGACGTGCATGAGCGCCTGCGTAGACGCCTACAACTTCGCTCCTCGTTCAAGAGCGCGAAACCCTACTATAAACGCGCATCCCAGTTATCACTTCCACGACGATTACTCACCCAGACCACCTGCAGTTTCTCAAGAGTGCCAGTTATCCTGCTACTAACAATTTCGGTGTGTCCCGTGAGCACCCCATCTGTTTCCAAAGCGGTATTCGCGTTCATGGCGCCAGACATTGTCCTCATCGTCGTCGCACGTCACCAGCGTCCCATGAGTGGCCGCACAATTTTTATCGGCGTAGCAGTCGGCAGGGTGACGGGATACTCTTGCCTTCTGACTCCGATAGCAGGACAAACTACCAGGCGAATTACCGTAGCGACTCACCAGCCACTATGCTGAGCTTGACGCCACTGCCTTCACGCCAGCGCAGGTCTCCATCTCTACGACGACGTCTCACGTCATCGCCGCCGGGAAACAAGGCGGCGCGAACCATGGAGATGAGGTTGCCAGTCATCATCAACTACACGCCCCTATGCCTCCGTCAATCACCATGCGTCATAAAAAGATTCGTTTTTTAGTGGACAATGTTGCTACGTTGGCCTTAGCTGGCACAGCAGCGAGTGTCTCCGTTATCAGCCTGCATTTCAAAACCCGACTAGGCCGTAAAGTGATGTTTCGCTAGTATAACGCTAATGCGTTTCCTGCTGTGAGTGGAGAGTTGCTCCAACCTATTGGAAATTGCACCGCGAACGTTTATTTCTCCGATAACACGTATCAAGCCGAATTTACAGTGCTGGACCAATACACTCACAACGTCAATCTTGGCCTCGATTTCCTACAACAGTGTTGTGCCACTACTGACTGTGGTACTGGCGAGCTTTCCCTGTCTTCTCCTGCCGACCAACCTGCTACCTGTTCACGCGCTCTCGCCGTCATTGAAGACGCTGTCTTACCAGCACGTTCCTTATCCAGAGTTCGAGTTGCTGCTTGCGGTGTCGAAGCCGAGACATTTGATGGAATTGTTGAGCGTGTGCCTTCGATGGTTGTGAAGAAAAGTGTGCTCGTACCTCGATGCGTCCTCTCTGTGGCCTGCGGAACATTTACACTGTGGGTGTCAAATATAGCCTCCCAGTGTATTGTACTACCCAGCGGTAGGCGACTTGCGTTGTTTTAAGCAGATACCCCTCTTAGCATAGGCGTTTTAGCTGATGACACGTCACACGAATCCTGAGAGCACGAGGCTGGCCACGGTGTTCCTGAAGACTCGTCGCGATTTTTAAGAATGATTAACAAGTCACTGTCCACAGAGAAGCGTCAAGCCCTGGTCAGCGTCCTTAACAACCATGCGTCATCATTTGATTTCGCGCAGAACGCTAACAAAGTTCGCGGTCCAACAAGGCGAGCTCGCCACAGTATCGACACGGGGTCCGTGCCAGAGCGCAAGATCATCACTCAACAAGTCGACGACATGCTAGCCAAGGGCGTTTTGTGTTGACTACAGGCGTCTCAATTATGTGAGCAAAAAGGATGTGTATCCAATTCACCGGATCGATAACGTTATCGATTGTATTCATTCCACATCTTATGTTTCATCTCTAGACCTCCGGTCGGGCTACTGGCAGATACCCATGCATTCAGCTGAAAAAGAGAAAACCGCATTTCTGACCTCAGACGGCTTGTTTGAATTCAACGTCATACCATTTGGTTTGGTCAACGCGCCCGCAACCTTTGAAATGTTCATGGAAACGGTACTGCGCGGCCTGAATTGGGAGGTTTGTTGGCCTCATATAGACGATGTCGTCATTTTTGACCGCACATTTGCAGAGCATGACCATCGACTGGACGTTGTTCTGACGTGCCTTGAACAATGCCCTTACCCTCAACTCGAAGAGATGTCACTTTGACTAACGAGAAGTGCTCGTACTTTGACATCTAGTGGACAAGCAGGGGGCGACCAGACCCACAGAAGGTCGTTGCGGTTAGCGGCTTTAAACAAACGCAGCCACAAAGCGAACTGAGGAGCTTTTTGGGTCTTTGCTCGTACTGCTGACATTTTGTGCCGAACTTTGCCGATACTGCCTGCCCTCTGACTTCATTGCTGCGCAAGGATAACACGTTCACCTGGACAGCAGATTGCGATTCCTAGTTTCGCCAAGTGAAGTTCCTCCTCTCTTCCCGACCCATACTTCGCCATTTTTTACCCCTCTGCCGCAGCAGAATTGCGCACCAACGCGAGTGAAATCAGCCTCGGCACCGTCCTCGTCCGGCGTTTTGGTGACGCCGAGCATGCCATTGCCTATGCCAGCCGTTCATTGAGCAAAGCCGAACAGAACTACACCGTCACTGAAAAAGAGCGTCTCGCTGTCGTCTTTGCAGTCCATAACTTTCGCCCATACCTCCACGGGCGCCGCTTCACCATTCACTATGTTGGTTGGTCTCCGCGACCCATCTGGCCTTCTTGCTCGATGGGCGCTACGTTTGCAGGAATTTGACGTTGCAGTCCGTTACAAGAGTGGCCGACACCGTGCGGACGCCGACTGTCTTTTGAGGCTCCCTCTACCAACAAGTGCATGTGATGCCGACAATTTCGATGAGTTTCTGGCCGCCATCCACGTCATTCTTCTTCCCGACCTGGCCACTTTCCGAGAAGAGCAGCATGACGACCGCAGCATGGATGCCCTCTTCACCTCAGCTGCTCTACCAACAGGTAAAAATGGCTTTCTGATCTGAGATGGCCTGCCCCACAAGAATAATGATGCGACTGATTGCGCCCGTCTCGTCTTAGCGGTCCCTAAGAATTTGACAACCCACGTGCGCCGTGCTATACGGACGACTCGACCGCTGGGCACTTAGGTTTCGCCAGAACATATTACCGCATTCAGGGTTGATTCTACTGGACTAGGGTCCGACGGAATGTAGAAAAGTATGCAGCCAGTTGTAACAAGTGCCATCAATTCAACCGCCCTAATACTGCTCCAGTCGGACTCCTTCACCGTGTGGCGCCACCATCATCTCATTTCGAAATGGTTGGAGTGGACCTTCTCGGCCCATTCTCGCGCTAAACAAAGGACAACCGTTAGATTATAGTCTGCGTCGACCATCAGACACGTTATGCTCAAACCGCAGCGATGCCAACTGCCTCGGCGCTTCATGTTCCAAGCTTCTCCTGTCCTTTATACTGCGTCATTGACCCCCTCGTGGTATTGTGAGCGTTTGCGGTCACCAGTTCGTGGTCGACGTAGTCGAAGAGCTATTGCGTCTCTGTACCTGCCGATTTTGCCACGCGACCCCGTATCACCCACAGACAAATGGTATCGTCGAGCGCACTAACAGAACTTTGGCCAACATGCTTTCGATGTACGTCGATTCCAGGCACAAAATTGGTATGATATCTTGCCTTCCATCACATACGCCTACAACACCGCAAAGCACGAAACTGCCGGATACAGTCCTTTCTATCTTCTTTATGTCAGATGACCCCACAACTTGCTTTACACCATTTTACCTTTTACTCCTCATGCGCAGTCTTCTTTTGGCCAGACTTTGCCGCGCTGACGAAGCACGCCGCAAAGCTCAGCTCCGTACGTTGGCATGCCAGGACCGCTCCAAGATCAGCTACGATTCACGCCATAAGAATGTGCCGTACGGCAGAGGGGACATAGCATGGCTTTGGACGCCACTTCGCAAGCGCGGCCTGTGCCAGACGTTTCCAGTTCGTTACACCGGGCCTTTCGTCATCACCAATCGCCTAAGTGATGTGACATATTCGATTGCTCGTCTCGTTTTAATGGATACCGATCGAAAAAGGCGCAGCTTGTTCCCGTCGCGTGCATGAAATGCTGTTATCCCCGTGGCTCCGAGTGGGCGTAACAGTTACTCGCCCAGCGGGCTTTGTCTGTGAAGGGAGCAGTGGTACACTAAAGATACAGGAAGAACGAAAGAAGAGGAAACTGAAGTGGGCTTGTCTTTGTTGCGGCTCGTTGCCGGTGCCGCCTGATTCCATCAGTTAATCTTTAAATAGACGCACCCATCGTAACAATATGAATCCGGCTGTTTTAGGCCAAGAAAGAGAGAATTGATACTTACACCACGGTATGTAAGCACACAGCCCATTCCGTCTGCGTATGCGTTGCCTTTGCCATCAGTGCACTCGACATCCCACCCCGTCTGTTGAAAAGCAAGAGGAAACTTGTAAGTATTATAACGAATTTTCGTGCATTAAGATAAAGTAGTGGCACGAGAAATATTTAATCCCTTATAATGTTGATTCTACGACTGTATGCGCTTGAACAAACCAGTGATTGTATTTGACGTTGCTAAACTTTGTGAATTTATAAGAGCAATGGCAGGTATTAAAATTTATCGATCTTCCTTGAGCGTCCGGAAGCAGGACGCGATCAGCATTGTGTGGGGCATCGGAGAGTTGATACGTCGAGCTGAGCCTTGTTGATGGCACACGAACCCAGCCGAGCGTCCACTGCGGAATGGAGGTGCCGCGCAATTTCTTGCCTGTCGTTAGCTAGCTGACTGATGCTATGGGTTCTCCACAATCCTACATTCGTTGAGTCGACAAAAAATTTAGCGTATCCCCCTCATATGCGGGAATTCATGATAAGCGAAGCTTTCATGTTTTTCTCAATGCCCTTACTTCTGGTTTTTAAGTTCTATGCAGGCCAACGCTTCTCACTCAATGACAGCCTCTCGTTTCATTTTATTTTCTTCCCTTTTTTTTCTCAACAGTTAGCTGCTTTTCTTCCCGAATTCTTCCCTTATTGACACTTGTTGACCTTGTCTATTCGGGCACCCTAGCAATGTACCTACTTATATATTTATTTATTCATTTTTATGTATCTCTATTTTTTATTTGTTTAATTATATATTTATTTCACTACCTTCGGAGCCCGTAGGGCGTTACATAAGGGAAGGGAGACATCAGAGACCACAAACACAAGTACAAATATCAGGTCACAAGATTCTCTCCAAGCGATTCGAAAGTGCAAAGGCAGCCTTGCCGAGAATGGTGAGGCCGCCTTTGACGATGCTGGGTCCACCTATCGAATGTTGGCCAGCTTTTAAGAGGCACGTTATCCTTGTTTGTGCAACTTCTATTGCATTGGTAATAGGCACAATGGAAGTGGGCAAGCCATTGCTAACAGTACACGTTTGAAGAACGAAAGAACCAAATTGCTGGAGAGTACGATAACGAGGAAGAAATTATATCCCGTCCTTCATACTTTGTGGTTGCATGTATTTGCGCTGTAACAATTTTTATGTCAAGTATGCACCAACTCGCCCAGAAAGAAGTTTTAATGACGTTCGGTCTATGTAATGCTCCTGACACTTTTGAACGCATGATCCCAGGTAGCACAAAAGAGATACGTAACGTTTTCGTAGCGTTTATCCAAGACGATAAAAACGGGTTAAAGAAGACACGAATGAGAGAACTTCGGCGGGAAAACTTCGGCGTATACCTCTGCTAATGCCCGGCTTAATTACTTTCTTGAGACGATCTAGAACAGGTCTGCAAGACGTATTCGAAAAGCGGGTCTAGAAATAGGATTGGGAAAGACGCAAGTAATCCCTTTGCCGAAACTATTCGTAACCAATTTCTAAAAGTTTTTAGGACGTTATCAAAAAGCTGGTCTAGAAGTGGTTTTGAAAGGTTTACGACCATCTGAAGCTAATTTTCGCGGGTGAAGGGCGCGATCAGACATCGTTGTTCAAAACACGCGTTTAGTTTCGCCTCACGCGATGGGCCTATGCCGCGCAGACGTCGTCAGCCGCACCCGTTGGCACGGCCTAGGCCCATCGCGTGAGGTGAAACTGATCGGGCGTTTCGAACAACGATCTGCAATCGCGCCCCAGATGAGTAGAAGCGTCGGTACGTGTTGGCTGTAAGAGCCATGGCGCAGTGCCAAGCACTGTTCCCCGCATGGCCGGCGCATCCTCTACCAAGTCGCACGAAAATGAGCCTGTTAGGAATAATAAATCCTTAATACCGCCTTTAGTAAACTACGATGCTTACAACCACAATGGGAATGACATCCTGCAAAGAACAAATGACCAAGTCTTGGCAGGTGGCCAGACCAAGCCCTTCATGCCAAGAGTGCATGAAATGAGAACATTGTGACATAGCAAAAACACTTTATTAAAATGTAATGCTTATGCAAGGTTCGAACAAACTGTGTGAGAAATGCAAATGGAAGTAAAAGTACATCAACAATCACAAAAGTCGCAGAAAGGATTCGTAATGAACTCGAAAGTGAACATTCACTAGCACATAAACAAAATTCCAAGTACACATACAAAAATGAACAGAAAAACCTGGAGTGTACTAAAGTGTCTAATTTATCATAGTAAAGTGCACGTGCTATTAGATGGACTAGAGTTATGCAGAAGTGAGATCGGAGCGAATGGAAGAAGTAGACTGAAAAATGCAAGAGTATGAATCGGATGGTAACTGCCTCCAAGCAATGTTACCAATCAGCTAGAAGCTTGAAAAGAGCACAAAAAGAAATACCACCGCATACCATCATAAAACAATCCTGTGACAGAGATAAAAAAATGGGAACAATGCAAAATTTGAAATATTGCCTTTAGTATATATCAGAGAAAACAATGGCGAGAAAAAATAACCATACAACAAAAAAGCAATAAAATCAAATTAGTATAGCATACTCAAACGGGGGATTCAGTGTAACAAGTGAACACTACTGTAGTACAGAGAACGATGAGACAGTAATGCTGCATCTTGCCACTCCAGAACGTGAGAAATGAATATGCAAGGCTCATATTAGAAACTTACATAAACATGGAAATAAACTGAAATGCACTAGAAGCTGCATTTATGTAACAAAGGAAGCAATGGTCATAATAAATAGTAAGTGTTTTATCTAAAAAGCCCTTTACTAGAGGCAAAGTTGTACCTCTCTGGCAAAAACAAAGTTGCAACGAATAATTTGCAAACCAGCAAATACATTAATTAACACACTGACATGTCCCATTTTGCGCACATCTCCAGTCTCCTAAAGTGAAAAAAAACACTCTGAATGAGAAAAACGTTTAACACATGTAGCCCAGAGCAAATTCTTTGCCAGTTCACTCACACTTTCACATCCAAAAACATTTGCCACAAAGTCCAGGCACAGTTCCACTGATGTTTACCAATTCACCCCCACTTTCACGTCCAAAAATATTTGGCACACAGTCCAGGCAGAGCTTCATAGATAAACAGCTTGAGAGCACCCTACTGATTATTGTGCAGTCCCGCTGCTGGAAATATAACTGCCGCACATGCTGGTAGTGGTTTCAATGTAGACACACTTGCTGCCCTTTACAGGTATGCTCAGATATCTGCACTGGTGCTCCATTTTGTCGAAGTAGACACATTGATGCACTACGCTGGTAATTGAAATGTTTTGAATGCACAAGTATTGGCTTCACCAGAAAGACTTGCCCACATACCACCACTGGCGTATATATGCACTTGCTCTTCACTCAGTAGCATTGAACTTAAAGTGTTCCCTTTGTGGGAGCCATGTGTAAAACCGGTGTCACACGACCACTCTCGATCGCGATCAAGCCCGATCCGGATCAAAATTATCGATGCGACTGGCTCACTCTCGTAGCTTGCGCAGAGGAGCCAATCACGACCGAGAAATTCGATTTGTAATGGACTGGATAGCGGCTAAAAGATCCCCGTGTGAAACCGGTATCAAATAATGCACAGACGTACGCTAGGAAAATGTGTTGCACAAGGACAAAGAACTGCGACATGCCCTGTTGTGCGAAGCGCGCGAACAGAACACATGTATATATAAAAAAAACTGCGAGACCGCTTCGCGAACTCCATGCGCACACACGGCACCCGCACGAACTCGGCAGGCCGTCGTAAAGCGCGAAGGGCGCACAGCGTACATTCCGACACATGTCCCAAACTGCAAACAATCGTACTACCTAAAGCATACAAGTTATTTTATACCAAGGGCATACTCAACTCTCGTATGCAGTATCCACGAGCCAATTATGCAGCGTACATGCTGTATCCATTCGCCAAATAGTAAAATTGATAACAAGCACAAAGCTACAAGGGTCTCAATACATCACTACCATTTGAGGCGTCAAATAAAATCGAATTTGGCCGTTTCATATATTGGACACAATATATGGACACATGTGGTACCCGGTAAGACCATAAAATACCCATCACGTGTGTAGAGGGGGCGAAAACACAATCGAGAACCTGAAGCGCAAACGATAAAACCACGGTATGGTGCACGCAAAATTCTGTCAGTGCGCTGTAGTGCGAGGGAAGAAAATAGGGCGAGCACTTGACCTCACCTTTTGGGATACCGCACTAGTACTGAATAATTAAAAAAAAGCCTGTTTGAACCAGTTCCCTTGTCTACAACACTCTTGCTAAACGGGAAACTAAAATACCACGATGACGGCTCTATTGCGGAGATCGGCAAGGTGCGCACAGACAGAAATTTTGCCGCCTTTCTTCGCATTCTGCAAAATGCTTTCTTGTTAGGATCACGCATAGCGGCCGATCCCGACGCTAGGGACACACAGGCACGATTTCGTCCCTCTAACTGTCGTCCTTATACTGCCCTTAACGCTTTAATTACAGCGTCAGTGAAAAGGCGCCTCACATAACATGACAATGAACTTGAGCAGATTAGTGCCCTCCACTCCGCGCCCTTCAATTGAAAACACTACTGATTTCCAAATTAAACTACACAAACAGATTGCACAACCCAAACTAATCACAGAACGTCGTTTTCTTGACGACAAAACCCTGCAACACTTACGTGACAAAGGGCAGCGGCAGCACATTCAGAACAGCCGCTATCATACCACAGCGCAATGCAAGTGCGATAACGCTATTATGCCCGGCTCAAACAGATCGCAAAACCCAAACTAATCACAGAATGTCGTTTTCTTGACAGCAAAGCACTGAAGCACTTACATGACAAAGGGCAGCGGCAGCGCATTCAGAACAGTCGCAAAGAGACCATAGTGCCATGCGAGCGCGATAACGCAACTATGCCCGGCTTCACGAATAACGTGGCCGTCTTGGTCACATACCAATTGAAAACACTACTGATTTCCAAATTAAAACCACACAAACATATCGCACAACCCAAACTGATCACAAAATATCGTTTTCTTGCCAGCAAAACACTGCCACACTTACATAGCAAAGGGCAGCGGCCGCACATTCAGAACAGCCGCAACCAGATCACAGCGCAATGCGAGTGCGGTGACGCGACGACGCCATGACGACGCGACTATGCCCTGCTGCCCGGCATCACGAATCACGTGGCCACCTTGGTCACATGATTTGACGTCGACATCGCCACCTTGCGCAAGGTTGGATCGCGTTGATGGGTTGTTGAATATTGTAGAAGCCGCTAAAGAGGCTGACACGGCGTGGCGTGGCGGTGGCGCCTTGAGTCGTTTTCAAAACGTATTCACCCTTCGTTTTTAAGCTGCCTGGCTTCCAACGTTATCAAAACGTATTCACCCCTCGTTTTTATGCTATCTTGTTTGGAACGTCTTTGATGCGTCGATTTTGGTCAAAAATCTGTTTCAGACGTTGAATCCCTTAATACGACGTTTTCAAGACTTTGTGTGCTACCTGGGATGGACTCCTTTCTTCACGGTTTCAAATGGTCGACGTGCCTGTGCTACTTGGACGATGTTATAGGATCCTCCCCAACGTTCGCTACACGTCTAGAGCGCCTCTCAGCAGTCCTGGACGTTTTTCGTCGAGCCGGTCTGCAACTCAACGCAGCGAAGTGCCAATTCGGCCGTCGCTACATTACTGTCCTTGGGCATCTCGTTGATGCGAATGGAGTGCTACCATGCTATTATGCAAGATCCATGCTATTATGCACTTCCCTGTTCCAAAGTGAGTCAAGGTTGTGCGAAGCTTCATCGGCCTTTGCTCGTACTTCCGCCGTTTCGTGAAAAATTTTGCGGCCATAGCACGACCACTAACCGAGCTTTTGAAAAAAGACTCCCCTTTCCAGTGGGGCGATAACGAGGCCTCTGCATTCTCGCATCTAATCAACATTCTCAAAGCGCCACACGTTCTCACCGATTTCGATCTGTCTGTACCTACCAAAGTCCGCACTGATGCCAGTGGTCACGGAATTGGTGCAGTACTGGCCAAACGCCAGCGTGGCAACGACCGTGTTATCGCTTACGCCAGCAAGCTCCTCTAACCCTCGGAGCGCAACTATTCCATCACTGAGCGTGAGTGTCTGGCCCTAGTTTGGGCGGTTGCCAAGTTCCGCCCATACTTACATGGCCGACCCTTTTCCGTTCTCACAGACCATCACGCGCTTTGCTGATTACCTGAGTTTCCTTACACAATCTGTTCGGCTGAAGTTCCTCAGGACTATGCTTGGCGTTTATCTTGGCGTTTATTGTTGTGCTAATCTTGCCTGGAGCTCTCACGTCGAGCAGGCATGCGTAAAGCTAACAGAACTTTAGGGGATTTACGCCGCCATCTGCACCTTTCCCCATTTACCATCCGTCAACAGGCCTACAAAACATTTGGAGGCCCTCAATTGGAGCACGCTTCATCGATCTGGTCTCCCCATCATCACTACCTAACAAATAAATTGGAATACATTCAAAATCGTGCTGCCTACTCTATAATTTCTACTTACAGTCGTCATTCTAGAATTAACCAAATAAAACGCGATGTTCCCCTTCCCAACTTGCATTCCCGCCGCTCTGTTCCCCTTCTTTGCTTATTAGATAAATAACACTATAACTCGTGGACCACTGGTTCGTCACTTCAAATTCCTTCTCGCATATCTTCTCGACTTCATAATCATCTCACTTTAAGGCGAATTTTTGGCCTCACAGTCATTCAATAACTGTCTTACCGCGTGCCATCGCACTATGGAATATACTTCCAAATGATTTTGTTTAATTAAAGGATCCAGTCAAATTTCGTGAATATTCGGATCTTCACATGTTCGCTTGGCTATGTTTTACGACTTTGTATTCACCTTTGCATCGTTTTTCGACTCTGTTCTGTATTGTATACCCTGGATTTTTCTTTTTTCAATGTTTACCAGTGGTTCCTTTTTTCAATGCACAGATTTATTTGTTTCTCCTACTGTGTAGTTCCCGTTTTTGCCTTAAATATTGTTATCTTTCTTAACTCTCCCCCCCCCCTTCCCAACGCTCCTTCGAGCCTGCAGGGTAAATTGAATAAACAAATAAATGAATAAATAAGAAGGACGACTAGCCGATTGAATCAAAGATGTTGGATACATGTGGAGGCGACACAAAGACCACTGGCTGCGAGCCTCTGCTGTGACGACGACGTCCCTACTTGTGGTGGAGGAGGAGGCCGAAATGTGTTATCCAGCCCTTGCAGTTTGTCCACCAACATCTGCCGCTGTCTCCGAAACTAGATCTGCACCCATGGTCAGTGGAAACAGTCCTACGAAGCGGTACCCTCAACGAGTTAGGAAGCCACCTGGCCGATACCAGCGATCCTTACTTTCCAAATTGCGGTGGAGGAAGTGAAACGAGCCGCCCCAGTTTTCGTAAAGGCGTGATAAGTGACGCGACAAGTGACGTCAGCAGGGGCTATACACAAAGCGAGCACCTGCAGGGGTGCAGCCGGACAGCATTCTAGCTGCCGCCCAATAAAGTACTACGCAACCTTCTTATCGCTTCTTGCTTTCTTGAATCCGCGAACATTACAGCACTACAAAGGTGTGTGGAAAGAAAAATGTTCGGCGCTTACCGGAAAGTCACATGTGGCGTATGCCCGGACATACGCCCATCAGCTTACGGTTGCGTCTGCCTGCCTCTGACATTGGAGAAGTCCTTTCAGAACGAATCGTAACTGGTATGCTCCGTCTTCTGTGCCGCCGAAGGCTGAGCCAACGGTTGTGAGAAAGGTATACTGGCATATGCATATATCGAAGTATGTAACGAAACTTCCACTCCCGGGCAAATCGTACGAGTGTCGAGAACAGAACAATGCCGTTCTCAGCCGCGCGTAAAACAGGCAACCTTGAAAGCGTGCTTTCTTATTGCTTGGACAGCGCTTACACGATGCCTCCTTTAAGCTACTTCAAAGGCGTCTGCCATCTGTTAGACATTGTTTAGGATTTCGCGCGGGGAATGGATTGACGTGCCTCTAACCGCCGCACTTGCAATACAGCAGTTTCAAATATATGCTCGTGATCCGCAGGGACACAAACAGAAACACGCGAAAACCAATATAAGTGCAAATGTAGAAGAAAGAAATGGACGCAAACAGCGACCGTTCTTGACGATACGAAAATCTGTGTGTGGACTTTACAACCGCTCTCGCTACGTTATTCTTTCTTATACTTTGCGTGTTACAGCACAACGTACCCATCACTTTTCTATCTTCGTTTTGGGGAACAATTATCGCATCACGTAAGCAAATAGGTTTCGGTATTGCGCTTCGGAATTTGCTGCGGATAAATCCTTGTACCTTTATTATGTTTAAAGTATTTTTAGTATAATTGAAAAGTGGTTGGTTATGATTGTTTGCTTTACTTATGTTATTATGTACAATCAGTATTGTGTTGCCACATTACGGTGCCTTGTCGAAACTATATCCGTTCTTATCGTGTTCTTCTGCATTCTTTTGTATTTCATGATACCTTTGTCATCATTGTCTGCTTTACCGGCATAATATGTTCCTCATGATGTGATTACCATAATACTTATTTAGATATTAAGCTTTTTCTAATCCTTTATATTAAGTTTCTACGTTTTTTTTTGTCTTTTTATGAATATGGCATCTTCAAACTATTGCCGCTTTACGGTTGCTATGGCCACGTCAAGCTGTTTCAACCAGCTTCTAGCCAGCATTCAATTCCAATTTGTACTTCTGAAAAAAAAATTACGCGATTTAATTGATCACGATTAAGCGAGTTTTCGCCAGAACTAATATTCTGAGTCGCTACTCCGTGACTTTGTCCAAAGAGTAATGAATATTATCGGCAGTCACCCTTGAATCGACAAACGCAAATGAGTTAAACAAAAGAACTAATATAAATGCACTTACTTCTTCATAATATTTGTAAGCATGCGAAACATCCTGTCCTTCACCTTCCTTTGTTTCCGGACCTTTTTTTGGTAGTTCTTCTTTCTTTGCGCTTTCTGTTTCTGTTTATGGTGAAGACATGAAAAAGAGCAATGGGAAAGGGAAAAGAATGCGTGCTTCTTTTGGCGTACATTTATGAGCTGTTTCGAACACAATATTTTAACTAATATTAATACTTCAAATGCTCCAGCTGTGGGATATTACAAAACGTGTGTTGTGAAGTCAAAGAGTATGGCATATTTAAAAGCAATGTGCCAGTATTGTTACTCTTTACACATCACGTGCATTCAGCTAAGAGCCCCATGGCAGTGGTTGCACATTCGGCTCCGGCGATCAGCTTTCGCTGATGCTTCAATGCCGAGCTGGTCAGCACAATCTCCCACTTCTCGTGCGTCGAGTTTGAGTTTGGAGGGAGGAGGGGGGCTATTATGGATATTTCGCCAGGTCCATGTGGTATGGTACAGGGTAACTCGCTCTGTATAGAAAGGACAAAATAGTTTATGAAGGGGTGGGGTACATGGCGTGTAGGAGCGTGAGGGGCCGACAAGGGTTAGTCTGGAGATGCCTCCAGGCCGTGGCTTCAGCTGCTTGTTGGCTTCTAACAATATGACTAATGAAAATTGGGTCTCACGGTGTCCTTTCTACCCTCGAATTCTATATTTACGTGGTTTTACGTGCCAAACGAAAATTTCATTATGAGGCATTTCGTAGAGGGGGACTTCGCAATAGTTTGGACCACCAGCGTACCGTTCACGTGTCATCAATGCATCCTTCTTTCTCGTTCATATATATACATGTATGTATATAAGGCAATCCGTAAATGAACATTATGCATGAAGATCATCTCAATAAGATAACTTTAAAGAGTACAATGTTGTAATGCCTCAAGCGACAAAAAGAAGATCACAATAGGATTTTGGCCAAACAGCTGCAAACAAAAAAGCTGTGCATATAAACTGAATAAACCGACTCAGGCTAAACACTGGGATTTTGACAGTGCTGAAAGCTGTCTTAGTTCAGTTTCCACAAGACGCACTACTATTTCCTACGGAAAGGAAGTTCTATACATCACAAAAAAATTGTTAGAACTGTTTTCTAATTCGAAGTAAATTTCGTGCACTGTCATAGAGTAATATCAATTGTTACTGAATATCATTGGTTTATTATTCTTTTCTGATACAGTATTATGCGATGGTGGCGTCGCCACTAGCTACCCGTCCTATAAAGCTGGGTTGCTGTCAAGTTCCCCGTAGTGTGTGAGCGCAATTTTCTTAGGAAAAAGTAGAAACGCAATAACTAGATGTTTGCATTCACTGTGGAAGAACACTGGCAGGAAATGAGCTCCGACTCGACAGAATCGCTAAAGTCTGCTGTTTTCATTGCTTCTTTTCTTTTCAGGATTTTGCTTCCAGTATGTTACTTGGCGATGCAATGAACGACCCGCCGCGGTTGCTCGGTGGCTATGGTTTCGCGGTGCTGAGCACGAGGTCGCGGTTTCGAATCCCGAGCACGGCGGCCGCGTCCTGATGGGGGCGAAATACGAAAACATCATTGTACTTAGATTTGGTGCACGTTAAAGAACCCCAGTTGATTGAAATTTCCGGAGTCCTCCTCTCAGGCCTCCTCTCCTCCTCTCATAATAAGGAAGTGGTTTGCGCACGTAAGACCCCAGAATATTTTTCTTGATCCAATGAAAGACGAGAGATTCCAAGTTGAATAGCACTGCTGGATGCCTTGAATAAATTACATTATCCCATGGATACTCTGCTGCTGCTGCTGCTTGTCGAGGCCTTTACAGGCCAAATGTGCTATTAACGTACAAGAGTCAACCAGAAACGAACTCAGCGTAGGCAGACGTGCAATAAGCTCGACGAGTGAGCAATACACCGCTGCCCTGGCCCCAGGTCGCCACAAGAGACGTAAACCCACCGCAAAAAAAAAGAAAGTAAACAAAATTCACGTCATTTTTGTCTTCTGTAAGAGCCGCGGCGTACACAAGGTGCCCTGGATGTCTTCGCCTCACTACTTTTCATTTGCGTACTATAGTAGAATGCAAAGCATTCCTTCTCATAGCTATCTTATTCTATTGAGCTGCACGGATCAAAGAAGACGACGGAATGCAAGCTTCTCACTTCATAAGGAAGAGGCTGATAGTCACAAGGAAGACCCTGACACGGCGTCACCTACCGCGCAAGAGTGACGGACTGTAACTAACGACGTGTGTCGTGATATGTGCTCTCTCTATCTCTTCTCTCCATCTTTCATACCCCGCATCCTGCTCCCATGTGTAGGGTATCAAACTGGTTAAGCTCAACTGGTTAACCTCCCTGCCTTTCCTTCTCCACTTTTTCCTTCCTTCCTTCCTGACACGGCGATCGACGCTTTCGAAGAGCGCACGCCGAGGACTGTATTTACCAGCTGCTTCCAAGCGTACTTTCTTGCGAGCAATGGTTCTCAGAGTAATATCTTGCTGGCGATTCTTTGTCAAGGTATATGCTTGCATGGCAGCGAAACTTCCATAGAAACTCATACGTCCTGTTATAGTGGAGTGTGGGCGCCACAGCGCCATCGACATTTCGCAAGCCAACTTCACGGAGAAAGAAATAATGTTTGCCGTTCGACGCTCTTTGGACCACGTTGCAATGTAGCTGCTGAGTCATCGCAAACTCATATTCATCACAGGAAATAGAGAAACAGAGCACATAGCAACATTTCAAATGCAGCACAAATAAATTAGGATACTTGCCACGACATCGAGTTACAATGCGATGCGAATACAGTTGCTGACTCATGGGTAGTGAAGCCATTTTTCTAACGGCCGGCATTACACCGATAAATCTGAAGTGTTTCGCACGAATTCGAATCATTGAATTCGCCCAGATTTTGCACTATGTACCACGTGCGCGTGCCCGCAGTAATCACGAACATCAGTTATTTCTGTGTCAAGAGCACGCAACACTATGTTTCCATGATTACCAGAAACTACAATTTCATCTTCACTAGCATGACAAGCCTATCACCTGTAGTTCTTTTATTTACTTGTTTTCCCTTACTGAACGCCTAGCTCAAAATGTGATTTAGTTAGAATGGCGTTTATAACTGAATCCAGGGAAAATATGGGGAAGTCGGGCGATGGACATTCAAGACGTTGAGCAAAACGACAACAAGGTGAAAGCAGGATCCAACGTTTCGACAAGTGGACTTGTCTTCTTCAGGGCGACATATGCTTAACTCGACACGGTATATATAGGTGGGGTTCTTCTGAAGGGGAGAGGGCGTAAGCTGGGTGAGTGCGGCAGCGAGCGAAGGTGTGCTAGCGGCGAGGGTGTAGAATTGAGAATGAATGAGTGCTGTGCAAAAGGCCACTGACACGGCCATCTCTCAATCACGCGTCCACGGCCGTGTATCAGCAGGCGTGTCTACAGCGGGCACAGCAGCCCTCTATTACCTCTTTCACGGGTGGTCGTGGGCTATCGTGTCTATGAAAAAAATAATAGAAGGAGCAGCAGAAACCGGTGCTCCTAAAAACCTAATTTGATGAAAATATAGGAATGGAATAAAAAAAAAACACTAAGCAACCAAACTAAGTTTTTTGCCTACAGCTTGAAATTTAGCATAGCGAATAGATTCTCGGCTCCATTTGAAACATTTATGCCTATTCTTTGCAATGTCTTGAACTGATGGATAAAGTATGATTCTCTGTATTTTCTTTCTCGTTTGCAACAGAAATTTGACTCTAAGCAGTAGAGTTTAACTTCATCAAAGTTATGACTTGGTTGCTTAAAATTCTCGGCCATGGCTTTGTCAATCTTTTTAGCTGTGTCCGCGTGATACCCGTTTAATGTGACGTCCATTGATTGTCCCGTTTCGCTGATATATTGTTTATTGCAGAAGAAACATTCAAGCATATAAATCACATCCGAACTTGTACAAGTAAAGTTAGACTTGACTTCGTGTGTATAACTATTTGCGGTGCTTTTACTTTTGATGCAGCTTTGAAGCTGCCTGCAGGTTTTGCACCTGGGGCGACAACATGCTTTTATTACGGGGGAATGGTGTTGGCTGACTTTTGCGTGCGCCAACATGTCTTTAATAATTGTTGCGGTGATAGGTAACACATGCTACATCCAGGAACGCTTTTCTGAGACGCTTGTTACTTAATAATATTGGGTGGTAGAATATTTTGTTATAAAGGCTGGATGTCTGTCAGATTCTGGTGTAGGCTATTTCTTCGCTAATTGTGACTGTCTCTCTAATCTTGACGCGACATCACAAGCTCCATCGAGAGCAACTTGTGGATAGTTTTTCTGCTAGCGTTGTTTTAAGCTCATTTAGGCGGTGGATATGGTCGTGGTCTTTGATGGAGATTTTTCTTATTTCTTTTCCTTCTCCGACAAAAAGTCCTTGCTGGCAGTGTCGCGGGTGATGACTGTTGTAGTATAAATATTGCTGGCTATCCGTAGGCTTCCGGTAAAGCGTCGTTCTCAGTTTTCCGTTTTCTATGTAGACCATCGTGTCGAGGAAGTTAATCTGACTCGGAGAGTGGTGAGCAGCAAATTTAATACTCGGGGGATAGCGATTGAATTGACTAAATAATCGCTTAACGCGCTTGTGCAGCGTTCCCATATTATAAGTATGCCGTCAATGTAACGAAGATAGGTGTGGTGTTCTATAGGGTGGGATTTCAACAGGTGTGCTTCAAGCTGTCCCATGAATATGTTCGCATAGGTGGGAGCTAATGCCGTTCCCATGCTAGTTGCAGGTAGTCAATAGAATCGAATTCGAAGCAGTTTAGCGCGAGTACTAACCGAAGGAGCGACAGGTAAGCTTCAGGAGCGCGCGCTTGGCGATGCATTGCGAGGGATTTAGAAACGGCTTCAATTCCTTTACTTATGGGTATGTTAGTGAAAAAAGAATAAGAATAGTCCAAGAATAACGTCTTGCGAGAAACTAGGTCAGACAACAAATTCGATATCTTACATAACGCTCTGAATGACGACCCGGGCTGTACACGACGCTGAAGGCTGAATGCAATTGCGAGGTTGCCGAACGAGGAGAAAGAGAGGTAAGGGGAATTGTCACTTTGTTCAAATTGCGACAAAGCTTCTGACTAAAATAGAAACGGCGGCTCCGGAGTCGATAAGTGCGTGTGCGGTGGCGCCGTCTACAGACAGTTCAATTTCGTTCGCCGGGGCAGAATGAGTCCTTGAAATCTTCGGCGCAAACGCAGTTCTTGCCTCTGGAACTTCGACTGTTAGTTTTCCTCTTGGGCTGGGCTGGGTCGGCGAAACATCGGGGAAATGGATTGGCAACGTGGGCAAGGCGACCGGCGTGAATTGACGGGGAGGCGACAAAGACGAGTCCGAAGGAAGGTTAGAGGGGTCCTGACGTGGAAGTCGAGCAAGCCTGTAGCTTGAGGCACCCCCGTTGTCAGGTGGAAACGCGTGACGGGGGCTGCGACGGCGGCAGAATGGTGCTGGCCCGGAAAATGGCAGGAATAGCATATTGGCCGGTATTGCGCATTGGACGGGTTATCGGGTGTTCGTCACGGGTTGACGACAGGGGCTCCAGAGGCCGAGTAAGGGACGACAATCGGACGCGAGGGTAGCGGCGGCGGCACATGGAAGGTGCCGGTTGCCCTATAGGCATCAGGAGCTGAAGGAGTGTAAGGTCGGGCGACAACGTCAGCGTAAGTTAGCGGTCCAGCTGCAGGCTGCGGAGGAGGGGTAGGTGGCAGCGCAGTGGCAACTTGCGTCTGAATGACGTGACGAAGCGCAGGAGCCAAGGTTGTGGACGGCTCGGGTGTGCTATTTGCCAGAGGGAGTTGGCGTGTGACTTCCTCACGGATGAACTGCTTTATCTCCGGCATTAAAGCAGAGAGGCAGGCAGCGTCGCGGTCAGAATCCAACGGAGAACCGCGGTGTCCTGCTGAGCAGCGCGTGTGGATGCACGCTGCTTGGGCAGCTCGTCGTGCTGCTGACAAAGCTGTATGACCTCGGCAATCGCCAGGGGACTCTTCGCGACGAGCATCTGAAAGGCATGGTCGTCCATGCCTTTCATGACGTGCTTAATCTTGTCAGCTTCGTCGGTAGATCAGTTGACGCGCTTGCACAGTGATAGCACGTCTTCAAAATAACTGGGGAAGGTTTTGTCCAGGCGTTGAGTTCGACTACGCAAGTGCTGCTCAGCGCGAAGCCGGCGAATGGCAGTATGGCCGAAGGCCTCTGCCAAAGTTGTCGTGAAAGCCGACCCAGTGGTAAAGTCGGCTTCATGATTGCGGAACCATAGGTTTGCCACGTCAGTCAAGGAAAATACGACATTTGTGAGCATGGCACGGTCGTACCTCTTAATATAGGCGCTTACACGGTAATATTCGGCGAGCCAGTCTTCCATGTCGTGGCCGTCTGTGCCGCTAACATAGCCGGATCGCGCTGCCGGATGACGCCAGAGCAGACTATAACCGGGGGCACGGGAGCAGCAGCCTGAAATGGTCCCGGTTCATCCTTTGCAATAGCTGGTGGTAGCGTCCGACTGGGGTTTCCAGGATGTCGAAGAGAAACCCACCAGCTACAGCAGTTGTACGGCTGCAAGCACCCGCGTACATAGTGCGTGAAAGAGTGAGTTCGTAGTGAAGCGCCTGCCCACGAAGCAGCAGAATAGTTAGCTGGACGCAAAAGTTGAGAGCTGCATCGCTCGCTGGCACGCGCGGGAACTGGTCGCGTGCTTCTCAGGGCCGCCATACGCTGGCTTTACAAACAGCTGTAGCCAATTCGCGCTACATTATTCGTGCAGAATATTCTTCAAAATGGCGCCCTCATTGGTACGCTGGAACACGAGTGAACATCATGCAGAGCCCGCAGTGCCTGTAAAGCTGCGGGCGTGACGAAGACGCCTGGCATAATCCCGCGTATATTTATGCGCACTGCCGCCACCGATGGTTTTCTACGTGCGCAAAGATGTTGCGGACGCCCAACTAAAACTGCCTAGTGTCAATGCATCAAGAATACAGAACTCTTGTTTGTTAGCAATTCTTCTTTCCGCAGGAGGCTAGTGCTATGTACTCTTATGAAAGGTGAACTGCTTGTGGTGCGAGGAAAACACCTCGTTACTCGCACTCCTCATAGTATTTCTTAGATATCCTATCATAGGCAACGTTCCTGGTGACTTCTTTATTTAATATCTGCTAACACTCTGCTCCACATTCTCACTGGATAGCGAAGTCGAAGCTTCCTTACCTTGGGGTGTCGTTGTTGCCTCAGTGGTCGCCTCAGTGTGGAGCAATTCTGGATCCTGAAGCGCATATTGAAGCCACCTGTTCGAGCAAGGAATACGGAATGCAGGGCACCAAGCGTGTGCGCATGTTTTCTGGAAATCTGCGCAATAAAAATACAAATTCGTTTTCCACTGCGCATTCTTAATCATCACTGATGGTACAAGACCTGGTGCTTGTTCTCGGCATAAATACCAAGAAAAAATATCAGGACAGATTCGCATTGTGTGGCATGAGCACGATTCATGCCATTTTAACTTTCTTAAAGACCCCACATGGGAGTGTTTATAAGGGATCAAAACGTACAAAAAATACAAGCGTACTACCACGTGCTGTCAGTTGGAAAGATCTTTAGACAAATTTCCAATAAATAATAATACACATAGGATGGCCATACTATCGTGAGGAAGTTCGTTCGAAACTAGGACAGAACGGAACAAAACACGATAAAAGTAGTAGTTTATGATCGCGGGCTGGAAGCTTCCAGTAGGTGACTGGTGCGGCGATATATTTGTCTGAGGTCTTTTGAATGCGGAGGAGCCTGTTATACCTGCGGGAAACGAGAGCGGGCAAGGCAGCTTCAAATTTGACCGGAAGAGGGTATCTGGCCCGCGGTTGTCGCACGTCGTTTCAAGTGGAGTATCTGCGAACACAAAGATCCGACAGCAAGAGAGACGTACCTGCTTTGCCCGCGTGCGCCGAGTCCCGACCACACCCCACTGCTGCCAAGTTTCCTAAACCGGAGGATGTTGCCCAATATGAACACATTTATGCCGTACTCAACAAAGGCGCAGCGTATCCTAAGCGAATAGCGAATTCTGGCTCTACCGGCCGTTTTCGCAGTCGGTCGGTGGGCGCAGTGTCAGTGTCAGCACGCAAAGAGGTAATTGGTTCGCTCTGTCTCGCTGTTTTGTTTGCGCGTTCTTCGGGACATTAGCTTACATTGACAATCACGTACCCATGTTCTGCATCAATTTTGTTCTACCAGGCACTCCGGTGCATAAAATGCCAGCCCTCAAGTGCGTGTGATCAAGTGTAGAATAATGAAGTCTACTAAACCTGCCTCTTTTATGAAGATAACTGCCCTTTGAGGAATATTCAGCGTACACATCTCTGCGCTAAGAATTTGGTTCGAGAAGAGCTCGCACATTTTAACGACACAACCTTACACTTCTATAAGTGGATAAAGGAAGCGGTTTTGTTGTGATGTCTTCCCACACGTTTAGTGAGGAGAGAATGCGAGCAATAGCTAAGAACTTCCTACTAGTCAAAGCCAACGTCAGCCAGGCAACTCCCCAAGGCCATACCTCTGTGTAACGGCTTCATGTGAAATTATCCAAAGCCGTCAGTGACTCGAAGCCTGGCGCTCTGTCGGTGTTGTCCACTGTTAAGACACATAGACCACGTATTCATTTAATGTACATATAGTGAATGAGCTTTGCTAGAAGCTTTGATAGAGTATTGTTATCGTTTCATTATTTCATTTATTAAGCACCAGTAATTTCCCACCCGCCGTGCCGCTCAGTGGCTATGGTGCTGGGCTGCTGAGCACGAGGTTGCGGGATCGAATCCCGGCCACGGCGGCTGCATTTCGATGGGGGCGAAATGCGTAGACACCCGTGTACTTAGATATAGGTTCACGTTAAAGAACCGCAGGTGGTCGAAATTTCCCTTAAAAATGCAGAGGCGCTTGGGATTGCTAAATATATTCAAGAATTTCAAGGAATCTTAAAAACAAACCCTTAAGTGACCCATAGTACCACAGTGAATTAAATTCTAAGATTGTTTTGGCAACATCGTAGAAATATGTATTTTACCTGTTTGTTTGCTTGTAGTTGCAAATTACAGCGTTTACACCTGATGCTCAGCTTTCCTTAGCTGCACGTACACTTTCTCGTCAGTATTACGCACGCAAACACAAGGAGCATCTGCCTTTTCACTCGCCTTCTCTAAAGCTGTAAAGGGAGGTGAAGTAGTCAAAGCACGTCTTACTGTCGTCAAAACGCTGTATTTTCTCCATCGTTCTCTTTCCGCGCCGCTGTCGTCTTTCCATCGTCACAACTCACACGCTGTTGTCGTAAACATGTACATTCGCGTCAGACACAATTAGACACCTAAGCAGTTTTCAACATGGGGTTATCGCTTGACTGCGATAAGCATTTGTGGGCTGGGTATCGGGATCTCCCTGTAGCATCACTGTTTCTTGTGGCAAGCGGTCTATTTTCTAGGATTACCGAAAGGCGAACTTGGTGTTCACGAACCGAGCACCGAGATCGAGCACGACCGGATATGCTGTGCCTAACGTTGAATTTATTGTGGTTCGTCAGTGTTCGTCGTCATCGTTACGGTCAGTCTGGGGAACAAAAAGGACGCCGTCATTCTGGTATAACAGCCTGCGAAAATGAGTGGGCCGTAGCACCTTGGCGAAGGTAGCGGGAGACGTTCGCCGTACGACGAAGTAATGTCGTTCATAGATGGGGAGTAGTTTCGAACAGAGAACAAGCGCTTTGCCAGCGACTCGCAGCCACAAAATCGCGCCACGAAGGAAAGGGCCACTCAGTGCCTAATTTCATTTCTGATATACCCTACCATTGTTTTACTTTCTTGATAATTCTGTTTCTGCTTGAGCCTTATTGGTTCCACCGGCCGGTTGGGCGTACGTGTTTGCTTGGGTGATTCTTCTGCGATGACTGTCCGATTGGCCTTTTGTTGCACCACCTAGCTGTCATCGCTTTGCCTCTGTAATTATTTTTACTTCATTTCAGATCCCTGTTTACTGACTTCAGCTTGCCTCCATACCTGCCACCTCAACCTGCTCCTGTCATCCTTCACCCGGAGGCCTTCTAACTAGGATCGGGCACTTGCAGCCTCTGTCATTTGTCATTCACCCTCTTATTCATTTATCAACTGTTGTCATAAATAAACGATCTGCTCGAGTGCTTTCTGTGCTCGCCGACCACATCCTTAGGGCACCAGTAGTTACAAACTGTACGAACCCCACTGTTTTTTAGCCCAACTGTTATTTTTCCAATTAGCTTTCTCTCCTAAATTACTGCTTTGGGTCGTTTCATACTCCTTTTCATTTATTTTATGTTAGCTTTCATGCCCGTCTTTTCTTCCAGTAGGAGCTGGTATGCCCTTACTTTCTTTTGTTTTATTTTTAAATACAGTGTTGAACATTTTTGAGTGGGGCGAAGATGGTGACACATTTACAAGGCGCCGCAGCCCTTTCCTCGTGGATGGCGACAAGCACTTTCAGTTTTGTCGCGCTACAAAACGAAGTCACAGCTGGGGTGGTGAGGGGCAACGTTGGATGATGCTGATGTGTGGTGTTTTATGGCGCAAGGGCCAGGTTTGGCCAAAGAGCACCGTGACAAGTGGTAGTGTTAACGAAGTATTATGGAAGATGTGACTTGGCTGTAAAGTGGCCTAAAAATAGTTGCTGTAAAGTGCGTAAAATCTTCGTGCTACAAAATTATGGCGATGACTAATGACGAATACCATGAACATTAAAATCCATCGTAGAAGAATGATGCATTGTTTAAAATATGCGAGATGCTAAATTGCTTACAGCACTACTGCCTCGCCAGAGACCTTGAACCACAAGGGCCTAGAGGCATGTGCTATTCAAAATAATTATCACAGTGGCATCCTCTGAAGAGAGGAAGCGCTACGAATATGTGGGGCTAATAACATGCAATGCAACATCTTTCAAAAAACCTAGGACGGCGTTGGTGTCAAATAGTGGTTCTGGACCAAGTAACATAACAGGATGAAGGGGGATGTGCTCCCGGTATGCTAAGAGAAAATGTTTCTTTCTTTCAGATTCGGCTTCCCGACACTCCAGTAGGACGTGGAGGACGGTCAGCCTCTCTCCGCATCTACCACAGTTTGGAGGCTCGTTTCCCGTGAGTAAAAAGTTGTGTGCCCAAAAATGTGTCCTATTCTTAGACGGCAGAATAAGCCAACTGTCCGGCGGGATTTTGTTACAGGAGGCCAGAAACCTAATTGTGGCTTTACTACATGCAGTTTATTATTTATTTCTTCGTCCCACAAGCGTTGCCAGTGGTTTCGTAGTTTACTCCTTAAGAAAGGCTTCAGGTCTGTGCCAAGGACCGAAGCAGTAGGATTAATTGCATGAAATCAAGTTGATGTGGCCATCTGGTCGGCTAGAACGTTTCCCTCGATGCCCCTATGTCCAGGCACCCAACATATAATCACATATTGGTTAGATATATATGCTTTACAAAGTGCGGAGTAGAGTTCATTAAATACTGGATTTTTGTGATTACAGAAGGACATCAAGGCCTTCAGAACACTGAGGTAGTCCGCATATATATCTCATTTCTGGAGTTGTGATTTATTTATATGCTTTACGGCCTACAGCAGTGCGTAGGCCTCAGCCGTAAAGATACTAGTTTCCGGATGCAGTACGTCGGATTCCGAGAAGGATGGACCGACGGCTGCATAGGACACCCCGTCGTGTGACTTCGATGCGTCTGTCTAGAACTCCGTGCAGGAGTATTTGTGCTGGAGTTCCCGAAAATGCATTTGGATTTCAATCTCTGGAGCGTGTTTTGAAACTTGCATGAAAGATATATCGCATTGTATCAGCTGCCGCTCGCAAGGAGGTAGCAGCTTGGCTGGATGCATTAGGCGAAGCTCGAGGAGTGGGACATGCATTTCATGACTAAGCTCCCTCACACGTAGCGAGAAAGGACACGTCTTACGGAGGGACGATTATGAAAGAGTGTAGCATATGTCATCTCGTTAACGGTAGTATAACATGGATGTTGAGGATTAGAGTGGACTTTCAGAAAATATGCTTGGCTGATGTATGTTCTCTGGAGATGAAGTGACCACTCATTCAATTCTGCATATAAGCTTTGTCTGGGACTCGTCCTGAAAGCGCCAGTGGCCAGTCGGATTCCTAGATGGTGGACTGGGTCTAGCATATTTAGCGCGCTCGGGGCGGCAGAGAGATAAATCACGGCACCATAGTCTAGTCGTGAACGAATGAGGCTTTTATAGAGTTTCAATAAACACTTCCTGTCACTACCCCATGTAGTCTGGGATAGAAGTTTCATTATGTTCATCGTTTTTAGACATTTTTCTTTGAGATGTTTAATGTGGGGGACGAAAGTAAGTCTGTAGTCAAGTATAACACCTATAAATTTGTGCTCTTTGTTTACAGGTATTTGTTGTCCACCCAGTTCTAAGCAAGGGTCTGGGATCATTCCTCTCCTTTTTGTTAGGATTGATCTTAAATCCATTCTTGTCTGCCCACATTGAGACTTTGTTCAGGCCATGCTGTACCTGTCTCTCGCACACTGCGAGGTTACTGGATTTGAAAGCTCTCTGAATGTCGTCCACGTCGACAGAGTAAAAGATGGCCGGTGGTATTGAAGCGTGAAGCGTGTTCATCTTCACGATGAAGAGCGTGCAGCTGAGCACGCCTCCTTGGGGAACACCAGTTTCTTGTGTAAATGGACGTGAAAGTTCATTGCCGACTGTTACCGGGAAGGTACGATCGGACAGATAGCTTTCTATTAGGTTTAGCATATTCCTATGGATGCCCATTTCTGACAAGTCTCTTAAGATTCCGTAACGCCACGTTGTATCGTACGCCTTCTCCATATCGAGGAATATGGATAACAAAAACTGTTTGTGTACAAATGCGTCCCGGATATTTGCTTCTACACATGCAAGATGGTCAGTTGTGGAGCGCACTTCTCAGAAGCCGCACTGATAAGGATCAAGCATTTTGCTCTGTTCAAGGAAATGAATGAGTCGCCGATTTATCATTTTTTCGAGCACCTTACAAATGCAACTTGTGAGGGCTATCGGGCGGTAACTCGCCACCGAGGAAGGGTTATTGCCTTGTTTCAAAACAGGGACTACAATAGCATCCTTCCACGCGGTTCGAAGGTACCCTGCATCCCAGATGGTGTTGAAAAGTGTGAGTAGTGCAACTTGCGTATCATTGTGTAAGTTTTCAAGCATTTCATACATGACTCGATCAGATCCCGGTGCGGAGCTCCCGCATGCGCTCAAGGCAGCTCTCAGTTCGGCAATACTAAAAGGACGGTTGTAAGGCTCATTCTGTCGGCATTTCCTGATGATTGGCTTGCATTCTTCGATTTGTTTATATTTCAGGATAGATTGCGAATAATTTGTTGAACTTGAGACGTTCTCAAAATACTCCCCAAGTGAGTCTGCCTGGTCTTGCAGTGTATCGCCTTGTGTGTTTACCACAGGGAGTGAATATGTTTGCCGCCCTCTAATCCTATTAACCCTGTTCCAGGCTTTGGCCTCATCTGTATAGGAGTTTATACCGGATAAAAACTTCTGCCAACTCTCTCTTCTGGCCTGTCGGCGGGTTCGCTGCCTTGGGATTTTACTTTTTTAAAATTGATAAGATTCTCCGCCGTGGGGGAGGCGCGTAGCAACCCCCACGCTTTGTTTTGTTTCTTACGAGCGATCCTACAAGTGTGTTTCCTGTAGACACAGAACTTCTGGATTGTGTTTTTGGATAAGCTCTTGCACGTCATCAAGCTTCCTAAGAAGACCTCTAACGTTCCATTGAATAATTTCTGTATCCATATTGAAAGTAAGTGCTGTGTGTATGGAAACGGAGGTGATGCCTTAGGTTACAGAGCTCTTTCGAGGCCTTGTAACGGGGGTTCTGCCCTTTATGGAGCGTTCGAGGGTGCCTCGCCGCTCCTTAAGCGTTTGGTGCGCCTTGAGGACAGGTGTAGTGTCCATTGCCTCTTGCGAGGCGCCGGACACGAGCTCTTGCGAGCGAGAAGTTACAAGGGAGAGTCCTGCCTCAGTCGTCTGCGCCCACCAGCCCGGAGGTAGATGGGGCACCCTGCGGGATATGGCTGCGGCGGCTGTTGCCAAAATGGATGAGATGGAAACGCGGGAAGGATTCTTCTTGGCGGCCAAAAAATTGGAAGACTTCATCGGTGCGCCCTCTTTTCTGAGGGCGATCAGGTAGTGGAGGGAAGGAAGTAGCCATGTGTGGACGTGTAGTTTTCGGCAGCAACGCCAGCCACCCACCATGGAGTCCAACAAGGGGACGCTGCAGGGCCTGAAAAACAGGGCCTGCAAACGCCAGCTGTACATTGCAACTATAACCCAATATGACATAACCAAGGTTGGCTACTCACACAAGGTTAACCCTTGCCACCGAAAAGAAGGAAGTAAATAGACGAGAGAAGGAGACAGGAAAGGTGGAAAGTAAGGGAAAGACGAAGGTTGTAGGAAGAGAGAGACAGGAAAAGGCGACTGCCGATTTCCTCCAGGTGGGTCAGTCTGGAGGTGCCGTCTATGTGAAGCCGAGGCCGAAGAGGTGTGTTTCCTCCGCCGGGGGGTCTTAAAGGTCCAAACACCCAGCATCGGCTCAACTCCCAGGATCCCCTTTTCCCCCAGACACGGCTAAGCCGCGCACGGCTACACGCGGGAGGTTCCAATCCTCGTGCGCTCGGGTACGTGGTGTCGCCACACACCAAACGCCTGCTGACGCAGACGCCCCTGCGGGGGGCGACGTTGGAAACGTGAACGCCGGTTAATGGACGTTAAGTGAACAGCTGCTAAGGGTACTTAAGACGGGTATTAAAATCGATAAAATGGGCATAGCGCAACTGTGTCAAGTTATGTCGTGGGTGATGCTGCGTCAGGACATTTAGCGGGTTGATAAAGCTGGCGGTGTGACCAACAAAGTGAATCGCAAAGCATATAGGCCCGTCGTCGGAGGCGCCTCATGAAGCAATACCGACTCACGATTTCACGGTAACTGAGACATAGCACTGCATAGAACGGTCCAAGCTTGTGACTGCATCGATATAACCGAGAGACTCCGCTGCGGGAAGCTGCTCGTAGTGTTCAGGCAAAATCATGGCTCTTCATTCTCTATTGGCTGACGGAGAGTGAGTACGAGATGCAGAACAGGCTGGTGCGTGTTGCTGCGGCTGAGCGAATGACAGAAAGAGCTCGCGGTTCGTCACACAAACGCTTTGATCTATATGAGCCGCGTTGACTGATTGGAAGTGGATCAATCACGCTGATTGTTTACCGTGCTAAGGAGGGCCACGTGTGAAGGATGGCTGCTTGAACCATTATTTTTATCTTTGACACAGAGTAGTATTTTCCACCACAATGTGGGGGCTCTTTTTAGGCAGCAAGTAAAACATGCCGTCTAGTATTCTTTTCATAACATTCTTGACTTTGTGCATTGCCCCATGGACATGCTGACTGTCTTGCACTGGTTGTCAATGTCTTCGATGAAGCTCGGGAATCATTCACCCGATGGCTGTTCTTGTTCCCCCGAATGCCGCTCTGCGCGCAGCTTGCAAACAGTAAGTCGGGGAAATACTCCTACGAAGTACGTCTTGAATGCTGACAACTTGGGCTTGCAAATATTTTCATCCACACCCGCGAGATAGATGTTCAGCTTCTTCAGTGTCGTGACATCATCGCACCGTCAGTTTACGCGTACACTCTGGTTAGCCGCAAGCCTGCCCTTGGCCTCATATTCAACCGCGCCGTTGAAGCCAACACGGTCGATCTGGATGAGCACCCCGGAGCAGACGAATGAGAGGGAAGGGATCAACTGCTGGGATACGCCCTAGGTCATGGTTGGCGGTAGTAGAGGTAAGGGTGCTTTCAAAGCGTTCTTGCACCTCAAGATATTTCTAAGCGGTTCGTTTAATGTAAGTCCCAAACTCCTAAAGTGACGCTCAGGACACCAAATCAAAGTACTTGCGGTAATCACAAGCCTAGCTCTTGAAATTCATATTTGGTCAGCATTTGCGGTCTTCGCTAAACTTGTAACTTCACGGTTAGTTGTAAAACACAGGCTCCTAGTAGAGTTCCGCTCAAGAACTCGGACGCTGGGGTAACTGGTTTCATGAATTTCTTTTCTAGAGGAAAAAACGAGAAGAAAGGGGGCTAACCGAGGTTCCCTATTTTTATTAGTCATATCATAAGAAGCCAATAAACGCGAAATGCGAAGGTTGTGCGTTCGGTTCCCACCTGCGGCAAGTTGTTTTTTCATCCACCTTTATTTCCATTTATTTTTCGTTTCTTTATCTCATTTACTAAGCACAAGTATTTCCCCTACGTTGTCTTTGGTGTCAGTGTTTGTTAGCTTCTTACGATATGACTAATAAAAATCGGGCGCCTCGGTTAAGCCCCTTTCTTCTCGTTTATTACATAACGAGTGACTCGAATCCGGCAACATTGATGCCTTCAGGTAGCATGTGTGGGTTTATTGACCAGTTGCCTTCACCCAAAAAGATTACGTTCTCGTGACGCCTGCGGCAAAAAAGGACGCTCCACGTCTACCGCCAAGGTCTGTGAGTGGTGGCGCTGGCTAACACTTCCAGATTTCTACTAGAAAACATAAATACCCAAGAAAGTGAGTTGGTAAACGCCGCAGCTGTAGCTCAATTGGTAGAGCATCGCACCCGAGATGCGAAGGTTATGGGTTCGGTTCCCACCTGCGGCAAGTTTTCTTTTTCGTCCACATTAATTTGCTTTAATTTATCGTTCCTTTATTTCATTTATTAAACACAAGTCATTTCCCCAAAGTTGTTCTAGAGGAAGAACAGTTATGACCGCGCGTGGCGGAATTCAAGTGAAGACAAATGTTGAGCTTTATGTAAACATTTGATCGGTCATGTGGCTGGGACGTCATGTGAAGGGGTATATTGCAATGAAGCTGTCTATGGCAGTCATAGGCTTGGAACTGCAAAGTCTGTACGTCGCTTTTAGAGTGACAGGTGGTGGCATCGCGTGGTTGAAGTTCTCTGCAACAGGTAGACGTCTGACAGGTGCTCACAGCTATCAAACACAAGTGTTCCCAGATGTTACTCATAAACGCAGGATTTTTCTATCAACCTTTTGCAACCGAGCGCCATAATACATCTCGTTAATATTAACATAGGTATCACTTGCTGTTCTTTCTCTCCTCTAACACCGCCAGAATCTCGGGATCAACAGGAGCATCATTGATTGCTTCGTTGGCTGTTGGATCTTTAACCGCGGGGCACCACTCCCGTAGGCAGGAATTCTTGCAGGCTGCGAGAAACGATAATAATAATAAATTGCTGCGCCTAATTTTCCTAGCCTCTCTCCTAATTGTATAGTAACTGTTATGATGACCGCCGCAAGATGAAGGCTTCTTCCATGCATTATTTGTCTGTCTTGGTTTAGATGATTCCATTTTCCTGCGAATTCTCTGACCCATAACAGAGTCGTCCATGACTGCATTTCGCTTCCCCTGTCACCGATTTTATGCTCTAAGAGACTACAGATTAATAGCCCTATGCACTGCATGATTTGACATTATTTGAGAGCTGTTGCAACGGCCGTTCTGACCTATATTTATGGGTGTGCAAATGCCCTCCTCAAACTTTGATCCTCCCAGACTATTATGTCTTCGTAAACTTAAGAAGCTCCAAGAAGCTTATTAAGTGGTATAGGCACGTATGGATAAACAAGCTCAGTGCCTTTACACTCTTTCACGAAGGATAATCAGCTAAGCTGCGTATGTTGGCCCCTTAATAGAGGTTTAGCTTGCCCGGTATTTCGGTAAAACGCAGGCGGTCCGCACTGTATTCCGGTTGGGGCGTTGGGGCGGAGCCGTAAACGTGAGCGGTCTACATGGTGCAGCCACCTGGCGGCGCAATTCTCAAACAGACAGATACAGCTAATATTGCATTAACCGAGCGTATTCTTCTTCGCTACAGGTGTAAATTTTCGGCACTGGCGTAATCGTGTTGCTGCCAAAAATTTAGGGCCTCAACCAAGTAAAATACACTTGGTTAGTGGAGTATTAGCTGTTTCTGTCTGTTTGAGCACTGCGCCACCAGGTAGCTGCACCATGCAGAGCACTCTCGTTTGCACCTCCGCCCCTACGCCCCAACACCCCGTCCGCCTGCGTTTTACCGGAATGCCGGACAAGCTAAACCTCTCTAACAGCGAACTGCGCCGCCGCAGTGCGTCAGCCCCGCATTGCACTGTATTCCGATTAGGAGCGCATACTGGGGGAGTGTTTAACATCTCCTTCACCTCCGCCGCAGGCCGGCGCGGCATTGCACTATCTTCGGCTTCGGCCCACATATGGGCTTGACGCCTGCTGAACCTACGCCGCGGGTCGGTCCGGTGTTGCACCACATTCGGGGTCGGCCCACATATGGGTAGTGCTTAACGCCTGCTTCCCCTCCACCGCGGGTCGGCTCGTTATCGCGCTATCTTCGGGATCGGCCCATTTATGGGGAGTTTTGTGTCTGCACACGGACAAGATCGTGGGAAAACTAGTCCTTAACTGTTTCGGTGTAAAATTGGTTACGGCGTTGTGTTTCCTAAATAAATACTTAATAAATTATTTATTTGTTGATGACGATGACGAACGCAGGAGCAGTGGCACGAGTGCGTTCGCGCGGTAGCGCGAAGGGGTGCCAACGACGTAGCTATAGAAGAAGACCAGCACACTGGAGACAATCCTCAGGATGTTAGTTTTTTGTCTACACATGGACACAATCCTCCATGAACTAGCCCTTAACAGCTTTGCTGTAGAAGTAATGTTGAAAAGGTGCTTTAGAAATATACTGATATACCGTGTGACAATTCATCACCCAGAAAGCAGTTGAACTGATATATCGGTGTTCCTTGAAAGATAGTGCATTCACTGGAACGTGGGCCAGTTCGCCAGTTTCTAAAGCCATGCATACTTTTCCAACTGGTCTGCAATAATGAGGATTTCAAGGCGAACCTTTCCACGCCTAGAGTTCCGGGTTTTTCGCGACTGCCTAGCTGCTGTCGGGTCGGTTGGCGTATGAACGGATATATTTTTTTTATTATATACAGAAAGGGTGTGCGTTTCCAAATGAAAGTGAGAGAGAACTCGCTTATAATATGCTTGCATGCTGACAAAGGGTCGTAGAACGTAAAACTATTGCAAACTGTTTTTATTCCAATCGCTGACGGCAAATTTATGTAACTAGCACTGGAAGCAGCAGGCGTTAACCCGCATCGTTATGTGAAGACCCCCCTCCCCCCCTCCCCCCAAAAAAGCGCGCTGCTCATTTTTAAGAGGGAACTTTGTTAGAAACCATATAGCATTGCATATATTGAGTGGTTTCTCGTATCTAATTGGCTAACATAAAACTAGGATAACGCTTTCGTGGAGAAGGTTTTGGCGGGGCTGCCAGCTCAGTAAAAATGAATAACGGGATGCAAAAGGGGCGGGTGGGGTAGCCGGCTGCGATTGCTCAGGCTTCGCTTTCTTAGCTTCCAGTGGCTGGCTGAAAATCATGGTCGCGTACAACGGAAGCTTAAAAATGCCCCTAAAACGGATTCTCAGCGAGGAAGAGTTGGCGGAGCACTGCCCGGTTACGTTAAAATGGCATGGGAAAATGCTATTACATGCAAATAAATCCATGCTGCTCGACAGCTCCTAGTAGCCTCTGCGAAAGCGATTGGCGGGAGCCATTTCTATTACTTTCTCAACGAGGCGGTCTCCACGTACTAAAGAAAATGTGTGTAGCGTTCCTAGTTAAAGGACACAGTAGACGTAAAGCATCGCTGTGGAACTGGCGTCCATCTCGTCTACATTTTATTCTCACTTCCTTCTTCTCTTCTCCTGTCCCCCGGTTCCCGCGCTTCTTCATCTTCTATTCGAAGGCTCATACCGCTTTACGCTTCCAGGTTTCTTTTGCTAACCCCTCCTGGGGTAATACTTGAAAACCTTTCCAATCGAAGCACATTCAACTGAGCCCCGTTCATCAACGTACCACACAGTCTTCAGTATTCCTTTCTGAGTGGTTTTCTTTGTCACAGTGTAAGGACCATGAAATTTGGCACTGGATTCTCTTACTCCTTTCCTAACTAGAATGAGGTCGGTGACTTAAATGTCTAGGATATCTCAGCAATGGCTCTTGTCAAATTTTTTTTCATTCGTTTACGGTACCTCTCCTCCTGCGATTTTTGTTTCCTCTCCTCGACAATCTTGAGATTTTCTAACAGCCCCAGTTCACGGTCCGCCTGAAGAATAGGGGTCTCTCCTGAAGAAGCGAACTGAGGGCTGCATCCTAATCCACTAATGTAGGAGCGATTGTGATGTCTTACAGCTGCTTCTAAAGAGCGTTTCCATCCACCAGAGAAAATATCGTACATCTTGATGTATTGTTTCACATCTCGTATAGCACGCTCTGCAAGCCCATTCGCCGCGGGATGGTATGGCGCACAGAATTTGATTGATATATTGTGGTCTCGAGCCCATCTTGCTAGTTTTTCACTCTTGAACGCTGGACCGTTGTCACATACGATCGTCCTGGTTGTCCTATACATATCCCGTTGAAGGAAGGCGATGACACTATTCGCATCTTCCTTTCCTGCCCGTGCCGCGACCATCCTGGTGCACTCATCTATTGCCAGAAGAAAATCTTGCGTTTTTACGGACTCCTTCTCGTTTCTTATTTAACTCAGCAAAATCCAGGTGTATAACTTCCAAAGGCACGTGCGAGTGGAAAGGTATTATCATGGCGTCCGTAGGCTGCTTATATTTCACTTTGCTGACTTGACAAATGTGGCATGAACGAACGTATTGATTGACGTCTTCTTTCATGTGAGGCCACGTAAATCTCCTGACTAGCTTGTTGTAGGTGCGCCAAAATCCGTCGTGTCCTCCAAATTCTGGGCTATCGTCGTACAAATAAAGCACCCTGGAAACCAGCGTTGGCGGGACTTGATAGCGACCTTCCATAAAAATCAATTGTTTAGTGCTTTCCCACAATTTTACTTCATTGATTTCTTCCGATTGTTCTTTGTTGGCCTGTATCAGCAGTCTAGACAATGCATCTGCATGAGTAAAATGGGGTCCAGGTCTGTGGGACATGGTGAAATCAAACTGCTGCATGTAGTTCACCCATCTGGCGACATGCCCCTTAGGTTGGGCCATATTCCAGAGATGAGTGAGTGCCTGGTGATCCGTGAACAAAGTAAACTTCGCACCCTCTAGTACGTACGGAAGTACTGAATTGCTTTAAGGACAGCAAGAGCTTCCTTTTCAGTAGTGGTGTAGTTGACTTCAGGTGCCTTCAGGTGTAGTTGTAGTAGCCTACTACATGTCGCTTTTCTCAGCCGGATGCTTGTGGACATTTCTGGTACAAGACTGCACCTGTTCCATAATGCGAAACGTCGGTATTCAGTTCAAAGGGTAAAGTGAAATATGGTACGCGTAGAATAGGGTCAGCAGAGATTCTGTGCACCAGATCACGGTAGACTCTCTCACATTCCTCATCCCACTCAAATGGAACTTCTTTCTGCGTTAGGCGCGTGAAGCATCTTGTTTTTATGTCAAAGTCTTTTATGAAAGGTCTGAAATGTTCTGCTAATCCCAAAAACACACGCAATGAGTGGACGTCATATGGTTTCACCAATTGGGATATTCTCTCGACGGACTCTTGTTTCGTACTTTTTGGTAGTCCCATCAAAGACTATTCCAAGAAACACAACTTTTCTTTGAAAGAATGCACTTTTCTTAAAGTTAACCTTGAGTTGTGCGAAGCTCAAGGCATTTAATACCTGAGGCAGGTGTTCCTGATGCTCAGCCTCTGTTTTGGAGAAGACGATAATATCGTCTATGTACACGTTACAAAAGACACTTACGAAAGGCTTCAGGACTTCGTTCATAATCTTCTGGAACAAAGTTGGCGAGTTTTTCCAGCCGAAACGAAGCCGGTTATACTCGTACAGATCGCAGGGCGTGATAAAAGCAGTGTACATTTTTGTTTCTTCGGTTAGCGGGGTCTGCCAGAAACCTTTGCACAAGTCAATGCGGGAAAAACTCCGGCAACCACCTGTCTCATCTAAATCGTGTCTATCGTCGGCATGGGAAATGGTATAAGCTCTGTCTGGCGATTGAGAACCCTGTAATCTGTGCACAGTCTGAAAGTTCCATCTTTCTTCGGCGCAATAGTTATGGGAGAGGCGAAGGGTGACACCGAAGGCCGGATTATATCGGCGTCTAGCATCGCCCACAATTCTTTCTTCAACCATATCTTGCGTTCTCTTGACATGTTATAAGGTGATTTTTGGATGACGGTCTTGTCAGTTAGTTCGAAAGGCACCTTGTGCGACTTCATCTCTTGTGGATAGCTTCCTATGCATACCAGTTCAGGGTAGGTCGTTGCAATATCCTCCGTGCACTTGACAATTCGCAGGTTATCTTTTCTATCCTGCTACGTCTCTTCCCTTGATAGTCCTTTCACTAAAACCGCATCGTCCCAGTATACGTTGATTTTTAGTTTCTTTAAATCTGGTCTGGATAGCAGAAAGTCGTGCGTCATCCCCTCTATCACCAGTAGTTCACTCTCCGTTTCATGGCCTTGGAACTCGATATTTACTGAGGCCCACTGATTAAGGATTGTCACTTTTCCATCGTAACCTTGCACCCGTAGTACTCTTCCTTTATGCAGGTGACTTGCATCTATCAGCTTGGAATTTATTATAGACACAGAAGCACTACTGTCAACCAGCCATCATATGTCTGTTTCCCACTTTGACAAGAATGTGAAGTAGGCTTGAGCAAGTTAAATAAACAGTCTCAGTTGTGGTCATCGGGTTGGACTGATCACCCTGGTTTCTTAGTTTTTTGTCGTCGGAGACCCTTGAGCACCTGAAAGTAGGGGGACAGGGTCATTGTGGACGTTATTCACTCGACCTCTGGGAGCACGCCAACCCAAGTTCTCTGTGCTGCCTGCAAGGCGGCTCGGTTCTCGCAGATTACGGATTGACCAATCCACGCCGGTCCGTCTGAAGCGACTGCTTGGGCCAGCGGTTATATTTTCTTCTGAAGTAGATGGTATGTCGTGAAGGCACTCCAGGAGCCCGTCCATAGTTTTAGGTGATCGTACTTGCACTAGCTTCAGGACTTCCGCGTGGAATCGGTGCATTATTAGTGCTACTACGGCAGAAGGAGGAAGCATAGGCTCGGCTAGCTTTAAAAAACGGCGTTTTTTAAAGAAATACTCGACGGGGGAGCCCTGATTGAATTTTAAATTAAGCGCGGCGTCCCATCTTTGCAGTGGGTTGCTTCGGAATGTCGTCAAGAATTTTTCCTTCCACTGGTTCCAAGGGTTGCCAACATTATTCAATAATCTGCAGATCGTACCACTTCCGTGCAACAACTCTTAAATAACTACGCATGTTAGTAATCTTGTCCTCATTGGAGTGCCATTTGTTCTTCCCAGATGCATATTCATAGAATTCAAGCCAACTTTATGGGCTTGAAGAAATGCCGTCGAACGCACCGGGTTCAACAAAATTAGTCGCGGGCTTCGCAGCGTTTAGAGAGCTTATAAGCGATGTTACCAGTTGGTTTTGTAGCGCAATCTGTTCTTGTTGTAGCCGAAGAGCTTCCAAAGCGAAGCTCACCTCTTTTGTCGAAGAGCGTGATCCAGAGTCCTTTCGACGCATCGGTTGAAGAACTAATTCGTCGAAGATCGCCATACGCAAGTTCACTTTCACCGCACCCTTCCGACGTAGTTCAGCAATGTCCATAAAAGCCTTCTCTAAAACCAGGTTCACGAGTTCTGCCGAGTTGAGTTCGCGAGGTAGTTCCACCGCTGGTTCATCTTGAGCTTGGTATCTCGAAAACATGATCTCTGCGGAGGTCTCCTCGAGGTAAAATGTCACCCACATGTTGGAGTCAGTTGTCGGCTGCGCCAAAATAATGTAGCGTTGCTAGGTAAAGGACACACTACACGTAAAGCATTGCTGTGGAAGTGGCGTCCATCTCGTCTACGTTTTATTGTCATTTCTTTCTTCTCTTCTCCTGTCCCCCGGTTCCCGCGGTGCTTCATCTTCTATTCGAAGGCTCATACCGCTTGAATGTTAACTTATGTTCGGCATATTATTGCAGGTTCCATCCGTACACTTCACTTTGACGCAGTCGCTATTCGTGTTTTTGTGACGTTGCGTCACAGATAAGTGCATTGAGTGCAGCGCGACACTCTTGGCCAAACCAGAGGGCTGATGGCAAGAAGTTTCGAATCATAAATACACAGCTTTATTTTGTGCGGTCTAATCATGCATTATTAGTCTGTATACGTCATATCATGGTGGAGGCGGGCGAGTTCTCGCGGTTTTCGTGACTACGCATGACAGACCGGTGAAATGAAGGTGCCCTGCAAAATGTCTTACCAATCGGGAACGGGCAATTGCAAGATTCTAATAGAAGCAGTTTTGAATAGTTCAACGTTATGAGGTACCAAGCATGCACACTTCTGTGGCGCATTAAAGGAAAGAACTGCCTTCATAATGCCTGAGCATGTAATGTCGGCTCACGGGCATCTCTTCAGTACACCAGTATGTTTACAGATTGGTGAAATGTATTTGTCAAATTCTTCGATGTACTTCATTTTCTTTGATTTTTAGTCACTCAATTATGCCACTATGTGTGTGCGCATTCTTGGCGAATGATCGTGAGTGGGGATGTCCAGTTTGAATCCTACATGAAACCCGCATGTATAATGACGGAACATGAATATCTCTAAAACGCATCTCTAAATGAAAAAACTAGTGAATTCTAATTGATGGTCCCGTTGATTAACTTTATTTTCTTTGATTTAGTCATTGCATATATGCCACTGTGGTGCACCCGTTCTCGGCCAATTTTCTTTACTGAATACTTCTTAATCAAACACATCAGGTAAAAAATGCTTAATTGTTGGTGCTGGACACGTTGCTTCACCATCACCGCTCCTCGCTCGACATGCTTCATACGTCGTGCTTATCCTTGTGGCATCGCTACGTATGCGTGTCACACTGCCGATCCGGCTAGTTTAGAGCTGGCATTTAGGCATAGCTTACGAAATGCACAAACGTAAAAAAAAACTACATCAAAGTAAAGTTGTCCCTTGTGGGGTGGACAAACATGCATAATCAATGAGTTCACACGCTAGAAAGGATGCAAGTGAAAGTTATGCGCACATAACCATCAGTTGCACAGTATTCAGTTAAATGCTCTACTAAATCCTTGTTTCAAGTTGATTCCAGCATATGAGTCGAACATGGCTATTTCTTTATATTATATAAATATAGTGCAGTTTGAGGTATGGCAATAGAATGTTAGTGCTTTGGAACACATGAAACACTAAAAATTCCAGAGGGCATAAGTTTTAAATAAAAGGAAACAAGAGCAAAAACACTAGTTCTCTCGCCCTCTTCTGAGTGTCTAAAGACAAAGATAATACGACATGATAAATATCTTGAGTAAAGAACTATAAAACTCGCGGTATACTGAGGCAAAATAACTGCTAATATAAATCTCGGTATACTGAGGCAAGAAAAATTGAGACCGAAATGAGTGCACTGACTGGCAGTGGGACCGTGCTGTCAGCGCCTTTGTAGAGGGAGGTGCAGTATGGGAGCGCTAGCATGATTAATGGCATCGAAGCCAGCTGTTGAAGAAGACGACGGAGGCGCGAGCAGTGGCACGAGCGAGTTCACGCAATTATGCCGCGTTACACCGACGCTCAACCCTAAACTAAACTGCGAAAAGGACAGGCGCATGTTTGAGGAAGTAATCCGGAGCGAAGAACTAGCTCCCCAACTCTGGGCCGTCCAGCAGGTCCGCGACGCAGCCAGCAAACTCAATCTCCCGGTTGCGTCGTGGGAGACGCCCACTCCATGAGAGCCCAAAGCTCTCGTGGCCTGCAGGACCTCGAATAAAGTTGATTTCCTTCCTTCGTTCCTCAACCCTGGAGTGAGCGCCTAAGAGCTGCGCTGTAAAAACTGTAAACGCTGTAAGAGTGATAAACAAAGTCATATTTGCGTGCGATCAAGAGGCTTATTTACTGAGCAAAGCGTGCCGAGAATCACCTGCCTGAGATACATTAGAAGCTAGATTATCTGACGGAATAATACGCTGACAGAAAGAATTCTTGAGCATATCGTTGCAAGAAATGTTCGGTAGCAGGGTAGGGTCGTGACGATGCTACACGGGCACGCTATAAATGATCACATGTTACGAATGCGTGTTTGTATTTCACTTTTCATTTTCCATACAATGTAACTATTTCACGCGCGCGATTTTCAGGCAATATTCGTGCTGAGGAATGCTTGGAATGATGCCTGTAATACATAGGAACGACCTGGGTGTGAGAATTTTCACTTCACCGGTCGCCTTGGTTCCCTTTCGTTGTGCCGCAAGACTTGCTAGGTTGTGCTGCATAAGTACTGTAGCTGTCTTTTGTGTATGTATATAACACCAGCGCACCATAAATTTTGTATTTTATTACCAATGGTTTCCATATAAGCTTAAAGAACAGTTGCGGACCTCGCTGCCATGATGCGGTATTCTCAAGCCCAGGCAGAGAACGGGGAGTGAACGGCGTGACTGCTTCAAAAACATAGCCAACAACTTACCCTGACTCGCCACCTTCATGGGATTAACTATGTATCTATTCGTTGCAGCACCTCTGTGTCTTTCTTTGGACTTCTCCCTTGTCGCTGGGGTCTCTTCTGAACTCGTGCGTGGTTTCGTGCTTCTCTCCTTAGTGCATGATCCACGATAATAAAGCGCAAGTACAATATTTGGCCGAGCCATAGGATACTGAAGAAATTTCAAGCACTCGCACTAATGCTTCTTCCTAACAAGGACTTGGTCAATTCGCCATCCTTGCCTTTTGTTATCAAAAACGCAGATCTTCTCCTGAGAGGGTCTATCCGACCCTTCTTCCTTGATGTACTCTTCGCAACGCCGACGCCATCAACACGACCTAATGCTGATGACTTCCCCTGGGCAATTCGTTTCTGATGAAGCTTGCGACAACCCTCACAGGGCTCTCTCCTTGCTTTCAGATTTCTCTTTTCACTCAGACCGCTTACAGTTCTCCAAGCTGTCGGGCGACAAGTTATTGACACGAGTGCCACCTAATTGGGCACACGACTTCCGAACGATTCGCGGCGTTTTTTCGCCTGCGCACCACACTGGTCTCTGGCCAGTAAAGGAACTTTCCCGCACTTCGCCGGTGTATGATGCCAGTAAAGGAACTTTCCCGCACTTCGCCGGTGTATGACGCACGTACAGGAAGTGTCAAGTATGATGCCTCGAGTAAAAAAAATACACGAATCATTCGACGCGAATATAACACCAATACTACTTCACCACGGTGTTATTTGGTGTTCACGGAGGTGTAGTCGCCATAGCCGTGTCATCGACGCAACAAATTTTTTTTTCGCCAGGCCAGCACCAATCAACACAGCGGTAAAATGCTCGCCCTGAAAAATCAATAGCCGTACTAAACCCATCTCACGGAATTTCCCGACTTTACTTATCCCAGCGAGTTTCCATGAGAGCTGTGTCACCAAACTGTCCACAAGGTATAAACCAGTACGAGCCCTACGATTTCCTTCCGCGTCCGTCGGCCTAGCTCCGGACCACCTGTACATCACACAAGCTAATTTTTTATCCGTGGTCCATGTAGCAATTGCACGTCGCTGAGAGGGATTGTGGGCATCACCGCTTCACCTAGTATAGAATAAGAGCGATAAATGGCCACAATGCAGGGCTTAGCGCGCCATCAGGGAGGTACTCCGTCTGTCACGTACAGGACTTCACCCTCCATGACGCGGCTGACACTTGTTCTTTTTGTGTCATGAGGTCAATGTGTAATCGCAAATGTCTGCATACCCGAACAACGTCTCCAATAACGCGGTCATGTCCTTTGGTTTGTGCGAGCAGGAAAGGGGCGCATAAAACTTGAAATGCTTTATCGATTAAGACGTCCGCGTCCTCGACTTGTGCTTCATCTATCACGGCGAAATACTGGTTTCTCTGAAAAAGCTGAAGTCCACATTCAGTTTCTTCGCCTACTATTCGACACTCTCAATCCCCGAACCTCATTCTTGAACACAATGAACACACCTGGGACACAATACGTCAAATTTCTTCGCTATCGTGACTCAGCAGAAGAGACTCAACCTTTGCCTGATCGCATCTTGGCTCTGGGAGATTACCGTCAGGCAATCACAACGATGGGCCTCCGTCGTTTTTCCAGGTTCTTCGTTAAGACGCCTTCACCGCTCTACTAGGTAACCAATCAATCACCTGGATTCCAGCTTTAGCAGAAGCCCTCCAGGACTGCGAAGCATCTGCCCTAGCCGCCACTCTGTTGTCTCATCCAATATCAAATGCTTTCTTCGCACTCTTCACGATGCTTCTAGTACTGTTGTTAACATAGGTCATGCAACGCTTCATGCCTCATGGTGGTCATAGCAGTCATGCCTCGGTCATGCAACGCTTGGGGAAAATGTCAGCCCCTTGAGGTTCTTCACCAGAAAATGTGCTGCCCACAAATCGCCCTTTCCGCCGTTAGGTTCATCAACACAACTATTTCTCGGCGCAGTTGACTAGCCTGATCACTGCAGAGAGCTTCTTGTAATCGACGAAGCTGTTAAGAACTTCCCCACAACCTCGAAGAACATTGCTGTACCAGCTATACCAACCGCAAATCTCTGAACTAAGTCTTCTCACAATGCCACGATAAGCTTCCACCAGTCCATAAAAACCAGTTGTCGTTCATCGGCCAGTTCAACGCTGACATCCGCCATGTCAGCGGGAAGGATATTGTGGTCCTCGACACCCTCTTCCACGTCTACCATTAAGTTGTCGCACATCAATAATGATGTCATGATATGTGCAAACACATTGCAAATTTAATCAAGACACCGGAAGCTTTTACACGTTAAGAACGGACATCTATCACCATAATGCGATAAGTAGTCATTGATGAGATGGCTTCAATACTTATCGCGGTCAACATTTTTTGCGGTGCTTTTTTCCAACGTGGGCGGGAGTGGTGTGGTACGACGAGACTGATTTGAGCTTTTGATGGTCCCGGTGTCTAAACAAAGCATTCGCGATAATAGGCGTCACCATAATACGTAAAACCTGTAACTCCTTTGCATAGGCTTTTCAGGGGTGTACTTCACTAAAGAATGCAAAAAAGCTATCGTGTGCCTTATTTTAACGGCAGGACGGGAAATGAGTCAATATAAGATCCGACCAATGAACTAATAACATGGAACGGCGAAGAAAATTCTTGTTGGGTCAAAGGAGCAATAATAAAACGGCCGATATTTCCACGGTGAAATGCACTTCATCCGAACTATGTCACTCAAGATTCGAACTTCGTCACAAAATTGCTTACTGAGCAGAATCGTGTCGGACGATGAAAGCTGCTCTGGATTCTGGCTTCAGCTTATTCGCGGCTATTCTTCTGCTCGTGTGGTCCTCAAATTATTTTCTCAATCAGATTTATCCGGTGCTTAGGTGTCATCGGTGTGCACCATATTTCAAAGAATTTACAAGGTAACCAACATAAAATATAATCTTTAACGTGCTCTTCTTCCTCTACTGACGGCATGCGCAAACATTGGCCAACTGCGAAGGAAGTATCATTGGTCAGGCTTACGTTCAAGGTTACCGTATTGCAGGAATCGTGCGCAAGACAAATCACAATGTAGCGGAATTATACAACACATAAGAAAAATTGACAACCAATGCACTCTGTGAAGATGGAATGGCAGCGAAAACTGACGAGAGACAAAGCTCTCAAACGAAAAGCAAAGTGCTCCACTTCCGCCACGGGTTGGCCCGAAGATAATGCAATATCAGGTCTACCCGCGGCGGCGGTGAAGCAGGCGTTAAGCACTCCCCATAAGTGGGTCGATCCTGACGATGTGCAACACTGGGCCGACCCCCGATGAAAGTGAAGCAGGCGTTAAGCACTCCTCATACGTTCGCCAATCCCGAAGGTACTGCAATGCGGGGCTGACACGCGGAGGATGTGGAGCAGCTTTGAACACTTCCCATACGAGAGCCGATCCGGAAGATAGTGCAAAAACTGGCCCACCCACGGCGGAGGTGAAGCAAGCGTTAAGCACCCACCATATGTGGGCCGATCCCCAAGGTGGTGCAATGCCGGGCCGATCCTCAGCAAAGGTGAAGCAGGCATTTAGGACTCAAACATGGGCCCATCCCGAAGACCTCGAAGGGCGTGGTACCGAGCCCACAGGGCTATGTGGCATTGAGCTTGGACCGTTTCTGCACTATCACCAAGATCGATCGACATGCTGATTTTTCCTGTTGACGGACGCCTAAAACAACTATGGAAGCTTAGTCATATACAGCACTTGCTTTAAAAGTATCTATGGCACGGTCTGGACGTTTGATGAGCGGGGGGAGACGTTTAAAAAAAATGACCACTTACGTGTTGTGCAAGAGGAGAAGTGCCACCAGGCTATAAAAAGAAATGCTCTGCTAAACGGCAGCTTCATTCTGCAGCCTCAGAACCGGGTGCGTGAACTTCTAGAGAAGAGAGAAAGAAAACTTACAAGACTTTACCAAAACAGAAAGTCGATTCAGATAGATGTACAAAAAATGAATTCCTGCTAAAGGAATAAGTACGAAGCTTTCACGTATTGTGGATATCTATTTTAGACGCCCACGATACTTTGAATTCCGCAAAATGCGTGGCATTCCTCATAGCCTGCTTTTCGGGAATGGCGCCACCCCATTCATTGGCTTGCGGAGAAAACAAAGGTGATTTGAGTACCGTAACACGTGAAAGATGACATTTCATTGCAGATATACCACGAAAAAAATGTTCAAAGGCTTTAAAGTTTCATACGCGCACAGCTATGTCGCAGGTAAACTGACTTATGTTCAAAAGAGTATGTCATTTCCCATAATATACTCAATCGTGCAGTGTTTGCAAGGTGTAAGTGATTGCAAAGCATTTATTATAGCGATGTCAAGTATGCGGGCGCTCGTGTTGCAATTAGGCTCTTGGCGCCACCGCCGCCATGGTGCCCCGCTATCCATGACGCATAGAGTTTGTCGATGCGCCGTCTCTCTATACACATTCAAATGGGATACAACTAAAATGTAGTCCTATCTGGTTCACCAGGACACCGAAAATACTAAAATAACAGACAAAGCGTGCATATAGTAGAATGGTGTATTCAGTGAGCGAGCCAAGGCAATACTATGCACTGTACGATTACAATATTGGAAAAGTGATAAGGTATAGGAAAGTTTCCACTGCTTAATAGTTGCTGCGGTTTTCGGCACCAGTAGAGCAACATACCATTCTGCTCCGCTCGTGACCAGCGGCGCAAGAAAAGCGACATGATACGATTTAATGCCGTGTTTAAAATCTATGAACCCCCACAGCGAACTGTCAACCCCCCCCCCCCCCCCCCCCCGCCGCCAAAAGTCCACGTCAACGCTTTCCTTAAGCCTGAGCCGGGCATAGGCGATCGGCGGTAGTGGGAAGGATTCATGGTCGACAATGCGTTTGCTCTGTGGAGCGCTTTTCGCCCTAGCGTTTAATCAGATTTTTTTAATGAGAAGCATTCTTCACCATGGCAGACCGTTTTTTTTCCTGCTGGGATCAGACGGTTTCATTGGCCAACATCGATCCCACGTGGAGCCTTCGGCTCCTGTACAGCACCGAATAAACAATGTGGAATCACACATCGCTTGCAACGTCGCCTCTGGGATTCTAGGCAGAGCATATGCATAGGTTCTTCCACAAGTGCGCATTGGCATCAGCTATGAAGCACAACGGGCTTCCTCTGCCCTAAGCAGTGAATCCACCTGTGAAACCGCCAGTCAAGGTATGGTCGAAAGCACACTCGGTTGTACTGAAAAATTACTGCAAGTTAGGTCAGTTGGAATGAAACCATAATGACTAACGCTGAGTCCCTGTCGTTACTTCTCTGCATATGTGTTCCCTTCCCCTATGCGCATTACTCCCAATGAACACTGTAAATGTTGACCGACGTACATTGAGCGATCATGTTAAGTGGTGTACATGGATATGACAGTACATAATCTAAAATGCAAAAAATATGATGTTTTACGTGGCACAGCCACGATCTAGTTATGAAGCAAGCCGTGTCGAGGGACTCCAGAATAATTTTCTCCATCTGAGGTTCTTTACCATGCACCTAAAACTAGTTGCAAAAGTGTTTTCGCATTTTGCCCCACCGAAAAAAGGCCGCCGTGGCTGGGATTAGATCCCTCGACCTCGTGCTTCTCAGCCCAACACCATAACCAATAAGCAAGCTCAAACGATGACTTAGGAGCACACCTGCTGGGTCCAAATGTACGGCTTGGTTCGGCAGACAAGCAATATAGCTCCATTGTACAAGTGAAATGCAATGCATGTAAGCTGATCAAATAGAGCAATCTACAATATATCAAACCGCACTTTTGGAGGCAAATTTATTACATGTGAGCCTACATGTTCAAAGGTCGAGGAAACGGCAGAAATCCTTCGTTGCGATTACCTCACGGTAATCTTCTCGGGTCCAGTTGCGGTGAAACTAAGGTTTAGTACCTTCTGCTGAGACGCGGTAGCTTTGGAAAGGAACGGATTGTGCCCCAGGTGTGCTCAGATTATATTCATGAACCAGGTTCGACGATCGAGGGGCTCGAACAATAGGCGAAGAACATGTTGGGAGACTTCTTCTACCTGAGAGAACCAGAGTATTCCAGAGAAAGTACAACTTCAGGACACCGATGACTTAATGTAATGGGTTTGAAAGTTTTTGTGCCCTTTACCTACTCGCAGAAACCAAAGAACATGATCGCATTATTCGGAACGTTGTCCGAGTTGTCATGGATTTGCGATTAGACCTTGGCAAGATCAAACATGAAGAACATGTGATAGCCACATGATGGAAGGCGAAATACCGTATGAAATACAGAGCACCTATCAGAAATAGTGCAGGCCTTGATGACGCGCTAAACCCTGCGTAGTGACCTGCTATCGGTCTTCTTCAATACTAGGTGAAGCGGTGATAGTCAAGGTCCCTCTGAACGGCGTGCAATTGCTACGGGGACCCCAGATACACCGTTAGCTTGTATGATGCTCAGGTGGTGCGGAGCTAGGGCGTCGGACGCGGAAGGAAATCGTAGGGCTCGGCGGGTTGATATTGTTACGCAAACAAAGGGTTAATACTGGAGACTATTTACAAAATATATTTAGAAAAGGTAACTGCAGCGCTAGCCAGTTGAGCCAAGAGCTCGAGAGCCAGAGAGCGTTCGACATCTTCGTCGGGGCGCCCACGTGCATCGGCCACAACAAACACACATATGCATGTATTATTACCCGCGGCGGCAGAAGCACCGTCCCGAAGCGCCTAATTATTGGTGATACCACGAGAATAATATGGCTTGAAGCGTGCGACATGCACAACGTCAGTGGAATTTGGGGGCAGATGAGACACTGGTACTGACTCGGGCACTTCCGTTGGTAACTGGAGTCAGGGCCCGCAGCACGCGATATGGGCCTGTGTACAGAGACAGCAGTTTTTCAAAGGCCAACGTGACGATTTGGGGAACACAGGAGTACCAGAGATCCAGGCGAAAAGTGGACGTGTCTATCTTGGCGATGGTGCAAACGCCGTTGCTGGTCTTGAGAGGTCAGGGGCGAGCGCGGGCAATTTCGCGTGCTTGGGCTGCCCTAGTGATGTCGTCAAGTGCACACTCGCTTGTCTCTGCTGCGGCGGATGGAAGGGATGCGTCCAGATGCAATGTAAGTTATCGGCCGAACAGCAGAAAGAATGGGGAGTAAACGGCAATGTCGTGACGCGAAGAATTATATGCAAAATTTGCATAAGGTAGGGCAAGGTCCCAATCAGCATGGTCGGACGAGAAATACTTTGCAAGCATGTCTGTTACGGTGCCATTCAGACGCTCAGTGAGACCATTAGTCTGTGGATATTAATACGTGGTCCGCTTGTGCTTGGTTGAGCAGGACTGCAGGATGTCGGCTCTGACTTGAGAAAGAAATGTCCGCCCACGGTCTGTGAGCAGTTGGTGTGGAGCTCCCTGCTGCAGAATCACGTCACGTAAAAGAAAATCGGCGACAAATGTGGTGAAGCTTGTTGGATGCGCTCTGTTCGTGGCGTAGCGCGTGGCGTTATCTGTCGCCACAGCGACCCACTTGTTGCCAGACATGGATAGCGGGAAAGGGCCAAGTAAGTCTAAGCCAACGAGAAAGAACGGCTCCGAAGGAATGTCCAGCAGTTGAAGGCAGTCAGATGGGAGCGTCGATGGTGTTTTTTGACGCTGGCATTTTCCCCGCGGCGCAGCGTATTTCCCGAAGGAGCGGGCAAGGCCTGGCTAAGAGGAGCGCCGGCGGATCCTGTCGTAGGTACGGGAGACGCCAAGGTGACCTGCCGTTGGTAAATAGTGAAGTTCTTGGATAACAGCTGACCGTAGGTGGTTAGGAATGACGAGGAGTAGGACAGGGCCGTTGGGGCGTATATTGTGGTGGTATAATACACCATTCCGGAGAACAAGCTTGCTAAGTGGCATCACGGCGTTGCTCGTCGGCAACGTGTAGCAGCTGAGAAATGGAGAAAACGCAAGCGTCGGTATCGGGATCGGGGTCGCCGGGTGGTTCGTCCACCGGATAGCGTGATAAACAGCCGACATCTTGATGTAATTGGCTCGAATTGTACAATACTGTATAGAAATATTCTTGCAGTCGCATAGCCCAGCGACCACGCCGGCCAGTACGATCCTTGAGTGAGAAAAGCGAGCAGATCGCCTGGTGGTCCGTCATTGCAGAGAAGTGCGTGCCATACAAGTACGGGGGGAATCTGGAAACTGCCCACTCAGTCTGGTTAACCTCCCTGCCTTTCCGTCTTCCCTTCTCTCTCTCTCTCTTCTCTGGAAACTGCCCAGACAAGAGCTAGGCATTCACGATCTGTAATCGAATAGTTGCGCTCCGCTGCTTTGAGGAGGCGGCTAGAGTATGCGATAACGTGATCTTGACACTGTTGAGGCTGGGCTAAGACGGCTCCAATACCGTGACCACTAGCATCGGTACGCACCTCTTCAGGAGACGACGGGTCAAAGTGGGCCAGAAGAGGTGGCGTGGTGAGAATGTTGGTTAGGTTGGTAAACGCGGCAGTTATAGAGGGGCCCCATATAAATGGCAGGTCCTTCTTTAGAAGATCACTAGGAGGTCGGGCGGTCGACAGTTGTCGGTCTCGAAGATGAACTTCGCTCCCTCCAAGTAACACGAAAACTTCTGGGCAGCCCAAACTAAACAAGCGAATTCCTTCTCTGAAGCGCTGCAGGCTTCCTCTGTTATATTTAGTTTACGGCTGACATAGAGGATAGGACGCTCCTCGTTATTGTCGCCGACCTGACTAAGTACCACACTCATACCTCTGTCGCTTGCGTCGCATTTCACTATGAATTCCTTTGTGTAGTCTGGCGCGCGAAGCACAGGACGAGAAACTAATAGCGTTTTCAAACTTTGGAAAGTGTTCTCTTTGTCCTTATCCCAGTGTACGCGACTCGGTGCTCCCTTTCGGAGGGCGTCCGTTAATGGACTTGCCATTTGCGAGTTATTCGGAGTGTACCGTTGATGGTACCCCACAAGTCCCAAAAATTAACGAAGGTCTGTTTTCGTGCGCGGCTGAGAAAATTCTCCAATCGTGGCTATTTTCAGCTCGGCCGGCCGTGTCGTGCCTTGGCCGACAACATGGCCCAGATAAGTAACCTGTGAACAACCAAATCTACGCTTTTCCACTTTCATCGTTAAGCCGGCTTCCCCCAACCGTGAAAACACCTCTTTGAGGTGCGATACGTATTGTTCCCAGCTATCCAAAAAAACTGCTATATCATCAAGACACACTAGTTCTGCTGGCGATAACCCTGGAGCCTCATGTGGGACCGTTCGCAAAGCAAACAATGTTGCCGGCAGACAGTTCTCCCAGTCCTCTTTGTGTTCGTAACAGAGCGCACGCAAAACGCGCTTAAGCACTGAATGTCACATCTCTACACTGTTTGACTAAGGGTGTCAGATGGAACTGTGTATTAACTTTACCCCGCACTTTTGCAAGAATGTGGAAGTCAGTGCTCTGGTGAATACTGACAATTGATCCGCCTGAATTTCCGCTGGAAACCCAACTCGTGCAAACACTGTCAAAAGCGCGTCTACTACTTCGGTGGAGCTGAGCTCTTTCTTAGGGATTGCTTCTGGAAATTTTGTAGCCGAACACACCATGGTAAACAAGTACCTGTAACCCGAAATTTTTTTTGGTAGAGGCCTTACCGTGTCTATCACAAGTCGTCTGAAAGATTCTGTTATTAAGGGCACTACATTTAGTGGAGCCTTCCATGTCTCTCCTGGTTAACCCGAGCGCTGGCAGCTGTCGCATGATCTTACAAAATTTTCTACGTCTTTGAAACAGCCAGGCCAGTAGCATTCCATAAGCAATCTTTCCTTTGATTTGTTGATGCCTAGGTGGCCGGACCACCCATTTCCATGACAGAGACTCAAAAGGTCCTCCCTGTACCTAGCGGGTACGACTAAATGATCTAAAATCCTACACTTTCGATCTGTGTAGTGCCGATACAACAATCCTCCTCTCTCATGTATCGACACGTCGCGCCTAGGAGTGCCTTCTTTAGCTGTGTGGTGTAATTTAGCTAAGCTGTCATCATTCTCTTGCTCCGCTGCCAGTGACTCTCTGTCCACACGTAAGAGCTGATCAAAGTTCTTTGAGGCCGGTGATAATAACGACCCTGTCTTGCCTGCTAGTGCATCAGCGGGCTCTTCCTGCAGGGGTGAACTTTGACACTCTAGTGCTACGCTCTCATTGGGCTGGTCAGCTGGCACG